>NC_141694.1:65683583-66883583 GCF_964263255.1 Lissotriton vulgaris
AACCCATCCTGGCTTTACCCAGTGAGATAGCCCCTACAGGGCATCCCCAAGGTGAAAGCCAGGCATCCTGCCACGGGGGGCCGTTGTGGAGATTAAGCAAGCTTAATGCCCACCCAGAGTTGCAGAGTGTGAACCCATGATTAGGTCAGGCACCGAAGCGAGAATTATCGAGTCCATGGACATTTGAGCTCAAGATCCTGCCGCGCCGGGAATTGAACCCTGGTCCCGGGTCTGACCTCTGCTTCAGGGTCTGCCTGCTCTAACCAGTGAGCCTCACTTCTCTTACTTTATCATGTAAAAGTTTTAATTAACTGTATCATTATTAATAAAAATAAAATCGCACATGTAATAAACAGGAAATGCAGGTCAATATCAACAGAGTACAAACCCGTACAGGGTGGACCAGGAAAATGACAGGACTGCTGTTCACACATGTGGTGCTGATACTTTTAAACCTGCAGTGCACCCCGTCTGCTGGCCAGACAACAATCCGTGCGGTTTGATGCGTACACAGCTTTGGGTGCGTGTGTTTTTAAAAGAAATACAAACTATTTAGAAGTTTTAAGAGACTTTGATATCTTATGTGATGTGTGTTGTAATGACTCGCATAGCAAACGTCTTCAGGGCTCGGATCGCGCACGAGCTCTGCGAGCCGAGCCAGGCCCTGGGCTCGGGTCTGGCCCTGGGCTCGGGTCTGGCCCTGGGCTCGGGTCGGGCTCGGCTCTCCCTTTCATTCGTTGGCTCGCCGGCCCTCCTCCAGTGGTAACACACGCACACGTGTGCACACCCTCGGCACAGAGCCTGCCCCGCACACTCGCACACTTCCGAAGTACTTACAACTCTCTGGTGCCTTGCCACCGCGGCACGACGGACGTCCGACCGAGGGCAGCAGTTGTCACTGATGGTTCCCAAGTGATGGAGGGGGGGGGGGGGGGGGGAGGGGTCACAGTGACCGAGGATCAAAGGCTGCTGCGGCTGGCGAAGCCGCCCCACGAGCCCGGTCTGGAGGCAGCTGACAGGATCCGTGGCCTTCTCGGCGCTACAGAGCACACACTGGCACTGCCCGTCACTGCGCGCGGACGGCGCCTTGGTTCCTCCCGCCCCGCCCTCTGCACACCGCGCTCCCTTTTGGAGGCGATGCTTCCTCTTCCCCGATGGTGGGAGGTGGAGATCTTGGCGCGTGGCTGCTGCTGGGATGGGCACAGCAGGCATCTCAGCAGAGAAGTCACAGGTAGGTGCAGTCCTAATAACAAGCCTTGGCAAGTGGTGCCCTGCGGCCCCCTCCCGAGGAAGACTTATAAACGTGACAACTGACAAGGGAAGGGATGCCGTTATGGAACGCATTATTTAAGACATGCTCCAAAACTGCGACGTTTCACTGGCAGCTCTCCAGCATGCAAAGACCCCAGGGTCCACTGTGAACCCTTCTCCAACGGATATTTGCCGGGCTTTTTCAACAGAATAGGAACAACCAAGGCATCTTCCAGTTCAATTTTTCAAAGAAAGCCAGTCAAAAACGTGAAGTTCAAATAATCTGTCTGTACCTTGCGAATGGATAATCTTATCTTTTTTATTTAAAAAAAGTATTATTTAGGGGCCACTTTTATGATATATATTTTTCAGACATCCCTGTCTGCATTCTTGTTCTGTGAAACACCGCTGACCTGTTTCCTTATGACACTTTTATTCGTTCCTGGATGGATCCTTGTTTCTGCTTCCTTTGAAATCCTGTGAACTCGTGCTTCTAGTGATGCAAGCGGCTCACAGGAAAACAAGAACTTTAATCCACCCTGTGCATGGCCAGAGAAGTCAGAGAGACAACATAATAGGGACTTTCACGTGGATAACACGGTAACACAAGATAACCGGTAACCATAACATATATAAAGCGCTCGGCTACCACCAGCGGCGGTGTCCAGGCGCTACGTAGCAGCGGGTCAGACAGGGGGACGCAGGACTGGCTAGGGCAGATCAAACAGCCACGTTTTTAGGGCCTTCCTGACGATGGATTCCGAGCCTGCTTTACGCAAGGAATGAGGGGTCGCATTCCAGAGTGCAGCTGCTCTCACGGCAGAATATGTCTTTCCACTCCGCAAAAAAAAATCCCGCATACCATCACTCCGCATTTTTAACTCCGCAAAAACCATTACTCCTCATGCCATGATTCCGCAAATTTTCACATAGCATATGACTTCACTCCGCATGCAATTATAACGCAAATGCATGTGTGGTGAAGTCATATACTTTGTAAAAGTACTTTATCTTTAAATATATATATATATATATATATATATATATATATATATATATATATATATATATACACACACACATATATATATATAATTTTAAATAAAAAGAATTTAGTCTTTAAATTTACATTATATTTAGAACTATATTAATAATACACACACACACACACACACATATATATATTAAAACCCTAAAAACTAATTCCACCCTAGTCCCTTAAAATACCCCAGCACCCTTAAACACTAACCCATCCTGACCCTAAAAATACCCCTGTACCCCAAAATCCAAACATACCCCTGAACCCTAAAAATACCTCTGTACCCCAAAACAACACCTGAACCCTAAAAGTACCCCTGTACCCCAAAACCCTAAACAACCCCTTAACCCCAAAAATACCCCTGTACCCCAAAACCCAAAACAATCCCTGAACCCTAAAAATACCCCTGTACCCCAAAACCCAAACCTACCCCTGAACCCTAAAAATACCCTTGTACCCCAAAACCCAAATCAACCCCTGAACCCTAAAAATACCCCTGTACCCCAAAACCCAAAAACAACTCCTGAACTCTAAAATTACCCCTGTACCCCAAAACCCAAACCTACCCCTGAACCCTAAAAATACCCCTGTACCCCAAAACCCAAAACAATCCCTGAACCCTAAAACTACCCCTGTACCCCAAAACCCAAAACAACCTCTGAACCCTAAAAATACCCCTGTACCCCAAAACCCAAAACAATCCCTGAACCCTAAAACTACCCCTGTACCCCAAAACCCAAAACAACCTCTGAACCCTAAAAATACCCCTGTACCCCAAAACCCAAAACAACCCCTGAACTCTAAAAATACCCCTGTACCCCAAAACCCAAAACAACCCCTGAACCCTAAAAATACCCCTGTACCCCAAAACCCAAAACAACCCCTTTACCCTAAAATACCCCTGTACCCCAAAACCCAAAACAACCTCTGAACCCTAAAAATACCTCTGTACTCCAAAACCCAAAACAACCCCTGAACCCTAAAAATACACCTGTACCCCAAAACCCAAAACAACCCCTGAACCCTAAAAATACCCCTGTACCCTAAAACCCAAAACAACCCCTGAACACTAAAAATACCCCTGTACCCCAAAACCCAAAACAACCCCTGAACCCTAAAAATACCCCTGTACCCCAAAACGCAAACCTACCCCTGAACACTAAAAATACCCCTGTACCCCAAAACCCAAAACAACCCCTGAACCCTAAAAATACCCCTGTACCCCAAAACGGAAACCTACCCCTGAACCCTAAAAATACCCCTGTACCCCAAAACGCAAACCTACCCCTGAACCCTAAAAATACCCCTGTACCCCTTAACCCTTAAATACCCCTGCACCCCATAACTTAAACCCATATACTTACCTTACAACTTACCTTAAAACATATACTTTTACCAATCATGCTTTTAAAATGATTTTCGTCATAAAAGCATGCGAGATAAAAGCATATAATATATGAAGGCATGCGGAATGAAAAAATGCGGAGTAAAGGTACCTGCGGACTAATGGTATGAGGAGTGAAAGTATGAGGAGTAAAAAATGCGGAGTGATGGTATTTTACCCTCACGGCAAGGCTCGCCCACCGATCCTGGCTTTAGCCAAGCGAGGGGTGTGGAGAAGCATCCGAGAGTTGGATCGCAAGGTCCTGTTCTGATGGTATTTCTGACGTCTCTGTTTTAAATACCCTGGACCGCTATCTCTTGTGATTCTATAGGCAAGATACAGTGCCTTGAATTCAATTCTGCTTTTCACTGGAAGCCAGCGAAGGCTGCGCAAATGAGGAGAAATATGAATTCGGAGGGGCACATTTCTGATGAACCTAGCTGTAGCGTTCTGGACTGTCCGCAATCTTTGGATGAGATAGGCAGGGAGACCAGAAAAGACTGTTGGCATAGTCCAGCTGAGATGTAATGAGAGCACGGACTATTGTAGCTCGGCAGTCCATCGGCATCAGATGGAGAAATCTGCGGAAGGTCTTGAGTTTTCAAAAACACGTTCTGGATACTTGACAAATCTTGGCCTTGCACAACAGTTTAAAATCAAATTTAAAACCTAAGTTTCTGACTTAGGTGACAGGGGTGGGAAAGGGGTTCAGCTGTGTTGGCTACCACAGATCTGCCGGTGGAGGTGAAGGTTGAATAAAAAACAACACCTCCGTTTTATCAGCATTTAATTTCAGGCAATTGTCCGTCATCTAGGAGGCAATCTTGGTTAGGCAATGCCTGAAGCTGTCAAGCGCAGCCTTTGCAGTGTGCTTACATTTATTTATTTACTTGTACAGCGGCAGACTCGACCCCCGAAGGGATATCTCTGCGCTCGAGAATGGGCTGCGTGAGGGAAGGATGTCAGCTAGAGATCAGAGGAAGAGATGGGTTTTGAGCTGCTTCCTGAATTGAAGATGTTCTGTGCACTGTCTGAGTTGTACAGGGAGCTTGTTCCAGTAGTGGGGACCCAGATAAGATAGGGCCGTTCCACCCTGCCTGGCCCGTTTGATTCTAGGTACAGCGAGGAGATGCTTGGATTCTGAGCGGAGGGTCCCCCAAGGAGTGTAGGGGATAAATTTATCCGCAAGATAACTGGGGCCAGAGTTGGCTAAGGCCTTGTGAATGGTGCAGTTGACTTTATACTGTACTCACGTCCATATTGGGAGCCAGTGGAGCTGATCGCCCAGAGGTCGAGAGGCTGTCCTTGGTGGTGCGTTCAGGATCAGACGTGACGCCGTATTCTGGACAACCTGAAGTCTATCAAGGGCGGTCTTGTTGGCAGACAGCAAAAGACCATTGCAGTAATCCAGGCAGCTTAAAAGAAGCGCCTGGGTTAACGTCTTCCTAGATGAGTCAGGGAGCAGAGGAAGGATACGATGTAAAAGACCCAGCACATGAAAAACAGGAGCCAGCTGTCATGGCAGCATGTTCCTTCATAGTGAGCATCTGCTCAAGGCAGACACCTAAGTTTTATACGCAGGTTTTTGGAACGGGGCATGTGTCTAGGTCTGGGGGCCACCAATCTGGTTTCCACAGTAGTTGAGCTTCTCCCCAGAGCATGATTTCCGTCTTCCCCACATTGCACTGAAGAAAGTTACTCCTCATCCACTGGGAGATATTTCTCATTCCCCAAGAGAAGGCGGCCTGCACTGATGGATTAAACTTTGTGAATGGGAAAAGTAGCTGGGTATCATCCACATAGGAGACAGGGATGAACTCACTACTCCTCAACAGATTGGCCAAGGGAGCCACATAGATGTTAAACAAAGTCGGGCTCAAACAAGAGCCCTGTGGTACTCCCTTGGACAAATCTGTTGCAGCTGAGCGATATGAGCCTAGATTCACCGCCTGTGAGTGAGAAGTAAGAAAACTTGTCAACCATTGAAGGGCCAAGTCTCTGAGTCCAATCTCTTCCAACCTCCTGAGCAAGATCTTATGGGAAACCGTGTTGAACTTGGCGGATAGATCCAGCAGCACCAGAATCGTGGAATGGCCTCTATCTAGGGTCATACTGATGTTATCGGTTACCGCTAGTAGGGCTAATTCTGTGCTGTATTTAGGGTGAAAGCCTGACTGGGATGGATCCAGGCTACCTGTCTGTTCAACATGGTTGGAGAGATGGGTGTTTATATGTTTCTCCAAAAGCTTGCCCAGGAAAAGGAGGACAGAGATAGGGCGGAGATAGGAAAACTCAGTTAGCGGGGCCTTGGTGTTCTTCCGGATAGGCATAACCTGTGCTGCTTTCCATTCCAAAGGGACCAGGCCACCTCGCAGGGAGAGATTGAGGAGATGTGCAATGGAGGGGGACAGGTGGCTGGTAGGAGAAGTGGTGATTTTTGCTGGTATAAAATTCTGAGGTGATCCAGATTTTACAGAGCGGATCAGTGACTCAGTCTCCACCTGTGTCACCAGGGGAAAACTTCCCAACTGTTGAGTGACTACCTGCCCAGATTCTACAGGAGTCATGGTGATGGAAGAGTGCTCCCCTGAATGGACAATTTTATCATAGATGGTCTCGCATTTTTGTGTAAAGAAAGTGCTAATGTCGTCGCACAATTATTGTGTAGGGACCATCGGATTCTCACATGCTTTGGGATTAGTGAAGGACTGCAATATGCGAGAGAACACAAGCTGCGTATCATCAACGTATGATATAATTCTCACTCCAGTGTTCCACTGAAGGTTCCAGAGGAGCAAGATAAACATTGAACAGGGTGGGGCTTAATGTTGAGCCCTGAGGTACTCCACATACGATGGGACAGGAAGCGGAGACATGAGGGCGCAGGAAGACCTGCTGAGACTGCGCATCCAGAATGGATTGGAACCACTTCAAGATGGTCCCCGAGATGGCCAGCTGTGCTAGACGGTCTAAGAGAATCGAGTGACACAGTACTAGATAAAGTTAAGAATAGCAATTAAACCCTAGACCTACAAAAAAAAAAACATGCAACCATGACAATTGATATATAAAAATATATTTTCTTTTATTATATGTTACCTCTTTTTTTCTTTTCATTCAGAATATTTCAGAATCAGAAAACATGTACAAATATAGCTATTACATAATAAATTACTCATTTCATAAAACATACATTCTAGATTCTTATGCAAATTTAAATCACAGGTTATTGCATTGTATGTTGTGACCTGAGAAATATATGTGTCTCCAGTTGTACTAAACAGAATACTCAAACACAAAAAAGTCTGTGTGAACTCTATCGAAGTAAGATACAACATATATGACGCTTTTGGAAAACACTGGTTACAGTTGTTAGCTACCAATGCGTTTCGGCAAAGCCTTCCTCAGGGTTTTCATACCAGTGGTTACTCTATTCCATTGCTTTGTTGTTTATAAATGGAAGGACAATCATTCCAAAATTTTATTTGATGATAAGGATTTGAGATAGCCGCATACACAACTTCTTTATCTTGAAAAATGGCAGTTCAGATCAACAGCCAAGAACCCCTTGGGGATATATCCGAGAACCTCAGTTGCCTATTCTATTATAATGACTCCCTTCATTCTTATCAATTCATTGACTGCACCAGGAATTCAAATCGGAGACTTGATAAATGTATGATATCGCTCAGGTGATAAAAGTGGGTTCAAATTACTTGTTGATTATTTCAATCCCATCTTCCTAGTATACTTGATATAAGCAGTGATGCAGGGATATGACAATCTTCGTTCACGTCCGTATGTTCCACCAGCAGTCCTCCGACCCGAAATCCAACAGCACAAGCATGGCACAGCTACCATGGTCTAGGGATTCTCGGATGGTTTCCGCCACTTCCAGCAGAGCAGTCTCAGTGCTGTAACCAGTCCTGAAACCTGACTGGGAGTCATGAAGAAGATTATTAGACTCCAGGAAGTTAGATAGCTGCCTCTGAACTTCCTTCTCCAAAATGTTTACAGGGGCGGGCAGGAGCGAAATGGGCCTAAAGTTCTTAAGCATACCAGGCTCTGCGTCTTCCTTTTTAAGATTCGGCAAAACAAATGCTTTTTCCATACAGAGGGGTAGCTGCCTGATGTCAAAGATGCATTACAGATAGCATTTAAGTGAGGATTAAACAGAGGGGCTAGCAGATTAAAACATCTAGCTGGACAAGGATCAAGAGGCAAACCTGATTTAGTTCTCACTAGGTCTGACAGGGAAAGTTCCAGACAGAAAGGCTGGCATTCAGACCAGGAGCAGGGAGGATCAGGAGCCAAAAAGGGATAGTACTAGCCTCTGTCATAGCGAAGGGGGAGTATATAGATTGAACCTTCTCCTGGAAGAAGTTAGACAGATCTCTACATAGGTCAGCTGATGGTATAATAGCGCTCCCAGTAGCTTGAGGTTTCATAAAATCTTACACTATCTTATAGACTTCCTTGGATGAATTATTTGACTCTTTGATTTTGTTGGCTAAGTAATTCCTGATTGCCAGACGTTTGAGGGCATGACATTTTTTTAATGCCATTCAATACACACTCTTCACATCCAGGTTATACGTTTTTCGGCAGATACGCTCCAGCTTCTTACAGGTGGTTTTCTCTAAGCGGAGCTCTGAGGAGAACCAGGGAGCGGAAGGTTTTTTCCTAGCGGGTTTTACAGTTTTAATGGGAGCAATGGTATCAAGGGAGGTGATAACCCACTCATTAAAGGAGGTTGCATCCACGCATCATCCAAAAGATGATGCAAGTATCCACATGGTCAGTAACAGAGATAATGCCATTGTCTGCAGAGACCATTCACCGTCTGCACAGATATCACTCTCTGCGGAGACCATACGCTAACAGAGATAATACCACTGTCTTCACAGACCATACACTAATAGAGTTAATGCCACTCTCTGCAGAGACCATACACTACCAGAGATAATACCACTATCTACAGAGACCATACATTAATAGAGATAATACCACTCTCTGTAGAAACCATTCACCGTCTGCAGATGCTATGCACTAACAGAGAAAATACTACTCTGCTGAGACCATACAGTAAGAGAGATAATACCACTCTGTGCAGACCATACACTAACAGAGAAAATACTACTCTCTGCAGAGGCCATGCACTAACAGAAAGTACTACTCTCTGCAGAGACCATGCACTAACAGAGATACCATAGTCTGCAGCGACCATACACCAACAGAGACAATACCACTGTCTGCAGAGACCATCCACTAACAGAGACAATACCGCTCTCTGCAGAGACCATGCACTAACAGAGATAATACCACTGTCTGCAGAGACCATGCATTAACAGAGATAATACTACTGTCTGCAGAGACCATAAACTAACAGATAATACGTCTTCTGCAGAGACCATGCAGCAACAGAGATAATACCACTCTCTGTAGAGACCATACACTAAAAGAGATAATACCACTCTATGCAGAGGCCATATACTAACAGAGATAATACCACTGTCTGCAGAGACTTGCAAGGTGGTAATTTTATGTGGTTTGGCTGGGAGGCCTTACCATATAATATAGACACAATACCCAAACGTGGACCTCCGATTCACACTAGTAATCCTTCTTGCAGTCCTGGTAGAGTGGCAAAGAGCCAACAGGTTACTTAGAGGATAGGCAGACAGGAGATGGCTCAACAATTCTTCACTTCCGTAGGATCTAGAGTAGGTTTTTTCAAAATTAGTCTTATGCAGGCTGTTTTCCAAACCTACGGGTATATCCCAGACTCAAGCACTTGGTTTAAGAGAGGGGTTAGATATGAACTGATCATCCCGGAAGCCAGGTGCAAGACCATTGGTGGACATGGGTCTTTCAGGGATCCGGATTTAGTATAAAGTAACATTTTATCCTCTTCTATTGAGGTGAAGGTGCTAAAACGAGTTAATTGGCACTGAGGTGCTATTTCCTCCAGTACTAAGTCAGGGTCACTTCCCGCGGACTTCATGTTATTGTGCAGATCATCATTGATTAGTTGCACCTTGGCCTGAAAGAAAATTCGCCATTTTATTGCAAAAGTCTTGTTCTGGTTTATATAGACTGACCTGTTGGGGTTGAGATAGCACACGGGCGGTTTTAAAAAGCTCCTTAGAGGAGTTCTTAGCCGCCTCAATTCTTGCGGTATAGTATGTAATTTTAGCTTTTATAATAGCCTCTTTATAGGATTGGAGTGCTATGTTGTGTGCAGTCTTATGTTATGTGCTATAGTCCGCCCTCCAAATGCACTCAACTCTTCTACACATAGATGTTAAGATTTTAAGCTCTGGTCCATACCAAGGCACTGTCACCCGGGATCTTTTACCCCTGAACCCTAAAATACCCCTGTACACCAAAACCCAAACCTAGCCCTGAACCCTTAAAATACCCCTGTACCCCAAAACCAAAACCTACCCCTGAACCCTAAAAATATCCCTGTACCCCAAAATCCAAACCTAGCCCTGAACTCTAAAAATAACCCTGTACCCCAAAACCCAAACCTACCCCTGAACCCTAAAATACCACTGTACTCCAAAACCCAAACCTAGCCCTGAACCCTTAAAATACCCCTGTACCCCAAAACCCAAATCTACCCCTGAACCCTAAAAATACCCCTATACCCCAAAACCCAAACCTAGCCCGGAACCCTAAAAATACCCCTGTACCCCAAAACCCATACCTATCCCTAAACACTAAAACTACCCCTGTACCCCATAACCCAAAACTATATCTGAACCCTTAAAATACCCAAACGCCCCAAAACATATACCTCAGTACCCCAAACATATACCCCTATACCCATACTTACCTTATCCAAACATTTAAAAAAAAACATGCTTTTACCATTCATGCATTTACAACGAATTTCGTTGTAAATGTATGCGTGGTAAAAGCATATAAAATGTAATGCCATGCGTTATAATGGCATTGCAGAGTCATGGTACTTTCGTAATGAAAGTATGTGGAGTGATGGTATGCGGAAAGAAAGTTGCGGAATAATGGGTGTTTACCCTCCCCGGTAAGTACATTGGTGGCACGGCGGCCCACATCTCCAGCAACATACTCATATTTTTTCACCACCCATTAGAAAAATGCACAGGTCTCTCTCATTGATGGCCAGCACCGACATACACTTTTAGACACACCTACCGCCACAAGTTCTAGAATTGCGAACTTTAGAGCCGGGGAGCTACGTTCAAATCTCGGCATCAGCTCAACATCCTGTGATTCCAGGCAAATCGCTTTGTCTCCCCGTGCCTACCACAAATGAATGTGTTCTTCTGTAATGTAAATTGTGTTCGTGCCATGTTGTCGAGTTTGCGCTATATAATATTGCAAGGAAAAATAAAGTAGGGAAACTCGAGTTCACGCACTACTGAACGCGCACTCTTAAGTGCATCAGCAGTGCACTGTGAATCGGAGCGTTTTACAGGCCTGTCACAGATAAGACATGCTATCAAAACGAAATCCTATAAAACAATATACTACTGGCCGGCAGCAATTCATACCCGGACAACGTCGGGACGGGCTGCTAGTGTATATATTTATTTATTTATTTATTTGCACGCTTGTACCGCGCTGGGAATCGACTCCCTAGGGAGTATCTCTGCGCCTTTGGCGTCATCAGAAAGCAATAGCCCTGTCATGTGTTTATTTAATGTTCAACCAAAATCAGTAGTTAAACAGGAATGTTTTTAATTTTTTCCTGAAGGGAAAATGTTCCCTGCACGCTCTGATTTCGAATGGGAGTTCATTCCAAAGTTTCGGGCCTGCCACTGACAAAGCTCTTCCCCCTTGTCGTGTCTTCCAGAATCTGGGAACGCATAACAATTCACGGTCTCCAGATCTCAGGGATCTTGCCGGAATGTATGGGATGAATTGCTTAGTTAGGTAATCCGGACCTCTGCCGGAAAGGCACTTGTGAATGATGCAACAAGTTTTGAACATCACTCTTTGTTTTACCGTGAGCCAGTGGAGTTTTTTAAGAAGGGGCTTTGAAGGAGTCCGGGCCGGGGCATTGAGAACAAGGCGTGCAGCCGTGTTCTGCACAACTTGAAGTCTGGCGATGACCCCCTCATTGGCGGCTAGCAGCAAACCATTACAATAGTCCAGTCTACTCAACACGAGCGACTGAACTAAGGTTTTCCCGGTGGTATCAGGTAACAGGGGGAACACCCTTCGGAGAAGCCCAATAACATGAAAACAGGAGCTCACTACTTGCGTAGCGTGATGTTTTAAGGTGAGCTCCTGATCCAGCTTGACTCCTAGATCTTTCACTACCATTTTTGGTTCCGGGACTGGGCCTAGATCACAAGGCCACCAGTCAGGAGTCCACAGACGTTTGGCTTCCCCAAAGAGCATCACCTCCGTCTTGGAGACGTTACACTGAAGGAAGTTTGCTGCCATCCAATGTGCCACTTCTTTCATCCCTTGGGCAAAGGAGTGACGCACTTCAGGAGTCATGATTTTAAACGGAAAGAGGAGTTGAGTATCGTCTGCATACGATACGGGGATAAACCTGTGGGATCTCATGATGTTAGCTAGGGGTGCCACATAGATGTTAAATAATGTAGGGCTCAAGCAGGAGCCCTGTGGCACCCCCTTTGAGATCTCCACCTCCTCTGACTGGTAAGAACCAAGTATGACTCTCTGAGTGCGTTTGGTGAAAAAGCTCCTTAACCGGGCCAGCGCCTTGCCTCCCAGACCGATGTCAACTAGTCTGGTGGTCATGATATCATGCGACACAGTGTCAAACGCCGCTGACAAATCTAATAACACCAGGATAACGGAATACCCCTTATCCTGAAGCATATGAAGATTGTCAGCGACGGACAGCAAGGCGGTCTCGGTGCTGTGCCTGGGCCTAAAACCCGATTGAGAGGGGTCTAGTCCCCCTGCACTCTGGATGTAATTGGATAAGTGCCGGTTAACAAACTTCTCGGCGAGCTTCCCTAAAAAAGGGAGGAGAGAGATGGGTCTCAGATTAGTGAGGTCAGTCCATGGAATGGAGTTGTTCTTCCGTAGAGGCCTCACCAAAGCACGCTTCCAATCAGGGGGGACTTCCCCTGATCCTAAGGATAGATTAACTACCCACTGAATACCCTCTCCTAGATCGTCCCTCAAAAGTGACATGATCCGAGCTGGAATGATGTCCGAAGGGCATCCACTCTTAGTTTGATTGATTAGAGTGTCAATGTCCTCCATTGATATAGGAGGGAATTCAACAAGCTTGCTAGCGTTGTTTTCTGCTGTGCTGAGATGTGGCGGAGCCATAATGTCCTCGGTTCTCAAGGTGTTAGAGGTAGTTTTTGAGGCTAAGATCTTAGCATAAATGCCTTCTATTTTCCTAACAAAAAACTGTGAGATGTTATCACAGAGTTCCTGAGACTCAATCCCCTCCGTTTCACAAGCTGCAGGCTTGACAAAGGTCTGTAAGATTTGGTAAAGGACTTTAGCATTTTTACCTGCTGCTGATATTTGGGCTGCTATGTGATGTTTCCTAGCCGATCTAATAGCTTTATGATAATATTTTTGCGAAGTCCTATAAGTTTCTTTATCCTCTGCCTTGCGTGTAGCTCTCCATTGTTTCTCAGATTTCCGTGCAATGATTTTTAGTTGTCTGAGATCATCTGTGTACCAGACTTCTTGTTTTGGGGCAGGTCGTGGTTTATATGTTCTAAAAGCAACAACGTGGTTGATGGAAGTAGTTACCGCTTCATTAAAAATAGCTAGTACAGCGGTGACATTGTCGCCACAATCAGCCCAGTTAGGTTCAGTGAATTTCTCCCTAAAGCTCTCAGGCGTTAATTTATTCCAGGGCCTTCCGACATCAGCCAGGGTTCTCTGAACCCCCTTAGCCTCATGGTTGGAGCGAGTATAAAATTCAATAATGGAGTGGTCAGTCCAGTCCACTTGACAGGGAGGGAGGCATTTTATAGAGGTGGAGTTATATAGTACAAGGTCCAAGGTGTGACCGGCTAAGTGCGTGGGTCCCTGATTAATTTGATGCAGACCAAGGGTGGTTAGATCAGCCAGGAGTGTTTGTGCCTCCAGACAAGAGGTAAGTTCACTATGAACATTAAAATCCCCTACCAGGATGAAGTCAGAATTCACCTGTACATGGGGGGCCAGTGTTTCAACAAGTAGAAGAGAGAAATTACCCAGCGGACCTGGGGGTCGGTAGACTAAAGCTCCCTTCCTGGTTTCCCTAGAATTAGGGTTGATAGTGAAGATGAGGAGCTCCATTTGCGGGTTACATACGGTCTCAGTAACTACTACCTCGATTTCTTGTTTAAAAACAATGGCTAATCCCCCACCGGTTTTAATTGGCCTGTCCATCTTTACTAATTTGTATCCTTGTGGTACCCCCATAGTAATGGCCGGAACAGAGTGGGGCTTTAACCAGGTCTCTGTTAAAAAGCAAAAATGTGGCTTTTCTGATGTTATGAGATCCCAGACCTGAGTGGAATGGGTAACTAAAGAGCGGACATTACACAGGAGGTTTTTGCAATTCAAAGATGAGTCATTGGGAGGACTGTCAATCGGATTTTGCTGACAGTTGGTAGGGACAGAGGAGGTAGTCCTTAGCTGACAAGGCGTGATTACAGCACTGCTTGTAAATTGTGTAAAACAAACCCTGCAGGAAAACGGTCCCTCCAGGCTCCCCTGTACTCTATGGGAACATAATGTAGTGGCATACCTGCTTAAAGCCATTAGGGTCTGGCTGGTATACGTGAGACCAGGGCGAGGGAAAGGTACCGGGCAAGTGATAGTATCCGCCATAGCCCCCTGCCCCTGGCCCCGTCCTGTCGTGGACGGGCGCAGATGGGCTGGTCTTTGGCTCGTCATAGGCGCAGGGGTAGGCGCCACACTGCGCGTCAACACTGCGCGTTGGGCCGACGAGTTGCTTTATACCCTCGAGTAGGGGAGAGCTAGAGCGCTAACCGCTCGCCTCCCTGGTTGTTCCTTGGCTGGAGGGTCGGACTGGGCGTGCAGGCACAGGTCTAGCTACAACGGAGCAGATCCCTCAGTGCGTGTAGGTAAGCGGTAATTTTTGACAATGTGCAACTAGTAATCAGTATGAACACAAGTCAATTACTCCCCTTTTAAAAAGCGCTAACTCAAATTGCAGTCTAAAATCATTCACGAGCTCATAGAGCAACAATTAAAACACAGGAAGAGCTGAGTGCTCAAGAATGTCGCCAAGCGGGGTCGGGGAGAAGCTGCCACCGTCCCCCTTATATATATATATACACACATGCTGTTTTCAGAATCTCTCAATTTTTTCATACAACTGTTTTAATTAATTTACAGAGTCAAATTCTGGCATTCGCTCTGTTATTTTCTAGAGTCATTCATCACATGTGATGTCAGACGCAGCCCTTTCTGCTGCTACAACGTGCACACCATGGCACGTTATCGCTAAAGTTACGCACGACGCCCGGCAGTGGAGATGATGGCCCAGGAGAGACGCCTCAGTTTGGAGAGTTAGGAAACAGAAAGTAAGTCACACCGCCCCAGAAGGTATTAATCTGTCATTTGCCATTCCGAGCTGAAACTACAAATAATGTTTGTATCTTGTTGCAGCGCAAGATTAAACTTCACTTGAAAACAGATTTAATTTTGATGATGAAAGGCTTCTTTTCCAAAATTCTCCTCAAGTCACAGTGAGTTTCAGCTGTATTTCTTACCTGTCACAGACTGAATTTAAAGGCCCTGCTCATAATAATCTAGGCAAAATAATTGAATAATTCTTGTTTTTAATTGATTCTGAAGGCAAAAGATATTCTTTTGTCTCTCAAAACACTTTGTTTCTTTTTACAATACAATACAACATTGCACTTTTCTGCAGGGAATTCATTTTCTTTTTTTTTTTTATAAAATCTTTATTAACATGAAGGCATAATATGCATTTAGTATCGTACAGTCATGTGGTTAGGGTTGCATTTTGTACATATATCTCTTCGTATGTGGCAGCATTCATGACATAAGCATAAACTGGGAATTCATTTTCTTGAGCACCATCCTTGACGTCTGGTTCAGACTGACCCAGTGATGTACACATAATTTCACAGTGCCTATACATCTTCTATCCAAAATATTTGAGCTTTTAATCTGCCTCCTAATTGATCTATCTTACTTATCTGGTAAGAAATGCTATTCTATATGTGGATGTTTTCATCAACAAGCCTTACTTTGAAAGCAATTTGAAGACCTGTGTTTAGTACAGAATGCTATTCTATTTGTGGTAAATAATTTTACCGTACAATTTTTGAATACATTAAATGTCAATACGGATAGCTCAATCAAATGAGAGGCAGAGTCCGTGGTATCTGAGTCATACGGGCTTTAATGAAATGCTTCGAAGCATGGGACATCGGGTTCCATCACCACTAAGGTTCAGGAAGGGACATTCAACATTTTATTAACATCACACATTATATATAGTAAAACAGCATAATTGAAATGAATACAGTAGGCGTAACAGGTGAAAAGAGAGAGATAAGAACACATGTGCATAACAGGAGGCGTGTAAGAAGGCGTACACATGGGAGTGCACTTGAGATGTCAGAGAATCGTCACAAGAAACGTCACATGTGGGTGGATGCTTAGAGAAAGTTTGCAGAATCAGCAGAAACTCTTATTACAGATGCGCGCGCAACTGAGCATGACTGGGGAGTGCTGGGGGCTTTGACTGTAGCACTAGTAGAGGAGACTAATGTCTGGGATGTCAGAACGACCTGCACATACAGCATATCTGATATCTTGTGTTTTGAGGATGTAGTGTCTGGAGTAAAAGGTCTCTCGGGCAGAGGCCGTTCATCACTGAATGCTAGTGCGTGCATATGGATCTTTATGTAGAGTGTGGGGGCCATGGGCCTACCATGGTAACGGGAACAGTAAATTACTTGCATGGAGACAGGAAGGCGGGGCCCTTTGCTCTGCAGCCGGGAATATGTTTACCTATTTCACTAGACTGGAATGTGTTTTCGAGGAGGCTGAGCAGATAACTTGTAGGTAAAACATCGTCTTGGCAAGCAGACCAGGCCGAGCCGGGCACCGCTCGTCTGAGCAGGAAGTAAGGCAGAGGTCAGGGATGCATACCTAAACTGCAGCTTTCAGAGGCAGAAAAAGAACTCGGAGCCTCGATTAAGGGTCTGGCTCAACTGGGCCAGAAAACATGGAGGAAAACGTGTGCGAGATTCAAAAGTGCACCATGTAAAGACGTTGGCACCATAGGCCTAGAAGCCTAATTAACGTGATTTTCTTGGAGAACTGTATAACTGACATGTTAACTTTGGACGCGAATGTATTTGCGTCTTTCTAGCAGGCACGGAAAAGGAATTACATGACATACATGGGACACGTGTGCATGGATGGGGTGCGAGTGGGGGACACATAGGTTTACCTAAAAATTTCTATTTCCTCATTCCCTCCTTGGCCCCTACTACACCCTTTAGGATACATCTATTTTCATGAGAACGTCTATCTGTTCATATAACATCATTTGCTCTTCTTTCTTTATTCGAGAACGTGAACTTGGACGGGGAATACAAGCTGTTGCGCACAAGCCGCAAATCGCTGGCCCACATTGCAGACAGAGACAACAACTGAATAGGATAAGTAGTATTATTCCTAGGAATGATAGCAATTTCCATCCCCAGGCAGCCATTACACTCCAGAGCCAACCGGACCAAGTCCAGGTGCCTGGATTCTGGTGAATCAGGTGAGCAATTTCGTGAAGCCGTGTTATGGCCTTATACACGAATGGCGCGTTATTAGGAATAAACACGCAACAACTGGATCCGATCACTCTACAAGCCCCGCCCCTATCGGCCAGGATGACGTCAAGGACAAGGCGATTTTGAAGAACAACAAGTCTCATAGCAGATTGTTCTTCGGTCAGGTTACCTAAAGCAGAAGTAGTTTCATTCACTACCGCTTCCAGTGTTCTAGTTAATTTGCGTATCAGTTTACTGTTTTGAACAGGACCTAAAAAGATAAAGAATCCTTTATTGAAATCTGTATATTGTTCCCACGTTGTCTCAGTCTGATCGACTATTGGGGACTTGATCTCCCTTCTATGTCTTACAAGCATAAGGCGTGAACTTTGATGATAATCAGGTGGGGCTAGAAAAACAGGTGGTAATAGGAACGCAATGTAACACGTCCCATCCCAATCAGGGGGCAGATGTACATAAGCGGTGTGACCACAAATAAAATAAGAATGGCGAGAGGCTTTAAAAGTAGACTTCCCTTTATCGCTGAATTCGACCACAGTATTACAATCACTGTGTCCTAGATGTACTGAACCATTCTTTCTAACACATAGTTCGCCTTTCACTGGCAAAACTGTTATAAACGGCAAGTTCGAATTAGTCTCGGACTGGACGTTCAGGATCATGAGATTGAGGGAAAAGTTACATAATTCATACACTTCATTTTCTAGGTCGGTCCCTCTCCTTTGGGGAAGACCGTCTGCGTCTGGGAAACATGCTTTATTCATGACTGTATTCAGGTTTCCCCATATCCAATTGCCTTGGGAAACTTTGGACTTACTGTCTAAGGAAGACATTAAAGCAAACCATGCTCCACATGAACCATTATGTGTAAACGGGTAGGGAAAGAGGGGCAGAGCTCCCTTGTATTTCTGATAAGGTGGGAGTCGCCACAGACCCAGCAATTGGTGGCATTGCTGGTCTGGTGAGTGTGGTGTAACATACGAATGAATGTATTGTTGTGCATTGCTAGTCGATAGGATAATTCATGAGGGGGCAGGTCGCTGAAAGTGTGCTCTACAGAGTCATTAGAGGAATTATGTGCACTTGAACCAAAAGAAGGAAAGAAATCATGTAACATGAAACTTATACATATAACCGAAATGCTCAGAATAAACATGAAAATTAACGTTATGATACATCTACTGTGCAAGTTTTTGCAATATTGTTCTCTCTTTACGATTCGCCTATCTCTCTGACTACTTGGGTCTATCTTATTCATGTCAGAAACCTGTCTAACCGCTTCACCCGAGGGGGACTTAAACAATTAAACGCTGTCTGACTTACTAGACCTCAACTTTGCTCGGTATTCCTGTTGGGGAGTTTTCTCTAACAGGGGGAGTTTAGAGTCAGTGTCTGAAAGGGGGCAGTCTTTTGTTTCAGTCTCTGGACACAGTCCGTAAAACCGTTTCACGTGGCTAGAGTGTAACCACCCCTTGCGACCTTCCAGCTTTCCTGCGGTCCTCGTCGTCATCAACACCAACTTTGGCTGCTTCCACCTCGGCTCCAGAGGGCTTGTGCGGTCAAAATTGCGGACCTAAACAAAATTCCCAGGAACGATTTCATGCGGTTTTACTTGGGTGTTGTCCGGGAAGGCAGCCGCGACCTGTGAACGACAAGATAGTAGTGCAGACATCAAGGAAGCTAGGTAATCTGTCAGCATAGTACTGTTGACATCGGTAATTCTACGAGGCATAGGCGTTCCCCACATATTGGGAGGTCGGCCGAAGACTACCTCATAAGGAGATAGTCCGGTTCTAGAATGAGCTACCATGCGCATATAGAAGAGGGCTACTGGCAAGGCTACTATCCAATCTACACCTTTTTCTGCACAGACCTTTGCTAATCGTGTTTTCAGAGTTTGGTTGTGACGCTCGACTAGACCTGCTGCTTCGGGGTGTCGTACACAGTGAAATTTCCACTGGTAACCTAACAGGAGTGATACCTATTTCATAAGCTCGGACGAGAATGGCTGTCCATTATCTGAGTGCACAACACGGGGCAAGCCGTATCGCGGGAAGAATTCACGAACCAACTGCTTGGCAGTGGTCGCGGCAGTGTAATCTGGGACTGGATACGCTTCTGTCCATCTGGAGAGGGCACATACAACTACGAGGACATATTTAAATCCTCTACATCTGTCCATCTGGATATAATCCATCTGGAGGACTTCAAAAGGATGGTCAGGAGGATGGAATCCACCTTGTTCCACGGGAATGCCTTTGCCTGGATTGAACTGACAACAGATCATACAGGTACGCACTTTCTGTTTTGCTGCTGCACGTAAATGCTTGTTGAACCAGAGGTTTTGAATACTGTCTAACATGGCTTTTTCTCCTAAATGTGCTGGACTATGTGCTGTATTAATGATAATTTGAACCATAGAGTCGGGGAGGAACCATGTGGCTCTTCCCTTCGTCATCCATCCCTGATCTGTCTGGATCCCTCCTTGTTCAGTCCATTTCTTGATTTCATCTGGAGTAGCATGTGTCTGTATGTCGAGTACATCTAGAGTGGGATCCTTCACTGTCATACAATGTGTCTGTGATGATACTTCAGTCTTTGTCGTATCCGTTAGAATGTCTGTTTGAGTCTGAGCTGTGAGTTTAGCTGTTCGATCTGCCAGGTCGTTACCCTGGGAAATGGTGTCTGTGACTTTTGTATGTGCTTTGCACTTCATGATAGCAATGGATGCAGGTAAGTGTATTGCTTCTAACAGAGCTTGAATGAGGGGACCATGCTGTATCTTGGCGCCATGAGAAGTTAAAAAACCTCTTTCTTGCCAGAGGATACCGAAGTCGTGAACAACTCCGAATGCATACTGTGAATCTGTATATATGTTTACTTTCAGGTTCTTGGCTCAGATGCAGGCTTGGGTCAGAGCAATGAGTTCTGCTGCTTGAGCAGACAACGTGTCAATACGATGTGTTTCTATGACTTCCGTTTCAGTGGTCACTGCATAGGCGGCCACTAACTCTCCTGTGCTTGTTCTCATACATGAACCATCCACGTAAAGTGTCAGGTCTGGGTCGGGTAATGCAATGTCTGTCAAGTCTTGTCTGGGTTTCGTTACAGTATTGATGACATCTACGCAGTCGTGTGGTGTCGGGTCAATAGTGCTCGAGGGTAACAATGTGGCAGGGTTTAATGTATTGCAACGTCTGATCTCTATGTGTGGCTGAAACAATGTCAATTCATATCCTGTCAGTCTTTCTATAGTCAAGTGCTGTGTCTGGGTTCGGTTCAGAAGAACTTCCACTGAGTGTGGAACTTGTACTGTCAGGGGATGTCCTAACACTATTGAGTCGCTTTGTCTGATTGCTAAAGCTGTCGCGGCAACTGATTTGAGGCACGCAGGCAGAGCCTGGGCCACTGGATCCAATGTACTAGAAAAATAAGCACAAGGCTTGTGTTTTCCTGCTTGATCTTGTGTGAGTACAGATAATGCTGTGCCATCGCGTTCTGTGACAAAAAGTGTAAAAGGTTTGCTGTAACATGGTGTCACTAAAACTGGTGCTTGACATAAGGCTTTCTTTAATTCGTCAAAAGCTTGTGTGTGTTCCTGAGTCCAAGGGAGGACAGTCGAAGTCGCTGTCTCCTGTGTTGTCAACTGTATGAGTGGTTTAGCTAGATATGCATACTGAGGAATCCATTGTCTGCAGTAAGAAGTGAGGCCAATGAAGGCCCGTACCTCCTTTTGTGTCTTGGGTTGTGGTAGATGTGCAATTAACTGAATACGATCTGGTGTCAACTGTCTCCCCCACTTGGACAGCAAGTGCCCAAGGTATACCACTTGCTGGGCACAGAATTGTAGCTTCGAAGGGGACACTTTATGCCCCTTTTCGGCCAAGAAATACAAGACATTCAGTGATGCGCGCTCGCAGTCACGTTCGGTCCGTGCTGTTATTAACAAGTCATCAACGTATTGCAGCAGAGCAGTGTCAGTAGGCATGTGGATACTGTCCAGTTGTCGTTTCAGGGCCTGACTGTAAATACTAGGACTTTCCGTGAACCCTTGAGGTGCACGTGCAAATTTGAAGCTACGGCCATTTAAAGAGAATCCGAAAAGATATTGACTTTCCGGATGAATGGGGACACTAAAGAAAGCGTTCTTGAGGTCAATTACAGTAAAGAACGCAGCTTCGGAATCAATGGCAGTCAATAAGGAAGAGATGTCTGGCACTACTGGGTATTGAGGAATAATGCATTTATTCAATTCTCGAAGGTCAATCACCAATCGGTAGACTGGTGGTGCATTTGGGTCAGTTCGTTTAAGAATTGGAATGATTGGAGAATTACATACATTGGAATCAGTTTCTATAACTACTCCTTGGGCAATCAGTTCGTCAATAATTTTCAGTAAGGCTGCTACAGCCTCAGGGGGCAATTTGTATTGTCGGATTCGGGGTAGTACAACTCCTTGCTTGAGTGTAACACGATAAGGTGTAAGGTGCATACAACCTACATCAGTTGGACCTTGCGCCCATAAATGCTGTGGTACATTTTGCAATCTTGGATCAAAATCTCTCAACACATAAAATGACCTTTGAAATCACGTAAAAATAATCTCACTCCTTCCGGAGAACAACATATTACTGCTCCTAGTGCTTTCAATGTTTTAATACCAAGCAGATTTTCAGGACATGCTTTCGTAAGTAACAAGTCTGTAGTACGGGACAATGGACCAACTTCAAGGGAAACTGGCTTTGACACTTCGTTAACAATAGGCTTTCCTGAAAAACCCAGGGAAACATTCTGTGAGCCTGAGAGGGGTGCCCCTGGAACCTCGTCATGACTGATGGTAGTTCTGCTCGCCCCTGTGTCAATCAAAAATTTTCTGTCTTTCCCTAATACCTGACTATGTACATAGGGACCCTCTTGATCTACAGGAACCTCGATAAGAGGCAAGCCAACCTCCCTCTCTAGGCTGTTTCATGAGTACTATTGATAATCGGGGTAATCTGACTGTGCATACTGGTACATTTGCTGTGTGACATGTTGCGTGGCAGCAATAGGTTGGGGTTGGGGTACTGCTACTGTTTGCTGTGCATGCTGTGGAGGTTGCGTATTCTGTGGAATATTCTGTAGAACATGTTCTGGTCTGGGAGGACGCGGTCTTTCTTTCGTCCTGCCTGTAGCAATATTATATTTCAGAACAGTACATTTGTTTATATAGTGACCTGGCTGTTTACAGTAGTTGCAATTCCCTTTAACGGGAGCTGCAGAATGACCTGGCGGTGCTGTACCCTTTTTCTGACCGTCAGCTGGAACAGACTGAGCAACTAGTACTTTCATTTTCGTGTCTTTCATACGTCTCTGTTCGTGATCATGTTCCTCTCTAATTCGGTTCTGGTGGTACTGTAGCATTTGTAACATTTGAGAAGGGGTATTAGCTTGCCATGTACTCTCGACTTTCAGAACTCTATTTTTAACTTGTGGTAAGGAATTCTCGACTAATTTGGTCACAAAAAGATGTGGATATGATTCACTACTTGTTTTCAAACCGCTATTAATAATAAAACATTTCTCGAATCTGGAATAAAAATCACTAGTGTCTTCGTCTTGTTTCTGTTTGCAGGCTGAGATTGCATCCCAGTCTTCCTTTTTAATTGCCAATAACCTCGGCAAGACCTGTACTAATAATCCTGGTAATGCTTTAGCTTTGTCCCCAAGACCCGTACCTGGGACTCGTCTATTTTCTTCGTCTTCTAATTCAGTCCAATTAATCTTTGTCTCTCCCACCTCCCATTCTTTTTCTTTAAGTTTTTCGTAAATGCCGGCGGGCAACAATACTTTTAACATCTTAAGAATATCGGAATATGTATAATCCCCCATGAGTAACATGTCTTTTAATTCACGGTGAAACCCTGCTGGATCTTTATCATGACAAGGCACTATTTTCTTTATTTCCAATAGTTCCATTTTGCTTAAGGGTGTGTATACGAATACTCGTTGAAGCGCACCCCCTGGGGCCTGGACTGGATGAACTTCTCGTAAGGGGTTCTGTCTGTCTATGTAAAATGGTTGTCTTACTGGAGGTGGAACAGGAACAAAATGTGGAGTCAGAAAAGTTCTGTATTTGTGTCGTTGTTCTAGAATGGTATTAATGAAATCGGTACCTAGGCCTCTCCATCTTTTTAGGAGTAATTCTTCCAATATATTATATAGGGGACCTGGATCAGAATGCTGACTCTCATATAGTGTAATGAGATGCTGGATCATGTACATACCAGCTAGTCGCTGTTCGTCTGGGGAAAGAGTCAAAAATGTTTGCGCTACTGAATCATCTTTATATACACTGTTATTTCCAGCCCATTGTACTGCTGATCGGGCTAATTCTTGTTCACGCATGGTACTGAGTTCACTGTAACCTATTCGTTGTTTCAGTACTTTATCAGTGTCTTGAAATAAATGTTCAAGAGAACATTGTTCTGGTATGGGAGAAAGAAAACGTTTCTTGCTTTCTAGGCGAATGGGTCTGTCAAAAGGTCTTGCTCTACCTACATACGCTATCATTTCTCGGTTTTCCTCTGTATCCAATGAATCGTCCTCTTCCTCTGTGGTGTCATCTTTCTCAGCCTCCCTAGCTTCATTTTCCCTTTCGTGTATCAGTACAATTTCTTTACGGATTTTTCTGTACATGGCTTCTATACAACCTTGTGTATTATGTTTACCGTCAGCTATATTGTTACTCCACTTAATCAGGATATCCATTTCTTCTTTGCTTTTACCTGGCCAATCCCGTTCCCTTATCAAACAATTTATCAAAAACTATAAAATCATGCTTTGTGTCTCGACCTCATTGTGTGCCATGGCCTCTTGAATGCATTCTGGTCTCTCCTCTGTTCTAATGAAATTATATATGTTATCTAGATGTGTTTTCATATGTGGCAGAAGAACCAAATAGTTTGTGACTCGCCGTAAACGTAGTGAGTATAGTATCATCCCGTCTTCGCCTGGTACTGGGTCATATCTGCAGTCTGTAATGTACTTTTTAAGGGCTGCGAATGTCGCTGCTCTGGTTGTACGTTGTAATGCTAGTTCTCTAAGCGTCATTCGTTTTACTTGAGGCGGGGTGACAGGGAGACCTCCTGTTGCGCCTTCTGAAGCGGAAGCAAAAGCATGAACTGGCTGTGTCATCGGTGGTAATGATGGAACTGGTCGGGTAGGTGAAGTAGTAATAGGTGCAGGTAATGGAAGTTGGCCAAAAGGATTGTTAGGACCAGTGGCAGGAGGAACAGTACCAGGTGGAACAGTGGGAGGGGTTGTGTCATCCTGAACAGACTGTTGAGGAACATTATTAGTAGGAGCATTATTAGCAGGTGGTACAGGTACATGTACATTGGTATACTCTGGAGCTACATCATCTAAATAAGAGGAAAGGAAAATATCTGCTGCGGTCTGTTTATGACGTAATTTAGTCAGAACCAATGGTGGTGGCAAGTTACGGGGTACTTCCGGGGTCGCCTTGGGCAGGCCCTCGGCGAGAACAGGATACATGCCTGTAATAAGGGCATTTCTTTGTCTGTCTTGTTGCTCTATTCTGACTCGTTCTCCTTCTTCTAGTAACTCCTTTTCTCTAGCTTTTTCGGATTCTTCTCTACTTCTCTCTGCTTTCCTGAGTTCTTTCTCTGTTCTTCTATGCGCTTCTTTACGCCATAATTCTATGGCATCTTTCTGGGATTGTCTGGCTTTCTTTTTCCATAATGCTTCTTCTACTCTCATGATGCAATCAGCATCCCATGTCCCTGAGACAGGCCATCTATACTTCTCTTCCAGGTCCTTAGTATAATCCACCCACAAATCTAGGTACAGTATGGCATCTAAGCCATGCTTGTGGTACATAAAATGTCCGGGAGTGTCCCTAGGCGGGACGGGAACTGCTTCTACGAGTATCCCTTTCCTAGTTCCTAACTGACGTAATTTCGAGAACAGTGGCATTTTCGGATTGTTTTAAACGTGAACACAATAAACACAGTAATGAATAGCAAAACAGTCATTCATACCACGACATTAAACCACATTAAAAAATCTCAGACGGATAGTACCTGGTACATAGAAGACACATGAATACTGAAATCTCGAGATACAATACTAGAATACTGAATCACTGAATTTCTAGATGCACTGCTAAAACAGTACAGACAGTACCGGTCCCATTAAGAGACACATCATACCGTGTCCACCTAAATGAACACGTCTGGACCAGGTCTGTGTACGCAGACCTGTCTTCACCGGGCACAAATCAATGAACCCGTCTAGATGCGTTCCCAACAACGGTACTCACCGGGAAGCAAAAACTGAAGGCCTCAGAAACTGGACTGGACTGCTACGACGTCTGGCTGCTACTACGCATGCGCCTCGGAACAGGTGGGCCTCCGGATACCTCGGACCTTGCTCTCTCGACTTGGGGCTCTGGTCGGGATCCTCCGCATTCCTCACCGCCTCGTCTGGATGCCGGACCGCAGTCTCCGTCTCCTCCGTGGGCCCGAGGGAGATAGCAGGAAAACCCGCAGGAGTGCACTGGGTCCGTCGCAGCTGTAGAAGGGGTCAGGGGCCTGCGTTACATCGCCGGCGAGTGGGGAAGGGGGGGGGTCCCTATTCGGGCGCCAGAATTATGTGGTAAATAATTTTACCGTACAATTTTTGAATACATTAAATGTCAATACGGATAGCTCAATCAAATGAGAGGCAGAGTCCGTGGTATCTGAGTCATACGGGCTTTAATGAAATGCTTCGAAGCATGGGACATCGGGTTCCATCACCACTAAGGTTCAGGAAGGGACATTCAACATTTTATTAACATCACACATTATATATAGTAAAACAGCATAATTGGAATGAATACAGTAGGCGTAACAGGTGAAAAGAGAGAGATAAGAACACATGTGCGTAACAGGAGGCGTGTAAGAAGGCGTACACATGGGCGTGCACTTGAGATGTCAGAGAATCGTCACAAGAAACGTCACATGTGGGTGGATGCTTAGAGAAAGTTTGCAGAATCAGCAGAAACTCTTATTACAGATGCGCGCGCAACTGAGTATCACTGGGGAGTGCTGGGGGCTTTGACTTTAGCAGTAGTAGAGGAGACTAATGTCTGGGATGTCAGAACGACCTGCACATACAGCATATCTGATATCTTGTGTTTTGAGGATGTAGTGTCTGGAGTAAAAGGTCTCTCGGGCAGAGGCCGTTCATCACTGAATGCTAGTGCGTGCATATGGATCTTTATGTAGAGTGCGGGGGCCATGGGCCTACCATGGTAACGGGAACAGTAAATTACTTGCATGAAGACAGGAAGGCAGGGCCCTTTGCTCTGCAGCCGGGAATATGTTTACCTATTTCACTAGACTGGAATGTGTTTTCGAGGAGGCTGAGCAGATAACTTGTAGGTAAAACATCGTCTTGGCAAGCAGACCAGGCCGAGCCGGGCACCGCTCATCTGAGCAGGAAGTAAGGCAGAGGTCAGGGATGCATACCTAAACTGCAGCTTTCAGAGGCAGAAAAAGAACTCGGAGCCTCGATTAAGGGTCTGGCTCGACTGGGCCAGAAAACATGGAGGAAAACGTGTGCGAGATTCAAAAGTGCACCATGTAAAGACGTTGGCACCATAGGCCTAGAAGCCTAATTAACGTGATTTTCTTGGAGAACTGTATAACTGACATGTTAACGTTGGACGCAAATGTATTTGCGTCTTTCTAGCAGGCACGGAAAAGGAATTACATGACATACATGGGACACGTGTGCATGGATGGGGTGCGAGTGGGGGACACATAGGTTTACCTAAAAAATTCTATTTCCTCATATTCATGCATGTTTTCATTAGCAGGGCATGTTAGGCTGACCATTTTATCTCAATGTTTACTTATGCTATATTAGCATAAATGAATACTTGTTTTGGAAGCAAATTGAAAATGAGTGTTGTGTGTTTAATAAGAAATGCTACTCTATTCATGGGAGTTTTTATTGGTTAGGCTGACCATATCATCCTTATGGTTACCTATGCAATCTTATTTCAGCATATATGAATACTCATCATCATCATAAACCTTATTTTGATCCTCAGACCATAAAAGTGCAAATGCATGCAATTCATAAAGGGTTATTAATAAGGCTCCCAGTTTATCATTTAAATGGAATTTTACATATAAATACTGATGGAAAACTATTTTTCCATTGTCTGTGTTTCTAAGTTATAGACGGGAAAATACTATCAAACTGTGCGCCGCAGCCCCACTCCTGCACAGGTTTACTTCGGCAACCTCCTTTTACTAATCCACACCACTACGGCCCATTTAACAGAACTGCTAAGGTACACAAGGAAGCAGTTTGCACAAGGCAGCAGGTGGCTGTAGGTGTTTCATGTTTAGGGAGAGGGGTCGCAGTAAGACGTGCGAGTACTTAAGGTTTAAAACAACTGTGTGTCCATCATAGAATGCCTAATAGCTGAGCACGATGTGCTAATATGTGCATTAGCAGGCCGATTCAGGGATAGGAAGCTTTAGGCATCATCTGGTGGGCCTGCTGGGGTCAGTGCTAATAAGGTAGCCTGTGAATACTAATCAGTGGCGCAAGGCAGAGACGTGTTAGCAGGTAGTGCTGTGCTCGGCTGCATGTGGCAGGCATTCAGGAATTAAAAAATGTTTACATATCACTAGTGTACAAACATGATTGTGTCCCCGTTTCAAGAAAACATGAAATTCTTCCTTTTTAGGTCGAGCCTAGTGCAGCGTGCATGCGCTGCTCTAGGTAAAACGACCTCTTGGAGTCGCTCTGGACTTAAGGCCTATGTCTTACGGTTACGAGCATCTGCGTGCGAGCACGCGCGCACCACTCCCGGGACCTTAGGTAGCGCATGCGTTGTCTCTAAAAGATGCAGTCAGGCAAGCGTTCATTTTGATCGTGTCAGTGCCCACTTAGCTTTGGTTTCAGCACGCTTTATTTTATAGCTGAGCTCGCTGATGCACTTCCTGTTTCAATATTTGCTGTGCGTTCCATGGAGTGGAGGCTGATAAGCAGAGATTTACTTTTAAAACCTGTTCTACGTTTCTCTTTTTTTTCTGAAAGTGTGTCTAACTCTTAACGCCATATTAGCATAGTCTGCCACACAGTGAGTGCATTGTGTTACTATGAATATTTTTAAATTCGTGCACCATGCGAGTAACAGATGGCAGTGTTCAGTGCCGCCTGGCTTGTGCTTCTGACATATGTTCTGCTTGGAAACCTTACTTTTCCACCAACCGTCGCCAAAGATGTATGATCTAGGACACGGAATACCAGATGACGAGCTTGGAAGCAGCTTCGGTTTTAAGGTTGATATATTTTAGATTAGATTAAAATGGAAGTAAATTAAGAGTGAAAACACTGCACAGAACATGTTCTGTATAGACACATCCCACTGTGTTAAGTAAGAGTCGGAAACCTGTTAAAAGCATTACTTTACCCTCCGCCACAACAACATTATCGTTTTAAATCCGCATTCCGCAGATATGGAAAACAAACCCATTTTTAGCTCATTAAAAGCCCAGCGCAAAGAAGCGAACTGAATGACATGTTCGATTGTGGAAAACTCTATCAAGTGGAGTCTACCTTTGACAATGTAACTGCTCAGTGCCAGCCTTGTGAATTCACCTGCAGGACTGTCGATAAAAAACGGGGCCGGTAGCTGTCCAGAACACCCTTGGATATGGTTACACGCTCCCCTTTTATTCGCTGTTGCAACATGTGCACCAGTTATGTAATTGGAATATGTGCTGAATACACGCCCCATTCTCCTGGCATGGACCTAATGCTGGAGAAGTAATTACTGTTGTAGCAGCGCAGTTATTCATCATTGAATTACATATTTTGTGGCACGTTCGTTAAAATGCATGAAAGTGAGTACATTTTAAAATGAGCGTGTAAGTGGTCTTAACATTTGCGTGTTGTCCTGGTATGTATGTATATGGGATCTGTATACTGCTATACTAGCCTAAAGGCATCAGAGCACTATGCAGGGTCAAATGCAAAGAAGCAGTTGATACATGATTGGAGGGAACCTGAGTTCTGAGACTGAAGGTAGACTGTTACTTTGCTGTGATGAAGTGCTCTTTGAGAAGGAGTGACTTCAGCTTTTTATTCAATGTTAGCAGCGTTTGGGCCGTCCAGATGAGTAGAGATGTCATTCCAGATGCTGGGTGCATAAACGGAGAATGGTTGCTGCCTTGTTTTTTTTGTGTGTTTCTTTGTCTCTGGTCTGACAGTGTCTAAGCTATTGATGAAGCAAACATTTTTCTTTTAAATGCAGCCATTTTTTCCCTAAAATGGGACAGGTTAAAGAGTCATATATAACAAAGAGTGGAGTATCACCAAAAGAATCTCAGAGAGATTTCGGGTGGGATGACATTTTTTCAGTCAAAAGGGTATTATCCTTTTTTTTTTTTTAAAAACCCTCACTCACCAACCTGGTTGGTGACATGCTTCATCATCGGGGTCCACCCTGATGACCGAATGTCACCAGGGTGTGCTGCGACACCTGAACTAGAGTGGAGCTGTTTTTTTTGAGTGATTGGTGCAAAAAAAGAAAAAAAATAGGTGATGTTAAAAATTGTCCTGGTATTACTTTGTAGAAAAAACTTTATTCGCAAGTTACTGGACAATAATAAAAAGTAGTGAAAAAGATACTGTGGGTGGTCATCAGGACCAGGAAAAAGGAAAATGGACGGTGTACACACACTAACCTGCACCCTATCCTAGATTCCTAAAGCCTAATTGCAAAAAATCGGCAAAAGGCATACGCTCAAACCTAGAATAGGCGAGAAGAAAAAAGAAAGACCTGTGGGAGGAAAAAGTAAAGGCAGTCATAATCAAACATTTTTACGTGCCTGTTACGCATGTGTCTGCATGCTTGAGGTCCACCCCATTCTGAACATACCACCTAGTTAGTGATGATGTGTGTTGGGTAATACATAGTAGTATTCACCAGTATGGTACCGATGCTTAGTATATAGCCCGGTACAAGGAGCTAAGGATATAGCTATCATTCGCTCACTCTAGCACACAGATCAATAAGTGTGTGAATGGTGGCGATAGGTTCACTTACTCATGAAGTCACTCGCATTCCAATAATTTTGATGGGGTGACTGTAACAACTCACAACAGTACTCGTGAGCTAAGCGCTTTGATACATGCACATGAAGTGGAAGCACACCGACAAACATAAACAGACATTACAAACATGATGGCTAACAAAAGGAGTGAGCTTACTCCTACTGTGGGTCTTTTTAGGCTTTGGGGGGCGGTGGGTGGAAATGATCAGCTGGGAAACATATTCTGCAATAAGGAGATAGAGAGTTTGTTCGGATGCCGAATATCGGGGAGTCTGAAAAAAGAAGCTCAATCAAGGGAGCGTTTCCGCACTGCCATGGCAGCGGGAGAGGTACTTACAGTTTTGCCGATTCTACCTAGGCCAGTAACCTACAACTCACACCGGAGGCCCCACTGGAGTGGCGTGGGGCCGATCACTAACTATAGCTTCCGGGTCTGGGCGTGGCTAGTTAGCGCACGTGATGCAGTCACCTGGCAACAGGGCGGGAGGCAGGAAAGTTGCTTCCGGGTGTGGGCGTTGCTGGCTGGTGCTGGTAATCAGGCCACGTTGCCTAGCAACAGAAGGCAACGGGAGAAAAACCGATAGTAGTGGAAAATTATAAATTAAGGAATGAAGCCAAACGCATTACGAGGCTGCAGAGGTCAATACAACGAAGGATTGTTAAAAACCTCCGTGGGTCAATTGCAGAAAAATATATCCTGGTGTCAAGTAAGCCCAGGGTGATGAAGGAATTTGAGAAACTTAAAGGTACACAGTAAGGGGCCAGGTAACAGAAGGTGAAGTAGGCTCGCCCGTGGCAGGGAAGGACCGGACAGGCAGGTGTAAAGGTCCATTAAGACAATGACATGTTGAGAGAATAATCAACTAAGGGAAAAAGAAGCAGTGAAAAGGCGTCTCCCCGGGGCAAAAGTGAAAGGGAATAAATGTACAGTGGGCTTTAATTCTCAGAAGGCAAGAGGCTGATACAAGCAGTAGAACCAGAGTCAGAATGGCAATTACAGTACAGAGGCCCACGGTATATTGTCATTTAGGCCAGAGACATGCGTGGATAGCCGGTAGACCCAGCGCTGTTCTTTTTCAAAAAGGCGACTCTGTAAGTTAAGGACTGGTTTCACCTGTTCAATTACAGTCCATACCATATCATTGGGGGTATGGTGTGCTTCCAGGAAATAATCGGTTAATCTGGTGGCACTTTTTTTACAACGAATGGTACTTCGATGTTCGCTGATGTGTAGTTTCACCTTCCTGGTTGTCATTCCGATATAGGATTTTTCGCAAGGGCATTTGATAAGGTAGATCACATTGCTACTATTGCAATTTGTAGGCGACAGTTGTTTCCAGACTTTGCCTTCTTCCAATGTTCAATGTTTTGGTGTTATTGGTTAAATTGCACACACTGCAGTTACCACAACGGAAGTGTCCAATGACCCCTGGTAATCCCCAGGCGCTAGTGACGGTGCTCTCAATAGTTTTTTTGGAAGTTTTTGGTCTTGTGTTCACCAGGGTGTCCTTTAAGCTGTGTGATTTCCCGAAGGAAAAGAGGGGTTGTTCGTATGAGGAGGACAGTTTAGCTTCATGGTTAAGTGCCCCCAGGATGGATATGAAAAAGAGGACTGAGCCACCCAATGCCAATATTGTTTCTTTAGCAATTCCTTGCTAGGCAGCCGTGCTGGATCCATAGGTTCCCACAGCAACTCTAGACCGATTGCTGTGAGCAGAGATTTCACCTCACTAAACCAGGTCATTTTTTTAAAGCAATCAAGTACATTCACTTCAGAGAGGGCAGCAGCATAATGAAGCAACTCGGGTCGATTCTAAGCGCATCCAGATAATAGGGGGCGTAGCTTGGCCTTCTCAAAAATTGTGGCTTGTCCCATGTCCAGCCTTAGTGGGTGAAGAGGGGTGCTCTGGGACAGTGAAACCACGGCCCTCTGAAACTTGTTCTCTGTAGTCAGGAGGCCTTCCTTCTTATCGAATCCCCACAGTTCCGCACCATACAGTGCTGAGCCTACTGCCTTGCAGTCATATATATGGAGAGGAGCTGCTACTGGCTTACTATGGAAGGTCCAATGCTCCCTGGTCAAAGCCCCAGTTATCTGTCTATGGTTGAGAGTGTACTTCGATACTAATGACTTTAAAGACGTCGTCGGAGAGAGTGATCCCCAGACAGTCAAAGGTACTAACCCTCTCCAGCGGGGCCCTACCCACTGTTAACTTCCCTTTGTATGTTTTATGATGGTTCAACATTAGAAGCTTTGTCTTCGAGGCATTAACCTCTAGGCCTCGGAATCACAAAATGCCTTTAAGCGGTCTAAAAACAATTGTAGCCCTCAAGGGTTTTAGAGACTAACAACGTGTCAGCAGCGAACAACAGTGTTACCACTTTGTCACCTCCTAGGGTAGGGGCATCCAAGGACCTCAGAAAGGTACTGGACTACTCCATTTATGAATAACGAGAAGAGTGTAGGTGCCAGTACACAGCCCTGTCGGACCCCCCTGTTGACTTTAATCTGATCAGTGTGCTGTCCTTCATTACCCCAATGAATCACTGCATAGTTAGTCTCATGGAGGCGGATAACAAGTTCTAAGACCATAGGAGGGAGGCCCATCTCTTTGAGAACAGTCCAGAGCTTATTTCTTGGAACTAGATCAAAAGCGGACCATAGGTAAATAAAAGCTACATAAAGGCTACCCTGTCCCATAACCACCGTCTTCCATGACAATGAAAGAAATCGGAATATCTGGTTGATGGTGCTTATTTTTTTCCTGAACCCAGCTTGGTATGGGGACAGGATATTGTGGTCGGTAATCCAGGCCTGTATCTTCAAGAGGAGTGTGCGAGCGAACACCTTTTGTACACATGAGACTAATAGGCCTGGAGTTGGAGGGTACAGATCTATCACCCCTCTTGTATACTAAGATTACCTCAGCTTCCTTCCATGAAGATGGTATTTGAGCCCCTGCTGCAATCCCATTGGCCAGGGTCAAGATGTAGGGTGTCCAATTCTCAGGGGCATTACCATAGACATCACTCGGGATGCCATCCGGGCCAGTGGCTTTGGCCCTTACGATGGAGTTGACTCTAGACATGATTTCATCTGTAGAGAAGAAATCAATGGCAGTAAGAGGAACTCTACCAAGAGTGTGGTCTTCTGCATCTGGGACACAGGGCCCAGAATAGAGTAACGAGAAGTGATCAAACCAAGCTTCTGTTGACATATTATTATGGATGGCAGGGGTCTATTAGCATCGCCCCTAGTTACTAGAATCCAGAATTGCTGGGAATCTTTTTTGGCACAGGCTCCTCTGATTTGTTCCCATCTATTCTTGTCCCATTCAATGTTTTGCTCTAGTCTAGGTTAGCTTGTAATATCGCCTCACTTTCCGTTTTTGCTTCACATTGTTGATGCTGATGGCATGTGCTAGTTGTTGTTGAAGGCTCCTACGCTCTTTGTTGTACCAGGCAAACTACAACCTAGTCTTCTTTCCAGTTGCCTGGGGGCACCTTGGTTCACTAAAGCAAGTAGCCACTTGTTCAAATAAATAGTCATGGCAAGCAGGGATCAAGCCCTCCCTTGTGCTGAGCCAGTCTATGTAGTTCTACAGTACTTGCCAAAAGATTAGACTTGATTATTTTGAGTTGATCTACAACCATAGTTACCTGGGACCATTTTAGACGCCTATTGTCATTTGTTGGATGCCCCTCCCTAGACGTAAGGGTGATGTTAGGGAAACTCTGGGGATAGCCCAAGAGGATACCATGTGCAGTTCCAGAGGGTTGTGGTCGCTGTCTGTGGTGTGACCCACAGTCATATCGACGATGGAACGTGAGGTTGCCTGGAATGTATACAGGGGAGGTAGTCCAGGTTTCCGGGAGGATACAAATATCCAACATTTCAATAAATTGGATCCAATGCATAAGGGACATTTTGCACCTCACCCCTTCCACATTCCATGAGACCAGAAAAAGGCTGCTAAAAATAGCTTGTACGTTATTGGGGGTAAATTGCATGCTGTTGGTGGTGACCCCTAATTGTACTTCAGCCCGGGTTAATGGTGGATGCAAATGTCGTATACTAGGCCTTCCATTGGCTAACAACAACTCATTTTCATTTCCAAGGACATTAAGTTGGAGGACTTGCAAGGGGGTATCTGTGTAGTGGCTGTCATATGTTGTAACTATATGAATACTTATTTTGAAAACTATTTGAAGACTGATGTTTAAAGATTCTCTTGATTGCCGGACTAATTGCCCCAATCAGTTCGTATGAATCAGACACATACTTTTTCAGTCACTACAATTTTACGATGAATGCTCACCCAAAACGATTGTCAAATGTAATTTGTTTGCTTACTTATAGGTGCCTCCTATATATTTCTGCTTCCTGGTGATGACCCCGTTTTAAATAATCTAAGTCCAGGGGTTGAATCATCGACAAAAATAACATATGTGGACTCTTTTACAAGAAACCGATGGTGGCTATCAACACTCGCCTGGCGGGGGTTGATCTCTAACACTCTATTATCTCTATCAGCCACATAGATATATATTTCTGTATAGAGCATGTATGCACTTTCTGCACTTATAGTCACTTTCACTGCGCCGACACCCCTTTTTTGGAACAGCATGTGTTCGATAGAGCAAATATATGTTTTACTTCTCACTGTCAACAATCAAAACAAACGTTGCTAAAATGAAATACAAAGAAAAATATGCAAAAAATAGTGATTTGTGCTAGAGGTCTTTGTAACCCCTTCTTGATACTTTGCTGTGGAAGTCAAGGGCTACACTTCCCCCATAGGGAGCACCTTTTTGGTAAAAATTATCCAGCCCAGGTCCCTGTGTTACTGGGTTGCCCCTTTTGTTTCAGAGGTCGACAGGTCTCTTTAACCAGAAGCCTTTGACAGACATGATTGACACCTGGCATGGTATCGTTCTAAAATGGATGGAGAGTCTCGGGTGGTTCACCATCTGTCGTGGCCATGAGGGTGTAAAGGACTTCAGAGACCAAAGTACATAGATGAAGTAAAACCATAGGGTGATCCAAGGCGTGCTCAACATTTGAATTCTTGTAGTCCATTTCTGGAATGGGTGGTGCACAAGAAGCTGGGGTCTGAGTAGGTGCTACAAAACCTCAGTGAATATCCATTATTGGGCACAGCAGGGAGGGCAGGAGAAAGCGGAAAATGAGTATTAGAGTGGAACAAACTGAGAACATTGGGAGTAAGGGACACAAGAGAGAGGGTAATCTTCAGAACATTAGTTATTGGGTTACCTCAATTCTGCTTGCAAAGTGGCATCTAGGGGGGTTACTGCAGCAAGATGGCTTTGACCGTGGCAGTCAACTTGAGGGATGTCAAAGCTTCATCAGAGGATGACAGTGACAAACAGAATAGAAAAAGACCTCTCTACAGGGCTGACCATTTTTCATGTGTACAAAGGAGGGTCTACGCAACACTATTCCGAACAAAGCTTATGGGACATGGGAATTTATTTCAGATGCACTGAGGATAGAGGATTTAGATTTTTGGGGGGAGAGAAGTTTTGTGAGGTTTTTTTGAAGCAGCCAGTGTCAAGGTGGGAATGGATAAAGCACACATTTTTTTGTTCTTGATCGAAGAACTGCTATAGAATTAGAGCAACAATGAGAAGATGTAACAACATGGCCACGTGGCAGAACAATTTTGGATAGGTGCATAGCAGTTATAATGGGACATCCATGTTTTTTTAAACCACAGCAGGGGCAGCATGATTATTTAGGGATGTAGCTTTTGTGCAGACAAGAAGCGACAATCTTGCCATGAGGGGGCGCAGTATAGCATTCTTAAAAGATGTGTTGCCCATCAAACTGTGGAGTACAGTACTGCCAAAATGAAGATTGTCATTGTTTAGTGAAACTATTGAAAATAAGGCACTGCTGAGGTCAGAACAGAACACATGCCAGATGTATAGGATTGTATGTGGTTTCGTGGACTACTGCTACTGAGAAACCATTCAACTCAAAATATTTAATAGAAATGTGCAGAATTAATAGAAGTTACCAAGTCATAGAAATCAGTCCATGGAATATCCTTGTTTTGAAATTGGCTTTAGCAGCTTGTGTTTTAAGTTGTAAATGCAATGGTTTCAGGTTTTAATTACAGAAAACATTTTGGTTGGAGGTCTTTATTTCAGTGCTTTTCTTCAGGGACATTCCACATGTATATTTTTCACACTCTCAATTACTTTGAATGCTTTAGAGTCACTGATCCCGAAACACCTGTAAGCACCATGCTTCCCTGACCTTTTCACAACCACTGAACACAATCTATCCCTGCCCCCTTAACCACGCACTACAGATGAACTAGACTGGCCCCTAAAACTGTTTCTACCCCTGAACTCCACCCATGTCTGAACCCTGACACCTCTCTCCTATAACTAAACTCCACCAATCCCTGTTACCTAAACTACATGCATCCCTGAACCCTAAAACCTCTCACTACCCCTAAACTCCATCAATTTCTGAACCTAAAATCCCCCTTCTACACCTAACTCCGACCATCCCATAACACTTAAAACCCCTCACTACCTCTGAACTCCACTCCTTGTTGAACCCTAAAAATCTCTCACCACCCCAAATACCTCTTATCCGAGATCCCTTCAACCCCCTTACTACCCCTATAATCAACCCATCCCAGAACCCTAAAAATCCCCCATTTGTGAACCCTAAAACCTCTCACTGCACCTAAACTACGCCCATCCCTGATCCATAAAAGATGCCCATCTCTGAACACCAAACCCCCAAACTATCCCAAACTCCAACCATTCCAAAACCCTATAAGCCCATCAAGATACCCTTAAAACTTCTCATCACCTCTCAACCCCACCTGTCCCTGATTCCTAAAACAAAAACCTCACCACCCTTAAATACCGCCCATCCTAACCCCTAAAACCCCTTTACCACCCTAAACCCTACCCTCTCTGAATGGTAAAAATGCCTTTCTACATCCATACACTACCCATCCCTGCACCCTTAACACCCTGATCGCTCACCACTCTCACTTGCATCCAATCCTGAATCCTAAAAAACTTTCTGCCCATACACTCCACCGATCCCTGACCTCTAAAGCCCCTCACCGCCCCTAAATTAAACCCATTTTTTTACCCTAAAAACCTCTCACCACACTTAAACTCTACCCATCACTAAACTCTCAAAAACCTCAAGTACGAAATTCCACCCATCTGGGAACATTTTAACACCTCTACACTCCACCCATCCCTGAACCCTAAAAACCCATTACCACCTCTTAACTCCACTCATCCATGAACCTTAAAAATCTCTCACTACCACTAAACTACCCATTCCTGATCCCCATTAAAAGTCACCAGCCGTAAATTTCACCTGACCCAGGACACTAAAAGCATGTGTCTCTGAATCCAAGGACCCATCAATATCCTCAGATTCCACCCATGATAAGTGTAATTTGGAATTTGTCCATAAAAGTATATTTCCTTTGAAAAGTTTCTTTAATTTTCGATTTATTTGTATTTCCTTAGAAATTATCTTTTTTTTACATAGTTTTTCCATGATTCAGTTTCCTCCACTGTTGTTTGCCAGTTCTTGTTTTCCATTAAATCGCTTATATCAGGTTTATAGAGCTGCACTGCTGACGCATTGTCTTGTTTGCATTGGCCATGGATTGGCATCAGTAGAGTAGAGGGTTTCGACACCAGTCTATGTTCTTGACATCTGGAAAGTAGGTTTTTGAAGGCACTCCAGCTAAGTGGAATTACTTGCTTCAACAACCATAAAATTATAGAGAGGCATGAATAGACCATCATTAAATATTTATCTTTTCCTGATCTACTACTGCTCAACAGAACTAAGGTGATGCTTTCCCTAGCCCATACCAATTTGTGACCTGACTACAATACTTTAATCCGATGTGCCTCTTCCGCAGCAGTCATCGCTTTTCAGCCTTGCTAATTTGTTAAGTATCAGATATTTATGACTACAACACCTATAATTACATGCAATTAGAATTCTTATTATGCTGACGGGTATATGATTTACGGCAATTCACTTAATAATAGACGAGTGTTTCCCTTGCACATCTGTTTTCATCACCAATTTTTTTTAGTACTGAATGGCTGCCATGCTTCACAGTGCACATTCAATCCTCATCAATTTTTCCACCTCTTGTTTCCTTTCCTAGTGGTAATTTCTGTATCTGAAACAAATTTTCAACCTTTAAAAAGTCCTGGGCTCAGTAGCGACTACATTGCAAAACATGTTGGCTTAGTTAACATACAATTAAATGCACTGATGAATGAAGAAACATAAATCCGAAACGCAAAGAACACAATATGTCTGCTCCCTACAGACTTCATTTTCAAATTGATTTTGACCCTTCCATTTATTAATTTCCATCTATTCATCCATCCAATTGTCCATTCCTTCATTTTTCCATCCAACCATCCATGCATATATCCATGTTTTCTTCCATCCAGCCATCCTTTTATCCTTTCATATATACATCCGTCCTTTCACCGACCCACCCATGAATATATCCATGAATCAATCCATCCAACTTTTCACACTTACAACTGTATCATTTCATTTTTCATTCAATTTATTCTTACAGTCTTTACCTTTTTTTTAGGTCCAGCCTAGACGGCGCTTGCGCTGTCTCTTCGAGATATGTTGTGTTCTATTTTGTGAGCTTAGAGCCCAAATCCTGTTTTCATTTGTCAGTATCCTTTAAAAAACCTTGCTCTAAGTGGATATTTTTCCTATTTGTCCCTTTTTTTCGTTGTTAGTACTCACCCATGGAGCAGCCCCCATTTCTTTTAGGCTTCCACTTGTCCCATCTGAGTTACTGGCTCAAGATTTTTATTTTTTTGTACATGTGAAAGAGCATTTCTCTAGAGTGGTACTGTTTTGACTAGCTACAAGCTTTTCTGTAAACAGGGCTATAAATTGTTGTCTTATCTCTGACTTCAAAGTGAAAGGATTTCCCTCTCCCTTAACCCCCTGCTGCCTCACCGCTTCATCCCTTCCCCTCCCTTTCTGTGCGCATCAAGTGAGGCAACAAGAGGCCCGAGCACCTGGTCTCTTGTTTCAGCTTGTTTGAATAACTGGATCTGTGAAACACAGGAAGTGGCTGAGGCTGGAGCGCAGACTGCCTCCCAGGTAGAGCAAGTACCCCTTCCCTTTATATTTAGTTTGTCAGTGCTAACTCTTCACGAAAACAAAACTGAGCACATTTACATCATTTTTTTTCCTTCGTTCCTAGCTCGCTTCAGGACAGGAAGGTGGCCAGAGGAGATGTGAGGAAAGAGGAATGAGCTAGGAACAGGTGATGCTGATCCATAGAGTGGTACAGAGGGCAGGAAGGTGGCCGGAGGAGTCGTGAGGAAAGAGGAATGAGCTAGGAACGGGCGATGCTGATCCATAGAGTGGTACAGAGGACAGGAAGTTGGCCGGAGGAGCCGTGAGGAAAGAGGAATGAGCTAGGAACGGGCGATGCTGATCCATAGAGTGGTACAGAGGACAGGAAGATGGCCGGAGGAGCCGTGAGGAAAGAGGAATGAGCTAGGAACGGGCGATGCTGATCCATAGAGTGGTACAGAGGACAGGAAGGTGGCCGGAGGAGCTGTGAGGAAAGTGGAATGAGCTAGTAACGGGCGATGCTGATCCATAGAGTGGTACAGAGGGCAGGAAGGTGGCCGGAGGAGTCGTGAGGAAAGAGGAATGAGCTAGGAACGGGCAATGCTGATCCATAGAGTGGTACAGAGGGCAGGAAGGTGGCCAGAGGAGCCGTGAGGAAATAGGAATGAGCTAGGAACGGGCAATGCTGATCCATAAAGTGGTACAGAGGACAGGAAGGTGGGCGGCAGAGCCGTGAGGAAAGAGGAATGAGCTAGGAACGGGCGATGCTGATCCATAGAGTGGTACAGAGGACAGGAAGGTGGCCGGAGGAGCCTTGAGGAAAGAGGAATGAGCTAGGAACGGGCGATGCTGATCCATAGAGTGGTACAGAGGACAGGAAGGTGGCCGGAGAAGCCGTGAGTAAAGAGGAATGAGCTAGGAACGGGCAATGCTGATCCATAATGTGTTACAGAGGACAGGAAGGTGGGCGGCGGAGCCGTGAGGAAAGAGGAATGAGCTAGGAACGGGCGATGCTGATCCATAGAGTGGTACAGAGGGCAGGAAGGTGGCCGGAGGAGTCGCGAGGAAAGAGGAATGAGCTAGGAACGGGGAATGCTGATCCATAGAGTGGTACAGAGGGCAGGAAGGTGGGCGGCGGAGCCGTGAGGAAAGAGGAATGTGCTAGGAACGGGCGATGCTGATCCATAGAGTGGTACAGAGGACAGGAAGGTGGCCCGATGAGCCGTGAGGAAAGAGGAATGAGCTAAGAACGGGCGATGCTGATCCATAGAGTGGTACAGAGGACAGGAAGGTGGCCGGAGGAGCTGTGAGGAAAGAGGAATGAGCTAGGAACGGGCGATGCTGATCCATAGAGTGGTAGAGAGGACATGAAGGTGGGCGGCGGAGCTGTGAGGAAAGAGGAATGAGCTAGGAACGGACGATGCTGATCCATAGAGTGGTACAGTGGACAGGACGGTAGCCGGAGGAGCCGTGAGGAAAGAGGAATGAGCTAGGAACGGACGATGCTGATCCATAGAGTGGTACAGAGGACAGGAAGGTGGGCGGCGGAGACTTGAGGAAAGAGGAATGAGCTAGGACGGACGATGCTGATCCATAGAGTGGTACAGTGGACAGGACGGTAGCCGGAGGAGCCGTGAGGAAAGAGGAATGAGCTAGGAACGGACGATGCTGATCCATAGAGTGGTACAGTGGACAGGAAGGTGGTAGGAGGAGCCGTGAGGAAAGAGAAATGAGCTAGGAACGGACGATGCTGATCCATAGAGTGGTACAGTGGACAGGAAGGTGGTAGGAGGAGCCGTGAGGAAAGAGGAATGAGCTAGGAACGGGCAATGCTGATCCATAGAGTGGTACAGAGGGCAGGAAGGTGGCCAGAGGAGCCGTGAGGAAATAGGAATGAGCTAGGAACGGGTGATGCTGATCCATAGAGTGGTACAGAGGATAGGAAGGTGGGCGGCGGAGCCTTGAGGAAAGAGGAATGAGCTAGGAATGGACGATGCTGATCCATAGAGTGGTACAATGGACAGGAAGGTGGCCGGAGGAGCCGTGAGGAAAGAGGAATGAGCTAGGAACGGGCGATGCTGATCCATAGAGTGGTACAGAGGACAGGAAGGTGGCCGGAGGAGCCTTGAGGAAAGAGGAATGAGCTAGGAACGGGCGATGCTGATCCATAGAGTGGTACAGAGGACAGGAAGGTGGCCGGAGGAGCCGTGAGTAAAGAGGAATGAGCTAGGAACGGGCAATGCTGATCCATAAAGTGGTACAGAGGACAGGAAGGTGGGTGGCGGAGCCGTGAGGAAAGAGGAATGAGCTAGGAACGGGCGATGCTGATCCATAGAGTGGTACAGAGGGCAGGAAGGTGGCCGGAGGAGTCGTGAGGAAAGAGAAATGAGCTAGGAACGGGCAATGCTGATCCATAGAGTGGTACAGAGGGCAGGAAGGTGGGCGGCGGAGCCGTGAGGAAAGAGGAATGTGCTAGGAACGGGCGATGCTGATCCATAGAGTGGTACAGAGGACAGGAAGGTGGCCCGAGGAGCCGTGAGGAAAGAGGAATGAGCTAAGAACGGGCGATGCTGATCCATAGAGTGGTACAGAGGACAGGAAGGTGGCCGGAGGAGCTGTGAGGAAAGAGGAATGAGCTAGGAACGGGCGATGCTGATCCATAGAGTGGTAGAGAGGACAGGAAGGTGGGCGGCGGAGCTGTGAGGAAAGAGGAATGAGCTAGGAACGGACAATGCTGATCCATAGAGTGGTACAGTGGACAGGACGGTAGCCGGAGGAGCCGTGAGGAAAGAGGAATGAGCTAGGAACGGACGATGCTGATCCATAGAGTGGTACAGTGGACAGGAAGGTGGTAGGAGGAGCCGTGAGGAAAGAGGAATGAGCTAGGTACGGGTGATGCTGATCCATAGAGTGGTACAGTGGACAGGAAGGTGGCCGGAGAAGCCGTGAGGAAAGAGGAATGAGCTAGGAACGGGCGATGCTGATCCATAGAGTGGGACAGAGGACAGGAAGGTGGCCAGAGGAGCCGTGAGGAAAGAGGAATGAGCTAGGAACGGGCAATGCTGATCCATAGAGTGGTACAGAGGGCAGGAAGGTGGCCGGAGGAGCCGTGAGGAAAGAGGAATGAGCTAGGAACGGGCGATGCTGCTCTATAGAGTGGTACAGTGGACAGGAAGGTGACCGGAGAAGCCGTGAGGAAAGAGGAATGAGCTAGGAACGGGCGATGCTGATCCATAGAATGGTACAGAGGACAGGAAGGTGGCTGGAGGAGCCTTGAGGAATGAGGAATGAGCTAGGAACGGGCGATGCTGATCCATAGAGTGGTACAAAGGGCAGAAAGGTGGCCGGAGGAGCCGTGAGGAAAGAGGAATGAGCTAGGAACGGACGATGCTGATCCATAGAGTGGTACAGTGGACAGGAAGGTGGTAGGAGGAGCCGTGAGGAAAGAGAAATGAGCTAGGAACGGACGATGCTGATCCATAGAGTGGTACAGTGGACAGGAAGGTGGTAGGAGGAGCCGTGAGGAAAGAGGAATGAGCTAGGAACGGGCAATGTTTATCCATAGAGTGGTACAGAGGGCAGGAAGGTGGCCAGAGGAGCCGTGAGGAAATAGGAATGAGCTAGGAACGGGTGATGCTGATCCATAGAGTGGTACAGAGGATAGGAAGGTGGGCGGCGGAGCCTTGAGGAAAGAGGAATGAGCTAGGAATGGACGATGCTGATCCATAGAGTGGTACAATGGACAGGAAGGTGGCCGGAGGAGCCGTGAGGAAAAAGGAATGAGCTAGGAACGGGCGATGCTGATCCATAGAGTGGTACAGAGGACAGGAAGGTGGCCGGAGGAGCCTTGAGGAAAGAGGAATGAGCTAGGAACGGGCGATGCTGATCCATAGAGTGGTACAGAGGACAGGAAGGTGGCCAGAGGAGCCGTGAGTAAAGAGGAATGAGCTAGGAACGGGCAATGCTGATCCATAAAGTGGTACAGAGGACAGGAAGGTGGGTGGCGGAGCCGTGAGGAAAGAGGAATGAGCTAGGAACGGGCGATGCTGATCCATAGAGTGGTACAGAGGGCAGGAAGGTGGCCGGAGGAGTCGTGAGGAAAGAGGAATGAGCTAGGAACGGGCAATGCTGATCCATAGAGTGGTACAGAGGGCAGGAAGGTGGGCGGCGGAGCCGTGAGGAAAGAGGAATGTGCTAGGAACGGGCGATGCTGATCCATAGAGTGGTACAGAGGACAGGAAGGTGGCCCGAGGAGCCGTGAGGAAAGAGGAATGAGCTAAGAACGGGCGATGCTGATCCATAGAGTGGTACAGAGGACAGGAAGGTGGCCTGAGGAGCTGTGAGGAAAGAGGAATGAGCTAGGAATGGGCGATGCTGATCCATAGAGTGGTAGAGAGGACAGGAAGGTGGGCGGCGGAGCTGTGAGGAAAGAGGAATGAGCTAGGAACGGACAATGCTGATCCATAGAGTGGTACAGTGGACAGGACGGTAGCCGGAGGAGCCGTGAGGAAAGAGGAATGAGCTAGGAACGGACGATGCTGATCCATAGAGTGGTACAGAGGACAGGAAGGTGGGCGGCGGAGACTTGAGGAAAGAGGAATGAGCTAGGACGGACGATGCTGATCCATAGAGTGGTACAGTGGACAGGACGGTAGCCGGAGGAGCCGTGAGGAAAGAGGAATGAGCTAGGAACGGACGATGCTGATCCATAGAGTGGTACAGTGGACAGGAAGGTGGTAGGAGGAGCCGTGAGGAAAGAGGAATTAGCTAGGAACGGACGATGCCGATCCATATAGTGGTACAGAGGACAGGACGGTGGCAGGAGGAGCCTGGAGGAAAGAGGAATGAGCTAGGAACGGACGATGCTGATCCATATAGTGGTACAGAGGACACGACGGTGGCAGGAGGAGCCTGGAGGAAAGAGGAATGAGCTAGGAACGGACGATGCTGATCCATAGAGTGGTACAGAGGGCAGGAAGGTGGCCAGAGGAGCCGTGAGGAAAGAGGAATGAGCTAGGAATGGACGATGCTGATTCATATAGTGGTACAGAGGGCAGGAAGGTGGCCAGAGGAGCCGTGAGGAAAGAGGAATGAGCTAGGAACGGGCGATGCTGATCCATAGAGTGGTACAGAGGGCAGAAAGGTGGCCGGAGGAGCCGTGAGGAAAGAGGAATGAGCTAGGAACGGGCGATGCTGATCCATAGAGTGGTACAGAGGACAGGAAGGTGGCCGGCGGAGCCGTGAGGAAAGAGGAATGAGCTTGGAATGGGCGATGCTGATCCATAGAGTGGTACAGAGGACAGGAACGTGGCCGGAGGAGCCTTGAGGAAAGAGGAATGAGCTAGGAACGGGCGATGCTGATCCATGGAGTGGTACAGAGGACCGGAAGGTGGCCGGAGGAGCCGTGAGGAAAGAGGAATGAGCTAGGAACGGGTGATGCTGATCCATAGAGTGGTACAGAGGACAGGAAGGTGGCCGGAGGAGCCTTGAGGAAAGAGGAATGAGCTAGGAACGGGCGATGCTGATCCATAGAGTGGTACAGTGGACAGGACGGTGGCCAGAGGAGCCTTGAGGAAAGAGGAATGAGCTAGGAACGGACGATGCTGATCCATGGAGTGGTACAGTGGACAGGACGGTGGCCGCAGGAGCCGTGAGGAAATAGGAATGAGCTAGGAACGGACGATGCTGATCCATATAGTGGTACAGAGGACAGGACGTTGGCCAGAGGAGCCTTGAGGAAAGAGGAATGAGCTAGGAACGGGCGATGCTGATCCATAGAGTGGTACAGTGGACAGGACGGTGGCCGCAGGAGCCGTGAGGAAATAGGAATGAGCTAGGAACGGACGATGCTGATCCATATAGTGGTACAGAGGACAGGACGTTGGCCAGAGGAGCCTTGAGGAAAGAGGAATGAGCTAGGAACGGGCGATGCTGATCCATAGAGTGGTACAGAGGACAGGAAGGTGGCCGGAGGAGCCTGGAGGAAAGAGGAATGAGCTAGGAACGGACGATGCTGATCCATATAGTGGTGCAGAGGACAGGACGGTGGCAGGAGGAGCTTGGAGGAAAGAGGAATGAGCTAGGAACGGATGATGCTGATCCATAGAGTGGTACAGAGGGCAGGAAGGTGGCCAGAGGAGCAGTGAGGAAAGAGGAATGAGCTAGGAACGGACAATGCTGATTCATAGAGTGGTACAGAGGGCAGGAAGGTGGCCGGAGGAGCCGTGAGGAAAGAGGAATGAGCTAGGAACGGGCGATGCTGATGCATAGAGTGGTACAGAGGACAGGAAGGTGGCCGGAAGAGCCGTGAGGAAAGAGGAATTAGCTAGGAACGGACGATGCTGATCCATATAGTGGTACAGAGGACAGGACGGTGGCAGGAGGAGCCTGGAGGAAAGAGGAATGAGCTAGGAACGGACGATGCTCATCCATATAGTGGTACAGAGGACAGGATGGTGGCAGGAGGAGCCTGGAGGAAAGAGGAATGAGCTAGGAACGGACAATGCTGATCCATAGAGTGGTACAGTGGACAGGACGGTGGCAGGAGGAGCCTGGAGGAAAGAGGAATGAGCTAGGAACGGACGATGCTGATCCATAGAGTGGTACAGAGGGCAGGAAGGTGGCCAGAGGAGCCGTGAGGAAAGAGGAATGAGCTAAGAACGGACGATGCTGATTCATAGAGTGGTACAGAGGGCAGGAAGGTGGCCGGAGGAGCCGTGAGGAAAAAGGAATGAGCTAGGAACGGGCGATGCTGATGCATAGAGTGGTACAGAGGACAGGAAGGTGGCCGGAGGAGCCGTGAGGAAAGAGGAATGAGCTAAGAACGGGCGATGCTGATCCATAGAGTGGTACAGAGGACAGGAAGGTGGCCGGCGGAGCCGTGAGGGAAGAGGAATGAGCTAGGAACGGACGATGCTGATCCATTGAGTGGTAGGGAGGACAGGAAGGTGGGCGGCGGAGCCGTGAGGGAAGAGGAATGAGCTAAGAACGGGCGATGCTGATCCATAGAGTGGTACAGAGGACAGGAAGGTGGCCGGCGGAGCCGTGAGGAAAGAGGAATGATCTAGGAATGGACAATGCTGATCCATAGAGTGGTACAGAGGCAAGGAAGTTGGCCGGAGGAGCTGTGAGGAAAGAGGAATGAGCTAGGAACAAGCGATGCTGATCCATAGAGTGGTACAGAGGCGAGGAAGTTGGCCGGAGGAGCCGTGAGGATAGAGGAATGAGCTAGGAACGGGCGATGCTGATCCATAGAGTGGTGCAGGGGACAGGAAGCTGATCCATAGAGTGGTACAGGGGACAGGAAGCTGAACCATAGAGTGGTACAAAGAACAGGAAGGTGGGCGGCGGAGCCCTGAGGAAAGAGGAATGAGCTAGTAACGGGCGATGCTGATCCATAGAGTGGTACAGAGGGCAGGAAGGTGGCCGGAGGAGCCGTGAGGAAAGAGGAATGAGCTAGGAACGGACGATGCTGATCCATAGAGTGGTACAGAGGGCAGGAAGGTGGCCGGAGGAGCCGTGAGGATAGAGGAATGAGCTAGGAACGGGCGATGCTGATCCATAGAGTGGTGCAGGGGACAGGAAGCTGATCCATAGAGTGGTACAGGGGACAGGAAGCTGAACCATAGAGTGGTACAAAGAACAGGAAGGTGGGCGGCGGAGCCCTGAGGAAAGAGGAATGAGCTAGGAACGGGCGATGCTGATCCATAGAGTGGTACAGGGGACAGGAAGCTGAACCATAGAGTGGTACAAAGAACAGGAAGGTGGGCGGCGGAGCCCTGAGGAAAGAGGAATGAGCTAGGAACGGGCGATGCTGATCCATAGAGTGGTACAGAGGGCAGGAAGGTGGCCGGAGGAGTCGTGAGGAAAGAGGAATGAGCTAGGAACAGGTGATGCTGATCCATAGAGTGGTACAGAGGACAGGAAGGTGGGCGGCGGAGCCGTGAGGAAAGAGGAATGAGCTAGGAACGGGCGATGCTGATCCATAGAGTGGTACAGAGGGCAGGAAGGTGGCCGGAGGAGTCGTGAGGAAAGAGGAATGAGCTAGGAACGGGCGATGCTGATCCATAGAGTGGTACAGAGGGCAGGAAGGTGGGCGGAGGAGCCTTGAGGAAAGAGGAATGAGCTAGGAACGGGCGATGCTGATCCATAGAGTGGTACAGAGGGCAGGAAGGTGGCCGGAGGAGTCGTGAGGAAAGAGGAATGAGCTAGGAACGGGCGATGCTGATCCATAGAGTGGTACAGAGGGCAGGAAGGTGGGCGGAGGAGCCCTGAGGAAAGAGGAATGAGCTAGGAACGGGCGATGCTGATCCATAGAGTGGTACAGAGGGCAGGAAGGTGGTAGGAGGAGCCGTGAGGAAAGAGAAATGAGCTAGGAACGGACGATGCTGATCCATAGAGTGGTACAGAGGACAGGAAGTTGGCCGGAGGAGCCGTGAGGAAAGAGGAATGAGCTAGGAACGGGCGATGCTGATCCATAGAGTGGTACAGAGGACAGGAAGATGGCCGGAGGAGCCGTGAGGAAAGAGGAATGAGCTAGGAACGGGCGATGCTGATCCATAGAGTGGTACAGAGGACAGGAAGGTGGCCGGAGGAGCTGTGAGGAAAGTGGAATGAGCTAGTAACGGGCGATGCTGATCCATAGAGTGGTACAGAGGGCAGGAAGGTGGCCGGAGGAGTCGTGAGGAAAGAGGAATGAGCTAGGAACGGGCAATGCTGATCCATAGAGTGGTACAGAGGGCAGGAAGGTGGCCAGAGGAGCCGTGAGGAAATAGGAATGAGCTAGGAACGGGCAATGCTGATCCATAAAGTGGTACAGAGGACAGGAAGGTGGGCGGCAGAGCCGTGAGGAAAGAGGAATGAGCTAGGAACGGGCGATGCTGATCCATAGAGTGGTACAGAGGACAGGAAGGTGGCCGGAGGAGCCTTGAGGAAAGAGGAATGAGCTAGGAACGGGCGATGCTGATCCATAGAGTGGTACAGAGGACAGGAAGGTGGCCGGAGAAGCCGTGAGTAAAGAGGAATGAGCTAGGAACGGGCAATGCTGATCCATAATGTGTTACAGAGGACAGGAAGGTGGGCGGCGGAGCCGTGAGGAAAGAGGAATGAGCTAGGAACGGGCGATGCTGATCCATAGAGTGGTACAGAGGGCAGGAAGGTGGCCGGAGGAGTCGCGAGGAAAGAGGAATGAGCTAGGAACGGGGAATGCTGATCCATAGAGTGGTACAGAGGGCAGGAAGGTGGGCGGCGGAGCCGTGAGGAAAGAGGAATGTGCTAGGAACGGGCGATGCTGATCCATAGAGTGGTACAGAGGACAGGAAGGTGGCCCGATGAGCCGTGAGGAAAGAGGAATGAGCTAAGAACGGGCGATGCTGATCCATAGAGTGGTACAGAGGACAGGAAGGTGGCCGGAGGAGCTGTGAGGAAAGAGGAATGAGCTAGGAACGGGCGATGCTGATCCATAGAGTGGTAGAGAGGACATGAAGGTGGGCGGCGGAGCTGTGAGGAAAGAGGAATGAGCTAGGAACGGACGATGCTGATCCATAGAGTGGTACAGTGGACAGGACGGTAGCCGGAGGAGCCGTGAGGAAAGAGGAATGAGCTAGGAACGGACGATGCTGATCCATAGAGTGGTACAGAGGACAGGAAGGTGGGCGGCGGAGACTTGAGGAAAGAGGAATGAGCTAGGACGGACGATGCTGATCCATAGAGTGGTACAGTGGACAGGACGGTAGCCGGAGGAGCCGTGAGGAAAGAGGAATGAGCTAGGAACGGACGATGCTGATCCATAGAGTGGTACAGTGGACAGGAAGGTGGTAGGAGGAGCCGTGAGGAAAGAGAAATGAGCTAGGAACGGACGATGCTGATCCATAGAGTGGTACAGTGGACAGGAAGGTGGTAGGAGGAGCCGTGAGGAAAGAGGAATGAGCTAGGAACGGGCAATGCTGATCCATAGAGTGGTACAGAGGGCAGGAAGGTGGCCAGAGGAGCCGTGAGGAAATAGGAATGAGCTAGGAACGGGTGATGCTGATCCATAGAGTGGTACAGAGGATAGGAAGGTGGGCGGCGGAGCCTTGAGGAAAGAGGAATGAGCTAGGAATGGACGATGCTGATCCATAGAGTGGTACAATGGACAGGAAGGTGGCCGGAGGAGCCGTGAGGAAAGAGGAATGAGCTAGGAACGGGCGATGCTGATCCATAGAGTGGTACAGAGGACAGGAAGGTGGCCGGAGGAGCCTTGAGGAAAGAGGAATGAGCTAGGAACGGGCGATGCTGATCCATAGAGTGGTACAGAGGACAGGAAGGTGGCCGGAGGAGCCGTGAGTAAAGAGGAATGAGCTAGGAACGGGCAATGCTGATCCATAAAGTGGTACAGAGGACAGGAAGGTGGGTGGCGGAGCCGTGAGGAAAGAGGAATGAGCTAGGAACGGGCGATGCTGATCCATAGAGTGGTACAGAGGGCAGGAAGGTGGCCGGAGGAGTCGTGAGGAAAGAGAAATGAGCTAGGAACGGGCAATGCTGATCCATAGAGTGGTACAGAGGGCAGGAAGGTGGGCGGCGGAGCCGTGAGGAAAGAGGAATGTGCTAGGAACGGGCGATGCTGATCCATAGAGTGGTACAGAGGACAGGAAGGTGGCCCGAGGAGCCGTGAGGAAAGAGGAATGAGCTAAGAACGGGCGATGCTGATCCATAGAGTGGTACAGAGGACAGGAAGGTGGCCGGAGGAGCTGTGAGGAAAGAGGAATGAGCTAGGAACGGGCGATGCTGATCCATAGAGTGGTAGAGAGGACAGGAAGGTGGGCGGCGGAGCTGTGAGGAAAGAGGAATGAGCTAGGAACGGACAATGCTGATCCATAGAGTGGTACAGTGGACAGGACGGTAGCCGGAGGAGCCGTGAGGAAAGAGGAATGAGCTAGGAACGGACGATGCTGATCCATAGAGTGGTACAGTGGACAGGAAGGTGGTAGGAGGAGCCGTGAGGAAAGAGGAATGAGCTAGGTACGGGTGATGCTGATCCATAGAGTGGTACAGTGGACAGGAAGGTGGCCGGAGAAGCCGTGAGGAAAGAGGAATGAGCTAGGAACGGGCGATGCTGATCCATAGAGTGGGACAGAGGACAGGAAGGTGGCCAGAGGAGCCGTGAGGAAAGAGGAATGAGCTAGGAACGGGCAATGCTGATCCATAGAGTGGTACAGAGGGCAGGAAGGTGGCCGGAGGAGCCGTGAGGAAAGAGGAATGAGCTAGGAACGGGCGATGCTGCTCTATAGAGTGGTACAGTGGACAGGAAGGTGACCGGAGAAGCCGTGAGGAAAGAGGAATGAGCTAGGAACGGGCGATGCTGATCCATAGAATGGTACAGAGGACAGGAAGGTGGCTGGAGGAGCCTTGAGGAATGAGGAATGAGCTAGGAACGGGCGATGCTGATCCATAGAGTGGTACAAAGGGCAGAAAGGTGGCCGGAGGAGCCGTGAGGAAAGAGGAATGAGCTAGGAACGGACGATGCTGATCCATAGAGTGGTACAGTGGACAGGAAGGTGGTAGGAGGAGCCGTGAGGAAAGAGAAATGAGCTAGGAACGGACGATGCTGATCCATAGAGTGGTACAGTGGACAGGAAGGTGGTAGGAGGAGCCGTGAGGAAAGAGGAATGAGCTAGGAACGGGCAATGTTTATCCATAGAGTGGTACAGAGGGCAGGAAGGTGGCCGGCGGAGCCGTGAGGAAAGAGGAATGAGCTTGGAATGGGCGATGCTGATCCATAGAGTGGTACAGAGGACAGGAACGTGGCCGGAGGAGCCTTGAGGAAAGAGGAATGAGCTAGGAACGGGCGATGCTGATCCATGGAGTGGTACAGAGGACCGGAAGGTGGCCGGAGGAGCCGTGAGGAAAGAGGAATGAGCTAGGAACGGGTGATGCTGATCCATAGAGTGGTACAGAGGACAGGAAGGTGGCCGGAGGAGCCTTGAGGAAAGAGGAATGAGCTAGGAAGGGGCGATGCTGATCCATAGAGTGGTACAGTGGACAGGACGGTGGCCAGAGGAGCCTTGAGGAAAGAGGAATGAGCTAGGAACGGACGATGCTGATCCATGGAGTGGTACAGTGGACAGGACGGTGGCCGCAGGAGCCGTGAGGAAATAGGAATGAGCTAGGAACGGACGATGCTGATCCATATAGTGGTACAGAGGACAGGACGTTGGCCAGAGGAGCCTTGAGGAAAGAGGAATGAGCTAGGAACGGGCGATGCTGATCCATAGAGTGGTACAGTGGACAGGACGGTGGCCGCAGGAGCCGTGAGGAAATAGGAATGAGCTAGGAACGGACGATGCTGATCCATATAGTGGTACAGAGGACAGGACGTTGGCCAGAGGAGCCTTGAGGAAAGAGGAATGAGCTAGGAACGGGCGATGCTGATCCATAGAGTGGTACAGAGGACAGGAAGGTGGCCGGAGGAGCCTGGAGGAAAGAGGAATGAGCTAGGAACGGACGATGCTGATCCATATAGTGGTGCAGAGGACAGGACGGTGGCAGGAGGAGCTTGGAGGAAAGAGGAATGAGCTAGGAACGGATGATGCTGATCCATAGAGTGGTACAGAGGGCAGGAAGGTGGCCAGAGGAGCAGTGAGGAAAGAGGAATGAGCTAGGAACGGACAATGCTGATTCATAGAGTGGTACAGAGGGCAGGAAGGTGGCCGGAGGAGCCGTGAGGAAAGAGGAATGAGCTAGGAACGGGCGATGCTGATGCATAGAGTGGTACAGAGGACAGGAAGGTGGCCGGAAGAGCCGTGAGGAAAGAGGAATTAGCTAGGAACGGACGATGCTGATCCATATAGTGGTACAGAGGACAGGACGGTGGCAGGAGGAGCCTGGAGGAAAGAGGAATGAGCTAGGAACGGACGATGCTCATCCATATAGTGGTACAGAGGACAGGATGGTGGCAGGAGGAGCCTGGAGGAAAGAGGAATGAGCTAGGAACGGACAATGCTGATCCATAGAGTGGTACAGTGGACAGGACGGTGGCAGGAGGAGCCTGGAGGAAAGAGGAATGAGCTAGGAACGGACGATGCTGATCCATAGAGTGGTACAGAGGGCAGGAAGGTGGCCAGAGGAGCCGTGAGGAAAGAGGAATGAGCTAAGAACGGACGATGCTGATTCATAGAGTGGTACAGAGGGCAGGAAGGTGGCCGGAGGAGCCGTGAGGAAAAAGGAATGAGCTAGGAACGGGCGATGCTGATGCATAGAGTGGTACAGAGGACAGGAAGGTGGCCGGAGGAGCCGTGAGGAAAGAGGAATGAGCTAAGAACGGGCGATGCTGATCCATAGAGTGGTACAGAGGACAGGAAGGTGGCCGGCGGAGCCGTGAGGGAAGAGGAATGAGCTAGGAACGGACGATGCTGATCCATTGAGTGGTAGGGAGGACAGGAAGGTGGGCGGCGGAGCCGTGAGGGAAGAGGAATGAGCTAAGAACGGGCGATGCTGATCCATAGAGTGGTACAGAGGACAGGAAGGTGGCCGGCGGAGCCGTGAGGAAAGAGGAATGATCTAGGAATGGACAATGCTGATCCATAGAGTGGTACAGAGGCAAGGAAGTTGGCCGGAGGAGCTGTGAGGAAAGAGGAATGAGCTAGGAACAAGCGATGCTGATCCATAGAGTGGTACAGAGGCGAGGAAGTTGGCCGGAGGAGCCGTGAGGATAGAGGAATGAGCTAGGAACGGGCGATGCTGATCCATAGAGTGGTGCAGGGGACAGGAAGCTGATCCATAGAGTGGTACAGGGGACAGGAAGCTGAACCATAGAGTGGTACAAAGAACAGGAAGGTGGGCGGCGGAGCCCTGAGGAAAGAGGAATGAGCTAGGAACGGGCGATGCTGATCCATAGAGTGGTACAGAGGGCAGGAAGGTGGCCGGAGGAGCCGTGAGGAAAGAGGAATGAGCTAGGAACGGACGATGCTGATCCATAGAGTGGTACAGAGGGCAGGAAGGTGGCCGGAGGAGCCGTGAGGATAGAGGAATGAGCTAGGAACGGGCGATGCTGATCCATAGAGTGGTGCAGGGGACAGGAAGCTGATCCATAGAGTGGTACAGGGGACAGGAAGCTGAACCATAGAGTGGTACAAAGAACAGGAAGGTGGGCGGCGGAGCCCTGAGGAAAGAGGAATGAGCTAGGAACGGGCGATGCTGATCCATAGAGTGGTACAGGGGACAGGAAGCTGAACCATAGAGTGGTACAAAGAACAGGAAGGTGGGCGGCGGAGCCCTGAGGAAAGAGGAATGAGCTAGGAACGGGCGATGCTGATCCATAGAGTGGTACAGAGGGCAGGAAGGTGGCCGGAGGAGTCGTGAGGAAAGAGGAATGAGCTAGGAACAGGTGATGCTGATCCATAGAGTGGTACAGAGGACAGGAAGGTGGGCGGCGGAGCCGTGAGGAAAGAGGAATGAGCTAGGAACGGGCGATGCTGATCCATAGAGTGGTACAGAGGGCAGGAAGGTGGCCGGAGGAGTCGTGAGGAAAGAGGAATGAGCTAGGAACGGGCGATGCTGATCCATAGAGTGGTACAGAGGGCAGGAAGGTGGGCGGAGGAGCCTTGAGGAAAGAGGAATGAGCTAGGAACGGGCGATGCTGATCCATAGAGTGGTACAGAGGGCAGGAAGGTGGCCGGAGGAGTCGTGAGGAAAGAGGAATGAGCTAGGAACGGGCGATGCTGATCCATAGAGTGGTACAGAGGGCAGGAAGGTGGGCGGAGGAGCCCTGAGGAAAGAGGAATGAGCTAGGAACGGGCGATGCTGATCCATAGAGTGGTAGGGACTGGTGTGTAACAAGGAAAGGCTTCTGTAACACTCCCTCATAAGAAAGACCCCCACCCCGTCACTCGCAAGCCGCATGCCCTGCTCCTACTCTTGGTATTTTCAGTATGTCACCCACGAATTTGATTTGCAAATTTAGCTTAGTTGCTTTCCTCAGGCCGTACAAGCAGTCGGCCAAAACTCCAGCTGGCACCTTCCTTTCTGCAGTCCTGCCACACATTTGAGATATATATTCAAATGCATTGACCTCCTTTTGGATCATCTTCGTAGTAAATATGATGCATGAGGGACGGTAGCATTAAAACTGACTGAAGTCAATATTGAAACCTATTGCAGTCTTTGGACTCGAGAAGCAATGGTCTCTTTCGGGCTTGATTCTGATATTTCTCTAGAAGCTCATCGATGGTGCAGCATAAAAAAGTGCTGAATTCCAAATGTAGCACAGTATAGCGTCTTTCCATTTTTACAGAAATGCACACATAAACAACTTATATGTTTACATGTCTACATTCATTTCTGAAAACCGAAACTATATAAAGCACGTCTCAGCTTTGATTGGTTCTCCTTGCTGTCAGTCATGAGTGCCAGTCCAATAGCTATTTCATTTGTTATGATGGGGACATATTACATTATTTTTGTTAGTAGCGTTTAAACAGCTGCAACTTTTCTAACACTTTTCTAACATAGCTATGTGCAATCGTAGCCCTGATAATCTGCGGTTCTCCAACGATAACTCAATACATGGGAAAAATGCTCGCAGCAAATTACGCTTTTTAAACAGCTAAAAATAAACGAGGATACAGAGCAGTGAAGCACATAACTAAATAGGGCTCAATGCGTATGGAAATATCAAATCAGAAATGCCCTAAACATGATACTTCGTTTTAATTGGTCTGGTGATGTCATTGAGGCTGGTTGTTACACGTGCTGTTTCAGGTCACTAACAGCCAATTAGGGAAGGTGTATAGAAGGAGGCTGACAATTTTTAAATTAAGAAGACACTGAAGATACATTTTAGATACATTGTATAGTTCCTTCCTCACTTCGAAATTCTATTTGTATTCCTCAGTGTATACAGCAAAGATGATCTTTATAGCGTCTTCATTTCAACAATTCCAGAGCACACCATGCCACATATTTCCATTTCCACTGCCCAACTCCACACCAAACAATCCCACACCACACAAATTCACATCAAACGAACAATTACAATACAACAAATCTCTACATCGCACTTCATGCAAAACTTGTCATCTCTCCCCTACACATCCACCGCACCTCTCATCTCTCCCTCTCCCTCACACTCCCTATCTCCTCTCTATACTGCCTGCTCACACATGCTACCTTCCTATACCACCTCGCGCTGTGCACTAGTCCACCTCTCCTATTCTCCCCTTTTTTCCTCCCCATCTGGGTACCCTTCCCACTCGTCCCCCTCTCTCTCTCTCTCTCTCTCTCTCAGGCACTCTACCTGTCTCTCTCTGATATTGGTTCACTTCAGGGCTGCGAAGACAGTTTCTTTTCTGCCCCTTTTCATGATTTCCATCCCTCAATCCTACTCTCTCCTCCTCTTCTTGGGGTATCTTCTGAATACACAGGGGCACCCTCTTTATGTGTCTGTGGCCTGCTCTCCTATTCTTTTTCTTTTCTTTCTCACACTCTCATTCTATTACTCTGTCTGGAGTTCATTCACCACTTCGTTCACAAACTACCTATCCCTCTCGATCTTCCTTTCCATCTATTCTGTGCAGCTCCCATCCATATCTATTCTCCATCCCACATAATTCCACTACACAACTACACTACACACTACACAATTCCACAACTAACAATTCAAATTCACCGCCATAATTCCATTCCAAACCACGTACATACACTGCCCTCCAAACCAAAACACATGGGCAAAAGACATTCTCATTTACAACGCCAGTAGCTCTTACTCTTGCAAATGCAAGACCGATTGCATTGCAAATGCTTGTCTTCCTTTTCTTCCTTCCTTCCTTCCTGCTGCCGTTCGTTCCTAATTGTAAGATCTCATTTTATTTCTGTTGTCCATACTTTATTCCCTTCTTACTTCTTTTCTCCTTAATGTTTACTTACTCATCCATACTAATATAATAAAGAGAGAGCCCAAACCTTTGAGGCGGGTAATCTCAGGAACCACAGCACCAATCACAACACCCAATACAGCGTTGGAAAGGGCAGTTGCAGCAGAAGGACATAGGCAATGCAGATGCCAACCATATACATTTAAAAGGTAAAAGAACCGTGCCTGCAAAGAAGCCCCTTGTGGGCGTGTCTGCGATGGGCTGTGGGCGTGTGTTGGGGGCGTGACAAACGCTGGGGGCATGTGGTTCGTTCCGCCCTTCATGCCATGCCTCATATCGTGTGCTAATCCCACCCTGCTCCCTTTAAATACCCCTTCACCCCATAATCATAACCCACCCTTACTACTTAAAATACCCCAACACCCTTAAACACTGACACATCTTAACCCTATAAAGATACCCTGTACCCAAAACCCAAACCTATCCTTAAACCCTAAAAATACCCCTGTACCCCAAAACCCAAACCTAGCCCTGAACCCTATAAATACCCCTGTACCTCAAAACCCAAACCTACCCCTGTACCCTAAAAATACCCCTGTACCCCAAAACCCAAACCTACCCCTGTACCCTAAAAATACCCCTGTACCCCAAAACCCAAACCTAACCCTGAACCCTAAAAATACCACTGTACCCCAAAACCCAAACCTAGCCCTGAACACTAAAATACCCCTGTACCCCAAAACCCAAACCTAGCCCTGAACCCTTAAAATACCCCTGTCCCCCAAAAACCAAACCTACCCCTGAACCCTAAAAATACCCCTGTACCCCTAAACCCAAACATAGCCGTGAACCCTAAAAATAACCTGGTACCCCAAAACCCAAACCTAGCCCTGAACCCTAAAAATACCCCTGTACCCCAAAACCCATGCCTATCCCTAAACCCTAAAACTACCCCTGTACCCCATAACCCAAAACTATATCTGAGCCCTTAAAAAACCCAAACACCCCAAAACATATACCTCAGTACCCCAAAACATATGCCCCCATACCCATACTTACCTTATCCAAACATTTAAAAATAACATGCTTTTACCATTCATGCATTTACAACGAATTTCGATGTAAATGTATGCATGGTAAAACCATATAAAATGTAATGCCAATCGTTATAATGGCATTGCGGAGTCATGGTACTTTCGTAATGAAAGTATGCGGAGTGATGGTATGTGGAAAGAAAGTTGCGGAATAATGGGTGTTTACCCTCCCCCGGTAAGTACATTGGTGGCACGGCGACCCACATCTCCAGCAACATACTCATATTTTTTCACCACCCATTTGAAAAATGCACAGGTCTCTCTCATTGATGGCCAGCACCGACATACACTTTTAGACAAACCTCCAGCCACAAGTTCTAGAATTGCGAACTTTAGAGCTAGGGAGCTACGTTCGAATCTCGGCATCAGCTCAACATCCTGTGATTCCTGGTAAATCGCTTTGTCTCCCCATGCCTACCACAAATGAATGTGTTCTTCTGTAATGTAAATTGTGCTCATGCCATGTTGTCGAGTTCGCGTTATATAATATTGCAAGGAAAAATAAAGTAGGGAAACTCGAGTTCACACACTACTGAATGCGCACTCTTAAGTGCATCAGCAGTGCACTGTGAATCGGAGCGTTTCACAGGCCTGTCACAGATAAGAAATGCTATCAAAACGAAATACTACAAAACAATATACTACTGGCCGGCAGCAATTCATACCCGGACAACGTCGGGACGGGCTGCTAGTCATGAATAAAAGACTCCATATCTTTTTTTATTGTCTTTATTGAATTTTGATACAGAGTAAAATTTCATCTGACATTGCACAATAAAGATGGCTCTTATTGTCTGATTACTATGGCTGAGGTCTGCTCAAAACTTCTACAACATCATGTACAATCTCTAAAGGACAAATATCTTCGGGACGAGATGTGAGTGGTTGTAGATGCGCAAAGTCTTCCCCTATACTCTCCCATCTACTCATGCTCTCCAGCCATTCTTCAGCAATGGGTGGTCTGGTCCCTCCCCATCTCTGAGATGGTGCACAGACAAAATATCGACTCCAAAATATCGACTGGACATAATATCGAGTTTTAAATATAGACTGGACAAAATATCAACTGGACATAATATCGACTACAAAAATATCGTTTTTCAGGTAAGTGAAGTAATATCGACTGTATAAAATATAGATAGCAAAAATATCGAATTTTTAATAATATATAATATTTTATAGTGTATTTTTATGTAATAATATGTGTGAAAAGTGTGTATTAATGTTATAAAATATTTTATTAAATGAATTTTGTTTTTATAATAATTGCGTAATGTAATTCTGTAGCGGGTTGTGGGTTTATAGGGGAATAGGGTGGGAAGTAATTTAATAATAATTAATTAATTAATATATGTTTGTAAATATTTTTAATTAATAATTAATTGATAATTAATTAATATTAATTAGTTAATTAATTAATATAATTTTGTACATATTTTGTATTAGTAATTAATTGGTAATTAATTAATTGTAATTAGTTGATTACATTAATTAGAGTAAATTTTTAATATATATAATTTTGTGTTATTGTTAAGTAATTAATTGGGAAAAAATATTAATTATTAAAATAATTACAGCTAATGTGCTAATATATTTACTTTATTGTTATTGTTAATTAATAATTAATTGGTAATTAAATAATATTGATAAATTTTGAGTAAAGGAGTATTTTTAGGGTTCAGGGTCAGTTTTCAGTTTTTGGGTAAAGGGGCATTTTTAGGGTTTTGGGTCAGTTTTCAGTTTTTGGGTAAAGGGGTATTTTTAGGGTTCAGGGTCAGTTTTCAGTTTTTGGGTAAAGGGGCATTTTTAGGGTTCAGGGTCAGTTTTCAGTTTTTGGGTAAAGGGGCATTTTTAGGGTTTTGTGTCAGTTTTCAGTTTTTGGGTAAAGGGGCATTTTTAGGGTTCAGGGTCAGTTTTCAGTTTTTGGGTAAAGGGGCATTTTTAGGGTTAGGGTCAGTTTTCAGTTTTAGGGTAAAGGGGTATTTTTAGGGTTCAGGGTCAGTTTTGGGTTTTTGGGTTAAGGGGTATTTTTAGGGTTCAGGGTCAGTTTTCAGTTTTTAAACGATATTTTTGCAAGTCGGTAATGTGACCGTCGATACTCTTTGGAGTGGGAATAGTATTTTTTACACTTCTGGTATTGTACGGTAATATAATAGTATCTTATTTAATTATAGTATGTTATTATATATATATGTTTTTACAAATATGATTGTAAAAAATTATTTTTATTAATTTCATTTATTATTTAATTATTATAATTTAATTTAAGTATTTTGAAGTATATTTTAGTAATCAAATTTTAATATTAATTTAATTAAACACTGTTTTTAACAAAGTCGATATTTTTTATAACTATATTATTGTAAACGATATTTTGTACTCGATATTTTGTACTTACCTGTTTGTAGATACAAACTCGATATTTTGACTGTCGATATTTTGTCCACGATATTTTTGCAAGTCGATATTTTGTCCCTCGATATTATTTCAGTGATCCCTCTGAGATATCTCCCTCTTGCCCAGCAACAGTGCCATAGAAACCAGTCGGCAGATCGCCTGAGGTACTTCGTGAATGTAGCCCAACAAGGCGACCACTGGGTTGGGGGTTATCTTATTGTCAGTCATGTCGGAGATGTGCGCATATATATTTCCCCAATAACTGGCGATCACCCGGCATGTCCAAGTTCAGTGGGCAAAGTCTGCTACGGAGCTTGGCATTTCAAACATTTGTCAGATCAGGTAGGATCAAACTTGGCAAAATCCGTTGGGGAGAGATAATACCTATGTAAATATTTGAAGTGTATCAATTTATTTTTGTGTTTGATGGAAATGCATTTTATTTGTGCACAGCAATAGCTCCACACTTGGTCTGTAAGCCGGGTTCCTAGTTCCTTCTCACCGTGTGGTTGTATCCGGCCTCAGGGCCATACAGGCATGATATAGCTTTAAAGTCATATGCCCACCATCTGATACTGTGATTGCCAAGGACAGGGGTGAGAAATCATATAGTGGGAGTGGAGGGTGCTCTGAAGTCTTTTAAAGACAAAGAGATCCATGGAGGAGGTGTTTTGTACCCGCATGTTATCCATCAGCTGCATAACTTGGCCATTGGGAAATAGGTCGCCAAGGGTAGTCAATGAGTGTCTGCTAAGCGTGCATTTAACTAATACTTCCCTTGCAGGTGGGATCCAAGGGATATCCTTGGTGTTTGAGTAGAGGGGTCCAGCATTCAACATACGTCACAGCCTGTGCCAGGCCCAGCAGGTCGAGGAGACCTTCTGCATGTCTTTAGTTTCTAGCGGTATGCCTCGAGGTAGTATCTGCAAGTGGAGTAGTCTGTCTAGCTGAGCGTGCTCTGGGCGCATGTACGGAATGCGCAAGTCTGGGTGATACCAATGATATTGGAAAGGGAAGACCACTCGGTCCCCCGAACGTATGGATGGGTGCCCCGATCCCCCCGGGAAACCGTTGTGGGCGGGGGGGGGCGTGTTTCGGCTGGTATGCCCAAAGCGGCGTAGCCGGAGCACGCCCTTCCCGCCCAGAAGGGGTTGTCCTAGACACCCGCCCGGAAGTCCGCGAATGGATGGGCGTACCTGAGGCGGGCCCCGCCCTCCCGCAGATGGATAAATGGAGCGGGAATCCAACTAAGCTTCCTCTTGTTCCAGTGCTCTGAAGGCTGCATCACTCGTCGCTCGTGAGCCCTCGAAGGAACAAGCGGCAATTTTGAGAACTTGTAATCTTTGTTGTTTCTCTTTCAGTGTCAGGCGTGTGGAAGATCTAGTACCTTGTGGATCAAGTTGGACGGAGTAACCAAGACATGTCTGGCAAGAAAGCGGGAAAGAGCTCCGAGATGGAGAAGATGCTACGCACCTTGGTGAACCGAGTAGCGGTTATGGACCGGAAAATGGGTAAAGTGGATGCAATCGGTCGGGGCTTAGCGGATGTCAAGAAGCAGATGGCAGCACAGAACAACCTCTCGGGCGGCCTAAAAAGGTCATAGGGCCAGCCTTGCCGGATGTCGCCCCAGAGGGTAAGGGTAAGAGGAAAAAGAGGAGGGCGGGTTCCAGGGAGGTCCCAGCCCCAGAAGTGCCTCCAGCGAGCCCGGGCGCAATCAACCCAGTCGCGCCGGTAGATAGCCCGATACCAGGTTCGGACGTGTGTTTACCAATCCCCGTAGTGATAACGCCAGCTGAGGATGACCAAATGCCCCCAGAACTGGCCCTTCAGTTAGCTGCAGTCTTACCTTGGCTAAAGAAGAAAGCAGGGGGATCAGTGGCTGCGGGTGATCCGGCTGAGGAAGCCAGACTAATTATTGAGCAGTTGCGGCACTCAAGGGAGGCCGGGACAGCGAATGTACCTTATATTCCCCCACAGGTAGCGGCGGGGGTCACAACGGATGGTCGAGCGAAGACAACGGACATGGCGGCTGAACCCGGTAAGAGACCATTGCCATTGGTGGGGGAGAGTTCAGTGCCTTCAAGGCGGGAAAGTTTGTCTCAGCATATTCCGGCGGCCACGAAGGAAATGATATGGGGGGACAAATACATCAATATGTTTTCACTGTTGACTGACCATCGTGAGGTAGAATATGCGAAGACCCAGAAAGATTTGTGGCACCCCAGCGTATGGTGGGCCAAGATGGCGGAATTCAGGGTCGATGAGACCATGGTGAACTGGGTCAGGGCCTTTTCTATTTTTTCGGCAGTAATGGGGGAGCGTAAACCTGAAGTGTTGCCTGACTTATCATGTTACCAGAACAGGATCATGAATTTCTATGCAATGTATGGGGGAAATGAATGGAAGGGTTATGACGTTAATTTTAGAAAAGCAAAAGAGTTTAACGAGGCTTTAACATGGGATTGTCTGGACACGGTGTCGTGGCATAATCAGCTTTTGCCGGGACCGGCGGGTACGTCGGTGCCGAGCACGAGCGTGTCTGGGACATTCCAGCAGAGACCGGCACAACCCTTTCGGGCGAGCGCCGGGGGGGGGAGTCACATCCCAAATCCGGCAGGAATGGAGGCAAGCGTGGGGTTTGTTGGGGTTTCAACAAGGGAACCTGTAACAGGCCTCACGGAACGTGTAGGTTTTGGCATGCTTGTTCGGGCTGTGGGAATTCCTCACACCCAGAACTTAGCGGTAGATCCAAGTCCAATGGTGCGGGAGGAAAGGGGGGATCCAAGCAGGATTGAAGTGGTGCCTTGGAAGCAAACATCTTCGCCCATCGATATCTTGGCTTTGACCCCCTGGCTGAACCGATACCCAGATCATGTATCCGCCGGGATTTTGAGGAATGGCTTTCTGTATGGCTTCAAAATCCCGGCGGGAAATTTTCGGGGGAGCCCCTTCTGTAAGAACCAACTGTCTATTCAACATAACCCGGCGGTGGCCGCCAAGAAAATAGCGAAAGAGGTCAGCTTGGGACGGGTAGCGGGCCGTTTGCCTGCCCGCCAGTTGCGGAATTTGTGTGTTCACCTCTAGGAGTGGTTCCGAAGAAGGACCCGGGGGAGTATAGACTCATTCACAATCTGTCGGCCCCTAAGGGGGCCTCGGTGAATGAGGCTATTGACCCTGAGGTATGCTCAGTTTGATACGCATCGTTCGACGATGCCGTCGATCTACTGAATCGCCTGAGCCCCGGTGTACTGTTGGCAAAATCAGACATCGAATCGGCATTCAGGTTGCTCCCGGTACACCCTCGGGACCAGAGCTTGCTGGGATTCACATTCCAAGGGAAGTATTACATGGATAAATGTATGCCCATGGGTTGTTCAATTTCATGTGCCTATTTTGAAATGTTCAGCTCCTTTTTGGAATGGGCGTTCACCGAGGCCACTGGGCATAGACAGGTGATGCACTATTTAGATGACTTCCTTTTTCTGGGTCCGGCAGCCACTACGGAATGTGCACAAACACTGCAGGACTTCTGCACACTCATGCGGGAGTTTGGGGTCCCATTGGCGCCAGGTAAGACGGTGGGGCCATCTACCTCACTGGAGTTTCTGGGAATTGAGCTCGACTCAGTGGAGGGGTGTTTCCATCTGCCGATTGAGAAGGTGACCAAGTTCAGGGCTTCCTTGATACAATGTCTCAGTAGGGACAAGGTGACCCTACACCAGTTACAACAGACAGTGGGCCAGCTTAATTTTGCCTTGAAAGTGATACCGATGGCTCGCCCCTTCTCACGTTTCATTGCACAAGCTATGGTAGGCCTCAAGGAAGGACACCACCGCACTAGACTGTCGGCAGAGGTTCGCCAGGACATGCAAATTTGGTTGGCATTCCTGGCGGATTTCAACGGTCGAGTGGCGTGGAACAAACCCCCAGCATCGTCTGACGAACTGGGTTTGTGGACCGACTCAGCTGGGAGTGTGGGATTTGGCGCAATCTTTGGTGACCGATGGTCGGCGCAAACATGGCCAGCATGGTGGCACTCCAGTGGCCTAACAGGTAACATTGGGTTCTTGGAACTATTTCCCATTTGGGTGGCTCTGTTGGCATGGCCGGAAGACTTTAGGAACCGCTCAGTGGTGTTTTGGTCAGACAACATGACGGTGGTCGAGTGTATTAATCACCAAGCAGCACGCTGCAAGTGGATCTTGAGACTATTGAAAGAAATTGTATTGCGATGCATGAGATTGAATGTACAACTCAGGGCAAAACATGTGCCAGGTGTACTGAATAATGCAGCTGATGCACTCTCTCATTCACACATGCAGGCTTTCAGGGGTTATCTACCCACAGCGGAACTAGTGGCGGCACCGTTCCCCGAAGCACTATGGCAGATCGGTGCCCCGGATTACAAGACCTCGTGGCAGCCAGCTTAGCGCCCAGGACGAGGAAAGCTTATGAGGGAGCGTTTCGTTCATACTGCTCCTTTTTAGGTCCGGTAGGGAGACCTAGCTGGGGGCGGGAAGACTCCTTCCTCTGGTTTTTGGTGGCACTTCATAGGGAAGGCCGATCGGTGGCAACTGCCAACAGACATAGGGCAGCCATATCATTCATGGCACAGCTCCATGGGATACGGGACCCGACGGGTTCCTTCTTAGTCAGGAAGGCGCTCCGCGGTTGGCAGCGCTTGGAAGGTCGCAGACAAGACACAAGGCACCCGATTGGGTTAGACAGATTGTCCTTGCTACTAGCAAAACTGGATGAGACATGCTCCTCGCCCACCGAGGTAATTCTGTTCCGAGCGGCTTTCGCATTGGCATTCCATGGGGCCATGCGGGTAAGTGAACTCGTAGCAAGGAACAAGAAGGATGTGGAGGGAGGTTTATGCAGGGATCATGTTCAAATACGGGGTGATTCTTTGTTGATCTCGATAGCCAGGTCTAAGACAGACCAGGAAGCTTTGGGGAGTAGTGTGGTTTTGCAGCGCGCCCGAGGGAGCCCCAGTTGTCCCATAAGGTATTTAGAGGACTACCTGGCACAGAGGTCGGTAACATGGGGGGGGAGCCTGCTTAGACACGAGGACGGCACCCCATTGACGAGATTTCAGTTTCGGAGGGTGCTGGCAATTACGATTGCTGCGGCGGGCTTGAACCCGTGCGATTTTGGGACCCACTCATTTAGAATGGGGGCCGCTACTGAGGCTACGGCTCGGGGTCTTGGTATGGAAGAAGTGAAACAGTTAGGCCGCTGGTCCTCGAACTGTTTCAAGAGGTATGTGCGACTGCACATGTTGTAAAAGACTGATGAAATGCACTCACGCTGGTTGTCTTTTGTTTGGATTACAGTTTTGCAAGCCTGTGACGCGGGGCGGAATTTGGGATCGACCCAACACCAGAGGACCAGCGGTCAAGGATCACCGACGGGAGATCAAGTGGTATGGGTCGTGGGCCACTCATGCGTGAGGCGCGCTGGGGACGTATTCATGGCAGGTGACGCGACTCATGCATCTGGGGAATACGGGTTCAGAGTGACCTTCCATGGGAAGGGAGGCCTCTGTTTTGACCAATTTCAAACCTTTGTGGAGGGACTCTTAGGGCGGCAAAGGTCATCTGTAATCATAGTGCACCTGGGAGGCAATGACTTGATAAGACTGGGAAGACGGGTGTTAGTTGAACACATATTGTCGGCAGTCAGCTGGTTGGCTAGGAGGCTCCCGGGGTGTACGATTGCCTGGTCCCACATGATCCCCAGGAGAATCTGGCAGGGGGGGGGGTATCTCTGTAACGGCGTTGAACCACTCAGTAAAGAGGGTCAACAACAAAATTGAGAAGTTGTTTTGCTCCGCGCATTTGCAAAGCATTCCCCATGGGTGTATTCGGGGCGATCACTGTTACTTGAATGATGGGGTACACCTGTCCAGGGCTGGGAATGATTTACTCATAGGAGACTTCATAGCATGGCTAGTGGGTTTAAGGAGACATGACCTTTAGGAGGTGTGGGGGGGCCGGATAGTCGGTCAACTATCCGGCCTGTGGCGGTAAGGTCATGATCGGTGAGCAGTGATTTCAAGGTCCCTAGGGGGGGCGCCACCCAGTACGGATGGGAGCGCCCGGGGGGAGGCGGCACCCACTACGGATGGGTCGCCTAGGGGGAGACGGCCTTAGGCCCCTCCCAGGGGGAGACGGCTATATGCCCCTCCTACGAATTTCCCGGGGGCCGGATATCCGCTCCGGCGGAAGAGAGTGTGGGGAAGGGGGGGGGAGTCCACGCTGTCCTTCTTACGGATACCTCGCACGAGAACTCGGACGACCTTTAAGATGGCGTCGAGTGAAAGGGGGCCCCCACGACAAGGGAAGTTACCGTTGGCAGCGAGGGTAAAGTCCTCTGCGCATGCGCCACTCACACCGTGAGGGCGGGAATTTGGTAATAGGGATCTGACACCGGTTAAGACCTTGCCGTTGGCCCTTAATGCTAGGATGTACAATTTTATTTTAGAATGTTATGCATTTTCAGGATGCTAGACTCGGCTAGGATACCTTTGTATTAGAGATCTGTTAAGGTTAGCCAAAGAACTTGTCTTCATCAAAATGTAATGGAAGTAAAATTGTACATAATTCATGAAACGTTTTAATTTAAAGTTTTAAATTTTGTTTCATATTTTAATAAATACGGCCGGGGGGGGTAACTCCCCCCCGCCTTCCAAAAGTTCAAACTTGTGTCTGTCTCCTCCCATGGGGAATTGGTGTTGGGAGGGGGTGGTGGGCATCCCGGCCCATAGTGTAATGGCACTGGGCTGCGAGGTAATAAAGGCAGAAGTCTGGTAGTCCAAGTCCTCCACATTCATAGGCAAGGATCAATGTTTCCCAGAACACCCATGGGCAGCCCCCTGCCCATATTAATCATAAGAGTATGCCACAAAGGTTACAGAAGAAGGTTTGTGGCAGTGGAATGGGGATATTTGTAATATAATATAAAAAAACGTGGCAGCACCACCATTTTAATAATGACCACTCGGCTAACCAATGAGAAAGGTAACGTTATCCTCCACTGCAGGCCCATAGTTACATTGGAGGATCTGATCCTTATTTCCGTGTAACTGGATACCCAGGTATTTAGTACCGTCGGTCAGCCCACCCAAGAGGATACTCCGTTGACAGTGGTTGTGCAGTATCCATGAGGGGGAAAAGCTCTGATTTAGTCCGGTTAATGCAGAGCCCTGAGAGCTGGCCAAAACTGGCTATCTACTGCATGAGCAGAGGTAAGTTATCCCTTGGGTGCCGAATAAACAGTAGAATGTCGTCTGCATATAGAGATAATAACAAAGGACAATGCGTAAGTTGTAGCCCACAATGTACATGTTCATGCTTTAGTGCCATTACCAGCGGGTACATTGCAAGAATAACAAGCAGTGGCAGAAAGTAACAATCGTAAAGAAGCTGAAGAAATGCTTCTTCGCGAGCACATGCTGCCTTCAAAGGGCATTTACGTGGTTCCTGTGCCAGTGACTTTACCGCTTCTGATGCTATGGCGTTGGGAACTGGTGGCACTGCTGTTTGTGATTAGTGCGGGTGGGGTGAGGGAGTGTCATGTGGTGCCCGGGACGCAACAGTATTGGAGGACGCAGAGCTCGTCCGATACAATGAAAGTGAAAGCGGAGTATGCAGCGTTGTTAAAAATCATTAAATAAATCTTTCAAAAGTTTAAAACAAAAGTGCGGCCACCACTTTACATATTTAGCGCGGTGTGCACACTATTGTGAAAACAATGAAGAAAAGAAAAGTACGCCCGCCATCATTCCAGCTCAGGCGGCTTGCAGCTGAAATAAACAAAAAAAGAAGTCCTCAGATGAAGACGCCAACACACGAGGCGTAACAATATAGTACTTAGGCCGTGCTGCATCCGGCCAAAACGGAAACGAAAAGGAGGGACATAAAGGGAGGATTACCAATCGGCAAACAAGTTTTTGTGAAGGACAGTAACACAGCCAAATTAAAACCATCTGGCAGCAATGGGATGAGTTCAGCTGCTAAAGTATACACAAGAGGTCAGTCGCTAAGCGACAGCGCAAGCGCTGTCTACGCTCGACCTGAAAAGGAGAGGAGAGAGTGGGCAGTCCTGTCTGGTGACACGAAGCACAGAGCCATTTATCCTAAGACGAGCTGTAGGTTTGGTGTACAATAGCATGATCAATGCGAGAAATTAGGTGGGATCCTCAGTTTTTCAAGGACAGCTCTTAAGAAAGGCCATTCGAACGAGTCAAAGGCCTTCTCAGTGTCTCATAGGGGCACTGCAGCTAGTGTGTTTGGGACAACCTTGTTGAGCACTGCGAATGTCGTCCAGAGATTGAGAGAGGTCGAGCAGTGGGGGACAAAGCCAGACTGGGCTGGCGAAACGATCTGTTCCATCAATAAGGCCAATCTAGCGGCCAACACTTTGGCTAAGATCTTATTATCGAGATTTAGCAGGGATAATGGACGATAAGATGTGCATCTACTGGGGTCTTTTCCGGGTTTTAGTAGTATAGTGAGGACTGCCTCACAGAGTGTAGGTGGCAACTCGCCAGTGGTTAAAGACTTGTTATATATATCGCTGGGCAATTTGTTGCTTAAATGCGTATAGAAAGTTCCGGTTAGCCTGTCTAAGCCTGGTGCTGTGGAACCATCCAGGTCTGTAATGGCCTGTGTTGCCTCTTCCAAGAGTAGAAGTTCACTAAGAAATTTCTGTTGGCCATTCGATAGCCACACCAGGGCTTCATCTTCGAGATAGGAGGTGATCTCTGAGGGAGTATATGTGGCCTTGGGGATGTACAAATCTTGATAGCAATTTTTAAACTCATATAGGATGTTTTCACAGCCTGTGATAGTGACTCCTGAATCTGATCACAGCCCAGCTATATAGTTTTGCTGTCTATTTAGGTGTAGTAGGCGAGCCAGGGTGCGACTGGTAGCTCGCCCTCCCCGTAACGATGTGCTCTGGCATGCTAGCCCATGTATTTTATCTCCCTCTCTGCAAAATCCAAGAACTCCATCAGGAGGGCATTTCGCTAATGTGTCCGATTTGCGCCCTCCTCCGCAATTGCCCGACAGAAGTCACGCAGGGCATTTTCAGTTCTTTGTAGTTGGGTGCGGATGTCACGTAGTATGCCCGCTTGTTTGGAGATGGACACTCCACAGATATAGGCCTTGAAGGACGCCCACAGAGTGGCCTGGGTAGAGATTGTGCCTGTGTTTATTTCGAAGTATACTGTAATGGAGGTTAGTAATTCACAGAGGAATACGAGATCTAGCAGGGCTTCTCCTTGGAATTTCCAGCTATAGGCAGCAGGGCAGCTATATGAAACTGTTAATTGCAGTAAAACTGGGCTGTGATCAGACAGCGTTCAGGGGAGGACTGTGATGTCACTAAACCACTGATATACAGTTGTTGAAAGGAACCAGTAGTCCAGCCTGGTGCAAATAGCGTGGGGGAGGAGTAAAGTGTTTGGGTGGTGAGTTCGCCATGCGTCTAATAGGAAATATGAATCAGTAATTTGTCTAAATACTTCCCGGGTGCGAGGTTTACCAACGTGTTGTGCGCTGGTTGTGTCTGCCTGTGGACAGTGTGGCATGTTCGGCTCGCCCCCTAACATCAAATGGTTTATCTCCAGCCTGTCAAGGCGGGTATATCTCCTGGAAAAATTTGGGGTTGGCGATAATGGGTGCATACATATTGACTATTAGGATATACGGGTTTCGCCAGGGGCTTGGCACTATAGAGCAGAGCCTAAATCTAAGTCTCCTATGTGAAAAATATATCCATGCCAAACAGGGCAATCTTTTTATGTGTTTTGTTGATTTGAGCTCTGCTTTTGATTGTTTTGACCATCAGAATCTATGGTGTATTTTAGAAACTATGGGGGTGGAAATGCCATTGCTCAATTTTTTAAAACAATCATATCGGGATGCCCAGGCTAGTGTCTGTTACGGGCTGGCTGGTGAACGCAGTCATAACTTCCCTGTTGAGAAGGGGGTAAGGCAGGGTTGCGTCCTAGCCCCCTCCTTTTTAGCCTTCATATAAATAACTTGGGTGTTACCCTCACGAGGGAATGCCAAGACCTCCCTTGTATTGGTAGACGGCCTACTGCTGTACTGTTATATGTCAACGAGGCTGTTCTCTTGTCACGCACCCCGTCAGGCCTGCAGAAGATTGCTACAAGTTTTGCCAAATTTCATGAGAAGGTTAGATCTGAACGTTAACATCGCAAATACCTCTGTTCTGAAATGTAGTAAATGCAATGATAAGAGTCGAGACATCTACATAAATGATAACAAACTTGAATTTACTAGTAACTTCTCCTATCTGGACATTGTTTTCGAAAGGAAGGGAATTTGGGTTAAAGCCATCAATACCAGAAAACTTTTGTTCGCAAAAGCAATAGGGGTCTTGACATATTTTGCCAGGAAACTGGGTAAGCGTCCGATGAACGATCTGTTGATGGTTTATAAAGCTAAATGCTTACCCGTAGCAACTTATGGTGCTGGCATCTCGGGTCATACTAATGCTGAGTCTTTACAGCTAGTGGAGAACAGGTTTTTAGTTTTTTTTTTAGCCATTCAAAATAGCACAGCAACCTATATCTGCCATACAGTACTGAGACTACCTTATCTTTCGGATCTAATTAAAATCCAGCCACTTCTACTATGGCATAAGGTGGGGACAAGTCCAGAGACTGGTCTCAATCGGGACCTGATCAATGATTGCCAGAATTTGCAACGGGCAAATCGCATCCCCTGGTTAAAATTAGTCAGGGGCTTTACTTTTTAGATAGGTTCCCCGGAGTATTTTTAATCACCCCGATAGTCTGTGTCGCGTCTGTAGGAAGGGATTAAAGTTAGTATGCCTAAATCACCTGGAGACGTTAAGACTGTTCAATAATATTATTAAACCATCTGTCAGAGATAACCAACTGCTTTTGACTCATTTGGGGGTACAACCGTATTTAACGTCTACCTCAGGGAACTATGACAGGATGCTATTGACCCGTTGCACCTAGGCAACTTTCACACCATGGTTTCTTTCTCAAAGATGAACGATTGGTCACGCACCCTGTGCCACTGTCCTTGTGATGATATATCTGCACAGTCCTCAATCCATGTCATCTTTTTCTGTAAATGTGATTCTTTACTCAGGAAAAGCTGGATGTTGCCTATTCTAAAGGATCACGGTCTGAGACCCGCTTTCATCAAATTACGATTGCTAGATGAACCTATGTTCTATACTCACAGAGCCAAATTCTTGAAGGGAGTGATCCGTTCGAGGAAAACCATGCAAGGCAATGACATTTATTAAATTGTAAAATAATTTTATGATAGAAATATATCTTTCATCCTATACCTAATGATGTTATGTTTATCTCTTGAGATGTAGCGTGTTTTTAATGATCGTTAATTCCCATATATATGCTCTGAAATTTTGTATAATTTTCCTGTAACCTTTTAATGATCTGTGCTTTTATGATTTAACCTTTTTTAATCGAATAAAGTGTTACTTGACTTGACTATTAGGATCGCTTTGCCTGCTAATGTACCCTGAACGTACTGGTACCTACCGATCGGGCCTGTAAGATGAACGGTACGCTTTTATGAATCAATATACAGGTACCTCGGGAAATAAACTATAACAGGAAAAGTATCTGTGAGTTCCCCACGGTTTGGTAAATGGGGGATCGATGCGCGGGGACAGATGGGTCTCCTGTAGTAGGGCGATTATGCCTACTTAGGTAGGAGAGCACTTGTTTCCCTTTCTGTAGATTATTAATGCTGCGAATATTCCATGATATGAGAGACAGTTCTATTGTCCTAGTCATGTCTTGGATATTTTGTATCTAGAGGTATAGTTGGACCTTTTGTTGCATAAGAGGTCACAGCGTGTAATCAGAGACATATGCAATAATACAAGGCAATTTAAAACTATTAACCTAATAATAACAAAAATTAACAAATTCTGGTGAAACTACCCCCTCCCACACCAGATTAAACCTCATCCAGCGATTCCCATACAATCTAGAAAAACAAAATGAAACATTCGAAAATATTCCCAAAATAGAACATGTGGAGTTTGTCATGGGGTGCCTCAGCTACGGCAGTCCGCCTGTTGCAGGATGAGGGATACAGTATGTAAACAACCACTTATTTCAGGAGGGTCATGTGTGCCAGTCTTTAGTTTGTTGATGTTGTCTCTGTGTGGCGGGGCTCTCAGCTATTTCGGAACGAGAAAGTCCGCAAACTTGTCAGGCATCATGTCACGGCCTCTTGTGTTGCAGGGGGCGAGTGGTTCAGGTGATCTGGCCCTGGGTGTGTAGGCGAGGATTGTCTGTGTATGGGGGGTTCAGCGTGTACTGTTTTGCAAAAGGCCACAACTTCTGCAGGGGTGTCTAGGATTTTGGAGCACCCGTTATATTCCAGCCGGGAAAAGCATGGCATATTTAATGCCCATCTTGCGAAGAATGTTTTTGACGTCACTGAATTTCCGTCTGGCCTTCTGGACTATAGGTGTGAAGCTGGAGAATATTGAGATGTTGGCGCCTTGATGCTTTAGAGGTCCCTTTTCTCATGCCAGCCTGAGTGCGGTGTCTCTGTCCCTATAGTTGAGCAGGCAAGCTATGATATACCGGGCTGATGTGCTACCCGGGGGGGGGGGGCAGCGACTGATGCGTCCGCTCTACCGCATATCTAGCCAAGAAGCTGTTGTGGTCAAATAGGTCGGTTAAGAGCTGCTCAACAAAGACCTCTGGACGTCCCATGTTTGTGGTCTGCTATTCCGGAAATGCATATGTTGTTGCGTCGTGGCCTAGCTTCAAGGTCTTCATTCTTTATGGCTACTTGCCTCAGCATGCCTTCCTTCTTCTCCAGCCTTTTTTTGCATTGTGGTGTAGGTGTCTTCCATATCTGAGACCATTCTTTCTGCTGTCCAGATGCTGGTCCCTTGCCTGTCGAGCCGTTCGTCCGTTCTGGCAATGTGGCCTGTGAGGGTAAATCCCCAAATTGGGCAAAATAACATGGCTACCAAGGTTTCAGATTGCTATGTGTGACATTTTCATAATTTCTGTGTAATTATGAGTGACATTCCAACAAATATGAGTGACACTTCCTTGTGAACAAAATCAAGCAATGAAGACGAAGGAATCATATATATTTCAGAAATTGCACTCATTTGAGTATAGCTGCTAATATACAGATTGCTTATGTGTGACATTTTCATAGATTCAGTGGATTTATGAGAGTCAACCAACGGCTAACTGTGCGGCACTTTCTTGTGACCAAAATCATACAATGAAGTCTATGGAAATAGACAAATATCAGAAATCACACTCATTTGAGCAAGAAGAAAGTCAAACTCTGTAGCAGGTGCAGTTACAGCTATTATTTAATGTTTAATTTGTTATTATTTATTTTTTAAATATTTAGCACCCTCCACCCCAACCTCCTCTCCAGTTAGCGGCTGAAACATATGTAACAAAGAGATCCCTGTGACCAATGAGGCAACCCACTGAATTATCCACACACAATACTGTCCAATACAATACAATATGCTGGTAGACTTTCTTTGCAGCAGGCATATTAACCCTCTGCGCTGCTTTATGGTCAGAGTGAAAACTGCCAGTAGACAAAACTCTGACCTCTCTGGAGGGGGAACATGAATCACCTGACTTACCTCTAACTTAGCAAGTCCCACTGCACTCGGAAAATAAAGGCTGCTGATTCACAGTGTCACTGTCAAGCACGGAAATTAAACACTTTTCACTAATAAATCAGCAAAACTGCTAGTTGAGACAAAACTTCCACCTTAGATGGTCCTTCATTCACAACACAGACCGACAAGTTAGTGTGCCCGTTTCCAAGGCTATTCGTGCTGGAGTCCCCTCTCCATTCTTGTAACACAAACTTTTAAAATGTGTGTAGTAGCAGATTGAAAAATGAATATCTGACTTAGCTGAATCTCTTTACAGCTGTCAGAGTGATCTACCGAGAGGAGCTGCAGGTGTGGCTCCGCGTGATCACCAGCCTGTCTCTTGTTCAGAGTCAGATAGCGAGCCCTGCTGCAGTGCAGCCTCAGCCTGTGCCACCTGCTCTCACTACCAGACTCGCGCTGGCGAGGTGAGTCCAGGGCACGCGCAGCAACAGCACAGGTCCAGGTCAGGAGGGAGTGAGCAGTGGTCAACCCTTAAAAACACTGGCTTCCTCCTTTCACTCTAGGCCTTGCACCAGGGGATTGATTTCCTGGGTGCAGAAAAAAGGGCGGGTGGGGAGCAGGTGTGCATGTCAACAGGGCCCGGGGGCCCCGGCCTCAGGCTCGTCCGTGGGCCATGTCACTGCGGGGCCTACGAGGCGGTGTGAGTGGCACCTGCTGTCCCACCTCGCTGACGCTGGATCACATCACATACCCCCGCTGTTCTGCTGGGGCCCCCGCCATTGTTGCATGGTCTCACCGCCGGGTTATGGACAGTTTGTACGGCAGTTGATGGCGAGGTCAGCCTGCCCGATCCGCACAAGCGTGCGGACATCTCGGTGGGGATCGCGACCATGTCCCCAAAAGACTCCATATCTAACTCAAATCTTTCAATAGCACTGTTTCACATTGTCTCAGAATAACAAAGCCAGCAGGCTACTCAAACTGTTATGCCTCCCAAAGCCAGTTACACAAAGACCTCTTCGTTTTCTTTGAAGAGAAGATTAATACCATCTCAGACTTTCAGCCTATTCCTGACTTTATAACATTTTTCTAGAAAAGAAAGCCCTAAAACGTTCTTCGACAATTTGAAGAGATGACTATCAACTCATAGATATCACCATAAAAAGCCATTCCTCTGCCTCAACAAAAAAATCTTTGCCATCGTAGAACAATATAACAACTTTGTTGTCTTCTAAAGGTTCTTGGATTCAGGGATCATACTCACCACTTGAAAGGCAGCCATCTAAAAGCTACTGCCTTAAAACTCTTGTTTAGTGCAAGTGAGCCTATTATTTTGGCAAACCAATCAGAAATCTGCTTTTTTGGCTCCTTCAAACATCCGCCAATGAGAGCAGTCTCCTGGATGCCTTCCAGGGATGCTTCCCTCCGCTTACAGCCCTGAATCAGTGCCTAAAATGAATGTGTGTCCTCATGTAACGTAACTAGTGATATGTAAAGCGCTCTGATACCTGATTCGGTTCGGGTCTAGTTTGCGCTATATAAAACTCTGCAAAAAAAATAGAGCTCTTTCTGCAGCCTTTGATACCATCAATCACTCCATCATGATAAACATTGTGTGAAGTTCCCAAACGGCTAAAGTTATTTTTAGCACAAAGGCAATAAGCAGCTGTGGTCCAAGAAGTGTCTATATTATCTGCTAGTTTGTTGTATAATCTGCATATGTGTTCACTAGACAAATTATTTTACCAGCCTCAGTCTGTTTTTACATGTATGTTGATGACACTCAGCTGGCCATTGGATTATCTCTCCTCCCTTCTGAGAAAGATAGCTAAAATGCTACTGCTTGGACCATCTCTTTGAATTTCACCCTCCAGTGGATTTAATCAAATCTTCTTGAACTCAGCCAATCTAAAACTGAGTTGTTACCACCCTGATTGCTTCATGGTAGAGACTAGGCCCACATAGGTAAGCCAGGGCCAACATATTGTTCACACGCCTGGCATAGCTAGACTGCTGACCTCTGTTTAGCAAACACCATGGCCACACCTCTACACTGTAACTCCTCTCTACACCAGTCTTGTTATACGGTCCCTATGAATTTAGTAGGACTGTATATTTCATAATAGTTTGTCTACTCATATCATCAGTAAATGTTGGTTTGGCTAGCTCACAGTAGCACATCTAAACTCCTAACCTTCCAGAGTTGTAGATGTTGTCGGTAACCTACAACATGACCACTCTGATTTCCAAGGAATTTATGGAAACAGATCTAACCCTTTTGTTTGCCACATACTGAATCCCACTTCCTGCGCAGGCAACAGCTTTTTCCCCAAAAGAGAGGTCCTGCATGGCTTAATTTGATTTTTCGGCAGTCATTGCACGGCTCTATAGAACTTGCTGACTTAATTTTGAGTGCACTATGTCTAATTCGGCACTAGCTTTCTGAGACATGGATAAATCACTCCTAATTCATAAAAAGTAACAGGAAATCCTAATTTACTTCAAAAATCTTGCAGATGATTCTGGAATAAGCACTTCTTACACCAAGGCTCCGGTCTACTTTTTGCTCACCTTGGCTTTGTTTAGGAAGTGGCTGGTAATGATGGTGCCATATTGGGAACACGGACCACTAAGGCCCATACTAGGAGTGGCCCTGTAAACTGGACACAAAAATGGCCTCACAGGTTTATAAGTAGTGTGGTGTTGCAGTGCCCATTATGCCTGAGTACAGTAATAGTACTTGGACTTGTGGGCACAGATCCATCTAATAAAATTATATGCCATGAATGAGGTCCGGAATTTGGGATTTCACATCAGAGCCATATTAAAGATGTGGAGGCCATATGCTTGGAACAAGTTTGAACATATTACCCCTTTTCAGCTAATTCAGCTCCTCGTGACAAACATTATTGAATTATGTGGTTAAAAAATCCTGATACAGTGGCATGCAAAAACAACTGAAAGCCAAAGCTGCTCGCTTCCACCAGCTAAAAAATACAAAAAAAGCTTTAACGAACATTTAGAGAGACATTTCATTATGCACTTGGATCTAGATTTTGTCTTGCAACAACATTATTTTATGTGGAATATGGTATGGGTGGATGTTTAGTAGACTAGTGCATAATATTAAATTAAGGCAAATGCACCTAGTGCTTGAAATTATAGTTTTGATATTCTCATTCACAAATAAATCCCTCTTCAGAACTGGAATTCTTGCTGCAGCAGTGATGTTCAAAGCAATGTTCAGAGAGTTTCAACATCCCATTGACTGAAATGTGTTTATTTTCTCCCTCATTCTCTTCCCCTGTCTTTTCCCTCCTCTCTACTTTCTGTATGTATGCTTGTCTGTCTAGACCAGAGCTTTCCAAACTGTGTGTCCCGACACAGTACTGTGTCGCCTGCATATGGTGGGTGTGTCGCGGGATGACACCGGTATTAACGGGCACTTAGCGCATAACTGCTGCTAATTAAGAGGCATTCCTTTGAAAGCTTTGTTCTCACCATGCCTCATCTATTGCATAACGTCTCCCAGTAAATGGTCTTTTAAAGACCTGCAAAGTACTCAGGTGCCGCTGTGTGAGTGCCCGGGAAGCTGGGGTGAGGTGACAGAGGGTGACAGACAGAGGGAGATAGAGGGAGGAAGACAGAGGGAGGGAGACAGAGGGAGGTTGACAGAGAAAGAGGGAGACCAGAGAGCAAGGGAGACAGAAGGAGGGAGGGAGACAGAAAGGGAGAGAGAGGGAGAGACAGAGGGAGGGAGACAGAGGGAGACAGAGAGGGAGACAGAGGGCGACAGACAGAGGGAGGAGTGCGACCGAGGGAGGGAGGGAGACAGAGGGACGGAGACAGAGGGAGACAGAGAGGGAGAAAGAGGGCAACAGACAGAGGGAGACAGACAGAGGGAGGAAGGCGACAGAGGGAGGGAGATGGAGGGAGACAGGGGGAGGGAGACAGAGGGACAGAGACAGAAGGAGACAGAGGGCGACAGACAGAGGGAGACAGACAGAGGGAGGGGGACAGACAGAGGGAGGAAGACAGATAGAGGGAGACAGATAGATGAGACAGATAGATGGAGACAGACAGAGGGAGCCAGACAGAGGGAGGTGGACAGAGAGAGGGGGAAACCATGGGAGACAGAGAGAGAGGGAGACAGAGGGAGGGAGTCTGGGGTAGACAGACAGAGGGAGACAGACAGAGGGAGACAGACAGTGGGGGGAGATAGAGGGAGAGGGAGATAGAGAGAGGGAGGGAGACAGAGAGGGGGGCAGAGAGAGGGAGGGAGGGAGACAGAGACAGACAGAGATAGAGACAGAGACAGACAGAGACAGACAGAGACATATAGTGACAGAGGAATGTCTGACAAAATATCGAGAACTAGAATATCGATGTACAAAAATATCGGAACAAAATTATCGATGTCAAAAATATCGGGATCCTATACTTTACTATATATATATACACAAATATCGATTTCTTAATATCGATATACAAAAATATCGTTTACTGTGATATCGACTACATTAATATCGGAAGACAAAAATATCGCAATCTACACAAAATAATGACATTTACAAAAATATCGACATCAAATATATCGTGCTCATAAATATCGGATTTTAAAATATATCGACTTTTTAAAAGCATTTGTTTACATAATTAATGAACGCTTTATATATTTTCACATCAAAAAATAACATACCACACTTTATTTTCTACTATACACACACTATAAATTCATATAATGTTTAATATTGGTAAAAATAATGTCAACTACACATATAAAAATATTATATGCTACTTTGTATACTTTTATAATTATTATTGGTTTTTCAATTCTAATACTAATTAATCTCAACAGAAATTCAAATCTACTAAGTAACCAATCACAACCCTAATTTTTTTAATTAACCAATAGGAAAGTAATTACTACTGACACTCCCCTATATAAGCAATGAAAACGTAAGCACAAACTACTTGCCAAAAGTCACAGAAGGAGATTCATCTCTATCCGAATTGCTGCACAACAACTAGAAGAACCAGACTATAAACCTACTATTACATCTACTAAGTAAGTAAATAAAATAGATAGTGCATTATTTGCTAATTGTATTAACTTAACTGCTAAATACCCAGTGCCCCTTTGCTATTTATAATACTTAACATTCTAAATAATGATATAAAAATATTTTCTTTAGATACTACCACTACTGATAATTCTACTCCAAATAATTGTGAACAAAACATAGGAATACAGATTCTGAAAACTATGTAAGTAATTTGACATTGTTTCATTATGTGCACATTAATCTAAACACACAGAAATAATGACTTTTGCACACCATCTTTTTATTTTGCTGTAGATTCTACTACTGAAAACTGCACTACTACTGAATTAAGGACATCAGTACTACATCTACAATACTTTTTACTAAGTAAGTAAATAAAATAGAAACTGCTTTATTTGCCAGTAATACTTAATTACCTGCTAAATACCCAGTACCCCTTTGCTATTCATTGCAGTTAACATGCTAAATAATTTTCTACAACTATTTGTTTAAGATACTACGCGAGCTGAATATTCTACTCTAAATAACTGTGAACAAAGCATAGGAATACAGATTCAAAAATATATGTAAGTAATGTCACCTTGTTTCATTATGTCGAATTAAATCAAAACACACTGAAATAATAATTTATCCCCCACATATATTTTTATGTCTACAGATTATACTACAAAAATGTGCTGAACTACTGAAGTAAGAACATCAGAACAATTTCTACAATACTTTTTCCTAAGTAAGTACATAAAATAGAACCAGCATAATTGAGTACTACTAATTATTTACCTGCTAAATACCCTGTGGCCCTTTGCTATTCATACTACTTAACATGCTAAATAATGAAATATAATTATTTTTTTAGATACTACAACAACTGAATATTCTGCTCAAACAAAGTGTGAATAAAGCATAGGAATACTGAATCGAACAACTATGTAAGTTAGCTCACATTGTTTAAATATGTGCTCACAAATCTAAACACACAAAAAGAAACAGTTGTGCTCAACATATATTTTTTTCTATGTAGATTCGACTACTGAAAACTGCACTACTAATTAACTGAGGACCTCAGTACTATTTAAAATAAACATTTTTGTAAGTACGTATTATGCAACTGCAATAAATGTGGTAAAACAATACAAACATTTATAACTGTTCTAATACATTTCTATAATATATTGTTTATTTACAGAGCTAACACGGTGCATAGATATACAGACAACAACCAGAACTTCACATTCTAAACAATAGTAATACACATCACTAAGTAAGTATATTAAATAACATATTTACCACATGTTTAAAAAAACCTACCAACATGTTGATTAAACAAACTCATATGTTCCTTATTTTTTAAAGATAACACTACAAACTATTCTACAGAAGCTGAAGAAACAATTCTACTGGCAAATACCAACCTCCAAAAATTATGTAAGTATCTTCACAATGTAAATCATGAAGATACACTGTTGTAAGAAAAATGAGCTCTAAAATTGCTAATTTACCTAAACATTAATTAATAATATACTACTTTCATGTTTCTCATAACAGCTACAACAACATCACAACCATTTATCCTCAACTAAAGAAGCAAGAAACTCCTAAGTTTAGCTGTACATTCTAAAACACGTAAGTATAAACATTCCTACTTATCACTAACATACATTATTGATCACATTTACATTGACATTAACTATTATATATATATTTTATAGATATACAAAGTACAAAATGACCGAAGGAGCCGAATTTGTGACCAGCCAAAAAGGAAAATTATTACTCTGCTACATGGGTTACACGTACACACAGGAAAAACAATATGGCATGAAAGTGAATTGGAAATGTTGCAAATATTATTCGAACAAGTGCTATGGCAGAGCAACAACAAAAGAAGCTACAGTACTACATACTAGGGAACATAATCATCCACCTAATATAACAGAAATAGAAGTTAGAACAGCTATGGAAAGTTTAAAAGAAGCTAGTACTGGATCCCAAAAGCAAACTAATGTAATTTTAAAAGAAGCCATTCCAAAAATTCCCAAAACAGCCACAACCCAAATGCCAAATATCCTATCATTAAAAAGAACTATAGCACGAACCAAAAAAGCTACAACCTCTTCAACACCATGTCCCAGAACATATCAGGATATTAATTTTACTGCTAACGAAATAATTACTTTAAATAAACAACCCTTTATAGTTTATGACAACGAAAGCAATGAGAATAGGCTTATAATTTTTGGTACCAGTATGAATTTAGTAAAACTGCAGCAAAGCCAATATTGGATGATGGATGGGACATTTAACATCTGTCCCAAACCATTCTTCCAATTATACACAATACATGGCCTCTATCACAACTGCAACATCCCTTTGTTATATGCACTATTGCCTAACAAAAACAATTCTACATATATGGAATTATTAAATGTCATAAAACAAAAAACGAATGATTTCTCTCCTGACAAAATCATTCTTGATTTTGAGCATGCAATGCTCTCAACTATTCTAAAAATCCACCCCCATACCTCCATTCAAGGCTGCTATTATCATTTCAACCAGTGTTTATGGCGACACCTTCAAAAAACTACCCTAAGTGTCGAATATGCTACAAATTCATCATTTGCTTTTCAAATCAAAAAACGTATTGCACTTGCCTACGTCCCTACAACAGATGTAGCTGAACATTACAATATTATTATAGACAGTCCATTCTACAAACAAAACGAAGCTAGATTAACTCCTTTTCTCGGTTACTTTGAAGATACCTGGGTAGGCAGACTCCACAGATCTGGCCACAGAAGAAATCCAAAATTCCTCATTCCCTGGTGGAATGTGTACAATAGTACCCTTAACGGGGAGTCAAAAACTAACAATGCCGTTGAAGGTTGGCATAATGCATTTGTCCAATCAACTGGCAGAAGCAAACCTACTCTCGAAAAATTCATAAAATGCCTACAGAAAGAACAGAGCTATCAAGAATTTAGAATGGACCAATCTGTAACCGAACTTGTCCCTAAAACATCCAAACAAAATAAACAAATGCACAGGTACCTGGAAGAACAAGTTAAACTTTACCCTAATACGGAAGGCATAGAATACCTAAACATCATAGCCAAAACACTACTGTAAATAATTCCGAAACTGTTATAAAACACCAAAAGTAGCACCTAAGAACAGAAAAATATGTAACGTGACCTTCTAAAGTATTTAATGTATGCAATATATAATGATATTATTGTAATATATGCACACATTAAAAATAAATAATAAGTAAAAAACAATTCCATAATAAATATGACATTACCCACCCACAAAAATATTAGAAAGCAAAGACTTACCAATTATGTTGTCAATCCAATAACGTCCTTCACCAGCAAAGTAATCCAGGTAGTACAAAAGTAACCCCCAAAAAAATGTAAAAATACAACTGTTCCAAAATTAAGAAATCCACGCGGTCCGTAGCCATCGAACTACCATAAAAAACCCGAAAAAGTAGAATAAAAGAAAGAATCGCTCCGGAAATCCCGAAAAATGTAAAGAAGTGTTTGTAAATCAGTGTTGGATGAAAAAAAGTAACACTTCCTTAAAAAAAAACGGAACTTCCGACGTAGCGTACACCTATGAAAAAAACATAGGAAAAAGACATTCCCACCCTCAAAAATTAGCAAATAATTACATACAAACATATTAACATTGATAATTAAAAGTTAGATATACCCTAAAAGACTTAAATTAACTCTATAAATAATGAGTTAACTAACTAACACAACGTGTATATACCATACGGAAATATCTGATTTCAAAATCAAAAACATAGCTCCCTCACATTCAACAACACTAAATATAATGTCACTAGTCTCAAAACATCATAATAATACACATATAACATATAAAATGAAGCTTACCTGCAGCGACGTGAAGTGTCTCCCAACCGCGATCAGCCCTTCTTCCAAATAACCCAAAACGACCTAACCCGGTTACAAAAGAAAGCCCCAAAAATCAATAAAATAGTCCCAAGTATAAAATATAATATCTATACAGAACCAAATGTGTTTAAAAAATGTATTATTTTATGTAATATTGAAAAATGTGTTTTTTTTTCTCCTACAATGAACTCATTTAAAAAATGTACATGAATGTAATAATTAAATATGATTAAAACAATAATGTTTATTTTAACAATGTTAAAAAATGTAAGTACATTGTCACCTTAAAATAATTTATAAAAGTTGAATAATTTTTGATTTATATGATAAAAATTTAATCTTAACTAATGAAGCAGAAAAAAGCTTAAAATAAAAATATGTGTGATATTTACATTTATTTTCTGACATAAGAATTTGTAAAAGAGATAATAAAGAATGTTAATGTCATATGGAAAAAAAGAAAAATAATAATGGTTCTGTATAGTTGTTATTAAGTGTGTTTATAAAACTTTATTTCAAATGAAATGTAAATAAAAAAATGTTATTATGATTTTATTGTATTTGTTAAAACATTAATAAAATAAAAGTTTATGCAATCATGGTGAATAATTTGTATTATTATCTGACTAAAAACTATCAATGTAAAAAAAAATATTTAACTGTATATGACATGTGAGTATATGTTGTACTCTAATAATGTAATGATTCATATACCAAATCCAGTGTACATTAAATGAGAGTAGGTGTTGCACAGTAATAACATAAGTATTAATATTCCTACTGCATTGTACATAAAATGTTAATATGTGCTGTACACTAATTAATTAGAATAGATTATTCCAACTGTAGTCTACAGTAAATTAGAGTTGGTGTAATGTTATATATGTATAATTTCGTTTAATTGATTAAATGTAAAATAATAATATTTTTATCCTGTAGAGCTAGGTACCAAAAACACAAAAATAACCCTGAACCCTACAAATACTCCTTTACCCAAAATCATAACACTGACCCAGAACCCCAAAAAAATTCCTTTACCTAAAAACTGAAAACTGACCCAGAACCCAACAATGACCCCTTTACCCACAAACTGAAAACTGACCCTGAACCCAACAAATACCCCTTTACCCACAAACTAAAAACTGACCCTGAACCCAACAAATACCCCTTTACCCAAAAACTAAAAACTGACCCTGAACCCAACAAATACCCCTTTACCAAAAAACTAAAAACTGACCCTGAACTCAACAAAAATCCCTTTAGCCAAAAACAAAAAACTGACCCTGAACCCTAAAACTATGCCTTTACCCAAAAACAGAAAACCGACCCTAAACCCAACAAATACCCCTTTACCCAAAAACTGAAAACTGACCCAGAACTCAACAATGACCCCTTTACCTACAAACTGAAAACTGACCCTGAACCCAACAAATACCCCTTTACCCACAAACTGAAAACTGACCCTGAACCCAACAATGACCCCTTTACCCACAAACTGAAAACTGACCCTGAACCAAACAAATACCCCTTTACCCACAAACTGAAAACTGACCCTGAACCCAACAAATACCCCTTTACCACAAACTGAAAACTTACCCAGAACTCAACAAATACCCCTTTACCCACAAACTGAAAACTGACCCTGAACCCAACAAATACCACTTTACCCACAAACTGAAAACTGACCCTGAACCCAACAATGACCCCTTTACCCACAAACTGAAAACTGACCCTGAACCCAACAAATACCCCTTTACCCACAAACTGAAAACTGACCCTGAACCCAACAATGACCCCTTTACCCACAAACTGAAAACTGACCCTGAACCCAACAAATACCCCTTTACCCACAAACTGAAAACTGACCCTGAACCCAAAAAATACCCCTTTACCCACAAACTGAAAACTGACCCTGAACCCAACAAATACCCCTTTACCCAAAAACTAAAAACTGACCCTGAACCCAAAAAATACCCCTTTACCCAGGAACTGAAAACTGACCCAGAACCCAAAAAATACCCCTTTACCCACAAACTAAAAACTGACCCAGAACCCTAAAAATACCCCTTTACCCAAGAACTGAAAACTGACCCAGATCCCGAAAAATACCCCTTTACCCAAAAACTAAAAACTTACCCTGAACCCAACAAAAACCCCTGTGAACAAAAAAAATAAGTACTTTATTATTATTATTTAAAATATACATTAATTAATTACCAATTAATTAGTAATAAAAATAATTGACTAAATAAAATGTATTAATTAACTAATTAATAATAATTAATTACCAATTTGATATCATTTAGAAAGATTTCTTTACATTTATTAATTAATTAAATAATTATTAATAAGTTACTTCCAACCCTTATCCCCTATAAACCCAATAACGCGCTCCTAAACCTAGAAATGTTAATTTTTATAAAATAATTATAAATAAATTTAGAAAAACGACATAAACATATATCTACATTACATTATTAAAGTATATAATTATGATTTATTAATTAATATTAATTAATTACCAATTAATTACTAATTAATGATATAGACTATATGAGCTTAATTAATTAACTAATTATTTATAATTAATTAACAAATAGGTATAATGTTTTATTATTTAATAACATATATAAATTAATTAATAATAAATTACTTCCCACCCTTATCCCCTATAAACCCACTAACCCGCTCCTAAACCTATAAATGTTAATTTTTAAAAAAAATTATTTTTATAAATTTATAAATACTACATAAACATGTATCTACATTAAATTATTAAAGTATATAATTATGATTTATTAATTAATTTTAATTAATTACCAATTAATTAGTAATTAATGAGATAGACTATATGAGCTTAATTAATTAACTAATTATTTATAATTAATTAACAAATAGGTATAATGTTTTATTATTTCATAACATATATTAATTAAATATTAATAAATTACTTCCCGACCTTATCCCCTATAAACCCAATAACCCGCTCCTAAACATAGATATGTTTTTTAAAATAATTTATTTGTAATTGTGTAATTTGTACTAATACACCTTTTTTCATACATGTTATATACTATTATTTTACTTTTTCCTATACTATTGATTATTTCCATTACTACACGATATATTTTTTTTAACGATATTTTGTCACTCGATATTTTTGTTTTCGATATTTTTGCATACTTACCTATTGCGATATTTTTGTATCCGATATTTTTGCTTACCTATATTTTTGTCCTTCGATATTTTTAATTCGATATTTTGTCTTTCCGATATTTTTTTTCTCGATATTTTGTCTGATTACCGTGACAGAGACAGGGACAGAGGCAGACAGACAGAGGCAGAGACAGACAGAGATAAAGAGACAGAGAGGGAGACAGGGAGGGAGACAGGGACATACAGGGACAGATAGAGACAGGGACAGACAGACAGATAGAGGCAGAGACAAACAGAGGCAGAGAGGTAGACGGGGAGGGAGAGGGAGACGGAAGGAGACAGAGGGGGAGAAAGAGAGGGTGACAGGGAGGGAGACAGAGTGAGGGAGACAGAGAGAGAGGGAGACATAGAGTTAGGGAGACAGTGGGAAGGAGGCAGAGGGAAGGGAAGGAGAGGGAGGAAGGGAGACAGAGGGAGGGAGACAGATGGAGACAGATAGAGAGGGAGACAGAGAGAGGGAGACAGATAGAGGGAGACAGAGGGAGGGAGACAGAGAGGGAGGCAGAGGGAGGGAGACAGACGGAGACAGAAAGACAGAGGGAGACGGGCAGAGGAAAACAGACAGAGGGAGACAGACAGAGCGAGAGGGAGAGGGAGAGGGAGGGAGACAGAGGGATAGAGACAGAAGGAGGGAGACAGACAAAGGGAGGGAGACAGCGGGAGAGAGAGGGAAACAGAGAGAGTGAGGGCGACAGAGGGAGACAGAGGGAGACAGAGAGAGGGAGAGAGGGAGACAGACAGAGTGAGGGAGTGAGACGGAGGTAGACAGAGAGAGGTAAGGAGAAAGAGAGAGGGAGAGAGAGAGAGAGAGAGAGAGAGAGAGAGAGAGAGTGAGAACAAGACAGAGAGAGGGAGGGAGAGATAGAGAGAGGGAGGGAGACAGAGAGAGAGAGCGAGAGAAAAATGTGTGTAGGCGGTTCTGGTGGCTCAGTAGATGAAGGCATCCGCTGCAGGGGCCTGTGTTCAACCTCATGGTCTCAAATTTGCTTGAAAATGCACAATTTGCCCACTTTTATTTCAACATTTTCTTCCGGGGGGAGAACCCCCCGAACCCCCTTAAGTGGTTTGGCTTGCTCGCTATACTGCCTTACTGTGTCTCAAAATTATGCATCTCCAAAAAGTGTGTCACCAACATGAAAAGTTTGGAAAGCTGTGGTCTAGACAGTGCCATGAATCAGGGTAGTAAGGGAAACAGGAGGCCAGAAATAAAGAGGCAGATTTTTCAATATATCACTCAACGCAACTCAGCAAGACACCGAGCTGCACTCTGTGAAAGGGAGAGGGCAGGTATGCGTTTTATCTAACATTATATGGTGCATTCGCGTCCTCTCCTTGCTCTGGCGCAATTTTGGCTGCCTAGCGCAAACCCATGTACCCTTGCGTCATGATGTAAGGGTGCCTATATTGCAGGCAGAATTGTATCTGTGCAGTAAGGCAGACCTTCCCGGGCAAAAATAATCCTCTGAGGCTTTTTCCTCTTTCCTTGTGTGCTGCACAATGCAGCACACATAGAAAGAGATAAAAATGAGGAGAAATAAACTTATTTCTCCTCATTATGCCTCACCTCGGGAGACTTAGCATTTTGACCCATTCCCAGGTCTACCACTCATGGTAAACCTGTGAATGTGCCAGAATACTTGGGTGGAAGCGAAGGAACACCTGCACTTCACCCATGGAATGCCTACTTGGGACAGAATAATGCAAGGCAGTGACTCATGCTACCTTGCGTTCCTCTGGATTTACAGTGTACTGCAGGGCCACGCAAACTGGTCTTGCATGCCTTAGAAAATCTGACATTAGAGTTGTGTTGCCCTTGAATTACCTTGCGTGGTGCTAGGGCAGTGCAACACTTAGATAAATCTGGCCCAAAGATAACAGTATATCGAGACAGGTGAAATAGAGGAAGAAGGGAGACAATGAGAAAGGATAGGTAGAAAGAGATAGGAAAGGTAGGAAGAGATGTAAGGTGAAGAGATTAATGTGAGGTAACTGGAAACAATGATACAGACACATACCAAGAGGGGGAGTAGAGCCTAATGATGAAAAGTAAGTGTGAGTGCCCAAATGTGAGTGCCAGTGCCCACACCCTTTAATTATCGCCACAAATGAATCTCTAGCTGCAGGTCAAGATCAGCCAGTGGGGGCTTGCCTCCCGGGTAGGCTTGGGACTACAAGGGTTGTCTGCAGGGCCAGAAGCATTTTGCCCTCAGAGGCACATCACTAGACCTAGAAGAACACATACATTGGGCTGGTGCAATTTTGCAGCATGTGGTAAGTGCACAAACATTTGCACTGCTCAGCTATGCATAAAAATATTTTGTGCAGGTTAATCAGTGCAAATTCTTGTGCAATTGTGAGTCAACTGGCATTTAAAACAAGCATTGGCATAGCCAATATGTCCCGCTTTTGGGACCTTCTAAGTATTTAGTTATGCAGCACAATATCCTTGATGCAACAACATTAACTGTTGCATGGCTAAACACTTATAAGGTCCCAAAGGCGAGGCCTATTGGTTATGCCAATGCTTGTTATTACAGGGGGCTGGTTTTGCAGCAGTGCTGCATAATCGGCCCCTTGTAACAAAATAACAAAAGCAGCAGCAGTGTCTGCTGAGTTAAGACCCTACCCTGGAGCTGCAATACCGCCTTGGTGCCCAAAAGATGAGACGTGATAAACTGCAGAGGGGCTGAAAGGCCAACCGAGGTCCGAATACTCCGACACCCTGTGCAAGTTGCCAGCCATGCACAATGGTTTCACCGTTCATTTTCAATAAACATTAGCCAGCAACTGATCAGCGAGACGATTTGTAAGGCAACAGTTGCATATTGATGTACAGAGATGTCCACCTTTCAGAACAGTGTCATAACAGTGCAATAGCAGCAAAAAGGATATAAAATACCACAGTATCAGACCCTGTCAAAAACAGATAAGGGGTTTTTAACGTGACAGTCTCGTGTGCATCATTACCATGCATTAGACTTTTTGATCGGAGGTACTGAGAAACCCCACATAGGCTTCGAGGTATTAGAAAATCTGAGGCCCATCTCTCTCCTGCCTTTTCTGTCCAAAGTGGCGGAGAAGATGGTTAATACCCAAATTATGAAGCATGTGGAAGAGACGGGATTGCTCCACGCAACGCAGTTCGGCTTTAGGCCACGCCACTCTACCGAGTCCGCCCTTCTCATGGCTACGGAACATCTGAGAGAGGGCGTGGATGCAGGCCAAACTATGGCCCTGATCCTGCTTGATCTCAGCGCGGCGTTCGACACTGTAGCACACAACATCTTGCTACAGTGTCTGAACAGAGGCGGCATTGCCGGTACCGCGCTGAGATGGATACAGGATTTCCTCACGGGGAGAAGCTTTCGAGTAAGGCAGGGAGACTGCTATTCCAGGGGGGTCCCTCTGGGCCAAGGCGTGCCTCAGGGCTCGTCATTGAGCCCGACCCTTTTTAATATGTATGTCGCGCCTGTTGCCTCGATTGTGGAGAGCCATGGTCTCCAACTGGTTTCCTATGCCGATGATACGCAGCTGGTGATCTCCCTATCGCACGCGCCCTGTCTTGCTGCCGATGGCTTCCGGTCGTGTATGAAAGAACTTGCCGAGTGGATGGCTATCAATTGTTTGAAGCTTAATGGCGGCAAGACAGAGGTGCTGGTGGTGGGGAGAGCCCAGTCTGCTTGGTCGTCGGCATGGTGGCCACCCTGTCTAGGACCAACTCCAACCCCCTGCCAAGAGGCAAGAAATTTGGGGGTTTGGTTTGATGCGGGTCTTACTTTTGGCCCCCAGATTAACCGGGTGGTCGGAGTTTGTTTTGGGATTTTGAAGAAACTGAGAAAGGTCCTGAACTTACTCCCGATCGGTGCCCGTCAAACCCTGGTTCATGCTCTGGTGACAGCTAGGTCGGATTACGGGAACCTGCTGTACTTGGGGGCACCAGAAAAAAGCGTGGCACGCCTCCAAGTGCTGCAGAATGCGGCAGCACGCTTGAATCTCAGGCTGCCCAAAAGGGCGCCTTCTAAGGCGGCCCTCCAGAAGTTACACTGGCTCCCTGTGAGGAGAAGAGTGGAATATAAAGCCCTCTGCACCTGTCACCGAATCCTGAATGGCAGGGCACCTGACCCTTTGAATAAACTGATTGAAGTTTATGAACCTGCCCGAGCGCTCAGATCCGCAGGAGGCAGACTACTGAGGATCCCAAGAGTTAAGAAAGCCCGCATGGGAGGTAGGTCCTTTAGATGCCTCGCGGCAAATAATTGGAATAAACTCCCAGCGGACCTGCGCCTGGAACCTGAGGAAACTAGGTTCCGAGCGAAACTAAAAACATTCCTTTACACCAAATAACTGTTTGCTCAGTTTCTGTGCTCCCTGTACTCTGCCTCTCCCACTTTCAGCGCGTGGACACGCCGGTGCGCGTAACTCAGCGCTTTATAAATGTCCCTATTATTATTATTATTATTATGGGACTTGTCGTCAGCCTATGAAGGCAAACATGCAGGTGTAAATGGATTATTAACAGCCACTCGAATGCTTTTTCAAAACCCGTCTGCACCACAGTGTGCCCTTATGTGTTTGCTAAACTATTAGTCGCAGGAAGGCGGTGCATAGTGGTAGTGTGTATAGAGGTTTTGTGTTGCTGCTCCAAGTTCAAGAATAGTGTGTGTGTGTGGGAGTAAGACAGAATCAGTGTAAAGGGTTGCAGGCCGAGCCGGCCATTTTGGGGAGGTCGGGACAAAACCAAAAGAGTCCATCTGCCGCACTCACCGCAATTATAGATTTTGATTGAGTGTGGGTGGGGCTTGTATGAGCAACTGAGTAATGTCTCTTTATCCCAAATGTATTAATAGTTACCCCAAAAGGCTAATGTGTGTTCAGGAAAAGAAATCATAATCCACACAAAAAATCCTCGGCCTGCTAATTTCTATGTCTTGTTATGCAGCAAAAATACATTTTGCAGCCTCTGGCAAGGCATGGGTGACTAATATTCAGGGCCACTGGTATTATGAGATTGTGCAGCTGCAGCGATTTTTACATGTTAATGTTAATGTACATCATACGCTGCTACAGTGTCTGAAGAAAGGAGGGGTGACAGGCACGGCCTGGTTATGGCTGGAATCTTTTCTTACTAACCGTAGCTTCTCGTGGAGCAAGGAGGAGCACGCTCTGACACCTTTGACCTCGGTCAAGGAGTGCCTCAGGGATCAAGCCTCAGTCCAACCCTCTTCAATTTGTATGTCACCCCCGTGGCTACCACTGCGGAGCGCTATGGGGTGGAAGTAGTGACATACGCAGACGACACTCAGCTGGTGGTCGCTCTGACCCAACCTGCTGAACAAGCCGCCTCGAACTTCTCATCATGCCTCCAAGAGCTCGCTGGATGGATGGCGAAGAACTGCCTCCGTCTGAACGGAGACAAGACTGAGGTGCTAATTGTAGGAAAACCCCCCTCAGTCTGGTCGTCAGCCTGGTGGCCACAGACCCTGGGGCCTCTCCCTACCCCCAGTGATCAGGTCAAGAACCTTGGAGTATGGGTGGACTCAAAACTTAATTACGACTACCACACCAGACGGGTAGCTGGTACGTGCTTTTCTATTCTACGGAAACTCCGTAAGACCCTGGACCTGCTCCCAGAATCCTCAAGGAAGACCCTGGTCCACGCTCTTGTCACTTCGAGACTGGACTATGGCAATGCCTTGTATCTAGGCGCCAACGCCACTAGTCGGCGTCGACTGCAGACAATCCAGAATGCTGCCGCCCGCCTGGTCCTCCGGCTGCCCAGACGAGCCGCCTCAAAAAAATCTCTACAAATACTCCATTGGCTCCCGATCAATGAAAGGATCGACTTCAAGGTCCTATGTATTGGTCACAGGATCGTGCATGGCAAGGGCCCTGCCTTCCTTCGGAACCTCCTCTGCCCCTACACGCCAACCAGACAACTCCGCTCATTAGGAGCAGGCCTCCTCGCTGTCCCCAGACACAAGAGAGCCAGAATGGGGGGGAGATCCTTTCGTTCTCTGGCGGCACATAAATGGAACTCTCTTCCCCTGAGCCTAAGATTGGAAACATCGGAGCTCATCTTCCGCAGGAAACTTAAAACATTCCTCTTTCCTAAAGAATAGCCCTGCCTTTGTCTTACTGACTGAGCAACTAGTTCTTCTGACAGCGCGGGGACACACTGACAGTGTAACCAGGTGCTATACAAACTCAGAAATAAATAAATAAATAAATGTTATGGGGAATTTGTATAGCGCACGGCTACTCCGAGGAGTGTTCCGGGGCTAGACAAAACAAAAGGGCCCCATGTGAGAAGAGAAATGAAAGAGGGCGGCTTTAAAAACCTGCATTTATTGATCGAACAGCCAGGTCTTTAAACTAAGAAGCTCCTGTTTCTGTCTAAGAGCAAGGGGAAGGGAATTCCGTATCCTGCCGACTATCACCTGAAAGGATCTGCCGCCTTTTAGGGTCTGAGAGAAGTCATGTACCACCAGCAGATGCTGTCTTGATGATCTTAGCGTCCTAGCCGGCATATAGGGTATGATCCTCCTCGGAATGTACTGGGCCCCACTATTATGGAGGGCCTTAAAGGCCAATCCAACAGACTTAAAGTGAATCCTGTTTTCACTGAAAGTGGAGAGTTCTAAGATGGCTCGTCATGTCAGTCCTAGGCCCTTCCATCTTAATAGCTCTGGCAGCCGCGTGTTGGACCACTTGCAGGCGGCTTAGTAGGTATTTTGGGATTCCTAAATAGAGAGCATTTGCGTAGTCCAGCCTAGATAAAATAAGGGCTTGGACCACAATTTGTCTGTGAGACTGATGAAGCAGAGGAAGAAAATTTCTCATCATCTTCAAGAGTCCGAAGCACGTGCCTGCCACGGATTGCATCTGTGATTTAATAGACAGATCTGATTCCAGCTTAAAACCCAGGGGGCAGATTTACAAGCCCCTTGCGCCACGTTTACGCCACCTTGCGTGACACAACAGCGGCATAAACGTGGTGCATCCCTGCTAGGCATTTACAACGTGATGCATCTAGGGAGATGCGTCACATTATAAAGCCCAGCGCCACAATGGGGACGTTCCGAAGCAGGGTGGGCGTTCCTGCGCCTGTGCGCCTCGCAAAAGTGCCTGCGTGAAATCTACAAGATTTCACGCAGGCACATCCACGACGCTGCTACGTCAATTCCTTATGCCTGCTTAAAGCAGTCGTAAGGACTGATGCAGCATGTTAACCCCTTCGATGCTCATGACGGAACGGTTCCGTCATGAGCATCGGTTGAGCTGTGCCCATGACGGAACCGTTCCGTCATGACCACTCCTGTTTTCATTAGGGGCCAGCACCGGCGGTAAATCTGCACCGCACGGATGAGGTTAAGTATTGGGCAGCCCTGAGCATTGCTGGTGTTGCGTCGCGCTTGCAACGCGACTCCAGCCATGCGCAGCCCTTACATCACGAGATGCGTCACGCATCTGCCTACCCTTGCGCCATGGCGCACCACATTGTAAATGTGGCGCATCTGCCGTGACCCAAGGGTAGTTTTGCGTGACGGCTTTGTTCTGGCGTATCTCTACTGATATGCAGAAATGCGCCAGAACTCGTAAATATGCCCCCAGGTTTTTAACCATGGTAACTGGACATGCAGGTGGTGGCTGGGTCTGAGGCCACCACTTTCGCCATTTATCTTCAGGTGTATGTCTGAAGAACATTATTTCAGTTTTGGCTGAATTACAAGATAATTGGTTATGGCGGAACCAGTCAAATACCTTGGTCAGGCACAGATGAATCGAGTGTTCATTTAACTGCTCATCTTTCTCAGCCGTGAACAATAACTGAGAATCGTCGGCATACGTTATAACTTTTGCGTAATATTCCTCCGCCAGGGGTGCCAAAGGGGCCATAAAGATAATAAAAAGAGTTGGACTCAATACTGATCCCTGAGGCACCCCTACATTCATTGAGGGAATATCCGCCGAAAAGGGAGGAGACCACACCGTTTGCCGACAATCCTCCAGAAAGGAAGAGAAACATCTAAAAAACGTTCCCCCAATACCGCACTCTCTCAATCTCTGTAAGAGCCGGTCATGGAGTACGGTATCGAAAGCCGCAGAGAGATCCAGCAGTATCAAGACTGCGTAACCGCCTCTGTCTAAGGTGGCTCTGATGGCTTCTGTTATCTCTAAAAAGGCCGTTTCCATGATATAGTTAGCTCTAAAACCCGATTGACTGGGATGAAGCGCCTTAGAAGATTCAATAAAATTGGTAAGGACCGTGTTCACATATTTTTCAAGAGCTTTAGCAAAGAACGGGAGCAGTGTTATGGGCCTGTAGTTACTTACTACTGTGGGATCCGCTGAAGGTTTTTTTTAAAGAGGGATGATTTTACCTTGTTTCCAACTCTCAGGAACCCTACCCTCTAACAAAGACAAATTCAAGACTTTGTTCACTGCAGGGTTCAAAACCTCAGCGACTGAAGCCATTACTTTCGCTGGATATGGGTCTGATGGCGACTCAGATTTGAGCGCTTTCATAATAGCAAGAGAGGTCTCCATAGGTAGTGGGGGAAAATCTACAAGTGTTACTTCACTTGAGTCTACTGTCAAGACTGGCATCATATCATGGTTTAAATCGATTTGATTCACAAAGGAATCTTGTATCAACTTTATTTTCTCGAAGAAAAATGTTGCCACCTGACTAGTCCATTTGAGCGAGGGGGTGAAAGGGCTTATAGTGACATTAGGGGAGACAAAGTAATTCACAATTTTATATAGTTTGCGACTTCTGTTTCTGGCAGAATCGATTTTATTGGCCAAAAAGGTCTTTTTCTCATTCTTTACTTTAGCATAGTGTTCTTTAAGTGCTAATATATATATATATTTCTTTATGGGATCAAAATCTTTCCTCCAGGATCGTTCGAGACATCTACACGCCTTTTTGCTGTCTCTCAACATCCAGAGAACCAGGGGGCCGAGGTTTTCCCCTTCGCAGAAATACGCGACTTAAGGGGGGCAAGATGAAGAGCCCATTCTTGGAGCCAACTTTCCAGAGCGAACGTCCCATCGACCAGTGAGTCCTTCACATGGATAGGGTAATGTGTGAATATTTCAGTCACAGAATCCGGCGTTATCTGTTTAAAGGACTTATATTCCGTAGCCTTTGGTATAGGCTTCCACTGAGCCCTCAAGTCTTTAGTTAATTTAAAGGGAGCATAAAATGGTCAGACCATACCATAGGAATGGGGTCATCAAGTTCAATATTGCAGGTAGCAAAAATCTGATCCAAGGTGTGGCCCTTATCATGGGTGGGGGATGTCACAAAAGGGGTCATGTTAAAAATGTCCAGAGTTGCTACACTTGCCACATAATCCATCATCTGCAGCATAATCTGCAGATTTTAACAGAATTTGTTTTTGTTTCTGGCTCAAATGGTTCAAAAGTTACTAAAAACACAGCTACATGTGTTGCAGCACAGTAAAAGGCCCTTTGCAAAGGTGACCTTTCTGTTGCCTATTTCTATGTTTGGGTGCTAAACTGGCACTAACGAGGTGCAATCTGTGCCCAGAAAGGGTTAAAAAGTGTAAAAACGGCGAAACAATGAAGTGATGCTATCAGAAAATGTGCTGCGTTATGCCACATAATTTAGCTTTTCTCGCCACATAATTTAGTCAACCCTGCCACGTAGTTTGGCTGTCTCCTGACGCATAATTCCAATGGCCCTGCTAACAGTGACATTGCTTCTTTGGTCGTACCACCAACCCCTGCTAATAAAACAGTCTCTGCTTTATGCTTGCCTGTCCTTGTGTCCTAGCAGGCTCTATAGAATGCTGCTTTTAGCCTGGCCATTAGAAAGTGTTAGAATTCTGACAAACTACTTTGTGCCTACATTTGTATTCTCTCTTATGGAGTTTATTTAAAGTGAGGGATGGGGTTTGCTTACGATGGCCAAGTGTGACTGTGTGAGGGTGTCGACGTTGGGGAGATGGTTGCTTATACACACTGTCCAAAAGCAGCCGGGCATTAATTGCTGTTAACAGCTCTTTCGTCTGGTTTCGTGCCTTCAGCTTTGTTGATTCGGACCAGTTCGTGTGAGAAATAACAGTTGTTATTCGTTCGCAGCAGACGGCACGGACGCGTCATAATTCGAGACCTGCAACAACGGAATACAAATATAATAGGTGAAGTGACAAGTAGGTAACTTTGCAGACCCATGTAGGTAACAGCTGTAAACTGATGGACACAAATGTTTTAATTATGGCATGTTTATTACATAATTCTAATTTTAAAAATCCACTTATTATTTAAGAGGTGTGAGGCAAGTTGTCAACTCCGTTTGCAGTGAGTGCTACATAACGGTTGCTAATAATGATACCATAGTGAAAAATGGTAAAAACACATACCATCATCAATCCGCTGCTTAGAATAAGAAATGGAAAAACAACACTGGGTGTGGGCTTTCCACAGTAAGGCCAAGCCTCTCAATACAAAAACAACTAAACAAACGCCAATACTGTAACTTCTAATTAACAGGCCTTTGGTTTCTACACAGAAAGAGTTAAACAAGGTGTGAGTTGTAGACTGAAACATCAGTCAGAATAAATCACTTTTATTTTTCATATATTTTCTCGTAATTTTTTGTTGGTTATGATTCACCAAATTGAACGAATGATATAGACAAACAATACAAAAAGACAATTCCATAAAAATGACAATTTCATAAAATGCACACTACCTCAATAGCTTTCATACATCGTTGATCCACATTAACAATCCAATCTCACACTCTCAAACATACCACACATACACATGTCAATATTTACAATTGAATATCACAACAAACAATTAATTTACACCAGAGATAGTTTTTGATTGATTTAGTAATTATTAAACATATCAATGATTGTCTAATAAGAGGTAATCTTAAGGTGTAGAAAGGCGGTCTACGCGTTTCGAACCCCTAACTGATGGGGGGTTCTCATCAGGACCTCATAGCTTGGATAGGAGTGTGCCCTATTAAATAAGAAAATCGGACGTGGATAAATGGCTTCTGAGTGGACTTAATTTTAGTGCAAGATTAAAGTGGGCCTGTCAAGACTTCTAGCATTAACGTCAGAATTCTTGACGGCAAATAACCTTGCTCTGAATCTGTCCAAGACAAAAATTATGTCAATAACCAACCATCGTACAGCGCAACTTAACATCTCGCTTGAAGGAAAGTCACTGGAAAGAGTATCAAACTATAAATATCTAGGATACTATATCGACGACAAACTCACTCTAAACGCCCCCAAAAAATACATGAAGCAGAGAGCAGGAGCATTAATATTCGCACTAAGAGCACTGGAAAAAAAATTGGAAGGCCCTCGCTTGTACCTCTACTAACAGTGATGGCAACCAAAGTACTTCCAACTCTATCTTATGCTAGTATAGCCATGCAGGGCAAGGATGATATCACCCTAAACAGCCTTACCACAAAAAACTACAAGAAGGTCTTACAACTCCCATGCTCAGCTTCACCCGCCCAGACGCGTTTAGAATTTGGCTTGATGAACGAGTCACTGGGAAGACTCTACACAAGTATCAGAGTATGGTATAGAATTAAAACGAACTCCATAAATAACACCTTGGACAGCTTGTTATGGCAGGAATTAGAAAGCCAACAAAACTCTGCAGCAAACAAATATCTGACTGGCGCTCTGGAGCAAACATGCACTGCAAACCTGTGGGGAAAAAACCTGTCATTCGCGTCCTTGAAACAGGTTCTAAATAAAGCGGACCAATACAAAAGGGATTAGGGCAGACGTCAGGGGAAAATTACACTACTGTAAGGGAAAAAGTCCACCCACGCGGATCAAACAATGGCTCATAAGGAGTCCAATATTCTCAATGCACAACATAGAACTCACCAAGGGGCGGGAAATGGGTCACGGGGTGAAAATAATTTCACATATAAATGTACAAAATCTTTATTTTCTTTTTTTCATATTTTTGTTTGCACACATTTTATCAAAAACATTAGATAGCATAATACATCAATTGATAGGTAGATAAAACATACATTAATAAATACACATAATATGAAAACCCCACATCAACCTCTCAATATACATACACTCTCTTCTCATTCAGTCACACACAAACATCCACTAATACAAATTCCTCAACGTAATCCCCAGAGTGACACAAGAATTGGATCCTGCAGAGTCTTCGTAGCACACTGCCAGAGAGTCCAGATCGATAGGGCAGGATACAAAAAGCACGTAACGCCAACGCACGTTTCGTTGCAGAGCCCAGATCTACGGGCGCACCTTCATCAGGGCTTTCACGCCGAGGGAGTGGGGAAGACACAGCACAAACCACAGTTGATGGACAGAATGCAAAGAAACGATGGATTTAGGCCCAGATCTCTGTACTGGGGTGAATGTATGACATTGTTCTGCCATCAACTGTGGTTTTTGCATTTGTCACCCCGAGTGGGATGGGTATGCTCAGACGTGAGTCCCATGCACTCCACAACACTGGATTCAAGCAAGCCGGGCTGAAGACTGCTGTAATGCCAGAAACCGGTCCTCGAAAGCTTGTTTCCAGTCCAGGGAAGGCATGGCTTGGCAGTTCGGGCTGGACTGTTCCCATGAGGCACAGGGTCAGACTGATTTGCATATGGCCATGTCTGAACTGGGGTGGTGGGGAGTGCAAAAAAACGATGGATTTAGGCCCAGATCTCTGTACTGGGGTGAATGTATGACATTGTTCTGCATTCTGTCCATCAACTGTGCTTTTTGCATTTATATTTTGACAGGCATAGGAATCCAAGCAGTAAAGCCATAAGTCAACCAGTGAATTGTGATTGTGCGTGTACAGTAAATACATCAGACAACAGCCCTGGGGGGGTCACATTTTAAGGCTACCGGTCATGTTGCGTCTAAAGTTAAACCAAAGGACTACTTGATATAAGCACCAAAATCTAATTGGAACACAAATTGGAAACCATCGTGAAAATACCACAGCCTTCTCGAAAAGCCCATCAGGCAATGGTAGGGCTGACCCAAAGCACACTCAGCTGTTTTAATTATAAAATTCAACAATCATGAGGGTTGCGTGTGCCCCTCAGGCCTTTGGCCCCAGTGCCAACTTCTTGATGCACTAATGGGAGCTTTGCCTCTGGAAGTGAGCAGATGTTGGACGGTAGTCAGTCTCAGTAACATAGGCCACAGCTGTTACCGGACCAGAATCTCAATGTGGCACTGGGCAGTTGAGTGGGACACGTTTTCGGTGAGGATACAGAAGGTGGTGAGAGAGGGGTGTCTCGGAAGCCTTTACAGACCCAGATAAAGGGCTTGTAGAGGACCCTGTTTTTGCAGATACTAATACCCACCTGATGGTGATAGAATGAAGTATGGATTGTTTAGTGTCCTCATAGCAAAGTTAAGAGACCCACAAGGAAGTTATAGCAATACGATGAACCTATCAATGCCTGAGATGTTTGGGTGGTTCTTCCATATATATATATATAAAACTTGAAACTGGACTGCAGTGACTGTGGTGGCATATAGAAGTGGTGATGACACTGAGCAGGTGAGAGAAAGGAAAAAGAATCCCGTATTGTGGTTGGAGCGGTAATGCGATTGTCCTGAACTTCATAATTACTGGTAACACGTCCAGTTTATGGAGTTGTTGAGTGGGGCAACCAGTCTCTGCAGTCTCGAGTGAGGAAGTTAGAACAGTCATGCATCATGGTCCATGTCGAGGGATGGACTATACAGCATGACCATTCTGGAGATATATATATATTTATATATATTGATGTCAGAACTATAGATTTAATATTCCACAGTCCAAGCCTCTTGATCAGGCAGAAACTGGAGTACTTGATGATGTATCAACATTGTCACATACTGTGTTCGTGTGTACCCTTACATGCTCAGCCAGGTGAAAACCAAGGAATGGGCTTAGCAAGTGACCACTTTCATTTTAGCACTTTGGTGTGACTTCCGCAAACTCAAGTCAAACAATTCAGAGAGTTTAAAGTACCTGTCAAGGAGGAGAGAGTTTAGGCGGTGCAGTGAGAAATCAACTGATGGCATGGGCTTGTTTGTGGCCTTCATTGAATGTTGATCATTATCTTCAATTTCCCAATCCTCTCCTCAGTGTCTGGATCATGAGTGGGCAGTGACTGCAAAAAGAAGGTCTAAGTTTCCTAAATGTTGGCACATTATAAGTCTAGCAAATAAGAATGGGTACAGCCTTCTATTGTTTCACCTCCACTCATACAGCAAGCAGTCTGATGCAATCCCCGGCTCCACTGACGAATAATTGTTTTCCACCAGATTGAGGGTCTAGCATAGGATGCATCTGTGCCATGTGTCTTAATACTTGTCAACAGAACCAGGGATACCAGCAGTGTTTTAAATATCACTCTTAACAGTCTAGGGAGTCAACACATCTTTCAGAGAATAAGTGAAATGTGCTTCTTCTGCGGTCCACTTACAAGGGCCACAGTTTGGGGTACGTACCACTGTGCCACGAATCCCTCCAGTAGGATTACCCTCGTTATGCCTGGAGCAGCATTCTGCCAGGGGTTGGCACATCATGCCACATGCCATGGATGTTACAATGTACTGGGAGTTACAACCATTGTGTCATGGCTAGCATTGTGCTTGTTTCAGTATTGCCACAGCAAGGGGGTGTGTGAGCTAGGAGTGAGGTGTGTTTTAATGCATTGATAGAGATGTGTGTTTACTGGCAGCTGCAGGTATGACTGAAGTGCAGTGTATCATGTCAGTCCTTGTAATTGAATCGCTGGGTGTGTGGCAGGTCAGATGTGAAGATACTAATGGAGCTGTTTGGCGGCTGTCCTATTGCTTCACCTGGTTAACAACAAAAAGACTTAGGTGCATGAGGTAGTGTCATTTCAAGATTATGGCAAAAGCAGAACTACCGCTAATAGTAACTCTGATAGTCCTTATGAGGTGATTTAATATGTACCCTTTTTCCTTTTCCCTTTATTTGACTATTTTACTTATTATGACTTCATGACCTATTTTGTTATTAATTATCCATTGTATGGGGGCGTGGCTAGCCGAGCAGCGAGATGGCCGCTCTCTGAGTGAGCTCCGCCGGCTACTCTAATTAATCCTCCACTTATCCTGCTCCTGGTGCCTGCAGACCCCCGTTCTTCCCGAGATCGGCTCAGACCACCCAGGTGATCCTTCAACCTGAGTTTGGGGCGCGGAGGCGACACCCCTTAGAAGCGGCGACGGCCTGAACATTCACCGACCTGCGCGCCCGCCCTGCCCCTCGCCCGAAGTGCCTCTCACTGGGCGTCGCGAGGCACTGTGGACCGCGGCTGTGGAGGCCTCTGCTGACCTGGCGGACTTCGCGGAGGAACATCGCCTGCCGGAGAGCTGCCGCATATGACATACCGGTGAGTCCCGGTGGCGGCCGAAGAGAGATTGAGCGGGTGAGAAGCTGTGTACACTTGCGGAGGACGGCGCAGCTTGGCGGAGCTGACTGGGACGCCACGAGGAGATCCGACGTCCCCCCGAGGTAGCGCTGGATTGTGGGGGGCCCCGGCGGCAGACAGGGGGGTCACGCCAACACTGCCTGCATTGCTGTGGGGGCCGGAGAGGCTGTGCAGTGAAGCTGCGGCGAGGCGGGGGCGGATTGGAGTTCCACCCGCTCCGCCACCACGCCTGGACCTACCGTCTGCCACTCACTGTGCGGAACGGACCTCCGCTCATATAACTGCGCGCCCTGCGGCTCCGGTCCCCGGGATCTCCGGAGCTGTGGATTTCCCGCCTGTAGAGCGGGCTCACCATTGAAATACGGGCGCCCGCCATCTTGAACCCAGTCGAGACTCGCTCTGTGCGCTGCAGCTCAGGGGAGCCACTGGGCACCTGCGCCTATCTTACACACGGCTGGCCTGGGCACCGAAGTCTCATAGCTACGCCTGGCGCCACTTGGACAGTTGCACGTGGGCTGCGCACTTGCTGAACAAGACGCTAAATAGGCGCTGCCCCTTTACGCAATCCGCGGAATTCATCCGACTGCAGAGATGGGGAAGAATGAAGCCAAGCAGTCGAAGATAAGCTTTGACAACAAGAGACCCCCGAAAAACCCGGCGACGGAGTCGGATAGTGGCGCATCGTCGTCACAAGGTACAACTCCGGACATTGACTTTGGGGCCCTCATTATGGAGGTGAGGACCAGCTTAAAGAGCATTGACGCTAAGCTTGATAACATGGCCTCACAACTCGAATCCGTGAAAACTAAGGTGGACGCCCACGAGACGAGACTGGATTGCCTTGAAAATAGGCAAACTGAATGTTGCGAGTTCCAGCAGCAGGCCAAGCAACATATCACGTCGCTGGAGCTGGAAATCGACAATCTGCGCGCCAAGTCGGACGATTTGGAAGCACGTTCCAGAAGATCCAACATCCGCATTACAGGCATTCCGGAGACTACAAATATAGGCAAGATGGAATCGTTTGTATCGGACCTCCTACATGAACTGTTCGACCCAGATCTGTCCCCGGTTTTCACGGTGGAAAGAGCGCACAGGTCCCTTGGGAAAAAACCTCCGCCGGGCGCCCCTCCGCGTCCCATCCTGGCTAAATTGCTCAACTACCAAGATAGAGACATCATCCTGCGTTTGGCGAGAGAGAAGGGTAAGATCACACACCAAGGAAACCACATCTCCTTTTACCCGGACTTCACCCCACTAGTGCAAGCAGCCCGTAAGGAATTCCTGCCGGCGAAGAGAATTTTGCTGCAGGCTGGGGTGCCCTATTCTCTCCTTTACCCGGCGAAATTGAAGATTCAACACGAAAACACCTCACATTTCTTCACTGACGCCAAGTCTGCACTCAAATTCGCTAAACACATCTGTGCTGGTGCCAGAAGGAAATCGCCACGACTCGAGGAAGCTTCGGACAACCTCAGCGACAATGACTGAGGAGACTACGGCTTTCACCCTGTACGGCTGCAAATTTGCCTCTTTGACTCACAGTTGGGAACCCGAGTCAGCCTTGGACACAGGTCTGTTACTTCCGAACGGACTCACTGAGGGTAAGTCGCTAAGGCGCTCTTGCGCGACAAACTGTAGCTGCTGCCTCCGCGCTTTATTTGAGACTTTGGTTACTTACGGACTTTGTGGACCTCGGGATGGGGGCACTGTTAGAGCCCAGGAACTTTGAAGTTTGACTGTAGCCACCCCGTGCATACGGGGGTGTTTGCTGAGCACACCACGCCTCATGGGGTGCCTCCCTTTGTTATTGATGTTGGGGTTTTTCCACGCTATGCGTGCCTGCTTCTGGGATATGTCACGACCTGATTGGGGGGTTGCTGAGGGAGGGGGTGGTGGGGGGGGGGGTTTCACAAGTTGCGAGTTTTAGTTTTGAACTGGTGCAATGTACTGCTACACATGCCTATCTGTTTTCGCACTGTGCTTGTAGCCATGGCGTCTGGGCGGCCTTCTGGCTTTTGGGGATGGGGGTACGGGGGAGGGTTTCGACACTATCAAACATTCTAGATGGGGGGTATTAAGCTCTGGACTTGGAACATTAGAGGCCTTGGGGACTTCAAGAAAGCCCGTTTGATGCATGGTATGTTATCTAGACACAGTGTAGACATTTGCTTCTTACAAGAGACACATCTCCACGCGACCCCCTCACCCCGTTTGAAGAATTCCCGATGGGCTCACGTTTACTCTTCCATTTACTCCAACTATGCGAGAGGCGTAGCCATACTCATTCGCAGAGGGTTGGATTGGCGAGAGCACTCTCAAGTGCGTGATGCAGAAGGGAGGTATGTCTTGCTGCATGGTTCTTTGCAAGGGCGACCCATTGTGCTGGCTGCAATCTATGGTCCCAATGTAGACGATCCTGACTTTTTCAGAAGTGTTTGGGCGGAGATTGCGCTGCTGGACTGCCAGACGGTTGTAATGGGGGGTGATTTTAACATTGTACTGAATGATGACATGGATCGTAGAGGTGTGAGCAGACCACAGCATGCTAAAGCGCGCCAGGCGATCTTGGATGTCATGAGTGAGGGTATGCTTTCTGATGTGTGGAGAGCCAGGAATCCAGGGGTCAAAGTAGGAACCTGCTACACTTGTCATAAAGCCGCCTGGTCCAGATTAGACTTCTGGCTGGTGTCTCCTGAAGTGGCGACATGGGTGTCGAATGTTGATATCATGGCTAGATCACTGTCGGACCATGCTCCGTGTATGTTGGAGCTGCGCCCCCCCGACACTATAAACAGGGCGTTTCAGTGGCGCCTTCCCCCACACGCGCTCACAGACCCGGTGTTTGTAGAGGGGATTAGGGAAGACATCATTAAATACTTCACTGAAAATTCTGGGTCTGTCTCCTCTGAGGCCATTGTATGGGATGCCTTTAAAGCTGTGATCAGAGGCCAATGTATAGCACGGAAAGCAGGGGTCCTACGCACCATCAGGGACACGTTAGCTAAACTGGAGGGGGAACTGAGAGACCTTGATATCGCTTTCAGCTCTGACCCGTCGTTGGAAATTGCCGGCAATCTGAAAACCAAGCTGCTGGCCTTTAATGAGGAAGCGGAGCGGGAGGTGCGATTCCTGGGGAAACAGGCTGAGGCGCGCAGATACGGGGAGGGGGACAGGCCGAGCAGGACCCTAGCTAGGCTGATAGCTCCTCGCACACAATCCAACTATATCCACACCATTTATGATAGATCCGGAAACCTAGTGATGGGCCAAGAGGCTGTGTTAGGTGCGTTCGCGGATTTTTATGCCACCCTCTACACCTCAAAACAACCCACGACACCGGCATCGCTGCGGGACTTTCTTGACTCAATCGCCCTCATATGGTTTAACAACAACCACAGACAATACATGGACCTCACTGTCACAATACAAGATATCGCTCAGGTGATTAAAAGCATGCCGGCCAACAAAGCCCCTGGCCCTGATGGCCTAACTACATCCTTCTATAAAACTTATGTCGATGAACTGGCGCCGAGACTACACTCCGTATTTGTCGAGGCTCTTGAATTAAATTCCCTTCCGGACTCCATGCGTGAGGCCCTAATTATCACACTACTCAAGCCGGATAAGAATGAACAACAACTGGACTCCTACAGGCCCCTTTCACTTATAAACGTGGATGCAAAAATTTACGCGAAGGTAATTGCAGATAGATTACAACCGATGTTGCCTATGATTGCGCTCCCAGATCAATCGGGATTCATCCCTGGCCGCGCGACATCACATAATCTCAGAACCATTTTTTCTGTCCTTCATTACTTGCACCCATCAGTACAGGCGGCGGTGGTGTTTCTGGACGCCACCAAGGCCTTCGACTCCTTAGAGTGGCCTTACCTTTTTAGTGTTCTGGGGAGGATGGGCTTCAGTCAGAACTTCATGACCCTGATCAAGCTCCTATACACGGAACCTAGAGCCAGGGTGAGTGTCAACGGGCTCGTTTCCAAGCCATTTAGTGTCTCAAGGGGTATCAGACAGGGATGTCCTCTGTCCCCGCTCCTTTTTGCAATTGCGATGGAGCCGCTTGCGGCTCGAATAAGGCAACACCATACTGCCAGGGGAATTGGATTCAGCGCTAGGAGCTTGCTAATTTCGCTATACGCGGATGATGTCACCTTATACGTCATAAATCCCAAAGACAACATGAGTCCGCTACTCCGAGAATTTGTTAGGTTTGAGGGCCTGGCGGGGGTATCCATTAACTGGTCAAAGTCGGTAGCCTTCCCCCTGACGGAGAGCACTGTTCGCCCTGCTCCGGACTACGGATGCGGTCAAGTATTTGGGTGTCTGGATCAGCCGGGATGTGCAGGAGCTATGGTCGCTGAATTTCGGGAGGGCGGTGGACTGGCTGGAAGGGAAGATCGAGGTCTGGAACAAATTACCTCTATCCCTGGTTGCAAGGATTGCACTGGCGAAAATGGTGGTTCTCCCCAAATTCTTGTATTTGTTCGTAAACATACCACTGCCAATGACAACACACTTCCACGTTCGCGTCCGCTCGCTGCTGCTGAAGCTGGTGTGGGCCGGTGGGCAAGCCAGAGTCTCCTGGGACCTACTCACACTTCCGCTCCGACAGGGGGGCCTGGGTGCCCCTGACTTGAAGCTCTACTCCCTCTGTGCGCAAGCTCAGTTCCTACATTTCTGGGCCTACCCCACTCCCTACCAACCGCATGCGGCGGTGGAACTAGCGGTGGTCGCCCCCTTGCCACTACGAGTGGCACTGTATGGGAAAGTTACATGCCCGTCGCGTGAGGTGGACACAGTGGAAATGGTCCGCTGGGCCTGGCAGGAGCTTCAGAAAAGGGCCGGGCTCGCCTTACTTTACGCGCCGGCTATCCCCCTGAGGGGTAACCCGATGCTACCTTGTTTGACAGCCAGAGGCGATGTCCTCACGATCCGTGGAAACCGACTTCTCACCTTTGCTGACCTGTATCCTGACGGCACTTTTTTCGAGATGGCCACAAGCGGGGACGACCAGCCCGACTCTTTTGCAGACATGTTCCTGTATCATTCCCTTAGGGAGTCCTGCAAGAAGTTAGGTCCACGATTCCCAGAGGAGCCGTGCACACTGTCCGCCCTCCAAAACTTGCTTTCACGACCTTCCCCCAAAAAGCTGGTATCTAGACTGTATAACTGCATACAGGAACAGGCCCCACTGACGGTGGCCACAGCCAAGCAGGCTTGGGCTGCGGACCTGGGAGACCAGCTGTCGGACGAAACATGGGAGTACTGCTGTAAGCAACTCACGGCCCTATCTCCGAACTATCGGCTGCGGCTCATCCACTTCAAATTCCTGCACCGGTATTATCGCACGCCGACACTATTACACCGTATGGGCATCCGTGCGGACGCCTCTTGCTGGAAATGTGGAGGGGAGGGTGCGTCCTTTCTCCATGTGGCTTGGAGTTGCCCCAGGCTGGGGACATACTGGTCGGAGGTCTTCACGGCCATCAATCAAATCACACATAGGAATGACACGCCGACCCCACTACTAGGTCTGCTAGGATACGTTAAAGACACTGAGCCCTGCGACAGGAAACTGCACGCATTACTCCTTTTATACGCCAAACGACAGATCGCACTGCATTGGGGCAGGTCGGCTCTCCCCTCTTTCAAGGGCTGGATTAGGGATGTGACATACGGCATACTCAACTGACGCACTACTGGGAGACTATGCCCACTGCTTCCAGACCTACTGATATATGGGACCCATTTATACAGTGGACTAGAGAACGCGCAAGCTCGGACACCCCGGGTACATCACCTGATACGAGTGTTTCAGATGATATGGGCTGAATGTGTACACTGCGTGGCTGAGTGATTGTCGTCCCATGGACCTGCGCTGGCGCGGACCGGCCCTGCACTGACACACGCTCTGCGCTTGCGGCCCCCACTGCCCCCAGGGTATGACACTGGCCCCCCTCTCCCACTGGCCCTCTCGCGGCCTCATTCCTGCCCCTCCCACCCCTCCCCCCCCGCCCCCTAGCCTATACGTGCACAGAATAGATGTCGCCACATACCCACCCAAACTGTGGCTCGCCCTCCTTCGGGACGATCCGGCGCGGGTCCATGAGACCTTATTGCTGACTGAGGTGATATATGGCTGTTTTTTCTACGTACTTGCACCTATGATTGATGTTTTTGGTTTTTGTTTGTTGGTGGGACATGTTGGGAGAAAATCGGTGCTGTTAGACGCATCCTTTCCACATGCCGCTGCAGCTGGTTGTTGACCGCTGTTTGCCCGGGGGCGGCTTAATTGATTCCTGATGCCTTTAAATGTCAAAAGCACTGAGAGAAAAGTAAGACCGTTTACTCGCTGAAGTTGCACTGCGTACATTTAAGTTGTTATTGTGTTAACTGTCTGCCTAGGAATGTTGGAACCGGCCGCATGACGGCCCCTTTTCTGTTTTCCTGATCTTTGTGCATTCCATACCTGATAGCGGCCTGCCTCCGGGTTGTTGGCGTGACGCAGTGTGAATCTTCTATCTCATTTGTTCACAATAAATGTCTTACACCAAAAAAAAAAAACAAAAATATCCATTGTATTCATCAATTGATTGGTTTTTATTGATATGTAATATTTTTATGTATTGTCTTTCTTGTTTCTATTATGAAAAATTTCAATAACATTATTTTGAACATAAAAGCAGAACTACAAAACACACATTAAGATAACACATGCAAGATACTATTCTGATCCCAAGGACTCTTTTTTTAACACAGCTCTAGAAGCATTTCCCATTCTCTGAGCTGCCACGTTGTTGGGTCACCAAAGAACGTATGACACCGGCTCTGAACATTCTTGGCACTGAAAAGAATGAAACCCTTCCTTTCGACACAGCCCTAGAAGCCTCTTTGACCGCAGAGACTTCATTCCTGCGGTGTGATGCTTATTAGTGCTTAGGTTGTTCTGTCCCACAATAGCTTCTGCACCTGGGGCTAAATGCATCATATATTAGACCTGGCTGCCCTCGGAACGGATGTCTCAAAAGTCCCGCAGGAAACCTCACATCTAATGACCCCCCACTCACAGACATCTGCAACGTGTCAATTGAAACAGGATCTATGTGGCTTTTTATGGCCTTGTAAATATCTGCTCCTTTCATGCATAACACTTCATGAAAGGGGCGTTCCATGGGTGTTGCTGTGGGTGTTTCTAGGCAACACCTGTGGAATCTGAAGCAATCCCAGAGCAATCCCAGGAATTGTAAACCTGGGAATGCCTCAAATTCCTGCACCACCCAGGGGGAGGCGCAGGAGTGGAGCAACGAGGAGAAATATATTTTTTTCTCCTTGTGTTTTCCTCTTTCTATGCGTAAAGAAGAAAATGCCATCAATGATTGTTTTTGTGCAGGAGACACACTTTAGTGCATCAGCAGTGCACTGTGAATCGGAGCGTTTCACAGGCCTGTCACAGATAAGAAATGCTATCAAAACGAAATCCTACAAAACAATATACTACTGGCCGGCAGCAATTCATACCCGGACAACGTCGGGACGGGCTGCTAGTTTAATAAATAAAACAAAATTTGTAGCGCGCCCTACAGTGCAAAATGTGATGCAGCCCGCGCTACGAAATTCGTTTTTTAAACTAAATCTTTTACTTGCCTCCAATTATCCATATTCCGGTTATTGGCACCCCTACCCTGCCCCTCCTCGCCCCGCCTTTCTGCCCCACCGCAACTCCCTCCACGGGCCGCGGCTGCTGTTACATTATTATGTAGCTGGTGGTCGTTCTCCTGGCTAGCACCTTCATCAGCGTCGCTGCTGACTCAATACCACGGCCTCACTTGGAACTGGGGCCGTGGCAGCTGAGCAGCACAGGTGGCCAGCTCCATGGGCTCCCATCCTGGCGGATGCGGCCACCGGGTTTGGATCTGAAGAGTGCTCATTGTGAACAGTTGGAATCCATTTGAACCACTGTCAATTCTAGAGGACTAGGATTGACTGCCGATGGCCACACAGGACCCCCACCAATTAGCCCTTCCCCTGGGGAATTTAGAAAAACCCAAATGGACGTGGGGGCAAACTCTTATCTGACACACCTAGTGATAAATAGTGGAGAAGTGTGGCTCACTGGTTAGAGCGGCAGACTCTGAAGCAGAGATCAGGCCCGGGACCAGGGTTCAAGTCCCGACGCGGCAGGGTCTTGGGCTCAATGTCCGCGGACTCGATCATTCTTGCCTCAGCGCCTACTCTAATCATGGGTCCCACGCTGCAACTCTGGGCAGTAGCTTGCTTAATCTCCACAACGGCCCCAACAACACTGGGATGCCTGGCTTCACCTTGGGGGTGCCCAGGAGGGGCATCTCACAGGGAGAGCCAGGAAGGGTTCCACAGCGTTATACATCGCTTTACAAGTATACTACATTTACATTTACATTTACATAATATTATTGCATCCGGTGAACCTAAGGAAACTATCGAAATAGGAAGGTCTCTTCCCACGTATCATGGGGAACCAACTACACGATCACCGGACACTAGGGTATCTTCGGCTCTTTTATATATTGCGCCACCTTCCACCCTTAGGGAAGTGGAAATTAGAGACATTGTGATACACAATGTACCAAATCCTCATACTATGTCCTACTCATTTCTATCCTGGAACGTGGCAGGCCTGGCAAATAAACTTGCTCAACAGTCTTGGAGGGACCTGGTCGATAAATATACCATCTTGTGTCTACAGGAAACTTGGGCCATAGATCCTGCACATTTACTGGGGTACCGGACCTTTCACTCTTCAGCTTTACCATCCCCTCATGGTAGAAACAGTGGAGGTTTATGTATATATCTCAGTAATGTGAGCGGGCTTACTGTTTTAAAACACTTTTTGACTGAAAATTATCAGATTTTAACTCTTAGATGGGGCACCTCCGCTAATATAATCCTAATCAATTTTTATAATAATGCCTCTACCGATTATTTGGATAGAGTTACAAATAATCTGTTCTGTGATGTTTCCTCTATAAAGGAAAGAATAGGAGGGGATTTTTTCCTGGCCTGGGTGGGTGATTTTAACTGCAACATTTGTCAGGACGGCCCGAAGGGCTTGTGCGGCCTCGGAAACCCTTCTGACGACAATCCGAGTCATTTCGCCCATTCGAAGCAGGATGACATCTTAAATAACCTGTTGTTCTATTTTAATCTCAGCTACATAAATGAGTTATGCTCGCCAATAATAGAGTTCCAGCCAACCTACCATGGCAGAGGGTGTAACTCTATAATTGACTTTACCCTCTTTTCCAGTACGCATGCATATTTAATAACCTCATGGGAGACGATAGACGTTATTTATGGAGATCACTATCCAATTTCTTTCTCTATAAAAAAGGTTGAACTAGAGCAGTCCCGGAGGGAAAATAGCACCCTACACCAACAACCGATCACCCTTGCACGTAAAAACGGTTACACCCTTAAATGGGATACGGTTGACCCTGCGGGTCTATTAACAAACCTATTATCTAAAATGAGGAATGAAATCCACACTTGCCTCTCCCCTAGTGATGACCCCTCAAAAATGTTGGATTCCTTTACCAAAATCCAATTAACCTTAAAACATCTATTAACTAGATACCATCGCCCAGATTCGCATCACCACTCTGGTTGGTTCGATCATAATTGCACTACTGCATTAAAATCTTTAAAAAAGGCCCTCCATGGCGCCACGGGTCTTTAATCCTAAGTTTTGAGCACAGGTTTCTAAGGATGTTAGGGCTAGTAGTTGGGTAGCGTCTGCAGGGGTGCTTGTCAATTGCTGGGTCAAGAACTTGGTTAAAATCTCCGGCAACGATCAATAGGTCTTCCATTGGTAGGTTGTGTAACTGGGTACCTATCCCCTCCCAAAATTGTTTATCCTCACTGTTAGGGCCGTATATGTTCGCGACATGGTATGTCTCTCCTGCTCTCTTGAGACTGGTCACTAGTGTCCTACCCTGGGTATCTGCTTGGTAGCTTGTAATAGACAGGTTCGAGTTTTTGCTGATTAGTGTTACTACCCCATTCTTTTTGTTCTGGGCTGGAGATCCCACCACCTCCCCTATCCAGTTAGCTCTTAATCGCGGGATGTCTGCCTCTTCTAGTCTCGTCTCTTGGAGCACGTAGATGTCGCTTTTGAGTTTCCTTAGGTGTTCGAGCACCTTCCTTCTTTTTACAGGGCTATTCAGCCCCTTGACATTTAGGGAGACTATTTTGATATCTGACCCTATGCTTTTCTGGCTGTTATGTGTCATTAATGCTGCTTTGTGTTCGCTGTGCTGGTGGGCTACCATTAGGCTCTTTTGCTCTCCTCGCCATGTGCCTATTCATGTCTTCGTGTTTACCTTTGCTCCTACTCGGTGCGAGTGTGATGAAAGAGAAGTAAAAGATGCAAGAGTTGCAGAGAAATGAAAGATAGTCAGTAAGCCCATGTATAGAACCTCCCCCTCCCCTTCTCCCCCCCTCCCCACTCCCCCATTCTCGCCTTCCCGCCCCCCTCCCTCCCTTACTTGCAAAAAGGGTGTGCGACGACAAAGTTCCTCTGCCCGCATCATCCCTGAGGTAGAGTCGGTTTCTTCTTTGGCTTTTGGTGTGTCTCTTTGCTCGGGTCTCTTTTATGCCCTTCAGTCTCTCCGTTGCCGGGGCACTTCCTTGTCCTTACATTGTGAGGTAGATACGCTGTTCTCTGTTCCCGTGCTGAAGCTAGACGTGTGTCTCTTACTCTGACTGCTCGTTCAGCGGCGACGCGCTCCTCTTTGCTGCCCCTGGGCTTTTGTTCTCCTCCATGTCCTCCACTTCTGGACCTTGCAGGTATCGTTTTAGAGCCTCTGGGCATTCAAAAAACATCGTCTTCCATTAGTCTGTTACCTTGAATTTTGTTGGGCTAACGAAGCTGAACGTGGCTCCTCTTCTCCGCAAGGTGTCTCTTTGTGCCAGGAAGCCTTTCCTTAACTCCACTGTCGGCTTTGAATAGTCCTGGGTCAATACTATCTTGTTGCCGGCCCACGTCAGATTCTGATTTTTCCTGGCGAAGGCGAATATGGCTTCCGTCTGATTTAGTCTCAGTGGGTTGCAAATTATCGCTCTTGGGCCTCTACCTGTGGATGGTTTCCCTGCTGGTACCCTGTATGCCTTTTGTACCTCGAAGCCTCTTTGGAAGGTGATGCCTGTAAGTTGTGGGATCATCTCCTCTAGCATGGCGACACAGGAGCCTGCCTTATCTTCAGCCCATTCCGGCACTCCAAGTATTCTTATATTGCCCCTTCTTGCCCTGTCATCCTTCTCCGCCAGCTGTTTTTGTACAGCATTTGTGGCCGTTCTCAGCTCTGCTATGGCCTTGGTGTGCCTGCTAGTTTCATCCTCTACCGAGCTTATTCGGCTTTCTGCGGCTTCTATTCTCGTGTTTGTTTTGTGGAGGTCCGCTCTTATGGCCGCCATCTCGAGTTGCATGTTCTCCAGCTTGAGTTTTGTCTCTCTTCCCACTTCATTGCCTTCGTTCACTTTCCGCAGAATGGTCTCCAGAGTGACAGGCTCGCCTCTTGCCTTGGACGGGGACCCTTGGTTGTCAAATTTTGGTTTCTTCTGCTGCTCACCTGTTGGTTTCCCATCACTGCCAGCCATTGTTCTGATGCCCCTTCTTGACAGGATGTTGACCAGCCTCCCTCCCGCTTGTGCTACCTTTGGTGTGCTCGTTACTTTTGGAGTAGGCGGTTGGGCAGCTTGTCTGTATCTGCTCGGTTCCCTGATGTGTCTTGTTCTTGTTTTTGCCTTAGGTCCTGCCAGCGTGCAGGCTGCCCTGTTCACAGGACCCTTGGCTCTTTTTGCGTCTCTGCCTCCGTCGAGGAGATGTACAGGGAGCGCCCGTGGGCTGTTGATGCGGTGGTGGTGTTTAGCACCACAGCGGAGATTTTTAACACTCCCTTCGCTCTGTGCGATCTCTGTGTTGCGTGTTTGCTGCACTGGCTGTTTTTGGCTGTTTTTGAGGCTGTTTCGGCTATGGATGCTTGGGAGGGGAGTGCTTGCTCTGCCCGTTCTGATCCCCTCTGCCTGTTGTCTTACAGGGGTGGCTGATGTAGCTAAGATTCAGCAGACTTAGTGTCTCTTGCCTTTGCTGGGGTGCTGTCCTTTTCTCAGACCCCTCTCTGCGTCTAGCGTGCACCCGGGGTGTCGTATATCGCGTTGTCCCCCGTTGCTTGCACAGTGAATATGCCACTTTTCCTATTCGCACTAGTTCATTGCCCCTTCCGGTCCTGTCTGCATGATCGACGCGCTGACCGGGCTCCTCTCCGTCTTGCGCTCGCTAGGCTCTCGCCTGACGTTCTCAGCGCACCCCTCCTCTCAGACGGCGATCTCGCTCCTCAGCCCTTGCAGCTCCTAGCGTCAGTTGCTTACCGCACCTCTCTGCAGCATCCGCGTTCGGCTCTGCCGACGGTCGCGCTTCTCCGTCTCCCTGTCCGCTGTCGCTTTCCTGCTGCCTTGTGCCTCCCCTTCCGCTTCCGGGTTACTTGGCCGCCTACCTTCCGTCTTCCGCTTGAAGTCGGGGAAGACTTCCGGCAATGGTGCCTTGTAGCCACCTACTTCCGGTTCGCTTGCTTTCGGTCCTCCGACGCTGGCGGTAGTTCGGCTTCAGGAGAGGTTTGGGTCGCTTGCTTCCGCTCCTTTTCCTTTGTGCCCCGATCTTCCTCTTTCTTTCTTTTTGCTGTGGGCAGTGCTCCGCTTGGGCTCATCAGACTTGCCTTATTGCGGCCGGACCATGCTTTTTAGCCTGTCCTGGTAGGTCTCCAGGCGCCGCTGCCGTGCTTCAGAGGTGGGTGGGGGCTTTTTTTCTTGTCTCTCGCTCCGTGGCTCCTTGGCCTCCCCCTTCTTGCCTCACACCGCCATCTTGCTTCTTTGTGCTTTTGTGGGTGCTCGGTGGGTTCAGGGGCTCATTCCTCTTTCCGTGGTTGCGCTCTTCACCTCCTGCTCGCCGATCAGTTGCGCAGATCTTTCCCACGCCTTGTGCTGCCTCTTTTGTTCTGTTCTGTCCGGTTTGGCTGGTTGTTTACCCCTCAGGGATGTGGAGCTGACGGACCTAGACGACCGTCTCCATTGCCGTCCAAGCAACCCGGACGCCAGAGAATATACATTCTACTCCAACCCCCACAACTCCTACAGTCGGATAGACTATATACTAATGTCAGAAACACACACCCACCTCATAGACCACACAGAGATAGGACCCAGAACAATATCAGATCACGCACATATAAGCCTATCCCTATCAGGCAGACACAACGACAAGCCAACACGCAGGTGGCGATTCGATGACGGCCTTCTTCAACACACATCAGCGAGGGCAGAGATAGACACAGCAATTAAAGAATATCTGACAATCAACGATACACCAGAAACACCCAGAGAGGTACTATGGGACGCCCTAAAAGCGACCATACGGGGGACTGTAATGACAATAAAGGGGAAAATGAACAAAGCAAGGAACAAAAGAATAGCCGACCTAGAGAAAGAGATCAAAACACTAGAGAACAGCCACATCGCCAGCCTAGAAGACAACAACACACTCACAAAGCTAACCAAACTGAAGTATGAGCTCAACAGAATATTAAGCGAAAGAGCAGGGACCTGGATCAACAAATACAAATCAGTCAACCTATGCACTGCCAACAAAGCGGGGAAAAACCTAGCAACCTACCTAAAAGGGAAACAAAAGCAGCACACAATTAGGGCAATCAAAGACAAACACAACAAGGCCCAGACTGCTAATAAGGACATCCTGGAGGTATTCAGGGACTTCTATGAGGGTCTATACACAAGAGATGACGCGCTAAAAGAGGACGGGGGCGAGGAACTCCTTAAAAGCATAGCCACACCCACACTAACAGACAGAGAACGAGACGTCCTAGAGCTAACAGTTACTGAGGATGAGATAAGGATGGCCACGGCCAACCTCAAAGAAAACAAGGCACCAGGGCCTGACGGTTTTACAGCAGGGTTCTACAAACAATACCTGACCACACTCCAACCCACTTTGAAACAGGTATTTGAGGAGTGCGTCCACAAAGGACGCATGACCCCATCAATGGCTGAGGCAAATATAATAGTCATACCAAAGGAAGGGAAGGACACGACAGAGGCGAAGAACTTCAGGCCGATCTCACTCATAAATGTAGACTGCAAGATATACGCGAAGATACTAGCCAACAGACTTAACGCCTACCTACCTAAACTCATACACAACTCCCAGGTAGGATACCTCAAAAACCGCATGTCCCATGACAACACCAGACTACTATGCCATATAATCAACCACTCGGCCCAGAGTAGTAAAGCTGCCGTAATGATAGCCCTGGACGCCGAAAAAGCATTTGATAGAGTCTCATGGCCCTATCTAGATCACTGCATGGGGAAATTCGGGCTAGGACCCAACTACAGGAGGATGGTGATGGCGCTTTACAACAGCCCAAAGGCGCGAGTGGTAGTGAACGGCGGCACCTCAAACATACTAAACCTGGGCAGAGGTACGCGACAAGGCTGTCCACTCTCACCTGGCCTCTTCCTACTGGCAATAGAACCACTCCTAACAATGATACGAACGAACGAAGATATAGCTGGGGTGCCAATAGGAGGAGAAAAATTTAAGCTAGCGGCGTATGCGGATGATGTCTTAATAATGACAGAAGACCCTGAGAGATCAATCAAGGCACTGACAGACACAATTGAGAGGTACGCCCAGGTCTCAGGGTACAAACTCAACAAGGACAAATCAGAGTGCAAGCCCCTAAACATCCACACAACAAGTGCAGTACTAGGAACGTCGGGCCTAGCGTGGCAAAATAAACCTATTAAGTATCTAGGCATTATCTTTGAGAGGAACCTGAGCACGACACTAGAACATAATGAACAGGCTATAATCCAGAAAATCAAGGCCAAAGTAGACGGGTGGTCACCGAAGTTCACAACATGGTGGGGGAGGGTAGAAACAATAAAAATGATGCTCACACCAATGGTGAACTATATGCTAGCCATGCTACCCCTAACCAACACAGATGACTTCCACAAAAAGGTAGACAAGATACTGAACGATTTCCTATGGAGAGGGAAGAGGGCCAGAATAAGCATGCAGAAACTCAGATTATCAAAGGAACAGGGGGGGCTAAACATAACAAACTTCAAACGATTCCACAAGGCATGCTTAGCTAGACAGGGACTGCACTGGTTGGACCCAAGACAGGACTATACACCGGCATGGCTAACACTCGAACAGGGGTTGCTAAAAGGTATGAAACCCATCACCCTCCTCACTGCCACCAAACACCCGGCATTCAAAGACAACCCGGTACTCAGGAACACAAAACGAGCTCTGCTGAAAATTGACAAACTTGTAAACACGAGCATCAAAGGAGGGCCCTTTGAATCCATCTGGCACAACCCATCCCTAAAATACAGGGGTAAGGTCCTAGACATGCACGATTGGTATAGCCAAGGGATATCCACAGCCAGGGACCTTAAGAACAAGGGCGCTGACGTAACATTCGACACCCTGAAGGGAGAGTACAGCCTAAACAGCGTAGAACTGTACAACTTCCTGAAGATAAAAGTTGCAATAAGGAAGGCAAACCTCAACACCCAGACACCCTCGATAATACAGCTGGCTAACAGCCTGAACACGCTAGGACACCAGGTAGCACACCTCTACAAGATCCTAGGCCCCAAACACACCAAACTTAATGACAAGGTGATAAACTTCTGGGGGGAGGCAGCAGGTCAAGCACTCAGTGAGGACGCTAGAGCAGAGCTATGGAGGTCCACGAGTCGGAAAAAAGTGACGGCCACACTGAACCGATCTATCACAGAGACGTACAAATGCCATGGAACACCAAAAGGACGGAACACGAACTATGAGACTATGAGACTACGAACTGGCAAACAATCTCAAGAGTACGGTCTACCGCTCCCCCCCCCCCCCTTCTTTCTTTATTTCCTCCTGTCTCCTCTTTGGCCTATTTTCTTCTTTCCTCTTCCACTCATGTATAAGCCTCGTCCATGTATGTAAATTTATATTTTTCTATATACAATAAAGAATTTCAGAAATAAAAAAAATAAAAAAGGCCCTCCATGCTACTCCTAGATCCCTGTCTGAGATTCGAGAATCCAGACGTTTTTATCGTCTGGTTATAAAAAACAGGGAGAAATCACTAAAACAAGCAGCATGGCAGGTCTTAATTACTGCCTCTAAAAATAGGGATTCAACTTTATTCTGGAAGGTGGTTAATGACCCTATCTTCCGTGATAAAAACAATATAGCGATGATAGATATTGCTATAACTGGTGAAGCTTGGGTCACCCATTTTGAACACCTTTACGACAATGAAACCTCTTCACCACCAGTATCTTCTGCCCTTAATACCACATCTGGAAACATGGGAAGCGCTTGCAAGGGAGTTTTCCCTTTGGGAATTTCCTTTACTTGTGAGGAGGTCAAAATGGCAATAAGGGAGAGCCCCTCGGGTAAAGCGCCCGGCCCGGATGGCATGCCTACTGATGTTTTCAAATACAAAATTAACCTCTGGGCTCCATTACTTACTAACGTCATGACCAATGCAAATCTAGTTGGGCTAATATCAACTTGGACTGAGGCCATAGTGGTCCCTATTTTCAAAAAGGGCGACAGACAAGATCCAACCTGCTATCGGCCTATTTCCCTACTAGACGGCCTAATGAAGGTGGCCGGTCGCATTATTCTAAAGCGAATCCAATTGTGGGCTGATGAAGGAAACATCATATCAAACTTCCAGTATGGTTATCGTTCTGGCATGGGAACAGTTGAGCAGAGCTTAAACTTGTATTTTTTAATTTCTAAGTACACCCAGGCCAGAAAAGGGAATCTTTTTATTACTTTTATTGACTTAAGCTCTGCTTTTGATTGTGTGGACCATAACCTACTTTGGTCCACACTATCCGACCTGGGGATTGACGAAACAATTTTAAATTTCATCAAGGAACTGTATAGGGGTGCTGGGGCCAGGGTGCTTTTTGGCAAGCAAGGCGAGTGTTCGTCCAAATTTTCCATCAAGAGGGGAGTGAGACAGGGGTGCATTCTTGCACCCCTGTTATTCACGTTATACATAAACTCTATCGGCGACCACCTGAAGGGTTTCCCCTATAATTACCCTTCATCTCAGGGCCACCCTGTCCCCATACTCCTGTACGTAGACCATGCGGCCATTATGTCACAAACCAGGTTGGGTCTTCAGAGGGCGGTCACAAAATTTAACATTTATATGAAAGATAAGGGCCTAAAAGTCAACACGTCTAAAACATATACCATGGCTTGTGGTCATGGTACCAAGAAAGTACCTTGTCCCATATATCTTGAGGGCAGGAGGATAGAGACTATTGATCACTTTTCTTACCTTGGAATATTCTTTCATAGGAAATGCACTTGGCATACAGCAGTCAAAGCGAGAAAATTAGCCTTTTTGAGGGCGGTCGGTGCACTCCATAATTTTGCGGCGAAACTAGGGGGGAGACCTGTTAAGGAACTAATTACAATATATCAAGCTAAAGGTATATCCACGGCCACCTATGGTTCAGGCATCTGGGGTATTGAAAACATAACATCTATTCAACTTATTGAAAATCAATATCTCAGATACCAGATGTCTTACTCTGGATGGTGCCAGAAATATTAAATGGCTGTCCCACGTGCAAGCTCTGATGACCGAGCTTGGCCACCCCGAGTTCTTCTCCAGAGCATGGAAATAATGACTAGAAAATCACTGAAACAACTGGCCATGAATCATCTAGCCAACAAAAGATGATCCATAGAGAAACTTAAAAACACAGTTTTGGCCTTTCAGGAAATTACTATTAATCCAGGGCCCCAATTGTATCTTTTAAGTGATCTAACCTGCTACTCAAGAATGTTATTAACACGGTTTAGGCTTGGAACTTTCTTTCGTATTATTACTTTCCCATTCTGTAACACTTGGTTGAGGGATTTGCCCTCCTGTCCCTGTGATGATTTATCCCCTCAATCAAACCTACATTGTATTTTATTTTGTACATTTTATGTTGTTCCACAGAGGATTATTTTGAAAACAATCCTTAAAGCATGGGGCCACCACTCTTGCAGAACAGCCTACATTAGACGGCAGCAGTTGGAAAAAGTTTCTGTGGCTCAGGCTATATCTAGTTTTTTAAAATTATTGATTAGGTTCAGAAAATCTATGTAAAGTTTTTATTCTTGCACTTTCATACAGTTCTTAAAGCACTTTGTGTTCATTTAATCGGATTTGCCCGCTTTTTAAATTATCAATGATTTTATTCTCTTGTATTTCTGTGAGATATTGTGATTGTATGTTTCTTTTTATCTTGTATGCTTTTATGAATTCATTTTTTGAATATCGAATAAAGCTTTTTTGAATTTGAATTTGAACAGTTGGAGCCACTTGTCTTGAGTCAGACAGGGTGCTTGTCTGGCACATGCAATCTCTGAACCTGGATCTTGCTTCTGTTTGGGTGACAATGGCAGCTTCTCCACTGGATTCGTGTTGTAAATAGGATGGTAAGTGATGACAGGATACTTCTAGTTGATTACATGTAGATTTATTGTTGGACACAGCTGAGCACACAACCTCGCTAGCTGACCAGACCACCAACTGACACTAGTGGAATTCTCCAGGTAGAAGTCAGAACATACATAGGCATTGTAGTAGCCAGAGAACAAGAAAACACAAAGAAAGGACTAAGACAAAATACAACCATATTACATGAAGAATCAATGTACAACAATTCGCTTGGAGTTTGGCAGCAGCAGCACTGGGCCTTTGGGAGTTGCAGGGATGCTCGACAGAACATGGATATTTCTCTGGCTCGATGTTTGTACACAGCCCACTGCAGGGGCTGTGATGAAAGACCAGGAGACCCAACACACAGAAGACACTGGTCAGCTCTTGCTGTGTTCCCAAGGGCAGGCAGCAACGTCTGGGTGTTTCACATACTGAGGCACAACTGGCTTCTCCTCCTGGACCATCTCTCCTCCTCTTAAAGGGCCACGCAAGCTCCTTCCCTACCCCTTTTCTAGGATCTAGGCAGACCTTCAGCTTCTGCAGCTAGTTGTGTAGAGTCCATGTGCTGCCCTCCCATCTCTGAGAGTAGCTGTCATGCAGACACCAGCCCTGTTCACACAGCAGTCCTACGGGTACCCTGTAGAGCACTCCCTTCCTTAGTCAGGAACAACTTGTAACTGGACTAAAGTGGGGTGGTTTGGATCACACTTTTATGCTCATTTTACAGGCAAATGATGTGGATAAATTGTCCACAATTTTAGGACCATTTTGGTGTGGTTTTCATTCAGACACAGTAACACGCATGGCCATTAATCTCATGTGTGCTCATGGTATTTTACACTTAGATTTAGTGAAACGAGTGATGTATATGTTTCTATTAATTACAGTCAGAACATGTACATCTTAACATTGACATGAGGGGCTTAGGTGCGCGACTCATCTTGGAAAGTAAAGAGTGCATTTCCGCTTGTTGAGCATACATCTTTTTTTCATTACAGGCCCCAGAGTCACTGTGTTCCTATTCTGTTAGCTTACTGTGGGAAGGTCATATAATTGGAAGATGTTTCTCAGCGCCTGCGTGGGATGGGTGACAGAGGAGGTGATTTCATGAAAACTGAGACGATGGAAGAATTTGGCATTGAATTATTTGTCAGAAGGAGGTCTACAGCAAGTACAGTAGGGACACTAGTTTTTGATTGGGTCCTACTCCATGAGAATCTGTGCAATGTATCAATTTGATGTTTTAACTTTGTGAATCCTTTTAGTAAGTTAGAGAAGTCTTATCCTGTCTAACTTTACAGCCGGACATCCCGTTCCCTCTCTTGAGACCCTATGCTTCTTATTTTTCTGTTCATAGCTTACTCTCAAGAACTTTCATTTGGTTCTACATGTGGTGCTGTATTCGCAGACACCTGTTGCTTCTAAATTTCCTGACTTACCTACAAACTTACCTTAGCATTAGCGAATTTCCCATTATGGGAATGGAATTGTATCTTATTTTGCATATGATTTATTTATTACTATTGCGTACATTCATTTGCTGGTTTGAATTGCCTGGACTATATTTATTCATGCTGCATTCAAGTGACTATTGATTTATGCTTAATTGATTCAATTTAAGTTTGTAACTTTAATAATTTGAGACTAAACCTCCATGGTTTTCAAATGTGCTCCTTTTTGTCCTTACTGCTTCACTGTCATCGAGATGTTCTTGAATGTGTGATTTCAGCCTCAGCTTGAGATAAATGTCCATCCTAGTAGATATAACAGAGTTCCGAGTTTGCTCCAAGTTTGTGTGTTGCAAATACCTATCCCACCATCACCATCTAAAAGCAGCAATGTCCAAAGCAAGAGCACAATGAAGAGAGAGGTCTCCGCACCTGGCCACGATCAGCCTTCCTGAAACATTGATAAGGGACAGGCCAGCCTAGAAACCTCCTCGTTCTGAACAGCAGAAACTGTACTTCCACTCTCACCATTACCATCGACCAAATGGCAGTGCTCAGGAAGAGCTGATAAGCAGCCTTTCGGTAACTAACAAGGTCCTCGTTGAATCCCTATAAGGCAGCCCTGTCTCAATCCTCTCTCATTTCAGGGTCATGAGCTGCACCTTCCACACATTGGAATGCCGTCAGTTCACTTCCACTGCCTGCGGGAGTCCCATCATCCGCCATCTTGAGCCATGATATACCAGGGGACATACAAAAGGATCCCACTGCTCCCAGTAATCGGACTCGTAGCACACATATGATCCGAGTACCATACATGTGCCACACAGTCACTGCACATACACAGGGAATGTCAGAGCAAGGTTGCAGGTGTTCACATAACAGCAGAGCTTTACATGAGATGGTTCAGTGGATCTCCTGACAAAGATAATAAAGGGCTGTTTATACTTCTGATCCTGGAAACTCAGCATGCTGCCAGCGCCGCTTTGCATGATTCAACAGTGCATGGAAAGATGTCCTACGCCCATCATGAGGGCATGGTGTGTGCTCCCCTCCAGGGCACAGAACAGGTTCTTGCATAACCAGGAACAGGCCTGGACATCTGCAAACATGAAGATTAGTCTGAGGCCTGGGCCAAATTAAAGTAGAAATACAAGCTTCACATAGAGCCAAGCACCAGGGCTGGGAGGTGCCTGGTTATCATGAAGAGGACATTCCCATCACAGTTGATAGTCATCTGTGCACCGGTCAGATTTCGGAGAATGAACCAACGAGGTTCGGCCCAGGCATGATGCACGAACTTGGATGTAGAAATCCTGTACTGGATCAATGTAACAGTCTAATGGAGGGGTTTCTTTTCCAGAAATGCACTGGGACAAACATTTTGATAATGCTGGGGAAAATGTATATATGTAGGAAGCTACACATCTGCGGTTGCAAAACACTCGCAATTACCACCTACTTCAAGTAGGTGGTAATGTATTTGCAAATGGGAAAATTATTTTTTAACAGCAGCCCTCAAAAAATGATATTAAAAAGTAGTATTTTTTTTTAAAATACATCCCATTTCCCTTTAAGGAAAATGGGCTGCATTTAAAAAAGAGAAGCTTCTTTATTTAAAAGCAGTCCCAGACATGATGGTCTGCTGAGCCCAGCTGGCCACCATCCACACCACATTTTGCGACCCCATTCCAAATGGGGTCGCAAAATGTGAGTGTCTCATTAATATTCATGAGCTTCACATTTTGAGACCCCATTGGGAATCGCAATCAGTGTCCCTGACACTGTTGTACATAATAAATTGCGACTCGCAAACAAGCGCAAATTGTGAGTCTCAATTTAGTATCGTCGTACATCTAGCCTAAATTACCTAAAATAGCTCTTACTAACTTTAATGGGGATGTTTGAAAAAAGAAATAAAAGCAGAGGTGAAATTGACATGTTTAATAAGGGCCACCCTGGCGATCACTGTCAGCGAGAGAAGTGCAGGAGCAGCTCTCTCTTGTTTTGATTGATTTTATACTCCCAATCCTTTTAAACTGCTCCAATTCGTCCAGAACCCTCTGAACATTCTCTTTTTTATGTTTCAAATATAACACAAAGTCATCAGCGAACAGCTTTAATTTAGCCATTCAGAAACTGGAGCATTGAGCACCTCATTAACTCAAATCCTAGCAGCCAGAGTTCCTATTAAAAGACTAAATAGAATTGGGGATAGAGGGCACCCCTGACGAGTTCCCCTATTAATGGCCACTGTTCCCGCGAGGTAGGAATTCACAACTATCTTCGCCTGTGCCCAGTGGTCGAAGTGGGGGAAAAAAAGTAGGGGAACTGTGGGTGGAGAATCAGGGGGCGGGAATAACCGAAGATTGAATCAGTGGGCGGAGTCAGGGGCCTGGCTAGAAATTTCAAAACATACCAATTTTTAGTACGTTTAGCATTTCACTGACCAGTTACAGCTTGTAACGTTATTTAATTAAAACAATGGATAAACATGTTTGAGGTTTAATTCAGGAAAAAGCAAACAGTCATAGGGAATACAGGTTTATGTAAAGCGTGTGAAATATAAGCAGGAACAACATGTTACCTTAATGCTTTTACTCAATGTACAGAAATCCATGATTATTTTTTGTCTCAAACCTTGAGGTCATGAATACAGGGCTCCTCCTGTACACAGGTGTTAAGCAGGGCTCAGAAGAGAAAGGGACTCTTCAGGAGAATCTAGACTCACGGAAACCCACAAAGGCTCCTTCATATTCATGTCGCCAGCTAGCTGCTCAACCATAATATAGCAAAAAGAACAACTGAATGCAGAACAATATCATACATTCACCCCAGTACAGAGATCTGGGCCTAAATCCATTGTTTCTTTGCTCACCGTGCCATTCCAGTTTGGACCTAGCCATATGCAAATCAGTCTAGATTCTGCGCCCAATGGGAACAGTCATGCCCCCTCCCTTCTCCTGCCCCGTCACCGCTCCTGCCCCCGTCACTTCTCCTGCCCCCGTCACTTCTCCTGCCCCCGTCACTTCTCATGCCCCCGTCTCTTCTCCTGCCCCCGTCACTTCTCCTGCCCCTGTCACTTCTCCTGTCCCCGTCACTTCTCCTGTCCCCGTCACTTCTCCTGTCCCCTTCACTTCTCCTTCTCCAGTCCCTTCAGTTCTCCTGTCCCTTCAGTTCTCCTGTCCCTTCACTTCTCCTACCCCTTCACTTCTCCTGCCCCTTCACTTCTCCTGTCCCATCACTTCTCCTGCCCCGTCACTTCTCCTACCCCGTCACTTCTCCTGCCCCGTCACTTCTCCTTCTCCTGTCCCATCACTTCTCCTTCTCCTGTCCCATCACGTCTCCTGTCCTGTCACGTCTCCTGTCCCGTCACTTCTCCTGTCCCGTCACTTCTCCTGTCCCGTCACTTCTCCTGTCCCATAACTTCTCCTGTCCCATAACTTCTCCTGTCCCATAACTTCTCCTGTCCCATAACTTCTCCTTCTCCTGTCCCGTCACTTCTCCTTCTCCTGTCCCGTCACTTCTCCTGTCCCGTCACTTCTCCTGTCCCGTCACTTCTCCTGTCCCGTCACTTCTCTTTCTCCTGGTCCCTTCACTTCTCCTTCTCCTGTCCCATCACTTCTCCTTCTCCTGTCCCTCACTTCTCCTTCTCCTGTCCCGTCACTTCTCCTTCTCCTGTCCCTTCACTTCTCCTGTCCCTTCACTTCTCCTGTCCCTTCACTACTCCTGTCCCTTCACTTCTCCTGTCCCCGTCACTTCTCCTGCCCCGTCACTTCTCCTGCCCCATCACTTCTCCTGCCCCTGTCACTTCTCCTGTCCCGTCACTTCTCCTGTCCCGTCACTTCTCCTGTCACTTCTCCTGTCCCGTCACTTCTCCGTCTCCTGTCCCGTCACTTCTCCTTCTCCAGTCCATTCACTTTTACTGTCCCTTCACTTCTCCTGTCCCTTCACTTCTCCTGTCCCTTCACTTCTGCCCCGTTCACTGCTCCTGCCCCCGTCACTTCTCCTTCTCCTGTCCCCGTCACTTCTCCTTCTCCTGTCCCTTCACTTCATTTCTCCTTCTCCTGTCCCTTCACTTCACTTCTCCTTCTCCTGTCCCGTCACTTCTCCTGTCCCCGTCACTTCTTCGATTGGAGGATGGGCACATTTACTTATTTTGCTTGGTGTGCATCAGAGGTTTACTGCAAAATGGGGGGCATTCTAATTTTCTGACTACTCCCTTGGTTGGATGGAGCAGTGAAGGCCGCTCTTTTAGGGAGTGCAAAGGACACTCTCATCACATGCTGCTTGCCATTATAAGTGTAGTTCAAAGTTCGGGGCATTTTGATTTTCTGGCTTCTCCCCTGAGCAGAGCCTCACACCTTAAAGGCCACAGGATCGCAGAGGAGAGCTTAAGATCACGTTATCCTCCAGTTAAAGGGGTCTGGCAGTTTAAAGGAAAACCCCGTTCTGTTTATCAAGACCTGTATTTCGAACAATCCCCAACAATAGGCATCCCACGATGTTCCCTTGTTCATTTACGTCTGCTGGGTGTTGATACTAATGTAATATTCGCCGGATTTCCCCTTTAATACATCACGTACCGAGCAGCAAAACACACTTATAAAAACACAGCTTAGAGCACTCAGCAAAATATATATTCCATAAAACGTATTAGAAGAAGCAAGCACCTTCGGGCACGCCTTTGACAGCCACAAGTGTTTGTACAAGTATACTGTCTATAAAAATAGCTTGATTGAATGTAATGCTTTTCCTCGCCTCCTCAGCGTCGTGGACGTCAGGGTTGTGGGCAGATTACACTGCCCACAGCGCACCTCTCACGCCCCAGCGGGATTGTTTTAAAGTTTTGATTACACATTTGTGGACCCATCTCGTATATTTGTTGCACAAGAGCCATGGCCTGCACCCAGATACCAGAGAGACCTCATGCAGATCTCGCTGGCATATGCTAAAGGCAGGCAGCGGGCGGGCGAATTGTCATTCGAAAGGATTAATCAGCCTCAATCGGAATGACAATGGGCCGCCCTCGGTCTGTGCGAGCTCAGGGAGGGGCTGCTGCAGCCTCTGGATTTCAACAGAGAATGCGAGCAGCCCCTGGAAGCTGAAAAAAAAGTTACGTTGTTAGTAGGACTAATCTCTCCGTCCCGGGATGCTTTTTTCAAAGAAAGAAGTAGGGGAACGGGCTGAAATTATTTTTAGAAGTAGGGGCACGCCGTGCCCTTCCGTCCCCGCCCACTTCTACCGCTGCCTGTGCCTCTTGATACAAACTTTCCAACATCCAAATAAATTGAGCAGGGAAACCAAACTTCTTGAGATCATTAAATAGCGCGTCACAGTTAACCAGATCGAATGCTTTCTCTGCATTAACCATTATTACTGCTGCACTGATCTGGTTAACTGAGAAATAATCCAGAGCATGTATTAACCGCTTGACCACGGCGGTGCTGGCGGAATAATGAGTGGGCGGGGTTCGGAATGACCTTGGCCGTCCTCTGCACACGCCCACCGTGACGCATGGAAGGGTTTATGTTCGCAGCCATCAATTGATTAGCCGCAAACCCAGACTAGTCTATGTGAATTAAAGCCTAGACAGCCGAAGTTATTCGAATAGCCCGTACTTTCATTACCAGCTGTTAATCAGCATTCAATAAACTGCTAGGTCGATATGAATTGATATCTAGAGTTTGTATCTTTCTTCAGAAAACTGACAATTGTGGATTCCTTAAAGAAGAAAGAGACATCCCCACCCTCCTTAATAAGTTTAAATAAATCAGTCAGAAAGGGTACAAGTTCAGTTGCAAATATATTGTAAATCTCGGCCGGAAACCCATCATTGTCACATGCCTTTCCACTACCAATTTTGGCCAGAGTCTTCCTGTACCTCTGCCGCTGATATAGTAGAAATTACTTTTTCAGCCTGAGCATGTGCCAACTGAGGTAACCTGCTGGACTGATAATATTGGAATAATAATTGGAAGCAAATATGTCAAATATTCTTCTTTCCATTTCAAGCAAAGTGCCCTTGGGTACTCTTTGTTTCAATACATTTGTCCAGTGGATCGGTTTACTGTCTGGTCGTCTTGTCGCCTAACTCTTTGAAAGTGATGAAGAAAACTTCACAAAACATCTGTAAAACCACAGCCTTTACAAGCAACAATAGAAAATATTCAATTTAAAAAGTATCAGAATTTAATGTTTCTGTACAACTTTCTATGGACATCAAAACTCTACACAAAGGCCACCTTAATACATTTCACAATTACCACTGTTTAAATGATATCATTTGCACACAGCACACAAGGGCTTCATTTGCTTTTCAATGTCACAGAAGTGAAAGATGAACTGAAACAGTCTTCCTTCACCAGGACCGGCTCTAGGGCGGTGCGATTGGTGCCACCGCACCGGGCGCTGACTTCGGGTGGGGGCATCATTTTCGCAAGTATATTATCATGTTAAAAGTACCTGCTGCTGCGTTCATGTCCTCAAGCAATTTTCAGGCATCAATTAAAATGTAAAGACAACTCCGGTGATTAATCGTCTTTCTGGAAAGAGACCAGAGGATTGTCTAGTGCATGGGCACTCACAAACATTCTCTCGGGGGCCAAATTTACAGTGTGGTTTGTGTCCGAGGGCCGCACCGGTGGGGGCGGGGGTCAGTGGGGAAGGGGGCGGGGCTGGAGCAAAAAAAAAACTGTTACCATGAGGTTGATCACAGATCCCTTCGTCCACTGAGCCACCAGACCCGGCAAACACACACATCTCTCTCTCTCTCTCTCTCTCTCTCTCTCTCTCTCTCTCTCTCTCTCTCTCTCTCTCTCTCTTTTTCCCTTTCCCTCCCTCTCTCTCCCTCTATCTCTCTGTCTCCCTCTGTCTCACTCAATCTGACTCTCTCACTCCCTCTCTCCATCTCTACCTCTGTCTCATTCACTCTGACTGTCTCACTCCCTCTCTTCCTCTGTCTCACTCACCCTGACTGTCTCACTCTCTCTCTCTGTCTCCGTCTCTCTCTGTTTCCTTCTCCCTCACTCTCCTTCCCTCTCCCTCACTCTATTTCCCCCTCACTCTATTTCCCTCTCTCTCCTTCCCTCTCCCTCCTTCCTTCTGTTGCCCTCTCTCTCCTTCCCTCTCCCTCATACCCTCTGTCTCCCTCTCTCTCTGTTTCCTTCTCCCTCACTCTATTTCCCTTTCCCTCACTCTATTTCCCTCTCCCTCACTCTATTTCCCTCTCCCTCACTCTTATTTCCCTCTCTATCCTTCCCTCTCCCTCCTTCCCTCTGTCTCCCTCTTTCTCCTTCCCTCTCCCTCATTCCCTCTGCCTCCCTCTCTCTCCTTCCCTCTCCCTCACTTTGAGGTCTCCCTCACTCTGAGGTCTCCCTCACTCTGAGGTCTCCCTCATTCTGAGTTCTCCCTCTCTCTCCTTCCCTCCCCCTCACTCTGAGCTTTCCCTCTCTCTGAGGTCTCCCTCGCTCTCCTTCCCTCTCCCTCACTCTGAGGTTTCCCTCCCTCTGTCTCCCTCCCTCTGTCTCCCTCACTCTGAGGTCTCCCTCTATCTTGTTCCCTCCCCCTCACTCTGAGGTCTCCCTCTCTCTGAGGTCTCCCTCTCTCTCCTTCTGTCTCTCTCCTTCTGTCTCCTCGCTCTGTTTCCCTCGCTCTGTCTCCCTCCCTCTCCCTCCCTCCCTCTCTCCCCCTCCCTCACTTTCCCTCCCTCGCTCTTCCTCCCTCGCTCTCCCTCGCTTAGTCTCTCTCCCTCCCTCGCTCTCCCTCCCTCGCTTTCCCTCCCTCCATCGCTCTCTCTCCCTCCCTCTCTCTTACTCTTCCTCGCTTGCTCTCCCTTCCTCGCACTCCCTCCCTCGCGCTCCCTCTCCCTCCCTCCCTCTCCTGCTCTCGCTCTCCTTCCCTCGCTATCCCTCCCTCGCACTCCTCTCCCTCCCTCGCTCTCCCTTGCTCCCTCTCTTGCTCTCCCTCCCTCCCTCGCTCTCCCTCTCCCTCCCTCCCTCGCTCTCCCTCTCCCTCTCTCCCTCCATCGCTCTCCCTCCCTTACTCTCCCTCGCTCTCCCTCCCTCCCTCTCCCTCGCTCCCTTGCTTGCTCTCCCTCCCTTCCTCGCTCTCCCTCCCTTGGGCTCCCTCTCCCTCCCTCCCTTGCTCTCCCTCTCCCTCCCTCCCTTGCTCTCCCTCCCTCGCGCTCCCTCTCCCTCCCTCGCTCTCCCTTGCTCCCTCGCTCTCCCTCCCTCGTGCTCCCTCTCCCTCCCTCCCTCCCTCCCTTCCTCACTCTCCCTCTCCCTCCCTCCCTCACTCTCCCTCCCTTGCTCTCCCTCCCTCCCTCTCCCTCCCTCCCTCCCTCTCTCGCTCTCCCTCCTTCACTCTCCCTCGCTTGCTCTCCCTCCCTCGCTTGCTCTCCCTTGCTTGCTCTCCCTCGCTTTCTCTCCCTCGCTCTCCCTCCCTCCCTTGCTCCCTCGCTTGCTCTCCCTCGCTCTCCCTCCCTCACTCTCCCTCCCTCGCGCTCCCTCGCTCTCCCTCCCTCACGCTCCCTCTCCCTCCCTTGCTCTCCCTCGCTCCCTCTCTTGCTCTCCCTCCCTCGCTCTCCCTCCCTTGCTCTCCATCCCTCATGCTCCCTCTCCCTCCCTCCCTCGCTCTACCTCTCCCTCGCTCTCCCTCCCTTGCTCGCCCTCACTCTCCCTCCCTCCCTCTCCCTCGCTCACTCGCTCTCTCTCTCCCTAACTCCCTTGCTTGCTCACCCTCCCTCCCTTGCTCTCCCTCTCTTGCTCTCCCTCCCTCGCGCTCCCTCTCCCTCCCTCCCTCTCCCTCCCTTGCTCTCCCTCACTCTCCCTCACTTACTCTCCCTCCCTCGCTTGCTCAACCTCGCTTGCTCTCCTTCACTCCCTTGCTTGCTCTCCCTCACTCCCTTGCTTGCTCTCCCTCGCTTGCTCTCCCTCGCTCCCTCGCTTGCTCTCCCTCGCTCCCTCGCTTGCTCTCCCTCGCTCCCTCGCTTGCTCTCCCTCGCTCTCCCTCCCTCACTCTCCCTCCCTCCCTCACTCTCCCTCCCTCACTCTCCCTCCCTCGCGCTCCCTCGCTCTCCCTCCCTCGCGCTCCCTCTCTCTCCCTCGCTCCCTCTCTTGCTCTCCCTCCCTCCCTCGCTCTCCCTCCCTCACGCTCCCTCTCCCTCCCTCCCTCACTCTCCCTTGCTCTCCCTCGCTCTTCCTCCCTCCCTCTCCCTCGCTCCCTAGCTCCCTCTCTCTCGCTCTCCCTCACTCTCCCTCACTTGCTCTCTCGCTCTCCCTCGTTCACTCTCCCTCCCTCGTGCTCCCTCGCTCTCCCTCCCTCGCTCTCCCTCCCTTGCGCTCCCTCTCCCTCCCTCGCTCCCTCTCTTGCTCTCCCTCCCTCCCTCGCTCTCCCTCCCTCACGCTCCCTCTCCCTCCCTCCCTCGCTCTCCCTTGCTCTCCCTCCCTTGCACTCCCTCTCCCTCCCTCCCTCTCCCTCCCTCGCTCTCCCTCACTCGCTCTCACTCGCTTGCTCTCCCTCGCTCTCCCTCCCTCTCTCGCTCCCTCCCTCGCTCTCCCTCGCGCTCCCTCCCTCACTCTCCCTCCCTCCCTCCCTCACTCTCCCTCCCTCGCTCTCCCTCCCTCGCTCTCCCTCCCTCCCTCCCTCCCTCTCCCTCCCTCACTCTCCCTCGCTCCCTCACTCTCTCTCCCTCGCTTGCTCTCCCTCCCCCCCTCGCTCTCCCTCCTCACCCTGCCTGTGTGTGCCTGGTCTGTGACAATCCATCAATCAATCAATCATCGAATTTGCATAGCGCGCTACTCACCCGTAAGGGTCTGTAGTGACCGTGTTTTGGCTCTATTTCTGAGTGATGGTGACTTTAAGCTTGCTAATATCCTGGATCCCTATTCTTAGCTTGTTTTGGTCCTTTTAGGCCCCTTTTCAGACCTAGAAGCATAAACTAGAGGATAGCTGCTTTATATGATGATAGATCCCTTATTCCTGACTCTAATCCATCTATTGCCTATTGGCTTTGACATAATTATGTGTCCTTTCATCATCCTACCTATAGTAGAGGGTGGATCCTGTAGTCCTGACTTTATATTACATATTGGTATGGTTTGTGTATGTATTCTGATAGAGCTAAGTGTTATTTCATCCTTTTCGGGCCTACAGGCCCAGAACTAGAGAGACTCCATTTTGCTTCCTGCCTCTGCAGACTGAGATGCTTGCAGGGTAAAGGTGATGTTTTAGTTATGAGGTGTTGTTTGCTCTTTGCAAACTGGAGAGAACCGTCCGGAGCCGATTCTAATCAGGAAATGTCCCTGGCCTCAGGTCTCTAGATTAAACAAGCAGTTGATCACTGTGGGGGCGTCTGGAGCAGGGAGCCTGGTGCATGGAATCGGTGGGAGGAGGCTACTGGCTGGAACTTTCCATGAGGAGAGAGCATTCCATATTAGGGAAGTGCAGAAGAGGCGGAGCAGTCAGTTGAAGCTGGAGAGAGAAGTGAGATGGTTTTTGGAACAGAGAGAAGTCAGTCGGTTCTTGGAGAGAGAGAAGTCAGTGAGTTGAAACCAGAGAGAGAGCAGACATTTAGTCTTTGGAGCAGTTCAGTTCAATTGGTCTTTGGAATGGAGAGAGAAGACAGATGATTGCTGGAGTTGTCAGAAGCAGTTGTGAGCAGATGGTGTTTGGAGCTGGAGAGAGAAGGCAGATGATGTTTGGAGCTGAAGAGAGCAGTCAGAAGCAGTTACTTGAAGAGACTGAAGTTATATCGTGGATTAGTCTGTGGGAGCAGCTGGAGTGAGTTGGACATTGGAGCTGGGATAATCAGACAGAGTGAAGAAGCTAGTGGAGCAAACGGTTATCAGAGCGGCAGAAACTATATCATTAGACAGAAGTTTGAAGGTGAAGACAGTTCGTGGGGGAGAGGAATCCAGTGCAGAATGATCAGCGCAGATGCGTGTCCAAGAGTGCAGGGGAGAATCTGAGATGAGCCAAGGCACAGACGAGAGAGGAACCCAGATGAAAGCTAGAGCAAGACTTCATACTAATCAGGTGATATCTGTCCTGTTATATTAGTGCCCACTTAAACATTATTCTTGTCTTTTATTTCCTAGGCTAGATTCCCCTACTGTATTGCTAATCCTTTTTCTTTCAGCGGTGTGCAGTATAATCCATTCCCTCTTTAGCTATCTACAGTCCTGAGCTAAAAAGGATTTATACTAAGGCGAGGAAGGAGTATATGACCGCCATTTCTGCTGCAAAGGCGGCTTATTTTTCATCCCGAATCTTGGAATCCACAAACAAATCTAAGGACGTCTTTTCCATTCTCAATGAACTGACAAACTTAGACACTGTCCGTTCCAAGATAACTCCCACCCAGCCTCTCTGTGACTCACTCAATGTTTACTTTACTGACAAAATATTGGACATCAAAGCCAGTATTCCTCAACCGGTGTCCCCTCTCACTTCTGGCATGACAATTAAACCTAACCACAATACCCTCAGTAGTTTCTCACCTATAACCCAGGACCAATTTCGGGAACTACTGACAAGAGTAAAATCCGGTGCCCCCTCAGATAGCTGCCCCCCCCCCACATCTTGAAAGAGTGTTTCTCGACATACCCAGCCCCTGCCCTCACACTCCTGAACAATTCCTTGACTCTCGGCATAGTCCCCTCAGCGTTTAAAGAGGCCACAGTCATCCCGCTGTTAAAAAAACCCGGGGCAGACCCAGCTTGTAAAGCTAACTTCCGGCCCATCTCCCTATTGCCCTACCTGGCAAAAGTTCTGGAGGCTCACGTGGCTAAATGCCTCTCTAACTTTCTTGAGGAGTCCTCCTGCTTTGACCCTCACCAGGCAGGCTTTCGACCGGCACACTCCACAGAAGCAGTAGTCACCACAGTCCTGGATACGTTGTGAGACTGCGCTGACAGACGCTCCCCACAGGCCCTGGTGCTCCTGGACCTATCTGCCGCTTTTGACACGGTCGACCATAACATCTTGGTCGACCGTGTCGAACAGGCCGGCATCCGGGACCTGGCGGCCTGCTGGATGAGGTCCTTTTTGACAAACCGCAATCAAACACTACGTCTTGGAGACCTAGTGGGTGCCAAACAACCCATCACTTGCGGAGTGCCACAAGGTTCTTCCCTGTCACCTCACTTATTTAACCTATACATACTTCCCCTGATTCAGACTCTAAGAGACAAACAGGTGAGAGTCTTCAATTATGCCGATGATTTACAACTGCTTTTTACCATCGACAACACTGAAGACTCCATACTGCATTTTCAGTCTACCATGAGTTTTATTAAAACATGGATGGACCAGAACCAGCTTAAACTGAACCCGGGAAAAACCGAGTTAGTCCTGACCGGCGACAGCGCCAAGTACTGGGGCCCACACTACTGGCCTTCTGAACTGGGCCAAGCTCCAACACCCTCCTTGTCGGCCAAAACACTTGGAGTCACCGTGGACTGTGATTTTTCACTGAAAGCACAGGTAGGTCAGGTGGTCTCCAAGTGCTTTTTCCAACAAAAAAAAATCCGGAAGGTCCGTCGTCTACTTACGCCCGAGGCAATCACCCAGGTCGTGATCTCTACTGTCCTGTCCCATCTGGACTACGCGAATGCCATCTATCTAGGTCTTCCCAACTACCTATCCAAACGACTCCAGATGGTACAGAACCCTGCTTCGAGGTTAATTCTGAACCAACCAAGGCGACAGGCAGCTACTCCCCTACTTAGGAAACTGCATTGGCTTCCAGTTACCCAGCGCTGTGCCTTTAAAACCGGATGTATAATATTCAAATCCCTTTACTGTAAAAGCCCCAAATTTATTAACCAACTAATCTCCAGATACACTCCATCTCGAAACCTACGCTCACTCCATCTGAGCCTCCTGCAGACGCCTTCTTTCAAACTTAAGCACGCTGGAGGCCGTAGGTTCGCCACACTTGCCTCCTGCTTGTGGAACTCCCTCCCTCTGGAGATCCGGAATTGTCAAGACCTTCTGTCCTTACGGAAAGCCCTGAAGACCTGGCTCTTCAGACAAGCATTTCAATAACTCAATTCTCTTCATCTATATTCATGTTAATGCTGATCGCAGTGCCAAGAAACCAATCGGTGACAGTGCGCTTAAGAAATATTTTAATAACATAACATAACATAACAGTCCCTGTCAGTTACATGTGAATGTGTTATAGTAATAAAGCTTTCCATTAAAATAAAGAGACCCCGCAGATCTGTGTATGTGTCTATTCCCCTTTTACTTTTCAGGCTATGTGTTACAGTGCAGTATTATATTGTTGATATTATTAATGAATAAAGGAACCCCAGTTCTTAGTGAACTAGTGTGTAACTGTTGCTTTCTTATGATAAGGTTAACCTTTCTTCTAGTCAGATGCTGTTATGTGAACGGATGCGACTCCCGTCCAGGTAAATGGTAACTGAACAATGAGGGGAGAGTAGAACTTATATTTGATAACAACTCTTACATACTGTGATTTGGCCATTCTTGTGTACCACATAAAATATATGAGACATCCCCAGTAGGTATTAGATGTATGAGAGAAACTTCCCAACAGAGAGAGAGAGAGCTAAAGGTATTCATAGGAAAGTGATCGTCGTTGTAAGGCGGCGTTAATGAGAGTACCGGGGGGAAACGGTGTGTAGTGAGATCGCCTCTAGGGAAAGCGGCGTTAGTGAGAGCATTGACTGAGGTCGATGTGTATACCCACAGGATTGTGGCTTGTGTAATAGTGAGAGCACTGGGTGGATACAGTGCCTATACCCACAAGATTGTGGCTTGAGCGAGCACTGGGTGTAGTCAGTGTGTAATGGTAAGTTATTGGAACTGCCCCCTTCACTATGAGTAGGAGGGTAGCATAGTCTGGGTCTGAGTTGCCGCGAGACTATAAGGTATGAGTGTGGTGTAGGGCATGGACGTCCTTAGTAATCAGTGAGTATTCCTAGTAATCCCTATAGATTTAGTGGTGTTTCTGATGATATGAGCTTGTATATTGCTAATTCCCCATCCTTAGGTAGGAACACAGATACCTGTTGTACCTGCATGACTAAACTTGCCACATGGATGAACGACCACTGTCTGAAACTTAATGGGACTAAGACAGAGGTCCTCATCATGGGAGGCAATGAGGCTAAATGGATGACTGAGTGGTGGCCCAGTTGCCTTGGTCCTTTGCCCTCCCCCTCTCGAGAGGCGAAGAATTTGGGTGTGTGGGTGGACAATAAATTGTCCTTTGATAGCCACATAAGAAAAACTGTGGGCAAGTGCTTTGGGGTGATGAAAACTCTGAACCGCACCCTTGACCTGTTACCCATCAATTCCAGGCGTACCATGACGCAAGCACTGATAACGTCCCGTATTGATTACGGAAACGTGCTGCTCATGGGTACATCTGAGAAAAATATTAAAAAGCTACAGGTGTTGCAGAATTCGGCAGCTCGCCTAGTCCTAAGGCTCCCTCGTCGAGCACCATCACGCCCCTCTCTCGTAGCCCTCCACTGGCTGCCTATCAGGAAGAGGATTGATTTTAAAGCTATGCTTTGGTGCCATAAAATAATTCATCGCAGAGCACCGGCCTACATGTCGGACTTGGCGTCTGTCTATGAACCCAGCAGGTCGCTTAGATCTAAAGGTATGGGCCTGCTCAGAACTACACGCCCCAAAAAAGCTAGAATGGGAGGCAGATCTTTCCGGACTTTAGCTGCCAGGAAATGGAACCTTCTTCCTTTGGATATCAGGATGGAGAATAATGAAATCCTGTTTAGGAAGAAATTGAAAACCTGCCTCTTTACTTGGTGATGGGCTTTTTCCTCTACTCCTTTTCACATTCTCTCCACAGCGCGGGGACACGCCGGGAGGCGTCACCAGGCGCTCTACAAACTCCTTTAAATTAAATTAAATTAAATAGGTCCTAAGGAGGGAGGTGGTTGCGTTTCGGCTGGGTTGGTGGTGTCTTGGTGAGCTGATTCTATCTGGTCCGAAAATCCAGTCGTTACAGGGTCTCAAGGCGCTGAGGGGAGGAGGGTCGCTACTGCTCGAACAGCCAGGTCTTGAGTTGTTTCCTGAAGGAGAGATGGTCTTGGGTCAGCCGAAGGTGAGTGGGGAGGGAGTTCCATATCTTGGCTGCCAGGTAGGAGAAGGATCTTCCTCTGATGGTGGATTTCCAAAATCGTGGGACGGAGGCGAGGGCGAGGCTGCCGGAGCGGAGCTGGCGGATGGGGGTGTAGAATGTGAGGCGGCTGTTGAGGTACTTCTGGCCCATGTCGTGGAGAGCCTTTTGTGCATGGGTGAGGAGTCTGAACGTGATCCTCTTGTTGACGGGGAGCCAGTGAAGGTCTTTCAGGTGGGCAGAGATGTGGCTGCGGCGCTAGATGTCCAGGATGAGTCGTGCTGAGGCGTTCTGAATGCGCTGGAGTCTTTTCTGGAGTTTGGCTGTGGTTCTGGCGTAGAGGGTATTCCCGTAGTCCAGAGGGCTGGTGACGAGGGCCTGGGTGACCGTCTTCCTGGTTTCGGTGGGGATCAATCGGAAGAGCTTACGGAGCATGCGTAGGGTGTTGAAGCAGGATGATGAGACGGCGTTCACTTGCTTGGTCATGGTGAGGGAGGAGTCCAGGATGAAGCCCAGGTTGCGTGCGCGGTCCGTTGGTTTGGGTGCGCTGTCCAGGGCAGGGGGCCACCAGGAGTAGTCCCAGGCGGAGGGAGAGGGTCCAAGGATGAGGACGTCTGTCTTGTCTGAGTTCAGTTTCAGGCGGCTGATCTTCATCCATTCTGCGACGACTCTCATTCCTTCCTGGAGGTTGGCTTTGGCGGTGGTGGGCTCGTTGGTGTGGGAGAGGATCAGTTGGGTGTCGTCGGCGTAGAAAATGATGTTGAGGTTGTGTTGGTGGGCGATGGCTGCGAGAGGGCTCATGTAGATGTTGAAGAGGGTGGGGCTGAGTGAGGATCCTTGCGGGACACCGCAGATGACTTCGGTGGTTGCGGATCGGAACGGGGAGAGGCGGACTCTCTGGGTTCTTCCGGCCAGGAACAAGATGATCCAGTCCAGGGCCGTTCCTTGGATTCCGGTGTTGTTGAGGCGTTGTATTAGGGTGCGGTGGCATACGGTGTCGAAGGCTGCTGAGAGGTCCAGGAAGATGAGGGCAGCAGTTTCCCCATTGTCGAGCAGGGACCTGATGTCGTCGGTGGCTGCGATGAGTGCGGTCTCGGTGCTGTGGTTTGCTCAGAAGCCGGACTGTGAGGGGTCGAGGGAGCCGTTGGTCTCGAGGAAGGCAGAGAGTTGTCTGTTGATGATCTTCTCGATGACTTTGGCTGGAAAGGGGAGGAACGAGATGGGACGGAAGTTGTTGAGGTCCGTGGGATCTGCTGTGGTTTTTTTCAGGAGGTCGCTCAGCTTGGCGTGTTTCCAGCTCTCCGGGAAGGTGGCGGATGTGAAGGAGTTGTGATGATGTTCCGGAGTTGGGGTGCGATGACGGCGTCAGCTTTGTTGAAGATGTGGTGCGGGCAGGGGTCCGTGGGGGAGCCGGAGTGTATGGTGTTCATCATGCGGGTGGTGTCTTCGATGCTGACAGGGGTCCAGGTGCGGAGGGTGGTGGTGGGGGGCGCAGGTTCGGTCGTTGGGTGCGTGGTAGGCCCTCCAAACCTGTTGTGTATGTCGGCAATCTTGCGGTGGAAGAACGAGGCGAGAGAGTCGAAGAGATCTTGCAAGGGGGTGATGTCGGTGTTGCAGGCGCTGGGGTTGGAGAACTCTTTGACGATGTTGAAAAGGTCCTTGCTGTTGTGGGTGTTGTTGTCCAGTCGTTCTTTGAAAGCTGTCTTCTTGGTGGTGCGGATCAGCTGGTGGTGTATGCGGGTGGCGTTCTTGAGGGCGGTCATGCAATCTGCCGTCTGGTCGATGCGCCAGGCTTTCTCGGGGGTGCGGCAGGTTTTCTTGGAGTTTTTGAGGTCGTTGGGAAACCACGAGGCTTTCTTGCTGCCGGGTCTGCTGGGAGGGTTCTTCACTGGTGCGAGTTCGTCAGCGCATTCGGTGAGCCACTGTGTGAGGTTGCGGGCTGCTTCGGGGTCAGTTGTGTTGGTGGGTGGGTTCTGGCTGAGGGAGGTGGTGAGCTGGTCGGCGGTGATCTTGCTCCAGCTTCTGCGGGGGATCTGTTGCGGGTGGTGGTGGGTCGTGGTTTTCCTGAAGGTGAAGAGGACGCAGCTGTGGTCTGTCCAGTGTAGTTCGGTGGAGTGGCTGAAGGAGGTGTGCTTGCTGGAGGAGAAGACGGGGTCGAGCGTGTGGCCGGCGTAGTGGGTGAGGGTGTTAACCAGTTGCTTGAGTCCGAGGTTAGCGAGGTTGTCCAGCAGGGCGGCGGCGTTGCAGTCCTTGTTGTTCTCCAGGTGGAAGTTGAGGTCCCCTAGGAGGATGTAGTCTGTGGAGGTGAGGGCGTGTGGACTGATGAAGTCTGCGATGGCTTAGCTGAATTGAGTGTGTGGTCCCGGGGGTCTGTAGATGAGGGTGCCTCTGAGGGTGGCCTTGGGGTCGGTGTGTATCTGGAAGTGAAGGTGTTCAGCGGCGGAGAGTGTGTCGTCGGAGTTGGTGGTGATGCGGATGGTGTTTTTGTGGACGACAGCTTCCAGGCGCGCACACACAGCCGTACCTAAGCACTTCACAGGTCTTTAAAAGACCATTGGCATGTTAATGAGGCTTTGTTCACCTCTCAGCGCCCCTGCAGCCCCACTCTGACTCTGGCGGGAATCACCTGGCCCCCACAGAGCAGCAGAGTCTGAGTCGCACTCTGGTTACAGACATCTTAAAAAAAATATATTTTAAACTCGGGTACAATGTCTGCAAGGTCCGTGGGCCGCCAGGGAAGGCTTGACGGGCCGCCACCGGCCCACGGGCTGTACTATGGGTACCCCTGGTCTAGTGGAAGTTTTGACACATCCTAAGGTAGCACAGAGGGTTAATGTGCCTGCTGCTAAGAACGCCATGCAGATAACAAAGTGCATATAATGTAAATTGTTCAGGGGGTTACTGCTTCTGAAACAGAGCTCCTCGCAAACTTCAAGGTATATGTTAGACCTATGTGTTTTTATGCCAGTCTTTCATTATCCTAACTTTGCCAAAAGGGTTTATTTGGGTAGAAAATAATTCTTATTATTAAAGAGAAACCCTAACAATGATGTCATGTTTTAAATTCTGAATTTGTGCTTTTCCAGAATAAGACTAATTAAACTGTATGGCCTACCAGTATCAATGACCTTTCACTCCTACACTACACCTTCTAGTCCTGTCTGATGTAACATTTCCTATACACAGATTTACATACATATGATTGTCTGTGTGCAATGTGTGTGTGATGTAAAGTCCTCTGACACCTTACAATGGTATGAGTGGTGCTATAAAGAAACATGTGAACACATATTTGTCTAAATACATCGAGGCAGCGGAGGGTCTAGACCATTCTCAATCTGGGTTTAGACCCAAACACAGCAACGAATCTGCCCTTCTCTCCATGACCGATAACATCAGGATGGCACTGGATGGAGGGGGCTCTATGATTCTGGTGCTGTTAGATTTATCCGCTGCCTTTGACACAGTGTCACATGAGATTCTTCTGAGGGAGGTGGGCATAGGAGGCACGGCTCTGTCCTGGTTGGAGAGTTTTCTCACTGGCCGCTCACAAGGAGTCAGATTGGGCTCCCTCCATTCCATCTCAAGGGAGCTCACCAAGGGAGTGCCACAAGGCTCATGTCTAAGCCCTACACTTTTTAATGTGTATGTGGCCCCCTTGGCTGACATTGTGAGAACATATGGGTTCACCCGGGTGTCGTATGCTGACGACACCCAGCTTTTGTTCCCTTTTCAGTCCCTCACACCTGCAATAAAAAAATCTTTTGCGGATGGTATGAGGGTAGTATCAGATTGGATGGCCTCAAATTGCCTCCAATGCAACGTAGGCAAAACAGAGGTTATGCTGTTTGGAGAGGGCCCCCCTTTTATGGTCTCCAGAATGGTGGCCTCTGGATTTAGGGCCAGTACCAAGCCCTAAACAGACCGTAAAGAATCTGGGTGTGCGACTAGATCAGGCACTACTGCCTAAAGAACATATTAGTTAGGTTACCGGATCCTGCTTTCATGTTATTGGACTTTTAAGGCGTGTGTTTCCATTCTTGCCCGACAGCCACAGAAAGACACTTGTCCAGACTCTTGTAGTCATCAGGCTGGACTATTGTAATGGCCTTCTCATCTCGGCCAATGAGGAACAACTTAATAGACTACAAGTGGCCCAGAACACCGCGGCTAGACTGGTTCTCAATGCTTTACCTAGGACCCCCTCACGTCCCCTTCTGAATAAACTTCATTGGCTGCCTGTCCGGCAACATATTAAGTTTAAAATCTGTTGCACAATAAATAAGAGTCTCTTTGGATCTGGCCCTAAATATCTGACTGAAAAGCTCAACCTCTATTGTCCTGGACGTTCCCTGCGTTCTAGCAATCAATTACTACTTCAGGTCCCCAGGATTAAGGGGATTAGGCAGGGAGGCCGAGCTCTCTCCTATAAAGGCCCCATTCTCTGGAACTCACTCCCTTTCACTCTGAAACAAAATACAAATTTCCAGTCCTTTAGGAAGTCTCTCAAAACATTTCTATTCTTGACTTCCTGATTACTTTACAGACTATAAAACTGATTGGGCATTTCCAGCAATAGCGCAAGCGCGGAGATACCCCTTCGGGGGTCGAATCTTGCGCTATATAAGAATATAAATAAATAAATAAAACTAAATGAACATAAGAGACAGCGTAATGGAGACTTGAGGGGCACTGTTGAAGGGTGCTAGTGAGGGAATCCGTGGGAGAGGTGGTCATTGGGGGAGGGGGGCAACAAACATTGTCATTCAGGGCACCACCATTGTTAAAGCCGGCCCTGTTCTTCACTTTCCACTGATAGAGGACGGTAGTGAAGAAAAGTCTGTTGCCACTACTGATGAAAAGGGGTGTCTTAGGATCAGAGTCCCCAAGAAGCAGCTTTTTTGTCACACTTATCACATATCTTACATCTATAAAGGCACACCAATAACTTGGCAGCCCCAACTCTGAGATACCTATGTGCCGGGCGTGGATGGGGTGGCAGATGTCAAGAGACATATGCAGATGGAAGAACTGTATCCACACTTGACATACAGAGAAGAACTGTGTTGTGGACCCGGAACCAGGATTCTTTTTTCTAGTCCAGGGAGGACCTGGCTTGGCAGTTCGGACTGGACTGTTCCCATGGGGAACAAGGTAAAGACTGATTTGCATATGGCTTGGTCTAAACTGGAATGGCATGGGGAGCAAAATATCAATGGATTTATCCCAGATCTGTGACTGGGGATGAATGTTCAATTGATTCAGCAATCCATCCATCATCTTTTCATTTTGCATGGGCTACATAGGAGCCACTTGTGTACCTTTGTTAATGAATAAGTGAAAGCAAACACTTAACATTTCTGCAAGTGTGTGAAAGTAATGGTGCCAAGAACTGGACACTGAGAGGGTATGCTGAGTCCCCTTCTATATTGACTGAATTCTCCTAGTAGCCACAGTGCCACCATGCACAGATTAGTATATGTGAAAGGTATCAAGTGTCTGCTTAAGATTGTACTGGATAAGATGAAAAAAACAAAGGGTATAAAACTTCCTTGGCAATCTTTGGCTCTTGATTGAAAGTGAAGATAAATGCTAAAGTGATGAAAAAGTACCAAACTCCCCTGATATCATGGAAGAGAAAAGAGGCAAGAACAATATCCAGAAGTAGAATCCTGTGGAAGTTTCAACGGCTAGAAGCAAAATAAAATCAGGGACAAAAACAGCAGTTTTACCCATGGTAAAAACATATTTATTCAATCTGACAAATTAGGTTTTGATGTAGAATCCATTTAATCACGCCTTTCAAGTGCAAGGACATCGCCTTTTGAGGTAATTGTGGTCTATATATTCCTTCAGTAGTAAGGGGGTGATAAATGTAGCACAAAATCAGGGAATTAGGGCCTTGAAATGCAGCTTCCTTATTCGCCTTTCGACCAATAATTAAACTCCAGTTCTAGCAATAAACAATTGTATGGCTATGGGCCACACGTATGACCATTTTATTTTGGCACTCATAAATTGTGATTTTTGTGGCTCACAATTAATGAGTCACAAAATGAAATGCACAAGTGTCTTAGACACTAATAGCAATTCCCAAATGGGTCGCAAGGGACCTGCATCGTCACTATTCACGAGGCAGGCCGCAATTTGCGATCCATCGGGAAAGGACGGCACTCAAAGGGATGGTGGCCTGCTGGGGTCAGCAGACCACCATGTCTGTGATTGCTTTTTGAATGAAGCAGGGTTTTTTTATGCAGACCATTTTCCTGAACGAAAATTAGTGTTGTTACATGCTACAGGCTGTTTTAGGGGTCGCAAAAGGCCAGATACGCTGTTTGCAACCCCATGTTTCTAATGACAGTAAGCGCATTTAGTAATCACTTCTGTCAGCACTTACTAAAATGCGGAGATGATTTGGGAAGGGAAATGTTAAGACCTTGCAGAAACCACACTAAAAGACTGTCTCTAAACATTACTAAGGGCCTCAGCCACCTTTAGTGAAGTGAGTAAACTATACCAAGGGATTCCCTTGCAAGTAAGGAGATAATACCATGATATAAAATCCTCATAATAAAACAAACAATGTCACAGGGTGGATTAATTTAGAGTGACTCAAATATGACAGAAAAATATGGTATGAGATTGGAGTGACACTTTGTGTATTTTAAATGTCTGCATACTATATTTATGGTGCAATTAATGTTGAAGGTATGTAATGTAATGTTGCTACTCAAATGTTTAATGGAAGCAAGACCACCGACTCATTGTCAGTGAATTTGCTCTCCCTCCCTCATAGCTCCACCATTAAGTGAGCTCTTCCCCCGAGCCCGTGCACTCTTGAGTGCTGGTGTTCGACGCCCTCCTCCACCCGCAGGTTTTACAAGCGCCTTATCCCTGGTGGTCCAGTGGACCTCTGTCTCCATTCTCTCGCTCTGCTTTTTCTCTCCTTTTCCACTCCTTTTCCCCTTGTTTTTGTCCCCCTTTCACTCTCCTTCTGTGTCTCTCCTCCTTTTTCATTCATTTTTCCCCTCATTTTAAGCTCCCCCTTCACTCTCCTTCCATGTCTTTCCTCCGTTTTTCACTCATTTTTCACCCTCATCTCAATCTTCCCCTTGCACTCTCCTCGGTGTCCTCTGGGTCTTTCCTCCACTCTGCGTGCACTTTTGCTGCCTTATTGGCACTTACCCTCCTTTGACATTTTTCTCAGCCTTTTTCCACCTGTTTTCCCCGCCGCTGCTGCCCCCGTGGACCCCTCCCCCCAGCACGACCAGTGTGACCGGCCCGAACCAGCTCCCCTCCCCGCTCCTGCCTCGCAGCTGTCCAGTGTCCAGCCCTCTGCGACCCCTACTTAATGGCGGCTGCCAAAGGCAAGCCTGTCTGCGCCCGTCCGCGACCCGACCGTGACCAGCGCCAGGAACCCTGGCTCTCTGCCCCTCCAATGCTACAACCCAGTGGCACTCCATGCACTCAACCCAGGCCGTAACAACAACTGCAAGCTAGCTTCCACGGACATCACCCACAGACCCTTCAGCTGGCACTGCTGCCATCAAGCCTACAGCACCTCCAGGAACACGGACCCAGCACAACCGGACCACAAGAACACACCTGAACCGAAGACCTTGCAATGCATCTTCCTCAATGTCAGATCACTCCACAAACATGCCACAGAAATCTGGGACCTTCTCAACAGCACCACCCCGGACGTAGCGTTCCTCACCGAAACATGGACTAACACCTCCTCGGGACCGGCCATCGCCATCCCCCAAGGATACAAAATCTCCAGGAAGGACCACTTCAACAGCCCGGGAGGAGGAATCGCCATCGTCCACAAATCCACCCTCTGCCTGAGCACACTCCCCCACGAGTCCACAGACCTGATGGAACACCATCACATCAAGATACTGGCCAGCCCCACCACCACCCTCCAAGGAACCCTCATCTACCGACCCCGTGGACCCCGCAGACCTTTTGCCTAATCCATAACGGATATCATCTTCCAGCAGGCATCGCATCCACCAACTACACCCTCCTGGGAGACCTCAACTGCCACCTTGGCAACCTACTGGACCGCAACACCACATCCCTCCTGGACAACCTCCACAACATTGGACTCCGCCAGATCGTGACCAAACCCAAGCACTCAGCAGAACACACCCTTGACCCCCTCTTCACAACAGGAAACTCCATCACCTTCAGCCACACCACCAAACTCCAATGGACTGACCATCGATTCGTCCACTTCACCTTCAGAACACCCACCATCCACAGACACTAGCTCCTGCTCCCACAAAGAAATTAGACAAGAATCACCGACGACCAGCTAACCTCATCACTCAGCAACTCCACCCCAACCGTCGCGGAAAACAACGACCCCAACGCCGCAACCCAAGCCCTGCACAGATGGATCACTAACAGCACCACCACCTTAGCCCCACTCAAGAAAAACAACAACACCCACGCCAAGAAAGCTAGATGGTTTACCATCGACCTTCGAGAGTCCAGACGCACCTACCCCCGCCTCAAAAAAGGACTGGAGGAACACCAAATAAACAGAAGCCCACAACAACTTCTGAACCGCCACCAAAGTCCACCACCAACTCATCAGAGGAAAAAAGCGATCGAAGACAGAATCTCTACCCACGCACACAACAGCAGAGAACTCTTCAACATCATCAAGGAGTTCGCCCAACCTTCCAGCAAGTCCACTGACATCCCACCCTCACAAGACCTCTGCGACAAACTGAGCACCTTTTTCCACCACAAAATCAAGAGCATCTACGACAACTTCGATGAGGACAACTAACACACTGAACCCTCACGAACCACTCCCGACACCATGAAGCCAACGATCGACAACTGGACAGCCCTCACCACTGAAGACACACTGAAGACGATAAACTAAATCCAGTCCGGGGCCCCCACGGACCCCTCCCCCCACCGGATTTTATAGAGAGCCGCCAACACCATCGCACCTATGCTCCGCCACACCATCAACCGCTCCCTGGCAACCGCATCATTCCCCGATTACTGGAAATACGCTGAGATCAACCCCTTCCTCAAGAAACCCTCGGCGGACCCCACCGACCTCAAAAACTACAGACCCATCTCGGTGCTCCCCTTCCCAGTGAAAGTCATCGAGAAAGCCATCAACAGCCAACTCGCCACATTCATCCTCAACTCCTCACAATCCAGCTTCAGAAAAAAACCACAGCACGGAAACCGCCCTCCTCACCTCAACAGACGACATCCGCACCCTACTGGACAAAGGAGAAACAGCAGCCCTCATCCCCCTTGACCTCTCAGTGTCAAGTACATGTAACCAGAACTGTAGTTTCCACAGGAGCAGGCGAGTATATCCTCAATCTCCTACTCCACTACAGCAAGCTAGTAGACACTCACAAGTAGCAAAGAGGGGGAAAGATGATTGGGAAGAAAAAGAGAGACTGCCACTGGATTTGTTCTGGTCTTGGCTTGTGCTACTCTCCTGGTAGGTGCCTGCAAAAGCTTAATATAACACTACCACAAGGAAATACTCTATAACTCTACTACTATTTCCATCTCTGAGTTACCTGTCGGTATCCCAGTGGTTGCCACTCTGTTTGAATTAAAAGGAGTCTGACCTGTCTCCTTCTGTGTTATTTGGTGTCTTATTTCAGGTAGGAAATCTGCAGTACAAGAACTCATGTATCATCGAAAGTAATTCAAGAACTACTTAGTTAGGTTATTTCTTCTAAATATACCTGTATGTTATTTTGAATATCTTCCTGTCTATTCTATTCTTGAAATAGTCTCTTTTATTCTTTTATTGTCTAATTCGCTTTTCTTGTGTTCATTTCTTTATTATAGGAGCCAGACTGCAGTTCCAAATGGTTGGTAAGTACAATTATATATATATTATAATTTTATCTACTTGGTGCTCTTGAAAATCAACTGTCATACGTTCTAAATAGCGCTGAAGAATCCAGATGATTTAGTCTAGTCACTCCCTGACTCTTGATATGCTTGTGACTTGTGACTTGTCCTTTCGGGTGAAAGTCTCTTGGACTCTGAACACTGTCCTTCACTCCTACACTTGTGGTGCTTAATGAAATTCTAGAGAAGCTAGCTGGTAAAGCTCTACTCTTCTGCTTGACTTCAAATATATATATATATATATATATATATATATATATATATATATATATATATATAAATTCACTGAAAAAACCATAGGTTATAGACCATATATAGTTAGGGATTAGCATTTTCAAAACCTTATTTTACTCGCACAAAACCATTGAAATTCGCATATATAGTTAGATGCACTAACTATATATCGCGCACCCGCAATCCACTGCTGATGATGTCACATATTACATCATTCATGACATGCTCAGTGACATCACTGATGACATCACTGATGACATCTCAAATGACATCACTGATGACATCACTGATGACAACATCCAGTGACTGTATGTTTCTGTAAAGTTAAAATATGTCTTACATATTGAAGAATGAGTGGATGTATAAGTGTCTGGATGAAGGATTTAGTAGGTGCATGACTGACTGTATGAGTGAGTGATTAAATGTGTCTCACTGAGTGCATGGGTTAGTGACTAAACTGTCTTAATTTGTGCATCATTATGTCTGTTGTTCTGTAAACTGCTGCATGTGTTGATCAGTAGCTATATGAGTAACTATATGGGTTATTGATTGGTTGCCCAAGTATTTGTATGGGAGACTGATTGTGTGTGTGGGTGGCTGGGAGGTCTATGACTCTGTGCATAGATGTGTGAGCAGTTGATTCACTAGATGTATGGGTTCAAAAGTGCATGTGGAAATAGCTGTATGGGCGGTTGACTGTGTGCATGAGTGTATTGGTGAGTGAATGGATATCTCAGTGCTACATGTCAAAGTAAGTACATATGTAAAACACAGTACATGTGAGAGTTGACATATATAAATAACTGTGCATAAGAGCCAGTGAATGTGTGAGTGGCTGTATGGATCATTGTGAACTTATATCAGGGATTGTATAAGAGAGTAAATATGTGTTAGTATATGTTTGAATAAGTAAGGTGTGTATAACTGTATAGTTGAGGAAATGGAGGTGTGATTGATTCTTTGCATGACTGACTAGGTGTGTGAGTAACTCCATGGATGAGTGACAGTCTGTGAGTGTCTGTTTACACTGAGTGTATCTAAGGTTATTTTAGAGTCTGAAGAGGTTCATCACATTATCACATGAATGATGTCATCAGTGATGTGATCAGTAATGTCAAATGAGATGTCATCAGTGATGTCATCAGTGATGTCATTTGAGATGTCATCAGTGATGTCATCAGTGATGTCATTTGAGATGTCATCAGTGATGTCATCAGTGATGTCACTGACCATGTCATGAATGATGTAATATGTGACATGATCAGCAGTGGATTGCGGGTGCGCAATATATAGTTAGTGCAACTAACTATATATGCGAATTTCAATGGTTTTGTTTGAGTAAAATAAGGTTTTGTAAATGCTAATTCCTAACTATATATGGTCTATAACCTATGGTTTTTTCAGTGAATATATATATATATATATTACCTACTGGCGGTCGCCAGTAGGTATATATAGTTAGGATTTTTTCTCTATGGGACTTTTGAAAATTCTATGTCTAATAACTTTGGCGTTTGTCGACGGAATCGGCTGAAATTTTCAGGAAAATGGCACATTTTGTTTCTGAGCAGCCCCTGAAAATTTGGGGGGGTTTCATCAAGGGGGGGGTCGAGAAAAAAGGGGGGTCCCAAAACCCGTTTCTAACATTGAGTTTTCCATAGGGCGTTTGGCCTCACTTTTAGCTCGAACGGCTGAATGGATTTGCACGAAACTTGGCAAAATTGTAGGGACTGTTAGCCCAATGTGCCTTTGCTGGGTCTCAATATATGTGCTCCAGTGGATTTTGAGAAATTAACGTTTTAAAAAACAGATATATCTGTGACAGCGTCCCGGATAGCGCACCGGTTCGCGTACTTTTCGCGTAACGGAGCTTTGCGAAGCGAAGCTGATTGGCTCTCCGGTGTCTGTCAACATTCTAAACAGTCCGGAGCGGCCGCCATCTTGTCTCTCGGTAGGATCGAGAGACAAGAGGAGGAGAAAACCGAAGGGGGAATTTAATGAAAGGGGGCAAGGTAGACCCTTCTTGACCCCCTAGGAATGATGTTGGGGTTATTAAAGGGTCCCGCGGGGCAAATAAAAAAATATTGATTTTTTGCGGTAGAAACGCTTTCCGGTTCGCGAACCGGGTAGTGAACCAGGACGCGAAACGGGAATTCGCCATTTTGTGTTTGGATTTAATTAAATTACAAGATGGAGGAAAAACAATGTGAGAAATGGGTATAAGGGGGTACGGGAGACGTATCCTGACACCCTATGTTTGATGAGGGTGGCTGAGGAGGCTCATATATGTTGATACTTGTCTTCCAGCGGCTGCGCGTGAGCGTTTTTTTTTGTTTTTTTTGCTGCGTGACGTCTGTTAACGTTCGATTAGAAGGAAATCAGGAAGTGTTGACCGCCATTTTGACACTGCGAGTAAATATATTGTTAAAAATAATTGTTATAAATTAATCCGTATTGATAAACATTGTCTGCGCCATCTTGCTTTTTTTCCAATGCCACACTTTTGTCGTGCACGGCAGCCATTTTAGATGCCTTGACCAGACCCACTCTCTGCACGCCGCCGATCGTGACGTCTGTTAACGTTCAATTCGAAGGAAATCAGGAAGTGTTGACCGCCATTTTGACACTGCGAGTAAATATATTGTTAATAATAATTGTTAAAAATTAATTTGTATTGATAAACATTGTCTGCGCCATCTTGCTTTTTTCCAATGCCACACTTTTGTCGTGCACGGCAGCCATTTTAGATGCCTTGACCAGACCCACTCTCTGCACGCCGCCGATCCTCAGCATGGCTCCCCACCCTCGCAAGCATCTCCCCCACGCACTGGTCACCCCCGCTCTCTGTCTTATGCAAGGGCCATAAACTTCCCCCCATCTGCGCTGCTCTTCCCTGAGAATCATACCCTGTGCCCGCCCGACACCACCCTTTCACCCTATTCACTACCGCGTCCTCTGACATTCCTCTTCCTTTATGTCTGATTGTCCAGGCCGGTCCCAGGCTATCACGTAGCCCTGCGGATGTAGTTTATGGCCTCAACTGTAAAGAATCACCCCTCTTCAAAGGAGTTACAGTAGATCAAGGCCCCCACCCGATGAGATCCGTCACACCACACACGTTCCTACTATCTGATAACCATCCTGTATTGTGATTGGGGAGGGGATTCTCACTGTGAGGGTGTGTGGGACCGAGCCTGAAGCGGAAGATTCCAGGGATGCCTCTTTGTACATCAAAGTTTTTACAATTATGTGTCACATTAAAAATATATAGCACTCCAACAAAGTAGTAGGATTATAAAACTTTAATAACTTATAAATATATACAACGCAACAAAAACAGTAAACACGTTTAAATTTTTTTTTTTAAAACAGAAGCAACAATGGTCAGTAGCTGTCTTTTGTGCGAATAGTCCCAAGGCAGCACAACGTGCTGAGTTCTGGACGGCACCCAGGTGATGTCACCTGGGTGCCGCACTGGTTTTGGTATCCTACAATGCTGCTCCGAAAAACGGCATGGGGCGCCCCGGGGGGGGTGGGGGGGGGGGGGGAGGCAGCGTGAACGGGCCTCCCCAGGTGGAGGCTCGTCTGTTGTAGTGGGGCACCCCTTTAGCGTTTCACTTGCCATTCAGCGGTTTTCCGCCCGCTTTTGCTGCACTGTGCCTCGTCAGTAGCGGTCTGTTGTGCGAATAGTCCCAAGGCAGCAGAACGCGCTGAGATCTGGATGGCACCCAGGTGATGTCCAGTAAGTTGCCGCACTGGTGTGGCCATCCTACAATGCTGTGCCGAAAGACGGCGTGGGGTGCCCGGGGGGGGGGGGAGAGGCGGCGTGAACGGACCTCTTCCGCCTCCCCAGGTGAAGGCATCTCATCTGCAGTTTGATTTGGTGGATAATCCCCGACCTGCCAGTACATCCACCAATGAAGTGGCAGTGACAGAATCAGAGGCAAGGGAAACGGTTCTAAATCTTCAGAAGAACTTTGGACAAATGAAAATGACATGTTTAACTTGCGGCAAATTAATTTCATGTGGAGAGAGGAGTGCTATTCTAATCAACAGAGCTTATGAACATCATCTTAGTCGCTGGTTGGTGGAGACATTTTGACTATATCCTGGACCTGTCCGGCCTCGCCCAAAATGGCGCCGGTATAAATGGGACTCGTAACTCCTTGTTGTGTACTGGTTGCCCAACCTTGATATCACGAGATACGTATGCAGTTTTGAAGCACATGGCGGGCGGGGACGAGTACTGATTGAATATTTGGACATCCCTATTGATATTAAGTTCTGATGTGTTATTGATTACTGTACTATTGAAAGTTCGATTTAACGTCACCCATGGTACTTGCCCGCAAATGTATATCTAGATAATTTTATTGTAACTGGCCCTGTCGTACTTTAATTATAAAATGTACGTCCACCGATTCCGCAAATGTTAGACACCTTAGTTCTTGCAACCTAATGGGTCGCCCGTTACGTTGTTCTACAGTGTAAATGTCCCCTCATCATATACGATTCCAGTTTGCTCCGTGGCCGGCCCACGTGGTTATAGGCCCGTATTTGTATACTGACATTTTCACAATAAAGGTTTTTAAAACAAAACATGGTAGTAGTACTTACATTGGAAATTTTTGAATAATAGCCACTGTTTTCGAATCAGTAAAAGGCAAGTGAAATAAAGCAGTCCAATTACATGACGGTTAAAAGGTATAATACGCAGGAACGCAGTAAAGATAAATGGTCAAGGGCTGTTGTGTTTTCTACTCCTGCAACATAAAGTGAACGATAAGAATCTGATATTCAGGCCTATCGGCGACTAAGACAGCAGGCCGAGCCTCTTTTGCTCAACGGCTCCCTCATGGGACGAAGAAACGCCCTTTTTCTCGAAATAGGAATATTTTACTTGCAGGACAGTTGTAAAGTTCCCGGGAAAATACATTAGCCTGGAACATTATAACATATATGTTTAAGAAAAAAAAATGTTCGAAAGCAATAACTAGCGTTATTATGACCAAGCCTTTCATCATTAGAATAACAAAAGTAAAATGAACCAATGAAAAGTTTTATTAACAAGTCACATGACCTGTTATGCTTATGTTACGCGCTGCGCGCCGCGCTCTGGATCGCTTCCGGTAAGCTGCGCCTTGCGCACCGGAGTACTTCCGGGTGTGCTAACACGGCCCGTCATATGACGCATTACGCGACAACGCAGGTCCAGAATATAGTCATAAATGTCTCCACCAACCAGCGGTCGGAACACAACCCCTTTCAGTAGTCCAAAAAGTTCTGTTAAATGACAACAGAAGGGACAGGCTACAAGAACCTTCAGTCAAAGAGGGGAGGGCAAGTTCTTCTCTACCTGTTCACGTTGGGGCTCCACCGGAACTTATAGAATTTGGGCGGGGTGTGTGGCGGAGCCGAGCTGTCTTGCAGCCATCATGGCGTCGAGCTCAGTTCATCTCACTAGTTTCGTATTTCTCATGAGGGGTTGTTCCTAATGTTTCTATTTTAGCGAGGTCAAAAAGAGATCCCATTAGTGGCCTACTGATTTTGCTCGATTCCTTTTGTTTTTTAAAACGATTTTTCACTATCTGCAAAGACTAAACAGAGTATTGCGACTCTGTGCTTGTTTGTTATTAGAGAATGAAGCAAAGAGATCCAATTCTAAAACAGTAAATGCTTGGATAACAATCAATCAAATGGAGAGAGAAGCAGGCACGACGGATTACAACGGGGCAAAGGCCTGCGTTACCTACCCTTCACTATCTGGAAAGAGAGAATACTCCTAAAAGAAAAAAAGGGGGGGGGCAGCGTTCAAAGCACATCAGCGTGCATAGACACGAAAATGTTTTTACCTACCACATACTTGACATTTTAAAGCTTTTCATATTTGCTATTAAAAAACCATTGAAATTCACTGAAAAAACCATAGGTTATAGACCATATATAGTTAGGAATTAGCATTTACAAAACCTTAATTTACTCGCACAAAACCATAGAAATTTGCATATATAGTTAGTTGCAATAACTATATATCGCGCACCCGCAATCCACTGCTGATGATGTCACATATTACATCATTCATGACATGGTCAGTGACATCACTGATGACATCACTGATGACATCTCAAATGACATCACTGATGACATCTCAAATGACATCACTGATGACATCTCAAATGACATCACTGATGACATCACTGATGACATCTCATTTGACATTACTGATCACATCACTGATAATATCATTCATGTGATAATACGAGGAACCTCTTCAGACTCTAATATAACCTTAGATACAATCAGTGTAAACAGACACTCACAGATTGTCACTCATCCATGGAGTTACTCATACATCTAGTCAGTCATGAAAAGAATCAATCACTCCTCCATTTCCTCAACTATACAGTTATACACACCTTACTTATTCAAACATATACTAACACATATTTACTCTCTTATACAATCCCTGATACAAGTTCACTATGATCCATACAGCCACTCACACATTCACTGGCTCTTATGCACAGTTATTTATATATGTCAACTCTCACATGTACTGTGTTTTACATATGTACTTACTTTGACATGTAGCACTGAGAAATCCATTCAATCACCAATACACTCATGCAGACAGTCAACCGCCCATACAGCTGTTTCCACATGCACTTTTGAACCCATACATATAGTGAATCAACTACTCACACATCTATGCACAGAGTCACACACCTCCCAGCCACCCACACACACACTCAGTCTCCCATACAAATACTTGGGAAACCAATCAATAACCCATATAGTTACTCATATAGCTACTGATCAACACATGCAGCATCTTACACAACAACAGACATACTGATGCACACATTCAGACAGTTTAGTCACAAACCGATGCACTCAGTGAGACACATTTAATCATTTACTCATACAGTCAGTCATGCACCTACTAAATCCTTCATCCAGACACTTATACATCCACTCATTCTTCAATATGTAAGACATATTTTAACTTTACAGAAACTTACAGTCACTGGATGATGTCATCAGTGATGTCATCAGTGATGTCACTGACCAATTTATGAATGATGTAATATGTGACATCATCAGCAGTGGATTGCGGGTGCGCGATATATAGTTATTGCAACTAACTATATATGCGAATTTCTATGGTTTTGTGCGAGTAAATTAAGGTTTTGTAAATGCTAATTCCTAACTATATATGGTCTATAACCTATGGTTTTTTCAATGAATATATATATATACATATATATATATACATATATATATATATATATATACATATATATATATATACATATATATATTACCTACTGGTGGTCGCCAGTAGGTATATATAGGTAGGATTTTTTTGAATAGGGATTTCTGAAAATTCTATGTTGAATAACTTTGGCGTTGATGGACGGAATTGGCTGAAATGTTCAGGAAAATGGCACATTATGTTTCTGAGCGTCCCCATAAAGTTTGGGGGGGTTTCGTCAAGCGGGGGCCGAGAAAAAAGGGGGGTCCCAAAACGTGTTTTTAACATTGAGTTTTCCATAGGGCGGTTGGACTCACTTTTAGCTCGAACGGCTGAATGGATTTCCACAAAACTTGGCAAAATTGTAGGGACTGGCAGCCCGATGTGCCTTTGCTATGTCTCAAGATATATGCTCCAGTGGTTTTTACGAAAATTAACTTTGAAAAATATATATTGGGCTACATTGGGCTACATATATGTTAGAGCCCAAATGTAGCCCAATGTAGCCCAATGTAGCCCAAAGATGGCCACCAGAGACAAAAAAAACAAATGTAGCCCAAATATCAGCCAGATGTAGCCCAACTATAGCCCAGTGACAGAATGTCCCAGAGTGTTCTAAAGAACAACTAGAGCGCTAACAGTCTTACTTATGACAAAAGTATGGCACACCTGAAGTCATCTTGATTGGAATAAAGTGTTAACACTTAAAACATTTAATTTGCAAAGGAACAAAATGAGGGGGTTCATTTTGCCATAGAAATTATGATTAGTGCTGAAGAAAGAAAAATTAGGGCACATTTTGAGTGACTTCTCAAATCCTCTTATATTTCATTAAAAAAATTCTGATATGCAGTCTCCCTAGATGGCACCCAGAGACAAAAGAGCCCAAATGTAGCCCAAATATCAGCCAGATGTAGCCCAACTATAGCCCAATGACAGAATGTCCCAGAGTGTTCTAAAGAACAACTAGAATGCTAACAGTCTTACTTATGACAAAAGTATGGCACACCTGAAGTCATCTTGATTGGAATAAAGTAGTAACACTTAATACATTTAATTTGAAAAGGAACAAAATGAGGGGTTTCATTTTGCCATAGAAATGTTATATATATATATATATATATATCCACGGATTCCTTTCGAGTCAGGAAAAGGACGACAAGCCACACCACCAGGTACCGGAAAGATTGTTTATTTCAGGGCATAAACAAGACGCGTTTCGAGCTCACGGGCTCTTGGTCACATGACCATCATTTTTTTCAACCTTATTTAAATAGTGGAAAAAATAATAGAAAGGGAAGAAAGTTTTCCGTGTTTACAAACATCACACGGAAACTTTACTTACAAGTGCAATTTCTAAAGCTAAATAAATTGGTTAAGAATTACAAAGAATGCACATTTCCCAAATGTTTGGTGTTGAATCAGTGCAAACACTCAGTGAATTAACAACTCAGAAAAAAATAGCAAACAAAGCGCATCAGGGTATAGTACCCATATGGTTATTTTGAGAAGACAGGTTTAGAGAAAAGGAGGGAACGAGAAAATGAGTGACAAATTATATATAAGGATGATCGAAAATAGAGGAGGATGTCAAACATTGATTGGATGACAAAGTCGCTTGGGTCTAGTACCCATTGCATTATGCCTCCATATAAATCAGGATGTCAAACATTGATTGGAAGACAAAGTCACTTGGGTCTAGTTCCCATTGCATCATGCCTCCATATAAATCAGTATCAATCTTATGATTCAGTATAAGACAGTGAATAGCTATAGTCTCTATCTAGTCAAAATTGCGGTGAATTAAACTATTATAAATTTGATATTTTCCCAAAATGTTCTATCCCGTGCTCATAGTCGTACTTTGTTATTTCTCGTGTCGCAGTAGTGCTCATAACAGTATTCACTATTAGTGGTTTGTTGCTTCTTATCAAGACGAGGTCTATCACTATAGGGAAAGTAAGAAAAAATGGAAAGAAAATACATTAGTTGAATTGCAAATATGATACATATAGACTATTAAGACATGATAGCATTTTTCGCATCGTTCTCCTCTCTCACCATTTCAACCTGTCTCATATTCATAATTGATTCAATTATATGTGAGACTGTATTAACCAAACATTATTAGAATCTAAATCATAGTGATGTCACTGACCATGTCATGAATGATGTAATATGTGACATGATCAGCAGTGGATTGCGGGTGCGCGATATATAGTTAGTGCAACTAACTATATATGCTAATTTCAATGGTTTTGTGTGAGTAAAATAAGGTTTTGTAAATGCTAATTCCTAACTATATATGGTCTATAACCTATGGTTTTTTCAGTGAATATATATATATATATATATATATATATATATATATATATATATATATATATATATATATATATATATATATATCCACACCACCTCGTACTTCCAAAGTACAGTTTGCACTCCAACAATGATCTCCGCCACACAGGTAAGTGGTTTAGGAAGTCTTTATTCCATATACAGCCAAACTTAGGACAAAAACCCAACGCGTTTCGGCGACACACTCGCCTTGGTCACGGGTTAATTGGTTAGTTTAACAGCCGATATTTAAACAAAGAAAAAGTGCAAAAAAGTGTGTCAGGAAGTGCAAACATAAACAACGGACTGCTGTATTCACACGGCAACCATGTCGGCCATCTTATCATGGTGAAATACAACCACATTCTGTATCATATATTGCAGGTAAGTAATACAAAAAGAAAACTGATAGCATCAACAGGTTTTCATACAGAAATATGATGGATACATATTTGATAACATATAGAATCCAATTCATACCATCTTATGTCCGATATTTTAAGCGGCATGCATGATATCTACTTATATCAGCCAAATATATATTACGTGAGAACATCCCAAGTGGGTGTAGCGTCATCTATCAGTAAAGCCAGATGTATACGATATAAGTTTCAAGCAGAGTAGCAAATTCCCAAGTGGGTAAAGGAATTCTTGTCAAAATCCACTGTGCCAACAATTCATATATACACAGTGTGAGCCCAAGTGGGTGAAGACATCACCACAGCTATAACATCCACAAAAATATATAAATGCAACGTACATGCTCCGGCAATTGAAAAGCATAGTATAATCTGGCACCTCATATAATCACTATACAACTAGTGTATAGAACAAAAAAAGTGTTGATAGACACCAAATCGTTTTCGAATGACTACTCCACAGGTGACAGTTCATCCAAGTATGGTCATCCTGGCTGATTGGCATGCATTGATAAACGTTACCTCATTTCTTTCATACCTGCAAAAAATGAAATATCTGGTGATGGCTCAATACATGAATGTTCCCATACCCAACTCAGTGATTTAAAATGTAAGTTAAAAACAATGAAGGAAGTCTCAGACAAGAGAAGCAAAGAATTTCAGTTAAGCACTTAATCGGTAATGTGAAGCAACCCCAGCATAAGCAGCAACAACAAAATTACAAAAATTGACCAAATCATTCTCCCAGAAACCAGCTCATTTCTTCTTCGGAATTCAATCCTTCTGGGATCTTGGAATTAAGCTCTAAGATTAATCTAGATTCCATTTGTCGCAGTTTACGTATCCGGTCCCCACCCCTGTTGGATTGAGGGACTCTGTCAATTACAAAGAATCTTAAAAGATTACGGTTCGCATTGTGTTTCTCTTCAAAATGTCTCGCAATAGGGGACAGCTTATCTTTATTGGCAATGGCCCGCATATGTTCCAGTATTCTTTTCTTAGCGGGGAACATAGTGCTGCCCACATACTTCTTTTCACAAGGGCACAACAATACGTAGACACAGTAGTCCGATAAACATGTCAGATGTTTCTCTATTTTCCTCTCAGATTCATAAAGAGGAAAGTAGACTGTTTTAACATTGCAACTGTATTTGCATGCTTTGCAGTTCATGCAAACATAGAACCCTTGGATTTCCCTAGACGACATTTTGCGTGAAGAGATTTCATTTTTGCTAAGCCTATCTTTTAAGGAGTTGTTCTTCCTATATGTGATACTAGGGGATTCTTTCAATACATCAGTCAAGGTAGATTCAGTGTGCAGTATCTTCCAGTGTCTATTAAGACACTTCCGCAGATCACCAGATTTGGAGTTAAAGGTAGAAATATACCTAATGGTGGAATCAACACAAGATTTTTCCTTAGGTGTTAAAAGATCAGCTTGGGTCAGTTTGGATGCTTTCACAAATGCATCTTTTATGCATTTCTGCCCATAGCCTCTCTCAATGAAACGTTGTTTCATGACTTTACACTCTTTTTGGAATTCAGTGTCACAGCTACAGTTTCTCCGAGCCCGAAGAAATTCCCCGTAGGGGATACTGTAGACTAGAGATTTGGGGTGACTGCTTTCCGCGTGTAACAGAGTGTTACCTGCGGTTTCTTTTCGGTGTAGGCACGAAGTCAGCAAATTATTGACTACAGAGATTTCAAGATCTAGGAACACTGCCCTTTCTTTACATATGGTGCCCTCAAAACGCAGATTTAAGTAATTGACATTCAATGCTTCAATGAATTGTAGAGCTTGTTCATGACTCCCACTCCAGACGACAAATAAGTCGTCAATATAGCGGAGCCATGAAACTACATGGATGTAATGGTTGCCATGGCGACTGGGCACCTGCCGCTCCCACCACCCCATAAAGAGGTTGGCATAGCTTGGGGCAAAGCAGGTGCCCATCCCAGTCCCCTGTTTCTGTCTAAAAAACATTTCATTAAAAATAAAAAAATTATTTTCTAGACAAAATTGTATCATCTGCAACAACATGTGATTATGGTCAAGAAAGGAGATGGAGCGAAATTTCAAATAGTATTCGCACGCTTTCAGTCCATCCGAATGTATGATGGACGTGTATAGGCTATTGACATCCAGTGTAATAAGCCAAAATTGTTCATCCCATGTAATATCTCTGATTTTATTGAGAAAGTCACGACTATCCTTGAGATAGGATGGGAGTTCTTCTACAAATGGACGGAGGAAAAAGTCAATGTATTGCGAGGTTTTTTCCAAGAGAGAGTCTATAGAGGAGACAATCGGTCTACCTGGAGGTGTCACAGAGTTTTTGTGTAATTTGGGCAAAAGATATAAAATTGCTACCTTGGGTGTGCGGTTGAGCATAAAAGAATATTCCTCCCATTCTAGCAATTTACTCGTATGCCATTCTTTAAGCATTTCGTGATATCTCGTGGTGGATTCCTTTATTGCAGTGATAGATGTTTGTTCATAGCATTCAGTATCCATTAGCTGTCTCATGCCTTCGTTAATATAATCACTTATGTTTTGAACCACCACATTGCCACCCTTATCAGATTGATGGATGGTGATGGTCTGATCCATTTGTAGATTCTTAATGGCCATTCTCTCTTGTTTGGATAAATTATCTTTCTCCCATTTCCTCTTATTTTTTGCCATGTTTTTTAGGTCTTTGATAACCAATTCCTCAAAGATGTCAATGCCACAGGGCGGGAGGGTAGGGTTGAAAGTCGATTTAGGTTTGAAGTCATTCGGGCAGTTCAGATTAACCGTAAAGCCCAAAGATGTCGCATCACAGGGGGATGAATCTATCTCCTCAAATTCTAATTCCTTCAACACAATGAGTGCTTCAACCTCATTTACCGTTTCAGATGCTGGCACAACATTCTTAGATGGTACAGTAGTTCTAGCTTTCAACTTGTGCCATTTGCGGAGCCTTAATTTACGTGTGAATTTGTACAAGTCTATTCTCTCTTGAGAATAAGAGAAATTAGAGGTAGGACAAAATGATAGACCAAAACTTAAAACATCAAACTCAACATCAGTAAGAAATCTGTTAGAAAGATTTACCACATTCTTCGTGTTCTTTATTTTCCTCGTTGTTTCTTTTGGCCTCTCGTTTCCACTCCCAATGCTTGGCTCGTGTTTTTTCCACCAGCCGCCCCTCCTTGTACATTTGGGGTTGTGGGTGTTCCTCCTGTTTGTCTTCCTCTTCCTCTGCCGCGTCCTGTAAGGCCTCTTCCTCGCCCCCTGCCTCGATCTATTTGCCAGCTCTGCAGATTCTGTTTCTGATTCATTTTTCGAAATTCCTCCCGAAAATTTGGCAGAGTGCTAGATGGTTCGTTTGATAGTAAAGTTCCATCATCTGAGATATCGCTCTCACTGATCTCACTTTCTGCTCCATCCGCCGTTGTATTGCTCTTGCTGGTGTTTTTGCTCACATTATCATATTTCTTACTGAACGTAAAGATTCTGCCGGACAAGTAATCAATTTGATCTCTTAGGAATTTACGTTCCTTCTTCATGATTATTTCCTCCTCGTGTTTCAGAACCCTTTTGGAGATCTCCTCCATTTTGCTTTTGAAAGTTTCATCGCTGTCCTCTTTCTCAATTTCTTCTTTCAATTCAGCAATCGTTATCAGCAGCGATGCGTGTTCCTTCCACGCAAACTTGATTAGGATCGACATCATGCGGTTCGAACAATCCATCAGATTGGCCGCCCATTCATTCGCCAGTTCTGGGTCTTGATCTTCGTACGAGGGCGCAATCAATATTCTAAGACCTCTGGGTACACGTTTTTCTTGCTGATACTTCTCCAAAGTGATTGCTTCCCACCATTTGGAAAGTTCTTTACGCATCAGCCTTTCTAATCTTGAATATTTCTGACTCAGGGAGGTCACGGCAGAATCCTTTGTTACATTAATGTTTGTTTTACCTGGTTGTTTAACAAACATGGTTGCAGCTCTTTGCCTCCTTCGTGCTTCCGTATCTTCTTCCATAGTTTGGCTGTGAGTAAAGCGTGATGCACCTTTCCGCTTAGTTCACTGCTTCCTAATTTGTATCCACATGTGTTCAACCGCCACGGGAACACTACGGCAACATTGTAGCCCTCGACGCGACTCTCTCGATATCCCGTTAGAGTCTGCGGAGGGAACGCAGCTACGCCCAAACGCCGGTAAATGAGTTTAAAGTTCATACACAGAAGCCGCAAGCTATTGGTCTCGCTTTTCCGTGGATACACAACGCCAACAATTAAAGAAACAGTCTTTTGTGGACGGATTACACTCGGTATCAGATTGGTGATTGTTCGGTCTCACCTTCCGGTAGTCCTCCAAAGATATCTCGTAGTGTCTTGATGGTAGCAGTATCCAACGAATTGCGGTCCGCAATTCGTTGGATACTGCTACCATCAAGACACTACGAGATATCTTTGGAGGACTACCGGAAGGTGAGACCGAACAATCACCAATCTGATACCGAGTGTAATCCGTCCACAAAAGACTGTTTCTTTAATTGTTGGCGTTGTGTATCCACGGAAAAGCGAGACCAATAGCTTGCGGCTTCTGTGTATGAACTTTAAACTCATTTACCGGCGTTTGGGCGTAGCTGCGTTCCCTCCGCAGACTCTAACGGGATATCGAGAGAGTCGCGTCGAGGGCTACAATGTTGCCGTAGTGTTCCCGTGGCGGTTGAACACATGTGGATACAAATTAGGAAGCAGTGAACTAAGCGGAAAGGTGCATCACGCTTTACTCACAGCCAAACTATGGAAGAAGATACGGAAGCACGAAGGAGGCAAAGAGCTGCAACCATGTTTGTTAAACAACCAGGTAAAACAAACATTAATGTAACAAAGGGTTCTGCCGTGACCTCCCTGAGTCAGAAATATTCAAGATTGGAAAGGCTGATGCGTAAAGAACTTTCCAAATGGTGGGAAGCAATCACTTTGGAGAAGTATCAGCAAGAAAAACGTGTACCCAGAGGTCTTAGAATATTGATTGCGCCCTCGTACGAAGATCAAGACCCAGAACTGGCGAATGAATGGGCGGCCAATCTGATGGATTGTTCGAACCGCATGATGTCGATCCTAATCAAGTTTGCGTGGAAGGAACACGCATCGCTGCTGATAACGATTGCTGAATTGAAAGAAGAAATTGAGAAAGAGGACAGCGATGAAACTTTCAAAAGCAAAATGGAGGAGATCTCCAAAAGGGTTCTGAAACACGAGGAGGAAATAATCATGAAGAAGGAACGTAAATTCCTAAGAGATCAAATTGATTACTTGTCCGGCAGAATCTTTACGTTCAGTAAGAAATATGATAATGTGAGCAAAAACACCAGCAAGAGCAATACAACGGCGGATGGAGCAGAAAGTGAGATCAGTGAGAGCGATATCTCAGATGATGGAACTTTACTATCAAACGAACCATCTAGCACTCTGCCAAATTTTCGGGAGGAATTTCGAAAAATGAATCAGAAACAGAATCTGCAGAGCTGGCAAATAGATCGAGGCAGGGGGCGAGGAAGAGGCCTTACAGGACGCGGCAGAGGAAGAGGAAGACAAACAGGAGGAACACCCACAACCCCAAATGTACAAGGAGGGGCGGCTGGTGGAAAAAACACGAGCCAAGCATTGGGAGTGGAAACGAGAGGCCAAAAGAAACAACGAGGAAAATAAAGAACACGAAGAATGTGGTAAATCTTTCTAACAGATTTCTTACTGATGTTGAGTTTGATGTTTTAAGTTTTGGTCTATCATTTTGTCCTACCTCTAATTTCTCTTATTCTCAAGAGAGAATAGACTTGTACAAATTCACACGTAAATTAAGGCTCCGCAAATGGCACAAGTTGAAAGCTAGAACTACTGTACCATCTAAGAATGTTGTGCCAGCATCTGAAACGGTAAATGAGGTTGAAGCACTCATTGTGTTGAAGGAATTAGAATTTGAGGAGATAGATTCATCCCCCTGTGATGCGACATCTTTGGGCTTTACGGTTAATCTGAACTGCCCGAATGACTTCAAACCTAAATCGACTTTCAACCCTACCCTCCCGCCCTGTGGCATTGACATCTTTGAGGAATTGGTTATCAAAGACCTAAAAAACATGGCAAAAAATAAGAGGAAATGGGAGAAAGATAATTTATCCAAACAAGAGAGAATGGCCATTAAGAATCTACAAATGGATCAGACCATCACCATCCATCAATCTGATAAGGGTGGCAATGTGGTGGTTCAAAACATAAGTGATTATATTAACGAAGGCATGAGACAGCTAATGGATACTAGTCAAGTCAAGTCAAGTCAGAGAATTTATATAGCGCACTACATACCCAGAGGGTTTCAAGGCGCTTAGAAGGGGAGGAGGATTACTTGTCAAATATCCACATTTTAAGTTGCTTTCTGAATGCTAGGTGGTTCTGGGTAAGGCGAAGGTAAGCGGGGAGCGAGTTCCATGTCTTAGCAGCCAGGTATGAGAAGGATCTGCCTCCCATGGTGGTTTTGTTGATGCGAGGTACAGTGGCGAGGGCTTGGTTGGAAGAACGTAATTGGCGGGAGGGGGTGTAGAAGGACAGTCGTGAGTTGAGGCATTCTGGTCCGATGTCGTAGAGTGATTTGTGTGCGTGGGTTAGCAGTCTGAAAGTGATCCTCTTATTGACGGGTAGCCAGTGGAGGTCTTTAAGATGACCAGAGATGTGTTCGTTGCGTGGGATGTCTAATATGATCCTGGCTGAGGCGTTTTGGATTCGTTGGAGCTTCTTCTGGAGTTTAGCGGTAGTGCCCGCGTAGAGGGTGTTACCGTAGTCGAGTCGGCTCGTGACCAGAGCGTGGGTGACTGTTTTCCTTGTTTCGGTGGGGATCCAGCGAAATGTTTTTCTGAGCATGCGGAGAATGTTGAAGCAGGATGAAGAGACGGCGTTGACCTGTCTGTTCATTGAAAGTGAGGAATCCAGGATGACGCCTAGGTTCCGTGCGTGGTCTGTCGGGATGGGTGCTTTTCCGAGGGCTTCCGGCCACCATGAGTCGTCCCATGCAGAGGGGGATGTACCTAAGATGAGGACTTCTGTTTTGTCTGAGTTCAGTTTCAGACGGCTTTGTTTCATCCATTCGGCAACTTCTTTCATTCCTTCGTGTAGGTTAGTTTTGGCGGTGCTGGGGTCATTGGTGAGAGAAAGGATTAGTTGAGTGTCATCCGCGTAAGAGATGATGTTGAGGTTGTGTTGGCGTGCGATGGTCGCGACGGGGCTCATGTATACGTTGAAGAGGGTGGGGCTGAGTGAGGATCCTTGTGGTACGCCACAGATGACTTCGGTGGCCTCGGACTTGAATGGTGGGAGGCGGACTCTCTGGGTTCTTCCGGTAAGGAACGAGGTGATCCATTCAAGTGCTTTTCCTTGGATTCCGATGTTGTTGAGGCGTTGTAAAAGGGTGCTGTGGCAAACTGTGTCGAATGCTGCAGAGAGGTCGAGGAGTATGAGGGCGACTGTGTCTCCATTGTCCAGTAGAGTTCGAATGTCGTCTGTTGCTGCGATGAGGGCGGTCTCAGTGCTGTGTTTGGCTCGGAAGCCAGATTGTGAGGAGTCGAGGGAATTGTTGGCTTCGAGGAAGGCAGCGAGCTGGTTGTTGACAGCTTTCTCGATGACTTTGGCCGGGAATGGAAGGAGCGATATGGGGCGGTAATTTTTGAGTTCGGTGGGGTCCGCTGTGGGTTTTTTGAGAAGGGCGGTGAGTTCAGCGTGTTTCCAGTCTTCCGGGAAGGTGGCGGAGTTGAAGGAGCAGTTGATGACGTCTCGGAGGTGCGGTGCTATGACGGAGTCTGCTTTGTTGAAGATGTGGTGAGGACATGGGTCTGTGGGGGATCCTGAGTGGATGGAGTTCATCAGGCGGATGGTGTCCTCAGTGGAGATAGGGTTCCAGTCGTTAAGGGTGTTCACGGGGGGAGAATGTTCAGCAAATGGTGGGGTGGGTTGGTTTCCGGGTTGGTTGTCAAAGCTGTTGTGGATGTCTGCAATCTTGTTGTGGAAGAATGAGGCTAGGGAGTCGCAGAGGGCTTGAGAGGGGGTGATGTCGTTGGAGTTGGCCGAGGGATTGGAGAATTCCTTGACGATGTTGAAAAGTTCCTTGCTGTTGTGGGCGTTGATGTCAAGTCGATCCTTGAATGCTGTTTTCTTGGCCTTTCGGATAAGTTGGTGGTGAGTGCGGGTGGCGTTTTTGAAGGCGTCCTTGGTGCTAGTGGTTGGGTCTTTTTTCCAGGCCTTTTCCAGGGAGCGGCAGAGTTTCTTGGACTTCTTAAGATCATCGTTGAACCATGAGGCCTTCTTGCTGCCAGGTTTGCTTTGATGTTTTTTCAGTGGTGCTAAGGTGTCGGCGGTGTTGGATAACCATAGGGTGAGGTTGGCGGCGGCTTCGTTTGCGTTAGAAGAGAGGGCTGGGGTGTTTAGAAGGAGCGATGCGGAGATCTGGTCTGTGGTGATTTTGTTCCAGTTTCTTTGCAGGGTAGGTTGGAGGTGGATGGTTGGTTTTGGCTTGTTGTAGGTGAAGTGAACGCAGCTGTGGTCAGTCCAGAGGAGATCCATAGTGTGGCTGAAGGAGACATGATTGCTGGAGGTGAAGATGGGGTCGAGTGTGTGACCTGCGATGTGGGTGGGGGAAGTGACCAGTTGTTTAAGTCCGAGGTTGGCGAGGTTGTCTAAGAGGGTGGCGGTGTTGCGGTCGTTGATCTTTTCAAGGTGAAAGTTGAGGTCTCCCAGAAGGATGTAGTCTTTGGAGGGGAGCGCGTGTGGGGTGATGAAGTCCGTGATGTCTTCACTGAATTTTGCGCGGGGTCCTGGTGGTCTGTAGAGGAGGGTGCCTCTGAGTGTGGTTTTGGGGTCGATGTGGATCTGGAAGTGAAGGTGTTCGGAGTTAGCGAGGTTGGCGTCAGAGCTGGTTGAGATGCGGATTGATTTCTTATGGACGATAGCGATTCCTCCTCCTGTGTGGTCGGTGCGGTCCTTGCGTGTGATCTTATAGTCTTCAGGGATGGCAATGGTGATGTCTGGGGCGGAGGAAGCGTTCATCCATGTTTCTGTTAGGAAGGCGACGTCTGGAGAGATGGTGTCTAGTAGATTCCATAGGTCAATGGCGTGTCTGTGGACTGATCGAGTGTTGAGAAGGATGCATTGTAGGTGGTTAGGGTCGGGAATCTGTGTTGTGGTCGTAGCGGAGATGTTGTCGGTGCCGATGAATACTGAATGCTATGAACAAACATCTATCACTGCAATAAAGGAATCCACCACGAGATATCACGAAATGCTTAAAGAATGGCATACGAGTAAATTGCTAGAATGGGAGGAATATTCTTTTATGCTCAACCGCACACCCAAGGTAGCAATTTTATATCTTTTGCCCAAATTACACAAAAACTCTGTGACACCTCCAGGTAGACCGATTGTCTCCTCTATAGACTCTCTCTTGGAAAAAACCTCGCAATACATTGACTTTTTCCTCCGTCCATTTGTAGAAGAACTCCCATCCTATCTCAAGGATAGTCGTGACTTTCTCAATAAAATCAGAGATATTACATGGGATGAACAATTTTGGCTTATTACACTGGATGTCAATAGCCTATACACGTCCATCATACATTCGGATGGACTGAAAGCGTGCGAATACTATTTGAAATTTCGCTCCATCTCCTTTCTTGACCATAATCACATGTTGTTGCAGATGATACAATTTTGTCTAGAAAATAATTTTTTTATTTTTAATGAAATGTTTTTTAGACAGAAACAGGGGACTGCGATGGGCACCTGCTTTGCCCCAAGCTATGCCAACCTCTTTATGGGGTGGTGGGAGCGGCAGGTGCCCAGTCGCCATGGCAACCATTACATCCATGTAGTTTCATGGCTCCGCTATATTGACGACTTATTTGTCGTCTGGAGTGGGAGTCATGAACAAGCTCTACAATTCATTGAAGCATTGAATGTCAATGACTTAAATCTGCGTTTTGAGGGCATCATATGTAAAGAAAGGGCAGTGTTCCTAGATCTTGAAATCTCTGTAGTCAATAATTTGCTGACTTCGTGCCTACACCGAAAAGAAACCGCAGGTAACACTCTGTTACACGCGGAAAGCAGTCACCCCAAATCTCTAGTCTACAGTAGCCCCTACGGGGAATTTCTTCGGGCTCGGAGAAACTGTAGCTGTGACACTGAATTCCAAAAAGAGTGTAAAGTCATGAAACAACGTTTCATTGAGAGAGGCTATGGGCAGAAATGCATAAAAGATGCATTTGTGAAAGCATCCAAACTGACCCAAGCTGATCTTTTAACACCTAAGGAAAAATCTTGTGTTGATTCCACCATTAGGTATATTTCTACCTTTAACTCCAAATCTGGTGATCTGCGGAAGTGTCTTAATAGACACTGGAAGATACTGCACACTGAATCTACCTTGACTGATGTATTGAAAGAATCCCCTAGTATCACATATAGGAAGAACAACTCCTTAAAAGATAGGCTTAGCAAAAATGAAATCTCTTCACGCAAAATGTCGTCTAGGGAAATCCAAGGGTTCTATGTTTGCATGAACTGCAAAGCATGCAAATACAGTTGCAATGTTAAAACAGTCTACTTTCCTCTTTATGAATCTGAGAGGAAAATAGAGAAACATCTGACATGTTTATCGGACTACTGTGTCTACGTATTGTTGTGCCCTTGTGAAAAGAAGTATGTGGGCAGCACTATGTTCCCCGCTAAGAAAAGAATACTGGAACATATGCGGGCCATTGCCAATAAAGATAAGCTGTCCCCTATTGCGAGACATTTTGAAGAGAAACACAATGCGAACCGTAATCTTTTAAGATTCTTTGTAATTGACAGAGTCCCTCAATCCAACAGGGGTGGGGACCGGATACGTAAACTGCGACAAATGGAATCTAGATTAATCTTAGAGCTTAATTCCAAGATCCCAGAAGGATTGAATTCCGAAGAAGAAATGAGCTGGTTTCTGGGAGAATGATTTGGTCAATTTTTGTAATTTTGTTGTTGCTGCTTATGCTGGGGTTGCTTCACATTACCGATTAAGTGCTTATCTGAAATTCTTTGCTTCTCTTGTCTGAGACTTCCTTCATTGTTTTTAACTTACATTTTAAATCACTGAGTTGGGTATGCGAACATTCATGTATTGAGCCATCACCAGATATTTCATTTTTTGCAGGTATGAAAGAAATGAGGTAACGTTTATCAATGCATGCCAATCAGCCAGGATGACCATACTTGGATGAACTGTCACCTGTGGAGTAGTCATTCGAAAACGATTTGGTGTCTATCAACACTTTTTTTGTTCTATACACTAGTTGTATAGTGATTATATGAGGTGCCAGATTATACTATGCTTTTCAATTGCCGGAGCATGTACGTTGCATTTATATATTTTTGTGGATGTTATAGCTGTGGTGATGTCTTCACCCACTTGGGCATACACTGTGTATATATGAATTGTTGGCACAGTGGATTTTGACAAGAATTCCTTTACCCACTTGGGAATTTGCTACTCTGCTTGAAACTTATATCGTATACATCTGGCTTTACTGATAGATGACGCTACACCCACTTGGGATGTTCTCACGTAATATATATTTGGCTGATATAAGTAGATATCATGCATGCCGCTTAAAATATCGGACATAAGATGGTATGAATTGGATTCTATATGTTATCAAATATGTATCCATCATATTTCTGTATGAAAACCTGTTGATGCTATCAGTTTTCTTTTTGTATTACTTACCTGCAATATATGATACAGAATGTGGTTGTATTTCACCATGATAAGATGGCCGACATGGTTGCCGTGTGAATACAGCAGTCCGTTGTTTATGTTTGCACTTCCTGACACACTTTTTTGCACTTTTTCTTTGTTTAAATATCGGCTGTTAAACTAACCAATTAACCCGTGACCAAGGCGAGTGTGTCGCCGAAACGCGTTGGGTTTTTGTCCTAAGTTTGGCTGTATATGGAATAAAGACTTCCTAAACCACTTACCTGTGTGGCGGAGATCATTGTTGGAGTGCAAACTGTACTTTGGAAGTACGAGGTGGTGTGGATTCAACAGGGTTACCTTGAGCCCTGATTTACTGCACCGACGCGCAGAGTGTCCCGGTTTCCAGTCAAGGAAAGTGCAAAAGGATATATATATATATATATATATATATATATATATATATATATATATATATATATTATATATATATATATATATATATATATATATATATATATATATATATATATATATATATATATATATATATATATATATATATATATATATATATATATTACCTACTGGTGGTCGCCAGTAGGTATATATAGTTAGGATTTTTTCTCTATGGAACTTTTGAAAATTCTATGTCTAATAACTTTGGCGTTTGTGGACGGAATCGGCTGAAATGTTCATGAAAATGGCACATTTTGTTTCTGAGCAGCCCCTGCTAATTTGGGGGGGTTCCGTCAAGGGGGGGCCGAGAGAAAAGGGGGGTCCCAAAACGCGTTTTTCCCATTCATTTTTCCATAGGGCCTTTGGCCTCACTTTTAGCTTGAACGGCTGAATGGATTTACACGAAACTTGGCAAAATTTTAGGGACTGTTAGCCCGATGTGCCTTTGCTGAGTCTCAAGATATGTGCTCCAGTGGATTTTGAGAAATTAACGTTTAAAAAAACAGATATATCTGTGACAGCGTCCCAGATAGCGCTCCAGATCGCGTACTTTTCGCGTAACGGAGCTTTGCGTAGCGAAGCTGATTGGCTCTCCGGTGTCTGTCAACATTCTAAACAGTCCGGTGCGGCCGCCATCTTGTCTCTCGGTAGGATCGAGAGACAAGAGGAGGAGAAAAAACGAAGGGGGAATTTAATGAAAGGGGGCAAGGTAGACTCCTCTTGACCCCCTAGGAATGATGTTGGGGTTATTAAAGGGTCCCGTGGGGCAAATAAAAAATATTTGATTTTTCGCGGTAGAAGCGCTTCTCGGTTCGCGAACCGGGTCGCAAACTAGTAGCGAAACGGGAATTCGTCATTTTGTGTTTCGATTTAATTAAATTACTAGATGGAGGAAAAGCAATGTGAGTATTGGGTATAAGGGGGTATGGGAGACTTATCCTGACCCTCTATGTTTTCTGAGGGTGGTTGAGGAGGCTCATATATGTTGATTCTTGTCTTCCAGCGGTTGCACATGAGCGTTTTTTTTTTTTTTTGCCGCTTGACTTCTGTTAACGTTCGATTCGAAGGAAATTAGGAAGTGTTGATCGCCATTTTGACACTGCGAGTAAATATATTGTTAAAAATAATTGTTATAAATTAATCCTTATTGATAAACATTGTGTGCGCCATCTTGCCTTTTTTGCAATGCCACACTTTTGTCGTGCACGGCAGCCATTTTAGATGCCTTGACCAGACCCACTCTCTGCACGCCGCCGATCCTCATCATGGCTCCCCACCCTCTCAAGCATCTCCCCCACGCACTGGTCACCCCGCTCTCTCTCTCATGCATGGGCCATAAACCTCCCCCCATTTGCGCTGCTCTTCCCTGAGAATCACACCCTGTGACCGCCCGACACCTCCCTTTCACCCTATTCACTACCGCACCCTCTGACACTCCTCTTCCTCTGTGTCCGATTGTCCAGGACGATCCCAGGCTATCACCTAGCCCTGCAGATGTAGTTTATGGCCCCAGCTGTAGAGAATCACCCCTCTTCAAAGGAGTTACAGTAGATCAAGGCCCCCACCCGATGAGATCCGTCACACCACACGCGTTCCTACTAACTGATAACCATCCTGTATTGTGCTTGGGGAGGGGATTCTCACTGTGAGGGTGTGTGGGTCCGAGCCTGAAGCGGAAGATTCCAGGAATGCCTTTTTGTACATCAAAGTCTTCACAATTATGTGTCACATTAAAAATATATAGCACTCCAACAAAGTTGTAGGATTATAACACTTTAATAACTTATAAATATATACAACGCTCCAACAAAGTAAACATGTTAAAAAAAACTTTTTAAACAACTATTTACATGGCATTGCTTTAACCGGCATAGACAAAGAAATGACACAGTGATGTAAACGTTTCTGAAAGAAATGCCAAGAACGTCCCATGTGAAAGTGAATTTTATCTGGCAATTTTTTTCTTTTCCTTCTCATGAAAATAAAGTTAATGCCAGGTTCGTTACCTGCCTCATCTGCAAAAAAAAACCTCTCGAGAGGGACCGAAAAAAAATATAGCTATGGTAATCATACCTTGCATCGACATGGAGAGGTGGCACTCTCTTAATTATTCTAAAGCACAACTTCGAGATTTGGTGGATAATCCCCGACCGGCAAAAACATCCACCAATGACTTAGCAATAAGTGAGTCAGAGGCAAGGGAAACGGTCCCAAATCTGTAAAAGAACTTTAGGCAGATGAGATTGACTCGTGTAGCATGTGGAAAATTAATTTCATGCGGAGAGATGAGTATTACTTTAATAAATAGATCATATGAAAATCATCAATGTCCAAAACGTCCTAGAAAGTAATTTTTGTCATTTTTGAGGAAGAGAGATAACCTACAGTGGTACGGGGTCGTTTTCGTTCGTACTAGGGGGGCCAGGTGACACTCGTTCGGGGTGGCTTAGGGGCATTTAAAACAACTTCCCTGATACAGGTAGCATATAAAGTAGAGGCTAAATACCAGGATCTTTATCGATTGCTTTATGCTGTAGAAAAATGAAAAACACACAACAAACCTGGACCATTCATATTTTCAATGTTTCTGCGTACTATACTTTTTAACCCTTAACTAATTGAGCTGCTTCATTTCACCTGCTTTTTAAAAAAAAAAAAAAAAATCGGAAACAGTGGCCATTTCTTCGAAACTTACCAATCTACGCGTTACAACTACGTTTGCTTTTTCAAAAACCTTTAATAAAAATGTTGGTGCCCAAATACGGGCTTACAACCCCGTGGGCCGGCTACGGAGCAGGCTGGAACTGAAAATGGGGGGGGGTATTTATTTGTGGAAAACATAACAGAGAGTCAGTGGTCGTTGATTTCATAGTAAAAAGTGCGACAAGTGCAACAAAATCATATTGATAATTCATTGTGAGCAAGTACCAAAAGTGTTGACAATTCGAACCTTCAATAATAAATACAGTAATCAATGATGCATTAGAAGTTAATATCAATTCATTGTTCGAACGTGTAATCAGTACCCGTCCCATGTCAATTCATTGTTCGAACGTATAATCAATACCCATCCTGGATCGACATATAATCAGTCTTATCCCATATCAATTCATGTGCTAAAAACTGCATACATATCTCATGATATCAAGGCTGAGCAATCGGGGCACAACAAGGAGTTGAGAGTTTCATTTGTACCGGCGCCATTTTGGGTAAGGTCAGGAAGGTCCAAGTATAGTCAAAATGTCTCCACCAACTCGTGGTTGGACCGGGACCTCTTTCGGCAGTCCAAAAGTTTTCGTTGAAGGGTAGCAGAGGGGACTGGTGAAATGAACCATCAGTGAAAGTGGGGTGGGAGGAAACAATCTCTCCTACCGGGTCATACTGGTGTCCCACCGGAACTGATCAAGTTGGTAGTCTTGCAGGATTTTGGTGATTTCAAGACTGAGGCCGGCGCCGGCATGAGCGCGCCGACGTCCCGCGGCTACGTCGTGGTCATTCCGTGGGTGATTATGGCAGTCATTCCCCATCGGGGGTCGGGGGCCCCCGTGGCTCTTATAGAATCTTCAAAGTTGAGGAGAACGTTTCTGGACGCAGGAAACTAGAAGCGTCGTTGCACCGCAACAGTGGACGAGACCCCTGCTGTGTGAGCGGAGCATCATTGCCTCGCAATAGTGGACGAGACCTTTTGTCGGGTGAGTGCAGCGCCGCTGCATCGCAAGAGTGGAGGAACCCTTTTGTTGGGTGAGTGGAGCGTTGGGGGTGCAGCTGAGGGGCCCCCACCTGTGGGGGTGGGAGAGGCTCGTTCGCGCCGCCCGCCTCTCCCTCCCAGCGCACCCCACGCCGACACCTGGCGTTGATATCCGTGATGTCCGGACCAGGCGATAAGAGGGGGGGGGTCGGAGGCAGAGGCAAGACATCCCCCCCGTGGCCTGCAGGGCGTCGCTTCAGGCCCGAACGGGGAGCTCATATCAAGCCCACGTGGGAAGCGGGTCAGCGAGCCAGTCTAGAAGAACACCCTCCGGCCTTGTTGACTGAAACTTCATGGACTCACCCCAGGAATTCAAGGCAGCGAGCACGTCGCCAAGTGTAGGAAAACCTTTACAGTATTCAGCAAACGTGCCGACACCTGGCGTTGATATCCGTGATGTCCGGACCAGGCGTTAAGAGGGGGGGGGGGGTCGGAGGCAGAGGCAAGACATCCCCCCCGTGGCCTGCAAGGCGGCAGAAGAAGGGAATCTGGAGACCAGTACATTTTGGGCCATCCACCCCACGGCTGATGGCGGTTAGCCGGGCCCCGCCCTGCACATGTCGAGGCCTCATCTTCCGGATGGGCGTAACAGTGGTCCTGTTGCACTTCGGGAGTTTCCGGAATGGGGGTAGGTATCTGCTGATTTGTATCTATTTCATGTTACCGTTAATGGGCGTGGCGGGCGGTGGGACAGACATGCTTGGAGCAGTGGGGGGGTGGCGGAGCCTAGCTACCTCGTGGCTGCCGTAACGTCAAGCTTGGCTTTTTTCACCACTTCCATGTTTCTTAAGGTGTTGGTGAATTATACTTCTCCGGAAATTTAAAACTCACAAATGTTTTATTTGTGTAATCGTTTCAGGTCAAACGGATTGTGGGACAATGTTCAGAATGGAAGAGTCACCAAAAGGCAAAAAGTAAATGGCGAAAAGGTATGTAGGCGCCTAAATCCAGGGTCACATGTAGGTAAATTTACATTTACAGAATCGGAGAAATTGTTTTTGATGGTAAAATGATGTGACTCCTGCAATGCGTCGCTTTTGCGGAACAGATATATGATGTAATTGTGTTGTTAATGTTACGGTGTACATGTAAAAAATGATGCATAAGTGTTGCACGGGCATTGTAGATACTCTCCTATGTGTGCTTAGCAATTTCAAGTCACTTCCCCCGGGTTCAAGGGCCTTGTAAATGCGTCCCCATGTGTGTCTGGTCATTTGAAGTCATTTTCCTTGTAGTGTAAGGCCCTTGTAAATACGCCCCCATGTGTAAAATTAATTAATTTTCCCTTAAATGTTGCGTTTTCGGTAATTTTACCGATTCGGTAATTTTACCAAAAATGCAAGATTGAAATGTGGGTAGCCAATTTTCCATTGGCACATGGCTTTCAGAATCGGTATTTTACCATGGAATACAAATCCATGGTAAAATACTGATTCCTGTGTACATGCACATCTGTGCATGTACACATATGCCATGTGACAGACAGACGTGTCCTTAGGGCATGTCTGTGTGCCACATTGCACACATGCCCGTTTTGGGGGTGCTAGATGGTGTCAAAGTGATACCCCCTGCACCCTTGACAAATTCGGTATTTACCGATTCGGTAAATACTGAATCGGTATTTGAATTTAATCCTATGGGCTTCAAGGCCCATAGGATTCAATAGCAAATACCGATTCGGTATTTACCGAATCGGTAAATACCGAATTTTTAAGGAATCGGTAATAAATCAGATGTTGGTACTTACATCCCATTTACCGATTTTGAAATACCGAATTTTTCGTTTTCGGCCGTTTCCGATCGTTAAATGGCAAATCGGTATGTAGGGGCTTAAATCCAAGACCACGTGTAGGTAAATCTACATTTACAGAATCGGAAAAATTATTTGTTCGGTAAAATACCGAATCGGTAATTTTACCGATTCTGTTAATTTGTTATGTAGGGGGGAGTCTTCTGAGTCCCAAAGGCCTTAACGAATCGGTATTTTAGCATGAAATCAAACTTCATGGTAAAATACGGATTCCGGTGTGCATGCACATGTGTGCTCGCACACCTATGTCATGTGAAAGGCAGACCTACCCTTAGGGCTGGTTTGCTTGCCACATGGCACCTGTGCCTGTTTTGAGGGTGTCAGAGGGTGTCAAAGTGATACCCCCTGCGCCCTTGTGCATACTTTTTTTTTTTTTTATAGCATTGTCGAATCTAGTTCTTACTGTTATTGATTTACTGTTTGGTAATAGTGGTTAATAACATTTTTTATTATATTTCACCACAGATTCAACTGCAGATTATTTGGGAATTAGACAATGCCATCTAAGGATAGAATTCGAAAGGCTACAAAACGTCAAAGACAGCTTGACCCCGGGAGCCGGCCGCCTATGTCGGGTGCGATCTCAGGCTACACCAGGGCTATAAGACTTGGGGAGGGGGTCGGAGCCAAGCGTCTTCTCCGTGCCATCACACCGCCCCTCGGGGGCCTCCGTCAAGCGGTTTAGGGAGGTACCGTATCACATTGTTTTCAAATGCAGTCAGGTCCACAAACGGCCCCCACTTACTTTGAGAATAGTGAAGCTGCAGCAGGTGCAAATAAGGTTTAGACAGTGTTACAAGCGCTGCTCAGAACTCTGAAGTATGGCACCCAACATCCAGGACTTATGCCATTTGTGCAAGGCAGTGACATCGAAGCAACTCAGGGACCAAAACCATGAACGAACACTCATGTATGAAAATCTTACTATTGATGCTTGACTGAGGCCAAGGAGATCAGAGTGCATGAGTGCATGAGTCTCATGCTCAATCGATTGAGCTAGCCGGATCGGGCAACTAAAAGTATAAAATAGTTATGTAAATAGTTATGTAAATAGTTATTTAATAAAATGTTTTACCCTGTTACTTTGCTGGTGTGTTGTATATATTTATAATATTTGCATAAGGTTTGTCGTTATTTTGAGCCCTTGATCACATGACATGGTTAGCCTCTTTGCCACATTTTATACAGTGTAACAATAGATCAGCTGACCACTGGGCCTGTAGACATAAAAAACATACTGCTGCCTAGTCTCAAAACCAGTGTCATTATTAATTCTTACTTTACTATCAGTAATTATTTAATAAATATCATAATAAATGTTTAAACATGTTATCTTCATTAGTTTCATGAATTTTATAAACCAACCCTTTTTGGGCACCCCCAGACATTGATAAAACAATATAAACGTTTTAATTCCGATTTTCTCTTTTCGAATAAACAGTCACTGTGCAAATATTCGCAAATAAATAAATAAATACCTTTATGCATAAAAATATTGCCAAAACCAATTCATTGTACTTAAAATGTAAAGTTCATGGTTTAGTCTAATATCCTTGGTGTTTGTGCAAAATCCGCTTTTAATGTGCAAAATTCGCAATTAATAAATGCTGACGTTTGTTTCCCTAAGAGAATGTTTTTTTTTTTTATTATTTGAGGGTGGTTATTATATAATAATGCCCAAGTGGGCTTTGGACTAAGGTGCTGAGACAACTGCGTCTACATTGTCCTTTGTCATATGGTTAGCTGTTGTTACACTGGAAGGAATGAAACATCAAAGATCGGGGTAAAAGAAATTCCCCAAATATGTGTGCCTCACCATCACCCTGTGAAAATTACATAAATGTTAAAAATCGACATGTAGATATGTTTCATATTTTCCAAGTGGCAATCTTATGTTGCAATGACTCCCTTTCCAACATTGATACCTCTTATTCATTGTGCCTCATCTATTTACTTGTTTCAGCTCAGTTTTTTACAGGCAAGTGTACAGGTCTTCAGTTGCATTCAATCCATGCAGTTCTAGGATGTATTTCGTCTCTAAGACTCTCAAGCGGGCCCCCCTATTGCCACCTCTGCGTAAAGGTGGAACCATATCTATTGCGAAATAGCTAAGGTACCCCAGATCTCCTTTGTGGCAAGAATTTATGTGTCTCGCCACCGGGTAGACTTCATCACGGTTGCTGACCGTCCGCATGTGCTGGAGTATGCTCTTGTGGACCTGCAACTTGGTACTGCCCACATATTGCAGGCCACACGCACACTCCAGCACATACACGACAAATTCAGACTTACATGTGATTTTCTTGGTAATATGTATTGGGATTTCACTAAATGGGGTGACATAGAAGGTTTTATTTTTTCCCATTTTGCAAGCCTTGCAACTTGCACATTTTATGAAACCTTTGCTGGTCTGCAGCCACGAATTGACCACTACTTCTGGGCTGCTTTTCACCAGCATGTCACTCATTGACCTTGCACGGCTGTATGTTATAGCCGGTTTGTCTGAAAGTGAACTACTGATCACAGAGTCTCCCTTCACTATAGCCCAGTCTTTACGTATTATTTATTGTAACTGCTTATGTTGTTTAATATATATATATATATATATATATATATATATATATATATATATATATATATATATATATATATATATATATATATATATATATATATATATATATATCCTTGAACTCTAGCCTTGCAACAGAATATTTGGGGTAACTTACTTGCTTTACTCAGGAAAAAGGAACAACCCCTTCAAGCCAAGACTGTCATATTCTTACCAGGACTGGAGACGTCCCACTTACCTGAACGCTACAGAAAATCTCTCCAACCTTTCCTTTCTCTTCAGGGAAAAGACGCACTTGTAGAAGCGCCTCCATAAATTAGCTCAAAAGCTCCAAAAATTCCAATGAGGGCCTGTAGAACCGTGAATGGCAGCCGGAATATCAAATGAAAGCTGCCATCTCACAGTAAACTTCAGTTGATGTGCGCCACGCTCATTGAGCGCGAGCACGAACACAGCTGACCTTGGAGCACTGGAGAAACACTAGAATGGTAACCAGAGTTGCAAATAGGGGTGGCCATCTTGGATTGTCAAAACTGCATTGGCAATAACATTCGCAGCCACAACGAGAGCAGAACCAAAGAAATGGCTCTACGAAGTCTCCTGTAAAGGTACCCATACCTCTTATAATGGGCACAATGTCTTTCTGGCATTTTAGATGCTCTGACCTGACCACTTCTGACAGTAACCCCCACTAAAACCCCCCTCTAAGTCTCCTTGGGTTTCTGGGGATGAGTTCTGTGAAATTCTCGAACTAGCCTGGGAGCATGCAAATTTCTCTTAGGTTCCCAAGACCTTTCTTCCGGACCAAAACCCTTCCAGTCAACCAAATAAAACAATTCACCTCTCTTAAGCCTGGAATCCAAAATTTGTTTAACTTCAAATTCCTCCACGTCCTGCAACTGAACTGAATTAGGTGGACCCTTCAATCTGGTATGTGGTGGATTCTTTTTGAACAAAGAAACATGAACAACTGTGTGTAATTTCAACTTAGAAGGGAGATGAATCTTAACACTCACTGGGTTGACCATCTTTTCAACCAAAAAGGGACCCACAAATCGAGGTTGGAATTTGCGGTTTCCTTTTAGATGCATATTTCTAGTTGAGATCCACACTCGGTCTCCTGGTTCATAAATGGGATTTGCACGTCTTTTTTTATCTGTCTGTTTCTTATAGGAACTCTTTGCCTTGATTAGATTGCTAGTGGCCACCTGATATGCCTTGTGTAAATCGTTTACCACTACCTCAACAGCTGGAACTTCACTTTCTTGCCTTCCCACCCAAGTGTTTGGATGTCTTCCTGAATTCAAATAAAAAGGGGGAAATCCTGTAGAAGGATGCACGGCATTGTTATAAGCAAATTCTGCCACCCAAAGGAGACTAGGCCATTCCCCCTCACTATCAATCAGAAACCGTCGCAAAAATTGCTCCAACTCCTGATTCACTCGCTCCGTTTGTCCATCAGTTTCCAGATGAAAACTAGTAGACAAACGGGAATCAACATCCAACTCATTCAGAAAGGCTTTCCAAAAATTTGAAACGAACTGAGGACCCCGATCAGAAATTACTACCTTTGGAATCCCATGTTCCTTTACTACATGTGAAGTTAAAAGAGTGGATAATTGGACAGCATTCAGAAGAGCTTTCAATGGAACAAAATGACTCATTTTGGAGAAATGATCCACCACCACCCATATAGTGGGGAAACCTTGACTAGAAATTCCACTATTAAATCCATGGAAATAGTATGCCACGGATATGGAGCTGGGGGTATGGGAAGCAACAAGCCTTGTGGAGCCATTCTAGTGGTCTTTCCTTTAACACATTGTTCACAAGAAGCCACATATTGTCTCACCTGAGCTTCCATCACGTTGAATCAGTTCTAAAATGTTCTTCACACCCTTGTGACCTGCCATTAGGTCATCATGAAAGTGTTGTATCACCTTCTCACGAAGTTCGTCATTGGGAACATAGAGTTTTTCTTTATAGTATAGTTTACCATCTTTAACTTCTCGACCTGTTCCACCAGTTACCCATTCATTCAATTCTACTTTGGAGATGGCATTCTTAAGCTTGTTTTGAAACTCGGGAAAGGCAACAGTTCCAATGATCTTTTCCTTAGGAATAATGACCACTTTCTCCACGGTCTTTCCGTCTTCGCCAGTGTCAAGATGAGAGAAAGCGTCAGCCTTACCATTTACAGATCCAGGCTTGTAAGTCAGGACAAAATTACAGTCTGCAAAAAATAGTGACCATCTTAATTGTCTAGAGGTGAGTGTTCGAGCAGACTTTAAAAACTGAAGATTCTGATGATCAGTGAAAACCGTCACCTCATGTTTTGCTCCCAACAAATACTGTCTCCACTCCTGGAAAGTGTCTTTAACAGCCAAAAGTTCTTTATCCACAATTAAATAATTTATCTCCCCTGGAGTCAATTTTCTAATCTGTATCCCACTGGATGTAACTGTCCTGTGCATTGGTGTCTTTGTGATAGAATGCCTCCAATGGCCAGATTTGAAGCATTAGCTTCAACATAAAATGGTTCTTCCGGATTAGGATGAAGAAGCACTGGAGCTGTGATGAAAATCTTCATTAAATCTCTGTATCTGCATTCCACTCAAATTTGATGTTTTTCTTCAACAATCGAGTAAGAGGGCACACCTTCTCAGAAAAATTGGAAATTAATCAACTGTAAAAATTGGCAAAGCCAATAAAACTTTGTACTACCTTTGTATCATCCATGGATACGCCTTCTGGGGACAAAACATAATCCAAAAACTCCACCTAACAAAGAGTTGATTTTCCATCAGTTTTCTCAAAATTGCCCGAACATGCTGGATATGTTCTTTCATGTTGGCGGAGAAGATGAGGATGCCATCAATATATACGACTACGAAGTGATCCAGAAATTCCCTTAAAACATCATTGACGAAGTGCTGGAAAGCCGCAGGAGCGTTGTACAGCCCAAAGGGCATGACCTGGCATTCAAACAAACCCAGCCGAGTTCGAAACGCAGTTTTCCATTCATCACCCTCCGCCATCCTCACCAGATGGTAGGCCCCTCTCAAATCCAGCTTAGTGTACACCTTGGAATACTTCACTTGGTCCAACAACTCCGAGATTAACAGTAGGGGGTATCTGTTCTTCTTTGTAACCAGATTGAGAGCCCTATAATCGATGCATGTTCTAAGTTTACCATCCTTCTTCGGAATAAAAAATAGCGGAGAGGAGATTGGCGATTGGGACGGACGAATGAACCCATGAGCTAGATATTGATCTAAGTACTCCTTGAGATGTTGACTCTCCGCTTCTGAAAGTGCATAGATTCCACTACACAGCAATGAGGCTCCAGGTTCCAGTTCGATCTTACAATCATACTCTCGATGGAGAGGTAACTTCTGAGCCTCCTGCTCATCGAAAACTGATGCCAAATCATGGTATTCATATGCTTTTTCTTGAACTTCAACGGTGCAAATCGAATGGGTCAAACTAACCAAAATTGTTGGTGGAGCCAAAGGATGATTATTCTCCTTCCACCCAAAACAGTGTTCCAGACAATATGCGGAATTCATCTCAATAGATCTTTTGGCCCAATCAATCTTTGGATTAAGTTCAGTGAGCTATGGCAATCCCAAGATGGGGCATCGATTAAGCTGAACCTTAAGACACTGATATGATGACCTGGACCTCTCAGGGAGATTTCTTCAGTATCATAAACAATTGGTCCTGACGATAGATTAATTCCATCTACGGCTTGCACCGATTTAGGTCTCTCTTTCTTGAGGATTTGAATTCCTAACGATTTGGCAAATCCAATATCGCAAAAAATTTCCAGTCGCTCCTGAATTGATCATGACTCCGATCTTATCCACTTCCGTGTTTCCAAATCTAATCAGAACTGTGATAAACAGATGAGGAGCTGCAGATTGCAATGCATTGGCAATGAATTGAGAATCCGGAGTAGACAAGGGCCCACGGACTGACCCCGTTTGCATGGGCTCTTCTTCAGATGTAACCTCTTCCGGTCTCGAATTTTCTGACCTTGCTCTGTCAAAATGAGGGGGTAAACATCTCACATCCTTCATCGCTCACTTCTTCGTTCACACTGACGTTGGTCAATCTGTAAAACTAGATCAATTAGCTCCAAGACATCAGAAGGTCGCTTCGAAATTTGAGCCAAACCATCCTTTAACTCATCTTTTAAACCTTTGTAAAATATGGCGGCCCTCTTGGCCTCTGGCCAGTTTGTCTCTACTATTAGTTTATTAAATTGAGCCAGGTAAGTGACCAGATCTTGATTGCCTTGCTTAAGATCTAATAGCTCGTTGTCTGTAGATTGAGAGATGGAACGTCTGTCAAAGATACCCAAAAAAATCCTTTTAAAACGTTCAAATTCATATCAAATGGAATCATTATTGTTGTCCAATGGCATAGACCAGGCGGTCGCATCTCCGCTCAGATAAGATAATATGAAAGCCACCTTAGACTGATCCTCCTTGAAAATGATGGGTCAACACAAAAAATTTGATGAAAACTGGGTGATAAAAATTTGGGCCTTATGGGGATCCCCACTAAATCTTTTGGTTGCCGCTAATGGAATTATGTGGAAATAGCATGAACTACTTGAGTGGTGAGCTCTGCAGATAAGGGTACTGGGGAAAAGGTCTGTGATTTATTTTCCTTCGACATTGGGTTTGGGCCTACTGAAATCTCCTCTACTCTTTGACGTAAATACTGGGTTTCCTGACTAGATTTTATGACCTCTTCTCTGATTTATTCTCATTTATAGTATCGCTCAACTGTTTTTGTATTCCATCTAACACTGATGCCAACACCTTAATATCTATTCCCTCCGCCATTCTGCTAAGGTGGAAGTTTAGGAAAATGGCACTTCAATCCGTCAAGTACCTGTAACCAGAACTGTAGTTTCCACAGGAGCAGGCGAGTATATCCTCAATTTCCTACTCCACTACAGTGAGCAAGTAGCGCTCACCAGTAGCAAAGAGGGAGAAATATGATTGGGTAGAAAAAGAGAGGCTGCCACTGGATTCGTTCTGATCTTTGCTTGTGCTACTCTCCTGATAGGTGCCTGCAAAAGATAACTTAATATAACAATACCACAAGGAAATACTCTATAACTCTACTACTATTACCATCGCTAAGTCACCTGTCTGTATCCCAGTGGTTGCCACTCTCTGGTTGAATTAAAAGGATTCTGACCTGTTTCCTTCTGTGTTATGTGGTGTCTTATTTCAGGTAAGAAATCTGCAACACAAGAACTCATGTATCATGTACAGTAATTCAAGAACTACTTAGTTAGGTTATTTCTTCTAAATATACCTGTATGTTATTTTGAATATCCTCCTGTCTATTCTATTCTTGAAATAGTCTCTTTTATATTTTTTTGTCAAAGTCGCTTTTCTTGTGTTCCTTTCCTTATTATAAGAGCCAGACTGCAGTTCCAAATGGTTGGTAAGTACAATTATATATATATATATATATATATATATAATTATATCTACTTGGTGCTCTTGAAAATCAATTGTCATAAGTTCTAAATAGCGCTGAAGAATCCAGATAATTTAGTCTAGTCACTCCCTGACTCTTGATATGCTTGTGACTTGTCCTTTAGGGTGAAAGTCTCTTGAACACTGTCCTTCACTCCTACACTTGTGGTGCTTAAAGAAATTCTAGAGAAACTGGTAAACCTCTACTTCTCTGCTTGACTTCAAATATATATATATATATATATATATATATATATATATATATATATATATAGCAACACCAAAGTTCCGGTTGAGACTCAGTCACGTTCACGGGTGGGTCGGCGTAGGGCTATCGGTCACCCAATACATCCATAAGGTACCTTAATCCGTTAGAATAAAACGTCGCCGACACTCAGAAAGTTGCTGTGCACAATAGATTTAATAGGGCAGGAAAACAACGCGTTTCGCTTTACAGCTTGATCACGTTTACAGCTTGAAACGAGATCAAGCTGTAAAACGAAACGCGTTGTTTTCCTGCCTTATTAAATCTATCATGCACAGCAACTTTCTGAGTGTCGGCGACGTTTTATTCTAACGGATAAAGGTACCTTATGGATATATATATATATATATATATATAAATATATATATATATATATGTGTATATTTATATATGTATATATATATATATTACCTACTGGCGTCTCGCCAGTAGGTATATATAGTTAGGATTTTTTGTCTATGGAACTTTTGAAAATTCTATGTCTAATAACTTTGGCGTTTGTGGACGGAATCGGCTGAAATTTTCAGGAAAATGGCACATTTTGTTTCTGAGCAGCTCTTGAAAATTTGGGGGGGTTTCGTCAAGGGGGGGCCGAGAAAAAAGGGGGGTCCCAAAACACGTTTTCCCCATGTTAATTTCCATAGGGCGGTTGGCCTCACTTTTAGCTCGAACGGCTGAATGGATTTGCACGAAACTTGGCAAAATTGTAGGGACTGTTAGCCCGATGTGCCTTTGCTGGGTCTCAATATATGTGCTCCAGTGGATTTTGAGAAATTAACGTTCAAAACAAGATATATATCTGTAACAGCGCTCCGGGCTGCGCTCCGGTCCGCTTACTTTTCGCGAAACGGAACTTTGCGATGCGAAGCTGATTGGCTCCCCGGTGTCTGTCAACATTCTAAACAGTCTGGAGCGGCCGCCATCTTATCTCTCGGTAGGATCGAGAGAGAAGAAGAGGTGAAAAACGAAGGGGGAATTTAATGAAAGGGGGCAAGGTATACCCCTCTTGACCCCCTAGGAATGTTGTTGGGGTTATTAAAGGGTCCCGTGGGGAAAATAAAAAAATATATATTTTTCACGGTAGAAGCGCTTCACGGGCCGCGAACCGGGTCGCAAACTGGTAGCGAAACGGGAATTCGCCATTTTGTGTTTCGTTTTAATTAAATTACTAGGTATAAGGGGGTGCGGGAGACGTATCCTAATCCCTTATGTTTTCTGAGGGTGGCTGAGGAGGCTCATATATGTTGATACATGTCTTCCAGCGGCTGTGCGTGAGCTTTTTTTTTTTTTGCTGCGTGACGTCTGTTAACGTTCGATTCGATGGAAATCAGGAAGTGTTGTCCGCCAATTTGTCAGTGCGATAAAATATTTTGTTATAAATGAATCCTTATTGATAAACATTGTCTGCGCCATCTTGCCTTTTTTCCAATGCCACAATTTTGTCGTGCACGGCAGCCATTTTAGATGCCAGGCCGGTTCCAGGCTATCACCTAGCCCTGCGGATGTAGTTTATGGCCCCAGCTGTAGAGAATCCAGACATGCCAACCCTCCCGATTCAGGCGTGAGACTACTGATTTCAGTGCTGGTCTCCCGCCTCCCGATTCTGCAAGGAAAAACCCGGGGGCATATTACCAACAACTGGCGATCATTTTTGTCTCTAACTTGTTTAGAGACAAAAATTATCGCCGCACATCGGCGATTTTTATCGCAGATAAACCTTGCTATTAGCAAGGTTTATCGCAAATGCGATAAAAAACGGCCGCAATGCATGAATATCGCTGAAAAGTCAGCGATATTCATGCATTATCGAGCAAATGCTCTTAGCCATATTATCCACCTCCCATTGGATAACATGGCTAAGAACTGCTCAGGGCAGGTGTTAGCTTTTTAAGCGCGAATATCTCCAAAAGTTGGTAATAGGAGATAGCGATGTTAGGGACTGTTTCCAGTCGCTAACATCTTGGCACGCCCACTTTGCATGTCATTAGTGATAAATATCACTGACATGCAAAGCGGGGCCCAAGATGGTCGCTATCTCCTTTTAGCTGTCACTAACTGGTGTTAGCGACAGCTTGGTAATAGGGAGATAATTTTATCTCCGCTTTCTTGGCTTTTAAATCTTTTAAATAGAACAAGGGAACCCAGGACGCAATAAGCTAAGGACCATGGGTAGAAACTTATTTCAAAAGACAGCGGTCCTTAGAAAGGAAGGAGAATTAGAACAATAAATATAGACTCGATAGAACTATATTGTTAAGAATGCCCAGCCGGACACTTTAATTTCTTGATGAAAATAGTGTAAAACAAGGGAATAAAGCACACAGTGCGATGGAAGTGGGACACCAGCCGATGTCCAACCAACACACTTGGGGGACAGAACAAAGAGGGGGGAATATTCAGGCAACAGCAGGTTATCAATCAATGAAAATTGCAACAGTGATAATCCACATTGTACACACATGCATGTACAAATAATATGTTAACTCTGCATTTAGTGTACTAATTGTCGACGACGTTTCGAACCATACATATTATTGGTTCATCCTCAGGACAAGGAATAATTGCCTAAAGAATTAGTAAATCAGCTTAAGCCCCTGAACAGACATAAATTTGTTGTACATACAAACTGAACAAACATATTACAGATTAAAAATGAGAGAAAGGGGAAACAAAAAAAGGTTGGAACATGTCAGTTAGTTGCTCGCTTGTCTTCATTGCATAATTATTGCCACACTCACTACATGCCAGAGTGTTTAAGGTGAGGAGGTGCGATACATGCCATGCACGCACAGTGAATTTCGAGATCAATCGAGTTGTATTTAATAAGACTGACGGCATAACCCGTGTTGACTGTGATACGAGGGGGACATATGTCCTTGCACTGGGTGACCGCAAAAGCAAGTGGTTTGCGTCGGTTCATAGTGTGAACGTCTCGTTAGTGACAAATTGTGACGTGGTGACTAATTGACAGAAGGTCATAATAGTGAACACAGCATGCGAACTCGTGAAGGACGTGAACCAGCTCTAGATGAACAGCTTACCAGTCCGGATATGGTGAGGGTCGTTTTTAAAGAAAGTCTACTGACATTGGTGACTTTCTAAAGGCAAAAGAGGGGGATATGGTTTGTTAGAATTGGGGGTGGGCATGACCTTGCTATCGCCCATGGGGTTTTATAAAGAACTTACCTCGGGATTATATTCTGCCCAATTACTGTGGGGTCAAATGGGGAACAATGCCCAGGTACAATAATCTGCAGAGGGAAAAGCACAATAGAGTGCCGTTTAGTTCGCCTAATGTTAATCCGGGAAACAGATTTTCGGGAAAAACGTTTACCAGGTTGAGTGTTGTCAGCCTACTACACTCGTTCTGATAACCTACTGGTGACATCAAGCGCCACAATTGTAGAGCGCTTACCTGTAATCCGGAGGGTGCAGGTCCGCAATGGGGGTCCTTGCACAGCGTGAGGATATCTTCACAACCGGGAAGACGTCTCGGGACCCGGTGTTAGAGTTCCCGAGTGCGGTCACATGGGGCAGTTTGGCCAATCGGAGCGCAGCTCGGCGGGGCGGCCATTTTGGATAGGGCATCAACCTCAATGAGTAGGCAGAGAGGGAGGACTTAATACAAGTCCTTCAGTTACCGGAGTTACATGACTCGACAATGGGAAGCTAAAAAGTAACAAGGGACAAGTTACTGATTAGACCTTCGGCCCTTTTGGAAGTGTTAATACCGGGGCGGGGTTCGAGGGAGCAGTGAGGGGTAATTAAAAATATTTTTTTTGTGAAAATTACTTAAAAAGTGAATGGAAGTGAAAATCACTTGGTAAAGTGAATTAAGCATTACAGTCACACCATGCAGTGCTCAATCTTGAAACACAGATCTAGTGGCAAATTCACATCCAAGCCATAGTCCTAAAAGAGGTCAGAAGTTATGTCCAAACACAACATACATTGAATACCAAAAGACATATATGTACACTAGATTAGGGAAGTCCAGTCTTCCATGCGGTTCAGCCCAGTGTGCAAGCTTCGGGTCTTCAGAATCCAACGGAGTTCTTGTTTGTTGAGTAGCTGCTGTAAGTTGCCTCCACGGTTAGGGAGTTTGATCACCTCAATGACAGTCCATTTAAAGTCCATTTCAGAATGTGACAGTTCTGTAAAGTGATCAACCAGAGGTGCATTCAACGTTCTGCAGCGTATTCTGCTTCTGTGTTGACACAGTCTTGTACGCACCTTCTGTGTTGTTTGTCCTATGTAAATCATGGGACATGGGCACACAATAGCATAAATAACATTAGTGCTATTACAATTCGAGAAATCTCTACGAGTATACTTAATGTCGTTGTGCGTAAACTCTTTACCTTCCATGGTACTACCACACATGGAACAGTTTCCACATTTAACGTGCCCTGTTAGCCGTGGGAGGCCCCAAAGATTGTCAATGGTTGTTGCTTGGGGTGGAGAGGGTAATGCTGCACGCACCAAATGGTCTTTTAAGTTCTTTGATTGTCTTTTGTGCCAACTATACGTCCTAATTATTTGGACACTCAAACAGAACTATTGCGTTTTTTTAGGAAACTGAGACTACATGCTTTTTTCCTACTTCATCCAAAACCTGCACCAATATCTAATACCCCTTTTAGACCACCCTCCATTTTTTCACCTACTAGCAGTATGGTACCACCAGAAATTTCTACTTTTGAAAAACTGGTTCTGAATGATCTCTCAACCATTGAGAAGCGCCACTCGTTTATACCATACAACATCTCATTAGACGAAAAAAGAGCAATCACAAACCTAAAATCCAATTCTGCACTTGTCATTAAAGCCGCAGATAAAGGCGGTGGCATTGTCTTACAAAATCTTGATACATACAAAATGGAAATCCTTCGACAATTAAACAACCCTGCTCACTATGTGAAACTCCCCAGAAACCCTACTAGCGAGATAAAAAACTTGATACAATTAGTCACCAAGGAAGGGCTTGATTCTGGCTTCATCAGCAAGAAAGAATATCTTTTTCTGAATGCACAATCACCACGCACTCCGGTGATATACACGCTTCCTAAGGTGCACAAGAATTTGGAACATCCCCCGGGCCGACCAATTGTGTCGGGATGTGGTTCAGTCCTGGAACCTCTTGGTCTGTTTGTCGATTATTTCATCAAAGAATTTGTGCCTACTACCCAATGCTATATTCGGGATAGTATGCATATGATCAATCTGATAGAGGAACGTCCCTTTGATTCCACGTCCAGTGTGCTCTGTACTCTGGACGTCGAGTCACTGTATACCAACATACCACAGAACGACTCTATGCTGGTTATTCAAGACATTCTCAACACACGCCCTAGACCACATCGCATGCCAACGACATTTATTTTGCAACTTCTAGAGATCTGTCTATCCAAGAATTATTTCCTGTTTGATGGCCAATACTATGGCCAGATCAAAGGTACCTCTATGGGGGCTGTTTTTGCCCCCAACCTAGCGGTATTGTATATGGATAGCCTCGAGTATGGACGCATCCTTACCACGTCGAATCCCTTCCATAGTGGCATAGCCCTATGGAAGCGATATATTGACGATATCTTCATGATCTGGAGTGACTCTGAAGAACTATTACCCCAATTTTTACACTGGTTAAACTGTAATTGCAGTGGGCTCACTTACACCTTAACCACCAGCCACTGCAGCATTCCCTTCCTAGACCTCATGATACAGGACAGAGAAGGACTTCTGATCACTAGCCTATATAGGAAGCCAACTGAGCGTAATACTTTGTTGAGTTACACGAGCAACCACCCTAGGGCCCTCCGTGATTCCCTGCCCTATTCACAGTTTTTGAGGCTAAGAAGAAATTGTTTCCTTAAAGATGATTATTTCAAAGAGGCCACTGTACTTAGCACCAAACTGAGCGCCAGGGGCTACCCACGCAGACTCATTAAATCCTCGCTAAAAAGAGCCTGGTACTGCCCCAGAGAAGTATTGTTAGAGCCCAAAGTTAAAAAAACACAGGACCGGCTGGTCTGTGTGACAACTTTCTCTCCAGCATCCAATGCACTCACTAAGAGCATTAAAAAACACTGGCCAGTGGTCAATGCAGGTCTGCTCCAATTAGACAAACCAATGTTTGCCTTTAAGAAATCAAAGAACTTAAAAGACCATTTGGTGCGTGCAGCATTACCCTCTCCACCCCAAGCAACAACCATTGACAATCTTTGGGGCCTCCCACGGCTAACAGGGCACGTTAAATGTGGAAACTGTTCCATGTGTGGTAGTACCATGGAAGGTAAAGAGTTTACGCACAACGACATTAAGTATACTCGTAGAGATTTCTCGAATTGTAATAGCACTAATGTTATTTATGCTATTGTGTGCCCATGTCCCATGATTTATATAGGACAAACAACACAGAAGGTGCGTACAAGACTGTGTCAACACAGAAGCAGAATACGCTGCAGAACGTTGAATGCACCTCTGGTTGATCACTTTACAGAACTGTCACATTCTGAAATGGACTTTAAATGGACTGTCATTGAGGTGATCAAACTCCCTAACCGTGGAGGCAACTTACAGCAGCTACTCAACAAACAAGAACTCCGTTGGATTCTGAAGACCCGAAGCTTGCACACTGGGCTGAACCGCATGGAAGACTGGACTTCCCTAATCTAGTGTACATATATGTCCTTTGGTATTCAATGTATGTTGTGTTTGGACATAACTTCTGACCTCTTTTAGGACTATGGCTTGGATGTGAATTTGCCACTAGATCTGTGTTTCAAGATTGAGCACTGCATGGTGTGACTGTAATGCTTAATTCACTTTACCAAGTGATTTTCACTTCCATTCACTTTTTAAGTAATTTTCACAAAAAAAATATTTTTAATTACCCCTCACTGCTCCCTCGAACCCCGCCCCGGTATTAACACTTCCAAAAGGGCCGAAGGTCTAATCAGTAACTTGTCCCTTGTTACTTTTTAGCTTCCCATTGTCGAGTCATGTAACTCCGGTAACTGAAGGACTTGTATTAAGTCCTCCCTCTCTGCCTACTCATTGAGGTTGATGCCCTATCCAAAATGGCCGCCCCGCCGAGCTGCGCTCCGATTGGCCAAACTGCCCCATGTGACCGCACTCGGGAACTCTAACACCGGGTCCCGAGACGTCTTCCCGGTTGTGAAGATATCCTCACGCTGTGCAAGGACCCCCATTGCGGACCTGCACCCTCCGGATTACAGGTAAGCGCTCTACAATTGTGGCGCTTGATGTCACCAGTAGGTTATCAGAACGAGTGTAGTAGGCTGACAACACTCGACCTGGTAAACGTTTTTCCCGAAAATCTGTTTCCCGGATTAACATTAGGCGAACTAAACGGCACTCTATTGTGCTTTTCCCTCTGCTGATTATTGTACCTGGGCATTGTTCCCCATTTGACCCCACAGTAATTGGGCAGAATATAATCCCGAGGTAAGTTCTTTATAAAACCCCATGGGCGATAGCAAGGTCATGCCCACCCCCAATTCTAACAAACCATATCCCCCTCTTTTGCCTTTAGAAAGTCACCAATGTCAGTAGACTTTCTTTAAAAACGACCCTCACCATATCCGGACTGGTAAGCTGTTCATCTAGAGCTGGTTCACGTCCTTCACGAGTTCGCATGCTGTGTTCACTATTATGACCTTCTGTCAATTAGTCACCACGTCACAATTTGTCACTAACGAGACGTTCACACTATGAACCGACGCAAACCACTTGCTTTTGCGGTCACCCAGTGCAAGGACATATGTCCCCCTCGTATCACAGTCAACACGGGTTATGCCGTCAGTCTTATTAAATACAACTCGATTGATCTCGAAATTCACTGTGCGTGCATGGCATGTATCGCACCTCCTCACCTTAAACACTCTGGCATGTAGTGAGTGTGGCAATAATTATGCAATGAAGACAAGCGAGCAACTAACTGACATGTTCCAACCTTTTTTTGTTTCCCCTTTCTCTCATTTTTAATCTGTAATATGTTTGTTCAGTTTGTATGTACAACAAATTTATGTCTGTTCAGGGGCTTAAGCTGATTTACTAATTCTTTAGGCAATTATTCCTTGTCCTGAGGATGAACCAATAATATGTATGGTTCGAAACGTCGTCGACAATTAGTACACTAAATGCAGAGTTAACATATTATTTGTACATGCATGTGTGTACAATGTGGATTATCACTGTTGCAATTTTCATTGATTGATAACCTGCTGTTGCCTGAATATTCCCTCCTCTTTGTTCTGTCCCCCAAGTGTGTTGGTTGGACATCGGCTGGTGTCCCACTTCCATCGCACTGTGTGCTTTATTCCCTTGTTTTACACTATTTTCATCAAGAAATTAAAGTGTCCGGCTGGGCATTCTTAACAATATAGTTCTATCGAGTCTATATTTATTGTTCTAATTCCGCATTCTTGGCATTTAAAGCCAAAAAAGCGGAGATAAACCCCCTTGATAATATGCCCCACGATTCCTCGGGGGTTTCAGCTGACTAGGCTTGGTATTGTGTTACGTGGTAATTTTTCCAGGAAACGTCAGAGGGTCGATGCAGGGGTTCTAGAAGGGGTGATAAACCATGTAAGCCTCATGAATAAGCGCATGGTCTTTTAAACATCTGTGAAGTACTCGGGGCGGCGGTGTGTGTGTGTCCTCTTTCAGGAGCGGGCGGGGGTGGGGGGGCACTGCCAGCAACTTCCCAGGCCAGGCAGTGTTCAACACTTGCATCACCCTTTCTCTGCCTGCTATTGCGCTCCATGCTTCGGAAAGGTAAGAAAAAGAACGTGCATTTGAGTTTGAAATGTCCGATCCTGTAGCAGTACACTTGCAAAGCCCACACATGACAATAACCCGATTCAAGGCCCCATTCACCCGATTTTTTAAAAATATATAGCACTCCAACAAAGTGGGATTATAAAACTTTATTAACTTTTAAATATAACGAACGGAACAAAAACTGTAACAAACATTTAAACATTTTTGACAAAAAAAAGCAACAATGGTCAGAAGCTGTCTTTTGCGCGAATAGTCCCAAGGCAGCACAACGTGCTGAGTTCTGGACGGCACCCAGGTGATGTCACCTGGGTGCCGCACTGGTTTTTGGGATCCTACAATGCAGCTTAGAAAAACAGCGTGGGGCGTCCCGGGTGGTGCGGGGGAGGCCTCGTCAGTAGCGGTCTGTTGTGCGAATAGTCCCAAGGCAGCAGAACGCGCTGAGATGTGGATGGCACCCAGGTGATGTCCAGTAAACTGCCGCACTGGTTTTGGTATCCTACAATGCTGCTCTGAAAATTGGCGTGGGGCGGCCCGGGGGGGGGGGGGGGCGTGGGGGAGGCGGCGTGAACGGGCCTCCCCAGGTGGCGGCCATCCAGCTGAGTTGCGCCCGCTCTTGCGGCTACAGCGTCTCGCTCACCATGTAGTTGAGTTGCTCCCACTCTTGCAGTGCAGCGATAGGCGGGTGCCACAGGACTCTTAAAATGGCGGACGGCTCTTCGGTTTTGGGCCTGGTCCACTAAAATGTCCCTGGGACACCTTGGAACTCGGACGCTTGCCTGCTAGGGCTTGGGCTCCATTCTCGAAAGCGTCCCCTCAGCCGTGAAGATTCTACAAAAGTCTTGGGGGCCCTCGACTCCTGCAGGCTTCCGGTGGGGAGCGGCTGCCATGATTGCTCGCGGAATGACCACGACGGAGCCACGAGATGGTGGTGCTCTCATGCTGACGCCAGCTTCAGTCTGAATCATCCAGAAACAAGGTGGGGCTTTCATCGTTTGGGAAAAAAAAATGTTCTAAACCAATGAAAAGTGTTATTTTTAGGTCATATGACCAAGCCTTCCATCTTTAGGAAACCAAAAGTAAAATGAACCAATGAAAAGTTTTATAAACAAGTCACATGACCTGTTATGCGGCATAGGGCTACAAAAAGCGTAGAAAATCCGTTGGCACGTGAGGCGGCGTCAGTAGCGGACCGGTGTGCGAATAGGCCGAAGGCAGCACAACGCGCCGAGATCCGGATGGCACCGAGTTAGTGTCCAGCAAGTTGCTGCACTGGTGTGGCTATCCTACAATGCTGCGCCGAAAGTCGGCGTGAGGCGCCCCATTGGCCTGTGAGGTCGCGTCAGTCAGTGGGGGCTGTGCGTCTCCCCCAAGATGGAGGCTCCTCGGCTGCAGTGCGGCGCCCCTTATCTTTTCACTCGACGTCCAACTGAGTTGCGTCCGCACTTGCGGCTACAGTAGGCCGAAGGCAGCACAACGCGCCGAGATCCGGATGGCACCGAGGTGGTGTCCAGCAAATTGCCGTACTGGTGTGGCCATCCTACAATGCTGCGCCGAAAGACGGCGTGTCCAGCTGAGTTGCGGTCACTCTTGCGGTACAGTGACTCGAACGCGCCGAGATCCGGATGGCACCGAGGTTGTGTCCAGCAAGTTGCCGCACTGGTGTGGCCATCCTACAATGCTGCGCCGAAAGTCAAATGAATTCAAGTGAGAGGCCTAATTTCACTCGTGTGTGTTGTCGACGCACTTATTATAAGAATCAGACTAAGTTGAAGACTGTCTGAAGCTTATTTGCTCCTGCTGCAGCTTCACTATTGCCCTGGTGTGGCCAAAGATCGCCCATGACATAGGCGGCGGGCTCCCGAGGTCCGGCGGAACTTTTTTCCTTTTCCTTTCTGCTTCTTGTCCCACAATCCGTTTCACCTGAAGACACGACCAGGTCCCTGAATGTGTGCTGGGGGACGCTATTGATTGAATGAAAATGGCGGCTTGACACAAAGCTGACTCAAGCGTTGTTGTTGATGCTATACAGACAAAAATTGGTTTTCAGTTTGTACATTCTTCAGGATTTTTTTTTCCATCCAAGGCTGATTGAGAGTTTGTAGAAAAATGGCTTCAGATTTTCCACATATTACTCTTCAACATTCTTCCTAAATGTAACAATGTGAGACTCACTAGGAGAACGGCTGTTTATCTTTCCTTTTAAAATGCTGCCAACAATATTTTCTGAATGGAAGACACCATCTTGTAGCATAAAGGGCCGAAAGGGGTTCTGGTCTGGCCGATGGTTGGTGGAGACATTTTGACTATATCTTGGACCTGCCCGGCCTCGCCCAAAATGGCGCCGGTATAAATGGGACTCGTAACTCCTTGTTGTGTACTGGTTGAACAACGTTGATATCACGAGATATGAATGCAGTTTTGATGCTCATGGCGGGTGGGGACGAGAATTGATTGAATATTTCGACATCCCTATTGATATTAAGTTCTGATGTGTTATTGATTACTGTACTATTGAAAGTTCGAATGAACGTCACCCATGGTACTTGCACGCAAATGTATATCTAGATAACTTTTTTGTAAGTGGCCCTGTCGTATTTTAATTACAAAATGTACGTCCACCGATTCCGCAACTGTTAGACACCTTAGTTCTTGCAACCTAATGGCTCGTTCGTTACGTTCCTCTATAATGTAAATGTCTCCTCATCATATACGATTTCAGTTTGCTCCGTGGCCGGCCCACGTGGTTATAGGCCCGTATTTGTATACTGACATTTTCACAATAAAGGTTTTTAAAACAAAACATGGTAGTAGTATTTACATTGGTAAAGTTTTTACTTTTAGTCACTGTTTTAGAATCAGTAAAAGGCAAGTGAAATAAAGCAGTCCAATTACATGACGGATAAAAGGTATGATATGTAGGAACGCAGTAAAGATAAATGGTCAAGGGCAGTTGTGTTTTCTACTCCTGCAACATAAAGTGATCGATAAGAATCTGATAATCAGGCTTATCGGCGAGTAAGACAGCAGGCCGAGTCTCTTTTACTCAACGGCTCCGTCATGGAACGAAGAAACGCCCTTTTTCTCGAAAAAGGAATATATTTTACTTGCAGGACAGTTGTAAATTTTCCGGGAAAGTACATTAGCCTGGAATATTATAACATATATGTTATAAAAAAAAAAGTTCGAAATCAATAAAAAGCGTATTTTTTAGGTCATATGACCAAGCTTTTCATTATTAAAATAACAAAAGTAAAATGTCACATGACCTGTTATGCTTACGTTACGCGCTGCGCGCCGCGCCCCGGATCACTTCCGGGTGCGCTAACGCGGCGTGTCATATAACGCATTACGCGACAACGTAGGTCAAGAATATAGTCAAAATGTCTCCACCAACCAGCGTTCGGAACACAACCCCTTTCAGCAGTCCAAAAAGTTCTGTAAAATGACAACAGAGGGGACAGGCAACAAGAACCATCAGTCAAAGAGGGGAGGGCAAGTTCTTCTCTACCGGGTCATGTTGGGGCGCTACCGGAACTGATCGAATTGGTAGTCTACAGTGTTTCTGGATGTTTCAGACTAAAGCTGGCATCAGCATGAGAGCACTACCATCTCATAGCTCCGTCGTGGCCATTCCACGAGCAGACATGGCAGCCGCTCCCCACCAGAAGCCTGCGGGAGTCGGGGGCCCCCAAGACTTTTGTAGAATCTTCACGGCTGAGGGGACGCTTTCGAGAATGGGACCCAAGCCCTATCAGGGAAGCGTCCGAGTTCCAAGGTGTCCCAGGGCCATTTTAGTGGACCACGCCCAAATCTGAAGAGACGGCCGCCATTTTGAGAGTCCTGTGGCAGTCGCCTATCGTTGCATCGCAAGAGCGGGAGCAACTCAACTACATGGTGAGCGAGACGCTGCAGTCGCAAGAGCGGGCGGTAAACAGCTGAATGGCGGAAGAGGCACAGTGTAGCAAAAGCGGGCGGAATGGCAACTAAAACGGTAAAGGGGCGCCCCACTACAGCGTGTCTTCAGGTCAAACGGATTGTGGGACAAGGTCCAGAATAGAAGAGTCATCAAAAGGCAAAAAGTTCAGCCGGACCCCGGGAGCCGGCCGCCTATGTCGGGGGCGATCTCAGGCTAAACCGGTGCTATAAGACTTGGGGAGGGGGTCGGAGCCAAGCGTCTTCTCCGAGTCCGTGCCATCACACCGCCCCTCGGGGGCCTCCATCAAGCGGTTTAGGGAGGTACCATATCACATTGTTTTCAAATGCAGTCAGGTCCACAAACGACACTCACTTACTTTGAGAATAGTGAAGCTGCAGTAGGTGGAAATAAGCTTCAGACAGTGTTACAAGCGCTGCTCAGAACTCTGAACTATGGCACCCAACATCCAGAACTTATGCCATTTGAGAATGGCAGTGACATTGAAGTAACTCAGGGACCAAAACCATTAACGTACTTTCACGTATGAAAATCTTACTTGGGGAGGGGGCAGGAGCGAAGCGCCCCCTCCCAGTCCGCGCCACCACACCGTATGTTGAAAATCTGAAGCCATCGTTCTACAAACTCAACCAACCTTGGATGGAAAAATCTAGAAAAATGTACAAACTGAAAACCAGTTTTGGTCTGCATAGCATCAGTAGCAACGCTTGCTATCAGAGTGCATGAGTTTCATGCTCGATCGATTGAGATAGCCGGATCGGGCAATAAAAAGTGTAAAATAGTTATGTAAATAGTTATTTAATAAAATGTTTTACCCTGTTTCTTTGCTGGTGTGTTGTCTATATTTTTAATATTTGAATAGGGTTTGTCGTTATTTTGGGCGGGGTGGGTGACGGACCCGAGCTGTCTTTCAGCCCTCATGGTGTGGAGCTCAGTTCATCTCACTATTTTCGTATTTCTCATGAAGGGTTGTTCCTAATATTTCTATTTTAGCGAGGTCAAAAAGAGATCCAATTAGTGGCCTACTGATTTTGCCCGATTAATTTTATTTTTTTTACACGATTTTTCAATATCTGCAAAGACTAAACAGAGTATTGCGACTTTGTGCTTGTTTGTAAATAGAGAATGAACCAAAGAGAATCAATTCTAAAACAGTAAATGCTTGGATAACAATCAATCAAATGGAGAGACAAGCAGGCACGACGGATTACAACGGGGGTGAAGGCCTGCGTTAACTACTCTTCACTGCAAAGAGAGAGTACTACTAAGAGAAAAGAGGGGAGGGAGGCAGCGTTCAAAGCACATCAGCGTGCATAAACACGAAAAAGTTTTTACCTATCACGTACTTGACATTTTACAGCTTTTGATATTTGCTATTAAAAAACCATTGAAATTCACTGAAAAAACCATAGGTCATAGGCCATATATAGTTAGGAATTTGCATTTGCATTTACAAAACCTTGAAAATTCACTGAAAAAACCATTGGTTATAGACCATATATAGTTAGGGATTAGCCTTTTCAAAACCTTATTTTACTCACACAAAACCATTGAAATTTCATATATAGTTAGTTCCACTAACTATATATCGCGCACCCGCAATCCACTGCTGATGATGTCACATATTACATCATTCATGACATGGTTAGTGACATCACTGATGACATCTCAAATGACATCACTGATGACATCACTGATGACATCACTGATGACATCTCAAATGACATCACTGATAAAATCACTGATAACATCTCATTTGACATGACTGATCACATCACTGATGATATCATTCATGTGATAATACCATGAACCTCTTCAGACTCTAATATAACCTTAGATACAATCAGTGTAAACAGACAGTCACAGACTATCACTCATCCATGGAGTTACTCACACACCTAGTCAGTTATGCAAAAAATCAATCACACCTCCATTTTCTCAACTATACAGTTATACACACCTTACTTATTCAAACATATACTAACACATATTTACTTTACTCTCTTATACAATCCCTGATACATGTTCACAATGATCCATACAGCCACTCACACATTCACTGGCTCTTATGCACAGTTATTTATATATGTCAACTCTCACATGTACTGTGTTTTGCATATGTACTTACTTTGACATGTAGCACTGAGATATCCATTCACTCACTAATACACTCATGCACAGTCAACCGCCCATACAGCTGTTTCCACATGCACTTTTGAACCCATACATATAGTGAATCAACTACTCACACATCTATGTACAGAGTCACACACCTCCCAGCCACCCATACACACACACTCAGTTTCCCATACAAATACTTGGACAACCAATGAATAACCCATACAGTTACTCATATAGCTACTGATCAACATATGCAGCAGTTTGTAGAACAACAGATATAATGATGCACAAATTAAAACAGTTTAGTCACTAACCCATGCACTCAGTGAGACACATCTAATCACTCACTCATGCAGTCAGTCATGCACCTACTAAATCCTTCATCCAGACACTTATACATCCACTCATTCTTCAATATGTAAGACATATTTTAACTTTACAGAAACATACAGTCACTGGATGTTGTCATCAGTGATGTCATCAGTGATGTCATCAGTGATGTCATTTGAGATGTCATCAGTGATGTCATCAGTGATGTCACTAACCATGTCATGAATGATGTAATATGTGACATCATCAGCAGTGGATTGCGGGTGCGCGATATATAGTTAGTGGAACTAACTATATATGAAATTTCAATGGTTTTGTGTGAGTAAAATAAGGTTTTGAAAAGGCTAATCCCTAACTATATATGGTCTATAACCTATGGTTTTTTCAGTGAATATATATATATATATATATATATATATACATTTATATATATATATATATATATTACCTACTGGCGATAGCCAGTAGGTATATATAGTTACGACCTAGCTATCATAGGAAATCCGCAACATTCTATTGGGACTACCTTTGGTGCCGGTTGAGGAATTTGCGTGTAATTTTCTAAAATTCTGGCCAGCTCCGCCGCGCTCCTTCCCTGAAAGTTTCGGGGGGATTTGTGAAGTGGGGGCTGAGAAAAAAGGGGGGTCCCAAAACGTGTTTTCCCCATGTTAATTTCCATAGGACGTTCTGACAAGGCTACAGCCCGAACCGCTGAACGGAATTACACCAAACTCGGCAAAATTGTAGGGACTGGTACGCAGTGCCTTTGCTATATTTGGTGAAAATTACTCCAGTGGTTATTATGAAAATTAACTTCAAAAACACATATATCTATATGAGCTCACCGTACACTTACCCATAAGCTTACCCGTAAGCATACGGTACGCGTACCTACGCATACGGTACGCGTACGTGTGCGTACCTCTACGTGCACGAGCTGCATGCTGATTGGTTGCCACTGTCTGTCAACACTCCAAAACAGAAATTGTGGGCAGCCATCTTGTGCCTCGGTAGAGTGAGGTACAGGAAAGCAGAAAAACAAATGTGTAGAACTCAAAAAGGGGGCAGGGTATAAGCACCCTGACCCCCTAGGCCTGCTCAGGCGGTCCCACAAGGACCACAAGGCACGTACGCGTACCGTATGCGTACCGTTGGGCCTGGAGGGTCCTTGTGGGAACCCCTGAGCAGGCCTAGAGGGTCAGGGTCCTTGTGGGACCCCCTGAGCAGGCCTAGGGGGTCAGGGTGCTTCTACCCTGGCTGCTTTGCGAGTTTCACACCTTTGTTTTACTGCTTTCTTGTGCCTTGGTTCTACCGAGGCACAAGATGGCTGCCAACACTTCCTGGTTTGGAGTGTTGACAGACAGTGGCAGCCAATCAGCATGCCTTGCCGAGAAGGCTGCATGCTCATTGGCTGTCAACACTTTTAACCAGGAAGTGTTGGCATCCATCTTGTGCTAGTGTTGACAGACAGTGACAGCAAATCAGCATGCCTTCCTGAGAAAGCTGCATGCTCATTGGCTGTCAACACGTCTAACCAGGAAGAGTTGGCATCCATCTTGGGCCTCAGTAGACTGAGGCACAAGAAAGCAGAAAAAATACGTGTTGAACACAAAAAGGGGGTAGGGTAGAAACACCCTGACCCCCTAGGGCTGCTCAGCTGGTCCCACTAGGATAATAATATATTTAAACGTTATCCGCTAATAGAATAAGCATTTTAAAAACCTTGCAAATTAACTGAAAAAACTATAGGTTTAAGGCCTTATATAGTTAGGAATTAGCATTTAAAAAACCTTTGAAATTCACTGAAAAAACCATAGGTTTCAGGCCTTATATAGTTAGGAATTAGCATTAAAAACGTTTGAATATATAAACGTTATCCGCTAATAGAATTAGCATTTAAAAAACCTTGCGAATTCAATGAAAAAAAAATAGGTTTCAGGTCTTATATAATTAGGAATTAGCATTTAAAAACCTTTGAAATTCACTGAAAAAAACCATAGGTTTCAGGCCTTATATAGTTAGGAATTAGCATTAAAAAATGTTTGAATATATAAACGTTATCTGCTAATAGAACTAGCATTTAAAAAACCTTGGGAATTAAATGAAAAAAAACATAGGTTTCAGGCCTTATATAGTTAGGAATTAGCATATGAATAACCTTTGAAATTCAAGGAAAAAACCATAGGTTTCAGGCCTTATGTAGTTAGGAATTAGCATTTAAAAAACCTTTGAAATTCACTCAATAAACTATAAGTTTTAGGGGTGTTATAGTTAGCTGGACATTTCACTCATACAAAACCATCGAAATTGCTCCCTTATAGTTAGTTGGACTAACTATATTTCGCGCACCCGCAATCCACTGCTGATGATGTCACATATTACATCATTCATGACATGGTCAGTGACATCACTGATGACATCTCAAATGACATCACTGATGACATCATCCACGTGACAATCACATACACCTTTTCATACACTAATAAAATCTTTCATCACTCTTTGTAAAATACAGAGTATCATATTTGAATCCATTGACACAGAAATACAAGTATCTAAAAACCCACTCAGTGATTCCTAGATGTATACACACATCTAATCACTTACCTGTAGATTCAATCATACATGCTGTCAATGAAAAATAGAACACTATCAAAAATACTTATACACCTATATCGTCATTACACACCAGCCCACAACCTATTAAAATATGAAGTTATCCTATTCACTTATGTAAACAATGGATCTTACTTACATACTTACTTAGCTACACGCTTATACAAACACCACTTCATCTATTCATTTACATAGTAAGTCATACTTACTGTATTATAAAATCATTATTACAAGTATACAGCCATCCATATAGTCACTTACAGAACCATTGAGTCTTATGAATACTTATTGTTGGACCTGGCCCTTTTTGGCAGGTTCACCCCAAAACATTTTGCTTTTTCCTAGCCTGTTTCGTGACCTGGAGTTGGTGATTTTAGGCCTCTGCGCACTTTTTCACTGTGGTACAGTGTAAAGTGCGTGAGCTCTCTGTGTCTGTGGTGAGAGTGACCAGCCCTCCCATAGGAATGAATGGGGAATATGTATGCCCATGGTAGTTCCTGATGTGTGGGGAGTGCAGGGTCGAGTTTGGTATGTTCGAACTTGTGAGATTGAATGCTGCGCAATGGTATATGCGGCATGATTGTGTATAGTTTGGAAGTGCCACTTCTAGAAGTTGGCATATTTGGGTAATTTGTGTCTGGCGTGTGATTGGCTGAGGCTGGCTGGTGAGCCTGGCTCCAAGAGTCTGGGAGGGTCTGCCCCGGTGGTGAATGGAGTGATTAGCATGCTGATGTGAGGGGAGGGGTGCACCTGGGCCTGAATAGGACTGGGCTTTCCCCACAAAAAGCTGGCTCCACCCCCTGTGGTGCTTCTGATGTCCCTAGCCTGGAGTTCCCTATAACCAGTTGTAGCTGGTTCTCACACTGCCTGCACCCTGCTAGACAAAAGATTTCTCTGTATAAAAAGGGGCTGTGTCCCCTTACAAAATGTTCTTGTTCTTGACTTGAATCCTGCCAGGGGTGTGCTGCTGCTTGAGCTCAGGGGAAGGCTTGCCTCCCTGGGCCCTGCCCAGCCCCTGGATACCTGATGGCCCTGGATGCTGGATGGACTTTGTTTTATGGACCCCTCTACTTTGCTTGGGGGGGGCTGAAGGACTTCCTTTTGACCCTCCTGCCCTCTACTCCTTGGAGGGCCTTGTTGCTGGGTCCCTGGTTTCTGAAGGGGGCCATTCCTGAGGAGCCTCGTGCTGTCTGTGCCCCTCAGCACTTAGAAACGCTGTAATTTGTGCTGTAGCGCTGAAAAGCGCTTTCCCGAGGCGCCGCGCTGTGATAGGCGGGCCGCGGGAGGCTCGCCCTGGAAAGCTGTGCTGTGATTGGCCCGCGGCTGGAGGCGCGACTGAAGAGCCGCGCTGCGATTGGCCAGCGCTCGGGGAGCAGGAAGCAGTCTGCGGTGTCTGGCCCGAGGCTCCCGAGCGAAGGGGGAGCCCCGGGGAAGAGAGAAGAGCAGCCCGCAGCAACGGAGGGTCCAGAGGAGCGGGAGCTCTCCTCCGATGGCCACCGCCAGAGCAGGTGAGTGAAAAAGGGCTGGGGCCTCCCAATGGAAAGCAGAGCGACCGCGATTGATAGCGGGCCGCTCCACCGACAAGGGCATTGTTCAATAGAGCCCACGAGAAGGCTCCGGGGGCCATTTTAGTTAGAGGGGGCGTCGGGGCACATTGACGGTGCCCGTCCCCTTCTGCTTGCGTGATATTTGTTGGAGCCCAGAGAGGCTCAGGGGCTATTCGTTTCACGAGCCCTGAGAGGCTCACAGCGTGCCCATTATATTTACGAGCCTGCCTGGCTCGAAGCGGCATTTCCTTGTTCTAGAGTCCCCAGGAGGGGAACTCCAACGAAGCCGCAGTTGTGTAGAGCCCATGAGAGGCTCTTGGCGGCGCATTTGGGTTACGAGCCCCGAGATGCTAAGGGGGCCACAGTTGTTACAGAGCCCCGTGAGGCTCAGAGGCGCCATTGTGGATTAGAGCCCCCGAGGCTCGAGCGTGATTTGTGGGCACCATTGTTGTGCTGGGACACAGAGCCTGTGTGGCCCCCACGTGTGTGTTGCCCCATTATCTTCACAGCTGCCCAGCACTTTGTGGGCAGCTGCTACGTTTAGGCCCCTGACTTTCGGACGCAGGGCGTCCTATCCCTAGAGAGGCCAGTTGACCTAGGGACTGGCACAGGTAGTGGCTAATGTGAGTTTTGCGCAGTGTAATGTGGTGCTAGAAAATGTAATGCATTTAATATGATTACGCACCTTGATCTTACACCTCTGAATGTTTTTAGGCATCATGTGTTTTTGCGCTATTGAGTGGTGTTCTGGCACCTCTGAATGTTTTTATGCATCATGTGTCTTCCTTGTTCTTACACCGCTGAATGTATGTTTTATGCATCATGTGTCTTCCTTGTTCTTACACCGCTGAATGTATGTTTTAGGCATCATGTGTTTTCCTTCCCTACACCTCTGAATGTTGTGATGCATCATGTGTAATGTGTTCTTGCTTATACCCCTAATTGTATTGTGATACTTAGGTGGTTGTTCTTTCTGATACAGGTGGTCCTAGTGAGGTCCTGGTTCCCTGCGTGACATTCTCCTAAGGTGGTTAGGGTTGCGTAGGTGGTACTTACCTGTTACCAGTGGTTACTGGTTGTGATCTATAATTGTTATTTTGTGCTATACTTATTCTAAGTTCTAGAAGTGCTATTTCTACTAAGTGCTGATTCTGACAGTGGCCCATGTGGCCCTGTCCTGGTGTAAATAATCCCTTGTGAATATTGCCCGTGCCAGTTGGCACAAAGTATATTGTGTGATTACTATCTGATGTGTTTTGACAATACAAAAGTTATTTTTATATAACCTTGTGTGGAGTTCCTTTTGTGGTGTGCCTAGGATGTTGTTGCTGTTGTGTGCGTGCGCAACTGCTTTACACATTGCCTCCGGGATAAGCCCGTCTGCTCGTGCCAAGCTACCAAGGCCTGAAACCTATGTTTTTTTCATTGAATTTCAATGCTTTTTTATATGCTAATTCCTAACTACATAAGACCTGGAACCTATGGTTTTTTCAGTAAATATATATATATATATATACATATAGATCTTTCACACTGTGTCATGTGATCAAGGTCCAAGGCGGGACCGAAACGCGTTGCGACGCTTAAGCACCGAAAATAAAGAAAAGCACTGAATTGAGGTCCGTGTCTGTATCCTTATACTGGGATTGTAGTTTTGTGTCTGCTGATACGGAAACTGCGAGATGTATATATATATATATATATATATATATATGTATATTACCTACTGGCGGTCGCCAGTAGGTAGTTATAGTTAGGATTGTTTTCCATAGGAAATCCGCAACATTCTATTGGGAATAACCTTGGCGTCGATTTAGGGATCTGCCTGTAATTTTCCTTAAATTTGCCTCGCTGCGCTCCGTTCCTTCTCTGAAAGTTTGGGGCGGATTCGTCAAGCGGGGGCCGAGATAAAAGGGGGTCCCAAAACGTGTTTTCCCCATGTTAATTTCCATAGGGCGGTTGGACTCACTTTTAGCCCGAACGGCTGAATGGATTTCCACCAAACTTGGCAAAATTGTAGGGACTGGTAGCCCAATGTGCCTTTGCTATGTCTCAAGATATGTGCTCCAGTGGATTTTGAGTAATTTAGGTTCAAAAAAATATATATATCTGTAAGCGCGCCACGGTACGCGCACCGGGGCGCGCTCCAGCGCGCTACACGAGTTCGCGAGCGGAAAGCTGATTGGCTCTCGGGTGTCTGTCAACATTCCAAACAGTCCGGAGCAGCCGCCATCTTGTGTCTCGGTAGGATCGAGACACAAGAGGTGGCAAAAACAAAGGGGGAAATGACCCAAAGGGGGCAGGGTAGAGCCCCCCTGACCTCCTAGGTTTGATGTGGGGGCCATAAAAGGGCCCCACGGGGCAAAAAAAAAAAAATTTTTTTTCGATTTGCGCGGGGGGAGCGCCCGGTACGCGCACCGCGGAGCGTACCGGGGAGCGTACCATGGGGAAAAAAGAATGACAGAGTTTTTTAAAAATGTAGCTTTTTTTTAATAAATTGGAGGTAGTTCGAAAAAGAACTGTTTTTTTATTCTTTTGTTGTTTTATATTTTTTTTATATTTTTTGGAATTTGTTTTACTTTTTTTGGCTTTTCTGAACAATTTTATATTTTTTTTGTAATTTTTATGGGGACAAACAAAAAACAGGGAATTGTAAACGGCTCAACTGCAGCAAAAAAAAAACAGGAAAAAATTAAGGTTTCTTTTTACAGTTGTGGTTGTCTCCAGCACGGTTGATGAGTTTAATAAATTGCTCCCCATAGCAAATTGTAGTCCCGCAAAATTTACAAACTATTTTCAAATCTCCAAACTGGGGTTGGATGTTTGGGACCATCTCCCTTGTCTCTGGACCCGATGGAGTGGGTTGTTTACTTTGGGAGGTGCTGGGAGAAGATTGGGGAGGGTTTCTGGTCAGTTCTCTGACCTCTGCCGCAGCATAGTTGTTTGGGTGCCGACGTTGCATGTGGCGAATCATAGGGTTGTTGCCAAAAGAATACTTTTTGGCAGGGTTCCCCCTGGAAAGTACAGTGCCACAGATCAGACAAGTAACCTTTGGCGCATTAACTTTCTTGAGGCCCCTTAGGATTTTAAAAAACTCCCAGACAATGTGCTCCTTTGGCTTATAGGGGGTAGTATCTTCAGGCAGGAACCGCCTCTCCTCCTCCTCCTCCTCCTCCTCCTCCTCTTCTTCTTCTCCACCACGGTGGTGTTGTGGTGGTCCTTGTGGTGGTGGTGGTGGTGGTGGTTGAGATGCTCCTGCTGCTGCTGCTACTGTAGCCATTTCTCAGTAGAAATAGGTACAAATAGGTATGCAAACAGGTCTTCCTCAGTCAAAGTACAAAGTGAGAATGAGGAAAAAAGGTGGGGGCTTTCATCATTTGGAAAACAAAACTGTCCTGAACCAATGAAAAGTGTTATTTTCAGGTCACATGACCCGACGAGCTTACGCTACGCGCCTGAGGGCGTGCCCCGGGTCGCTTACGTAGCGCGATCGTATGCGCTCTGATGCTTCTGGGTGCGCTTACACCGTACGTATCTCGCGGACACGGCTACGCGATACGTCACGATGATGTTTTCGTTCGCGGCAATAGCGCAAACGGGACGCTCACCGGTACGCGCACCGGGGCGCGCCGCAAAACTGCTCTTTCCTGTGCGCACACCGGTACACGCACCGGAAGCGCTCCAGGGCAAAAAAATTAATAAAAAAATATACATATAAAAAATAGTATTACATAAATATACAATATAGGATTCATTATAAAAAATATTATATTTGATAGCAATAGAAATTTGCTATTAAAAGACCTTTGAAATTCACTGAACAAAACATAGGTTTGAGGCCCTATATATAGTTAGGAATAAGCATTTAAAAAAACCTATGAAATTCACTGAAAAAACCATAGGTTTCACACCAGTTTAGTTAGGAATTAGCATTTAAAAAACCTATTAAATTCACTGAAAAAAAGCATAGGTTTGACACCAGTTATAGTTAGCTGGAAATTTTACTGACATAAAACCATTGAAATTCCCACGTTATAGTTAGTTGGACTCACTATAACTTGCGCGCCTGCAATGCACTGCTGATGATGTCACATATTACATCACTCATGACATGGTCAGTGACATCACTCATGGAGTTCCAGGAGGCAGTTGCACACGCCCATGTGGGCGGGACTGAACAGTATTTAATCATCCCCCCAAAAGCTGCTTTTGTTTCCTGAATGTGCCAATGAATAAAGAATGCAAATTCTGAAACGCGTATGGCTGTTTCTGGAGCCGTGATGAAAGGACATTATGTTTGCAGTCTGCAATTAAAGAGGTGATTTCAACTCTCCGTGTGAGGCGTCTTCAATAAGGGATAACCTTGTGTGGCAATTGTTTGGCGGCTTTTTCCCAGTCGCGAAGACGCCCTGCTGTGGATTACAGATCTGCATATTGTAATCACGAGGTGCGTAAAGAACAGAGAGCCACACATTGCGGGACAGGTTTAATGCATCTGGAGTGTCGTTTTCAATCGTCCCACTGGGGTTATTAACTTTACCATTCATGGACACAAGAGCACCCACTTGGGAGTAAAACTGGGGGGAACTACAAGTTCCAGGAGGCAGTTGCACACGCCCACGTGGGCGGGACTGAACAGTATTTAATCATCCCCCAAAAGCTGCTTTTGTTTCCTGAATGTGCCAATGAATAAGGAATGCAAATTCTGAAACGCGCATGGCTGTTTCTGGAGCCGTGATGAAAGGACATTCTGTTTACAGTCTGAAATTAAAGAGGTGATTTCAACTCTCCGTGTGAGGCGTCTTCAATAAGGGATTGCATAGGCAATAACATTTGCAGCAACACAGAGAGCAGAACCAAAGAAATGGCTCTACGAAGTCTCCTGTAAAGTTACTGATCCAGCGCTCTGATTGAGAAACTGTCTCATAAACACTACCTATCACCTCAATACTCACCATTAATCATGTAACACATATAAAGGCCCATAATACCAATGAGACAATTTTTGAGCAACTGAATCTGGTGGTGTGATTAACTGAACTATTCACATATTATTTACATTATTATATACAACGGAAGTTTATCTTTCTTTACCATCATGGTGTTAAACATTTATTATTTATTAATCAGACCACTAAAGCGATTGGATCAACTGATGGAAACTAGACCATGAATAAACAAGACCAGCTTGTCTTTTCAAATCTAATTTTATTAACTTTATTTTTCCAAAAGAAAAAAGCATTTACGTTTTAGAATCTTTATTTTATAAGCAATTAAGAAAGCAGCATTTAAATAAGGAAATGAATTAAAACTGACATTTTCAAAACAAGCTCAGAAAAACGAAGTATTAGCAGAATAACAGTTTTGATTCCCTAAATCTATTTCCATGACTATTTCTCACTTCACCTAAAAAGGAAAAATCATTTAAAGTCTGCTGTCCTTACATGCGCCAAAGGTCCATCCGCATGTGACGTCATTCAGGAATCGGAAAGTAAGAGTGTTTTTCCCTGCTCATAGTTTCAGATTGTATACCTTTCTCTCTAGCTAAACTTTCTACATTTTACATTATTTTAAGCAAATCCGAGCTTTTCATTGGCTGTCCTGTGTCAGCCCATTATAAAATAATTAGGTCATCTCCGACTCTTGACCAAGTCCAGGCTTCAAATAAGCCCTATTGTCTTTCATTTCCACATCTTTCAGCTTCCTCAAGAAAGTTACTTTTTCATCAGGTTTCGAACATTTACTTCCTAGCCTTGGCAGACACTTTAAGTTCCTGTCCTTGAGCTTTTTCTCCATGAGCACGTTCAAACACGACTAAAGAACTGCTTTTTCATTTAACAATGACAATGCAGTAAAAATCTTCACAGCTACGCATGTGCAAAGACTTCACTCTGGACAAGCTTTTGCATCTGCAGCTCTGTCAGCCATATTTTCTGAACCACCTTTAGGCCTCACTTTGGAAACTATTACTAAACAAACACAAGACATCAATTAATTGAAGAATTGAGACCCATTCTGTTACCCTCCCCCTTTACTAATTAATCCTGTTAATTGTGTTACCTAGCAATAAGCACAATCAAGCAGCATTATAATTACTTTTCCTTTTTGAACAGTACGAACTCCATGAGCTCTTCATCACAGAAAAAACATAACATAAGCACACAAAATAAGCACATGCCATTAATTTAACTGCCGCATTTAATACCGACAAAGTCAATAGACAAGGTTAGTTTATTATTTTTTTCTTTGCGTTTGCAACATGAAGCACATTAATTTATCCCGTGTGTATGGATGAATGTATTCTTAAACTAAGTTGATTAGTAATTTCACCACAAGCTTATTAATTTAATTACTTGTTATGGGAGATTAACATCACAAGTTTGAACAAAATCTTGTTCTTCACCTTGCTCCATCAACTCCCTCATCTGGTGATTTGTAAATCACCAAATAATACACCAAATTTATAAATTTTCAACCCTTGATCATGTTTTGGACTTTCTTAATATTAGTATTTCTAAACTTTAGATTCATCTGGTTTTCTGCATTTTTCATATTGATTTCTCCTAAACTCTTCTAATTCTATTTCTTTTTCTTTTCTTAGTTTACAAATTCTTTTCTTTTCTATTACATGTTTTCTTCTCTTGTGTATCATGCAACTAATTTTTAACAAAAGTATCACTATAGCTATGACTATTAAAGGAAAAACTATTTTACCTATAATTGAACTACCAATCTCTTGAAACCAGTGTTTAATTACTGCAAATCTTTTACTTAAACGTTCTGAAAAACTCTCATCTTCTAAGGTATCAACTTCAGTATGTAATTTAGTAATATTTTGTATATACATTTCTATATTCTGACTTTTCTCAGGTATATAAGTACAACAATGTTGAACATGCAAAATTCCCCAGACTCCACCCTCTTTTGCCAGCAAAATGTCTAGAGCAAGACGATTTTGCATTACTATAGTTCTCATGGCAACAAGCTCTGTATTCACTAATTGAAATCTACTTGCAGTATCTGTTGACAATCTATCAACAATTGTAGACATTTTTCTAATTTTGTTTGCATTCAGGGTTATTCCTACCATAGGTATTAATGCACCAAATATATCTCCCATTATTTCTGTAAAGCTTTCCCTTCTAAATCTATTCAAGTGATTTCTAATTTCAAATGAACCTTTTGAATTACTATCTACATGAAACAATTTTGGAAAAACTAAACCTACATAACACGTCCCATACCAATGGTCTGGGAGTTGTAATAAGCCTCATTCCCACAAATAAAATAAATTCCAGGAAAAATTGGATCCTTGCCTCCTTTAAATCCCCAACCCCCTATAATATGATAAGTGTCTTCACATTGACTTGCACCTACAAAATAATTATCAATCAAAGTATCATCTCTTCTTATACAAAATTTTCCACTAACAGGTTTATCTATGTGAATTGCAACAATTTCATTTCTACCATTAAGCTTTTCATCTTCCATTTTCCAAAATTTAGACTTAAAAGGTTTCAACATCTCATTTTGCTTGTAAATTACCCTTCTTTCTTCCTAATTTACATGTTAAATTATTTTTAAAAGCATACTCATAAGTGAGTTCACTAGTTTCTAGGAATAATTCCCTCATTTGTTTAGCACATTTCACTTTATTCAAGCTTTCTTCAACTTTTAAATTTGCAAAAAACTCATCAAAATCAGAATAATAATATTCCAAACGTCCAGTTTTATAAAACAAACTAGCTATTACACTACATGTTATACCATAAGTAAGAGAAAGCATATTATACGTAACACCTTCTGACACAGAAGTAGGTAACTTCACACAAATGTAGCAGTATTTTGCATCCATCACCTTAACATATTCAGATAAAAGTCTTGAAAAGGTATTGCTAGAAAAGTCTCCCACAGATCTGTCTTGATGAATCTCTGGTTTATGTACAATAATTTTATCAGTCTTATCAACTTTATCATGATTAACCACAACTTTACTAGTCCTGTTAGTTTTATACATCTCTTTATCTATTCCAAAAGGAAAAATGACAGCTAAAATTAACCAAACTAAAATTATCAAAATTACACATGTTGAAGACAATTTGCAACATCTTTTGAAAATTGAGCATCTCAAATTATTATTAGTATAAGGCATCTTTACTTTCAAACGAAAGACAAAAAAAAATTACTAAATATACTCCACTTTTTTTTTAACAGATAACTTTCTTTTCTAGCAGCTTTTCTTCAACCTTATGTCATACATCAATGTGTTTTCCAGCTAACACAATTTCTTTGACCTTGTGTCACCTAATGAACAAAATCATTCATTATCACTTACATCATCTAAATTTCTTTGACTACTATTTACTTCTACTACTGGTGGAATTATAATATAGGTCCATTCAGGTGATTTGTACTTCTGATTTGGCTTTATTATTCTTTTTGCTCTGCTGTTTATCACTTCTATTTTCTTTCCTGCTTGTTTTTTCTTATTTAAGTCTTCTTCTTTTTGACTTGTTATCTCATTCACCTGCTCCTTTGCTTTATTCACTAATTTAAATTTTAGGCCTTCGTTTTCATTTGGCCAATTATCTCCTTTTCTTGTTAATTTCCTTTTTGGTTCCGCTAAATTATACTCAACTCTCCAAGCTCTTTTCCTTGATCTTTTTACTTTTGATTCATCTCCAGTATCATCTGTTTCACTTTCTGTGTTATAAGTTGATTCATTAATAATCCGTTTTATTGTATCAGATTCTTTTTTAGATTCAGTTTCACTCTGTTAGGAACAACATCCTTATAGCTGGTACTTGGAATTTATTCTTCTTCTTCCTCAATTATTTCCAATTCACCAGGTTCAGAATTTCGTTCCTTCTTCCAGAGCTTCCAATCTGCTTTTCAATACTCTCCTGATCTTGATCTTGAATCACTTCTTGTTCAATTTCCTTTTCTGCTTCTTGATCCAGCAGATCTTTATAATTTTCTTCTTCTTTAGAATCTTGTATCACATCTCATTTTCTTAATTCAATGCTTCATTCACATTTGAATTTTCCAGTTGTCGACTTTCTTGTCGATCTTCAGGATCTGGATTTCTTTCAGGTTCTTCTTCTGAATCTGAATCAGCTGTTGTTTCACCTTCGTTGGGATTCTCAGGTGTTGGCACACGTATGGTGTGGCTAGCATGAATCCATCTCTTCAATCCCCTACACTTTACTGCATTTGTCGTGACTAATATCACCTGTATTGCCTTCTGCCACCTTGGTATAAGGCAATTTCTTCTTCGATGTACTTTTGTCCTTATCCAGTCTCCTGGTAACAGATCATGAGCTTGTTTTTTCTCTTTTGTAAATACTTCAGTTCCTACCTGATGGAACACAGAAGTCACCACATCAGATAGATTTTTGCAGTAATCCATTATGACGCTATCATTAATACTCAACAGTTTATCGACTGGAACAAATGCTTGCCTCATAACCCTGCCCATTAAAATTTCATGAGGACTCAAAACTGTTTTTCGATCTGGAATGCTTCTCAAAGACATCAAAACAAGTGGAAGTGCATCTGTCCACTTCATTCCTGTTGCTAGGCACATCTTTGCTATTCTGTTTTTTATTGTACCATTTACTTGCTCAACAACACCTGATGCTTCTGGTCTGTAAGCACAATGTAATTCTAGTGCTTCACAAATCAATTTTAGCAATCTGTTTTCAAAATGTGTGCCACGATCTGTCCCGATCGTCACTGGAAAATCCATACCTTGGTATGATTTTTCTCAAAAGCAATTTTACCACAGTAATTGAATCATTGTGACGTGTTGGGAATGCTTCTACCCATTTTGAAAACAAACAGATTATCACCAAGACATATCTGAGTTTGTTGTGAGGTGGCATGTCAATGAAGTCAAGCTGTATTCTGGTAAATGGACCACCCTCCTGTCCTATGGTTCCCATGCTCACAACAGTTTTTCTGCTTGGGTTGATCTGTTGACAGATAAGACATCTTTGACAAAGGGACTCTGCAATTATTCTGAATTTTGGATTATACCATATTTGTCTAAACAATCTAATCATTGAATCTCCTCCAATATGTCCTGGACCATGATACATGCGTGCCATGTCAGAAATCATACTATCTGGCATTACTACTCTGTCATCTTTGTAAACCCAAACCTCATCTTCTTCTCTTTGTCTGCATCCTGCTTTTAACCATGTGTTTTTCTCCTCATCATTTGCCTCATCTTGCAACTGTTTTACTCCCTGCCAAGTCTCAACTACAGATGTTAGCATAAGTGAGTTCAAAACATGTTCATTTTCTTTTTCCCGATTAATGGACACATTGGGGCCGATCAGGATCGCGGACGGACTTGCGTCCGTCCGCGACCCCAGAGCAGGAGGGAACCTCCGCATGGGCATGCGGAGTTCCCTCCTGTGCAATTAGGATGTGACCGCCACCCTGGCGGTCACATCCTCTATTTTTAACATTGCGGCGGGTGCAGCTTCAAGCTGCACCCGCGGCAATGTTAAAAATGCACGCATTGCTTTTGCATGCAGAAAGAGGCAGGCACCGTGCGGTGCCTGCCGCTTTCTGCATGCAAATGCAGGGGGGTACCATAGGTACCCCCCATGTGCACCCCCCACCCCCCCTTCACCTAGGGGGCCCGCAACGGGCCCCCGCAGTGAAGTTCCGTATGCTTTTCCACGGCGGGAAACGCGCCGCGGAAAAGCATAATTCACTGCCCATCCTAATATGGTGGACGGTGTCTGAGAGACACCGTCACCATATTAGAGCTTTTCCGCCGCGGTTGTAAGCCAACCGCGGCGGAAAAGCTGCGGACGGAAACCAGGACCCACCAGCCATCCTAATGTGGCGGTGGGTCCTTGGTCAGTCCGCTGCGGTTTTTCCGCATCCTCGGGGCCGGCGGTGGCTTCCGCCGGCCCCGAGGATGCGGAAAAACCGCTATCCTGATCGGCCCCATTATGTTTTGCACAGAATTTTGCTATTGAGTCAGAATATGAGTTTCTTTTTGTTATGTAATCTTCTCCTTTTTTATGTGCTGTGCACTTTACTACTGCAATTTTTTTCTGGTAGCTGAATTCCATCAATCAATCTTTTAATCAACTGAGCATTTCTTATTGGTGATCCCACAGATGTTAAATAACCTCTTTGAGACCAGAGCTGGCCATAGTCATGGACTACACCATAACCATATTGACTATCAGTCACTATGGTAATTTTTAACTCTTTTCCCAATTCACATGCACGAATCAAAGCAATTACTTCTGCTACTTGAGCTTGTCAGATATACCAAAAGGATACTTCTTTAGTAGCTGCACAGGAACAGAGATGCTGGCTCCCGAATCCTCCCCGAGCAACAAGCCAGAGCTCGTTGCATACAAGTCTCCGAATTGTTACCCCAGGGGGAAGGGGGAAATTGGATAAAATAATAAACAACAAGAGAAGAGACTTTCTTGGCTGGTTCCTCTCGTCAGTCCAACCTGCAGACCGCTTGTAACTTAGGACCCTGAAGAAAAGAAACACAATTAACCCTTGTTCTAATCCTACTCTTCCTTATTCTAAACTTCCCTCCTGAACTCTCACCTACCATTTATTTCCAAGAGTCTTGCCCTCTCTTCTAAGCTTCTTTTCTTGGCACGGATTGACAGAGTTCTTATTAATTCTCCTATAATACAGAAATTAGTTTTTTCCTTATTGATGTGTGATAGTCTTCAACTAAAAACCTTCTAACCTAATTCTCTTCTCTACTCACTTCTTTTCTGTCCTTCTGCTCCTTATCCTAGATGCTTCTTATTTTTCAGCTGTATAGTTTATCTGTAAGATGCGACAATTAATACAACTGTGGTTATTGATTCTGTACTCTTCTTCCTGGAACTGGAATCTATTATATTTTTATATATATCTCTGACTTACTGTATTATTTACTCTGTGTTCTTTTTCTGTACCAATTGTTGTCTTCTTATTAACCTTTTGACTAATTTCTTTTCTGTTCTTTTTCTTTTTTAGGTGTAAAGGTACTGACTCCTGTCCTGCAATAGCTATGCGCCTCAGATCAAATTATAACTATGTACAAGGTAAGTATTGCTTTAACATTCTGTTACTTCTGCTTTTTTCTCTAAATATCTTTAACATGAACAGAATTTTTTCCACTTATCGTCTCTTTTTCTCCGTAGGTGTGTCAAGACGTTTTCCTGCAGTCTCGCTAGCCGTTTCCGTCTTCTTCTGACGAGGTGCAGCTGCGTCGTCTTTCTTACTGTAAGTATCTCGGGTCTCGGGGTTTATTCTCTGAACTCCTCTAATGCGGAAATTCTAGGGAAGTGCTTAAACTCTTTGGGGCACTCGCAAAAGGATTTTAACTGAAGGTCGCGCCACTTTTACACTACACGCGGTCGTCTTTAATTTAACTGACTAAGTTCTACTTCGTTCACACGCTGTATCAACGCGGCGTGAACGTTGATAGCAATAAACTAAGGCCTTTGAAGTTTTCCTCAGGGACGTCGATGAATTAGTTCCTCGCCGGGTAAGCTCTCAGGTGAAGTGCGCAGATTTTCACCAGCGCGCGCTTCACCTGAACTCGGCTGATGATGTCAGCCAAAACACTAGACTGCGAGCCTCGACTCCAGCCTTGCGGCCATGTTGGAGTTCTGTGCTCACACTCTTCCTGACCATGAGCTCCCATTTACATTCCGAGTTAGATAATGGTACCTCTGATGCGAGATTACCGCTACCTGTGGGTTTAGGATCCTGACAGACCTTTGAGACAGGAAGCTTCAATCACATCTGCAACTGTACACACTTAATATGCTGCACTCAGAACATCTTCATCTGTTCTTAAGCATGAACCATCAACAAACAAAACATAATCTGATTCAGCTAATGGGACATCTTTAATGTCCTGTCTTGGTTTAGTTCAATATTCTAATACATCCAGGCATTCATGATCAACCTCATCCCTCATTTCTGTTTCAGTAGTGTCAGGTAATAATGTGGAAGGATTTAAATTCACACATCTTGAAATTGAAACATTATCCGAATCAAGGATAACCTTTTCATATTTTGTTAGCCGATTATTTGTCAAATGTTGTGTTTTGCTTCTAGTGAGGAGAATTTCAACTGAGTGTGGTACATATACTTTTACAGGAAATCTCATTATTATTCCTTCACTTTGTTCCAAACTTACACTTGTTGCAGCTACTGCTTTTAAGCAACCTGGTAATGCTTTTACAACAGGGTCAAGAACAGCTGAGAAATATGCTATTGGCTTTCTCAGTCTTCCATGTCTTTGAATCAGAACTGATAATGCACAACCTTCTCTTTCACTGCAATACAGCTCAAATTCTTTTTCATAATCAGGCATTCCCAATGCTGGAGCTTCACACAAACATTTCTTTAACTGTTCAAAAGCTTCTAATTCAGTTTCTGTTAGGCTAATCGGGTCTTTTATGTCTGCTTTTGTCAGTCTCTTCAGTGGTTTTGCAATTACTGAAAATCCACTAATCCATTGGCGACAATAACCTACCATTCCTAGAAACCTTCTAACCTGCCTCTGTGTTTTTGGAGGTTGCATTGCTTGAATCATTTTTATTCTTTCTGTTGTCACTTGTCTGACTCCCTTTCAATTCTGTGACCAAGATATTTAACTTCTTGTTTGCAAAACTGTAATTTTGCAGGTGACACTTTATGTCCCTCATCTGCCAAATGATTTAAAAGAGTAATGGTATCTGTTACACAATTATCTCTTGTTTTTGCAGCCACAAGGAGGTCATCAATATACTGCACTAACGTAGATTTTCCAAGGATTTCTTTAGCAACTGATTAAAAATAGATGGACTTTTGGTGTACCCTTGAGCGATTCTACACCATGCTAGAATAAGCTCTTTGAACCAGAACGCAAAAATTTGTTGGCTTACTGGATGCAATGGAAAAGTAAAGAATGCATTACATAAATCAATAACTGTATACCATTCTGCATCATGCGGGATCTGATATCAAATTACCGCTGGGTTTGGTACAACTGGGCAACATGGAACAACAATCTTATTAACTTTTCTCAGGTCCTGAACAATTCTGAAAGTTCCATTTGGCTTTTTAATTCCCATAATCGGTGATTACATGGACTACTCTCGATTTCTTTTAGAACACCTTTTTTTTATGAATTTGTCTATTACAGGAGTAACCCCTGCAATCACTTCTGCTTTCATTTTATACTGAGGAATGTTTGGATAATCTACTCCTTGTTTTACTGATATTTTTACTGGGTCTACGTTTTTCATCAAACCCATTTCATCTCCAGTGAAATCCCAAATTTTTACATTCACTGTGTCTTTTAATTCTTCAGGTAGATTATTATTATCAAACACAGGAAATAATTTACTTTCTTCTGCCCCAACCATTGACATTGTTAATTTGTAAAGTTCATCTTCTTCTGGAGTTTGAAGCTCTATACCATCCGGTGAACAATATATTGCACAGTTCATTTTACATAAAATATCCCTACCTAATAGATTTACAGGACTGCTATCACAAACTACAAATCGATGCATGTCTTTGAATTTACCTATTTCAACTTCAACTGGTTCAGTTATATCTGTTTTTATTTGCTGATTAGCTACACCTACTACTTGGATCTTTTCACCAGAGAGAGGAAGGTTGTCTATTTCCACAGATCTAACAGTAGAACGGGTAGCACCTGTATCCACTAGGAAAGTAATTTCTACATCATTCACTTTACCATTTACAAATGGACCAGATTGATCTACCTCAAGAGTGGCTCCAAGCACACAGTCTTCCTCCTCTCTCAGGCACCGTCAGAAGTATTCATCAGATTCACTCCCTCCATCTTCTTTCAACCAATATTGTTGGGATAAATTCGACACATTCACTCTTGGCGATCTGTTTACCTGTTCACCTCCGCTGAATCCTGTTTCTGTACTGTATCTCTGCACATTTACGCAGCTTGGAAGTGGCGGTTGTGGTAACTGACTTTGCTGAATCACTACCTGTCGCTGTAGCTGTTGCTGCTGATTTATCTCATTCTGCATCTGTGTATTCAATGATGCATTTTTTAAGTGAATTTTGGGCGGATTCTTACATTCTCGCTTACAGTGTCCGATTTCGCCACAATTAAAACATGGGAGTTTCTGTTTTAACTCTTTTATATTTCCCATCAATTTTGGTTTATTATTATTACCTTTAAATTTCCCTTGATTCTGGTCAACATTCTTATTTCCTAAAGTTGCTATTTGTTTTTCAGCCACTTTTACCTGTGCCCACATAGCTTTTTCTTTTAACTTCTTTTGTTTAACATCTATTTCATCACTGCAGTATTTTGCTTTTCTCAGGATATCATCTACCGTGAGTGATTGCCAACCAACTATTCCAGTTCTTACCATCTCACTAATTTCAGGTCTTAAGCCATATACAAATCTGTATATAAAATGGCTCATATCCTTTTCACTTAAATGTTCATAACCACTGTATTGTTTAAATACCAGCAGTAATCTTTCATAAAATGAATGTACTGATTCCTTTGGCTCTTGGGTTGTTCTATCTATTTTAACCCATTCTATCTCTTTTGGGGGAATCTTGTTTTTCAAAAACACAATTACCTGTTCATATTTTCTCATTACCTCTTCTGAAGGAGCACCTGATACTTTATCTCAAGGGTATTCTTCTCTAGGCCAATTTATAGAAATTTTACATTCAGTCCAAAGATCTGATGGGACAACTATGTCAAAGAATCCATCAAGATCAACCCATAAAACTTTTGAAACTTTCACAAATCTGTCTACCTGTCAATACCATTCTACAGGTTTTTCTCTCACTCGAGGAAAATAATTTGTGAACAGTAAAATGTCCTGTCTTGTCCATGGGACATGCACATACCCTCCTCCCGCTATTTCTCTCATTGGAAACTCATTTACTACTTATTCCTTTTCTCTGATAGGAAAAGCTAAACTTGTTCTGTCTTCATCTTTCTTCTCTGCCCATTTCGCTCTCCATTTACTTAATTCACCCCATTTTCTCAAAATCACAATTAAATCTTTTATATGAATGATTCTTCCTGTGGTATTCATATTTTTAATGTCTTTTTCGGAGAAATCCACCCTATAATTTTTCTGCAAATTTTTCTGCTTACTTAAATCTACTTCTAATTCAAAAGCCATATCCTCTAATTGATCACTTTTGTTTTTTGTTTTCCATGTTATGCTTTTGCAAATAAATAATAATTCATCATCCTGATATGCCTTCAATCTGTCAGTTCCAATCGTACCAATTATTAATTCTTCTAAATCTGCTTTCAATTTTGCAACATCAAGTAATTTACATTCTGGGGTTTGTGTTAAATCTATTTTACTCATACTCTTTTCCGGAGTTCCAGAGTCAGATTCTGCACCAGTTGGAGTTTTACAAACTTTGATTAAAAGTTAAGTCAGGCATCATTATTTTCTCTTGATGTATTTCAGACAAGTCTGAATAACATTTTTTCTGTCACTTCCGTATTTCTGAATTTAATGAAACAGTTAAAGCTGAATGCCTAATTTCCTTTTGATAAAATACTGGAAGAACAGGTCCAATTGTTACAGGTACTGTTACTGCTTCCATGCTTTTAGTTAACTGCTGTGTTAATTAATTCGTAGAACGAATATATTTTGAGGTATTTGGTAATTCCTCATACCTTTCTGTTCTTTTTCCATTTTTTGGGGTTTCATTTCTTTGAACTGGGGTTTCAGTATAATTACTATTTTCTCCTGATATATTTGAATTACGTCCTGTTTCTACTCTTTCAGGTGTTTCTCTATTATTCAGATTTGTTTTAGCAGAAGTCTCATCAATAATTTCTCTTTGAGGGGCACTTGGAGAAGTCCATGTACAAACTGGTTGATAAGGTGGCGGTTTTTTAGTATAAATTTCTTCTAATATCGCATCTTCGGAGTCACTTTCTTCACTATTTTTCTTTTTCTTTTGGGCCCTCTTTTGTCCAGTTACCTCATCAATTAATCTCACTGGGTACAAGCCATCACACATGTCTGCACTTCTCCATCGACCGATTCTATCCTCATGTGTTTCTCTATTAAGACCTAATCTTGCTCCCCTTAAAATTCCTCTACTCTATCGTTCTAATTCAAACATTTCATCTTCCCATTCAACTAAAGCTTCAAATTGAGTAGGTCTAGGCTTTGGTACAAGTTTCATCATTTTTTCTCTTACATTTTTTAAAACTGCTATGTTAAATGATCCATCTTCCGGCCATGCTAATACACCATCATTTTCAGTATACTTTATCCAATTCTCAATCCAAAGACAAGTATGATAACCATATTTACCCAACATATAAGCTGCAGGTGTTTTGTACTTATGAAGTAATCTTCCACCCCGCGTTATAATTTTCTTGTCAGGTTTAACTTTATTTTTCAATTTCTGAAACCATGAAAGCTTCTTTTTCTCCTTTATGTAATAGTAATCCATGTTTTTAAACAATTTCCCTTACTTCGGAAAAGATCGTAAAAACGTCCTTGTTATTCCACAACAGCAACCAATCCGTGCGCGAAACTTACCAACAAACCAATCAAGTTAAGCTTCGTCACTATTTTGCTCAACCAATAGAATTACTGTTTTTCAGGATGAGCCAATCAGCTGCAAGCTTGCCTTAGTCACATGAACCAATCTGTGCGCGAATACTGTGACGTATGTTAGCCAATCACAGCGCAACACTTGTGACGTATGCTACCGCTGCAGCTGCTTTGTCCCTCACTCCACTCCTTAAACTGACACCTCCGTTACAAAAAACTTTTCACAGCGCCATATTTACAAAACTTTTAATTGAATCCCGTTAATAACTCCACAAAAACAAACCATTTGTCTGTTTCGCTAAAATAAAGTGATAGCTTTCCCAAACATTCAAGTATTCTTTTCACGTGAAATAGACGACACTATTTTCACAGAAAATTTAAATTTGTCGATAAAGTAAGGCTACTTTACCCTTCTAGCAGGTAATAACGAACTTGTTTCTCTCTAAATGCACATACAGAGATATTTTACACCTTCTTAGAGACAATTTAGAGTTTCACTTGATCGTACATTACAAATTCATTTACGCACAATCATACAGAAAAAGTCCCTAGCCATGCATCCATAAAACTTTAGTAGGACTTTAACCCACTAATAGAACTCCTCACTCGCCAGTAAGATAGACGAAGTTTCCTTACTCTTCACTCAAGCATAGATAAATTCTACTACTCTTTTCACAGTGAGTTTTAAAACAGGACAGAAGTTCCTATACTCGAAAGCTACGATTTCATAGACAATCCTCACTATGCATTCTGCCTTACACATCTAAAATCCCTAAACTTGTGCTGTACGACCACAACACTTGTGATATGCGGCGATACCACTATTTTGAAACAGAACAAATGCACTGTATAACTTCACCTGTCACACTTCTCGTGCCGGCACAAATCAGGAATTTTCACACTGCTGGAAAAAACCTTTCGACTACATATAACAACTGAACAAACTTAACATGTTTTAGACATTAATCCTATGTATTACCATGTAACATGCTAGTTACCATAGAAACCGTAACTCTGCTACCAAGTAATTGATCCAGCGCTCTGATTGAAAAACTGTCTCATAAACGCCACCTATCACCTCAATACTCACCATTAATCATGTAACACATATAAAGGCCCATAATACCAATGAGACAATTTTTGAGCAACTGAATCTGGTGGTGTGATTAACTAAACTATTCACATATTATTTATCTTTCTTTACCATCATGGTTTTAAACATTTATTATTTATTAATCAGACCACTAAGGCGATTGGATCAACTGATGGAAACTAGACCATGAATAAACAAGACCATCTTGTCTTTTCAAATCTAATTTTATTAACTTTATTTTTCCAAAAGGAAAAGCATTTACGTTTTAGAATCTTTATTTTATAAGCAATTAAGAAAGCAGCATTTAAATAAGGAAATGAATTAAAACTGACATTTTCAAAGCAAGCTCAGAAAAACGAAGTATTAGCAGAATAACAGTTTCCAATCCCTAAATCTATTTCCCTGATTATTTCTCACTTCACCTAAAAAGGAAAAATCATTTAAAGTCTGCTGTCCTTACATGCGCCAAAGGTCCATCAGCATGTCACGTCATTCAAGAATCGGAAAGTAAGAGTGTTTTTTCCCTGCTCATAGTGTCAGATTTTATACCTTTCTCTCTAGCTAAACTTTCTACATTTTACATTCTTTTAAGCAAATCCGAGCTTTTCATTGGCTGTCCTGTGTCAGCCCATGATAAAATCATTGGGTCATCTCCGACTCTTGACCAAGTCCAGGCTTCAAATAAGCCCTATTGTCTTTCATTTCCACATCTTTCAGCTTCCTCAGGAAAGTTACTTTTTCCTCAAGTTTTGAACATTTACTTCCTAGCCTTGGCAGACACTTTAAGTTCCTGTCCTTGAGCTTTTTCTCCATGAGCACGTTCAAACACGACCAAAGAACTGCTTTTTCATTTAACGATGACAATGCAGTAAAAATCTTCATAGGTACGCATGTGCAAAGACTTCACTCTGGACAAGCTTTTGCATCTGCAGCTCTGTCAGCCATATTTTCTGAACCACCTTTAGGCCTCACTTTGGAAACTAATACTAAACAAACACAAGACATCAATTAATTGAAGAATTGAGACCCATTCTGTTACCCTCCCCCTTTACTAATTAATCCTGTTAATTGTGTTACCTAGCAATAAGCACAATCAAGCAGCATTATAATTACTTTTCCTTTTTTAACAGCACGAACTCCATGAGCTCTTCATCACAGAAAAAACATAACATAAGCACACAAAATAGGCACAGGCCATTAATTTAACTGCCGCATTTAATACTGACAAAGACAATAGACAAGGTTAGTTTATTATTTTTTTCTTTGCGTTTGCAACATGAAGCACATTAGTTTATCCCGCGTGTATGGATGAATGTATTCTTAAACTAAGTTGATTAGTAATTTCCCCACAAGCTTATTAATTTAATTACTTTTTATGGGAGTTTAACTTCACAAGTTTGAACAAAATCTTGTTCTTCACCTTGCTCCATCAGTACCCATACCTCTTATAAGGGGCACAATGTCTTTCTGGCATTTTAGATGCTCTGACGTGACCACTCCTGACACTCAGCAGCTTTCGACACAGTCGCTCACTGCACCCTAATACACAGCCTCCACGACACAGGGATTCAAGACAAGGCCCTCAACTGGATCCGTTCCTTCCTCTCCAGCAGAACGCAGCTGGTCAGACTTCCCTCGTACCTCTCGGACCCTACACCAACCACCTGCAGAGTCCCCCAGGGGTCATCCCTCAGCCCTACACTCTTTAACTTCTACATGGTTCCGCTTGCCCCCATCGTCAAAACTTACGGACTCAACATTGTGTCTAACCAAATGACACCCAACTCATCCTCTCCCTATCCAACTTACCCAACACCGCCAAACACAATTTTCTAGAAGGGATGGAAGCTGTCGCCAAATGGATGCAAAACAGCTGCCTTCAACTAAACTCCAACAAAACAGAAGTACTCATCATGGGCGCACACCCTGATGCCTGGAACGACACCTGGTGGCCCTCGGAAGTTTGCCCACCCCCACGGACCACGCATGCAACCTGGAAATCATCCTGGACTCCGAACTCAAAATGGACCGCAAGATCAACACCGTCTCATCCTCCTGCTTCCACACTCTCTGCCTCCTACGCAAGACCTTCAAATGGATCCCCCTCGAACACAGAAAAACCATCACTCACACCCTGGTCACCAGCAGACTTGACTATGGCAACACACTCTACGTTGTTGAGGACAATATGAGAGTACAGATTGCCTGCTCTTCAGCCAATAGCAGTGCTAATCTATCCCAATGGATGTAAATTTTGTAGATGCTTCCAGAGAGAGCACTGACTTCCTGAGGGAGCACTCTACGAATAAATACATTTTGGAATTTATAAAGAGTGAGCTGCAAACCCCTCCACTAATCTGAGACCGCAGCAGTGAAGGTTGTATATAACAAACATATTACGTGTTTAGATGTAGTCTAATTATTCGCTTGTGCTCTAAGAACAACAGGCAAAGAGACTTATTATTGAGCAGGGACATATGAAAGCACTATAGTTTCTAGCAGTGGCGGCTGGTGCATATGGGCAAAAGGGGCGTCGCCCCACTAGACTCAGGATGAGGATCGGGAAGGAGACAAGAGAGACACCACACGCAATGGAGCAGCCTCAAATGAAGTGCTCACTGACCCTTGTGGGACTTCAGTTTCAAACACAAATCAAAAATTATTCTGTTTTGTGTTTTGTTTTTTCCTAGGAAGTGAGTTGGGACAAGGTCACAGCCGGTTAGAGACACCTCGAGCGCTTATGATGATCGGGGTGAGGATTATTGCGTGCCCTCGAAGCACATGAGAGAGAAGTGATGTCATCCTGAAGGGAGTGGCCAGAGAAAGCGCAAAAAGACTGGTTTCAAATGGGGTGCCAATGCTGCGCCCCAGGCGACTTTAGCAGCGCACCCACTGAAATCAATGGCAAGGGGCAGGGCAGTGGGTGGCAGCAACCGGAGCACTCCCTTTCCTTCACGCTAGTCCCAGACCTCCTGATTGGACACTGGGAGGTGAGGGAGTGGGCATTGCAGAAAAGCCTGCTCACCACAGGGCACTCATCCCAAACTTATACTCCTCACCACTTTCTACTGTCACCAGCCGCCACTGTTTTTTAGGCACTCGTACTTCGGTGAGAGCCATACGGGGACCAATATTTGAGCACGCAAGGTCAACCGTCGAAGAGGAATTTTTAACTTAGGAGGGCAAGAGCAGTAAGAGAAAGGGAAAAAAGGAACTTAAACACTTGAAATCAATCAATCAAAGATAGCTTAATTCAGTTAGCATAAGAACCATAAAAGCGTCACAATACATACAACGATACAATAAATAGATACATAAGAACAAACTTGAAATCACACTGTACCACATCAAGCTGTAAGTCTTTACTGCTTTTGTTGTTCATTAACTTTCTCCAAGAATATCAACCTAGCATTAATAAAGAGAACAGACATCAGTTTTCTTCCTCATCCGTGACCCAGTGTAAATCATCTAATGACTGGTTATACAGCCTTTTATTACCACTATCAAAGACTTTCGTAGCTCAGCTTAGCAAACCTTAATCATGTGTAGAAATAAATGTATTTGCTCCTCTATATAAAAGTCCATCATCCGTTATTACGAATATCTGCTAATGTAATACCTGTATATTATAGTAAACCTGTTTATTGCATAAAGGTGTTAGAGATGTTATATGCTTTGAAGTCACCTTGGCTCTCAATCCACAAACTCACTTCCTCTGCCAGAGCCTTCGATGAGGTGTTTGCCCTACACATTCCTTTGCAAACAACGTGCACCTCTGAGGACGTTTGGAGTGTTGAGTTTGATCTGAGACCTGTTTTTAAGCCATAACTTGATTTCTTTGTATTGCGCTTATCTCAGGTCATTACTCAATTTCTATTTCCCCCACATCTATGTGGGATTCTTCTCCTGAAACGAGTTGCACAGAGGACCAGCCTCCGTTCCATTACCTGACTGGCCCATAGACAGGATAAAATAGAACCACGTCATGCCCACTCTTAAGGGCTGCAATCACGGCACCTCTAGGTCTGCTTCATCTTTAAAACCACCTGAATCCCTTACTAATGAGCAGTAGTTGGTGCTGAAAAACTAAGCACTGCAGACAGCCAACATGAGATTAGGAGCAAAGATAACAACAACAAGAGCAAAACAGGGAAGCCGGTGTTGTGTAATATGTGGTATCCCCACGATATCCTGTATCCCCTGCTCTTCGGCTCTTTTCGGAAATGAAACTCGGCCCGGGCAGGTTCAGACAGAAGTAGCTGATCACTGCTCGGGCTGAGTGCAGGGATACACGATTCAACAGGAAGCCAAACTCGGCTCTGCCAATAAATCACCAGAAACGTTTACACGAAGAGACAGACACGTGTCCTGCACGCACTGTGGATGTGCCATAACATCTTCACAGACATCAGGGGGCAGATTTATGTTAACTGGCGCATCCCGAGAGATGCGCCAGTTAACATGCGCCACAGTGCGCCACAGCTACGCCACCCATGGTGCGCCACATTTACAATGCGGCGCACCATGGTGCAAAAACGGCACAGATGCGTGACGCATCTGTGCCGGAAATGTGGCGCATTGCTAGAGTTGCGCCGCAAGCGCGACGCAGCTCCTGCAATGCTCTGGGGGGCCTATTCTTTCAATGCTGCCTCAAGCCTTACGCCTGCTTCAAGCAGGCGCAGGGTTTTGACTCAGCATTGCCCTGAAAGTGACTGAGTGAAATCTCATAGATTTCACTCAGCCACTTTCAGGAGGCGTTCCTGCGCAGGAACGCCCCCCACTGCGCAGGAACGCCTCCTCATGGCGCAGTGCTGTACAACGTGACGCATCTCCTAGATGCGTCACGTTGTAAATAGGGCGCAGGGATGCGCCACGTTTCCGTGCCGTTGTGTCACGCAACGGCGGCGTAAACGTGGCGCAAGCCCCTCATAAATCCGCCCCCTGATCTGTACGCTCACTTCCAAAGATCAGAGGCTTCTAAAGTTCAGAGGTTCAGAGGCCATAACAACTACACTCACACCAGATCTGTACGCTCACTTCCAAAGATCAGAGGCTTCTAAAGTTCAGAGGTTCAGAGACCATAACATCTTCACAGACATCAGATCTGTACGCTCACTTCCAAAGATCAGAGGCTTCTAAAGTTCAGAGGTTCAGAGGCCATAACATCTTCACAGACATCAGATCTGTACGCTCACTTCCAAAGATCAGAGGCTTCTAAAGTTCAGAGGTTCAGAGGCCATAACAACTACACTCACACCAGATCTGTACGCTCACTTCCAAAGATCAGAGGCTTCTAAAGTTCAGAGGTTCAGAGGCCATAACAACTACACTCACACCAGATCTGTACGCTCACTTCCAAAGATCAGAGGCTTCTAAAGTTCAGAGGTTCAGAGGCCACAACAACTACACTCACACCAGATCTGTACGCTCACTTCCAAAGATCAGAGGCTTCTAAAGTTCAGAGGTTCAGAGGCCACAACAACTACACTCACATCAGATGTGTATGGTCACTTCCAAAGATCAGAGGCTTCTAAAGTTCAGAGGTTCAGAGGCCATAACAACTACACTCACACCAGATCTGTACGCTCACTTCCAAAGATCAGAGGCTTCTAAAGTTCAGAGGTTCAGAGGCCACAACAACTACACTCACACCAGATCTGTACGCTCACTTCCAAAGATCAGAGGCTTCTAAAGTTCAGAGGTTCAGAGGCCATAACATCTTCACAGACATCAGATCTGTACGCTCACTTCCAAAGATCAGAGGCTTCTAAAGTTCAGAGGTTCAGAGGCCATAACAACTACACTCACACCAGATCTGTACGCTCACTTCCAAAGATCAGAGGCTTCTAAAGTTCAGAGGTTCAGAGGCCATAACAACTACACTCACACCAGATCTGTACGCTCACTTCCAAAGATCAGAGGCTTCTAAAGTTCAGAGGTTCAGAGGCCACAACAACTACACTCACACCAGATCTGTACACTCACTTCCAAAGATCAGAGGCTTCTAAAGTTCAGAGGTTCAGAGGCCACAACAACTACACTCACATCAGATGTGTATGGTCACTTCGAAAGATCAGAGGCTTCTAAAGTTCAGAGGTTCAGAGGCCATAACAACTACACTCACACCAGATCTGTACGCTCACTTCCAAAGATCAGAGGCTTCTAAAGTTCAGAGGTTCAGAGGCCACAACAACTACACTCACACCAGATCTGTACGGTCACTTCCAAAGATCAGAGGCTTCTAAAGTTCAGAGGTTCATAGGCCATAACAACTACACTCACACCAGATCTGTACGGTCACTTCCAAAGATCAGAGGCTTCTAAAGTTCAGAGGTTCAGAGGCCATAACAACTACACTCACACCAGATCTGTACGGTCACTTTTAAAGATCAGAGATTCATCAAGGAGAACATCAAAGTACACGAACAAGGTTCACCCCAGAGCGTATGGCCACTCTGCCAGCAACAGGACCCTCCTGTCTGTATCACTAACAGCAAGTCCAAATTGATGTGCTTTACAAAGTGTTAAAAGCAGAAGCAATTTGTACTGACTATACATGTATACATGTATTTGACTGTTCTATATTAAATCGTACTTTCTGGCATGGCGTTTCATACAGCTTTTCTTCTCCACTGCTGCTGGCCTAAGTTTCAGGGAAGATGCATTTTCCTTTTTCTAGGGTGGCACCTTCAGCTTGTCCTGGCTTTTCTGACATTTCATATTATAGGAATGTTTAAAAACGGACGTTCAAGCCCCATAATGCAATTTTCTATCTTTGGTAGCTAAAAAGACATTACTAGCTAGAGGTGCGATGCATGACGGGACCACCTAGCATAGATTCAGGCTATTCGCCCGGCCCACCATGAGCTAAAGCTGATGCGCAGGCAGGTCCTGTTAGTTTCAACTCCCTGTAGTGCATGTCAAGGATGCATGGATCACATCTGCGATGATGAGAAAATAAATATGACCAGATAAAGTCCATTTGATTGCAGCTTCAATGTTTAGCCCCAAAAAACATTTACAGTAAATGTTTCAGCATTTGGAATCCTATCTGACAACAGGAAACATTATTAGAACATTGGAATGTTGAGCGCTCCCCTGAAGACAATGAAGTGCTCCGGGTTTCTAATGGCTGGTAGAACCCCGGAGCATCAACATACAAATATTTACCTTTGTCCACAGCTGTGGCTGTGAACAAAGGTCTCACGGCTCTCGAGGGGATTTCAACCCCCTCGGGCTCTGTGAGTCCTTTGTCTTACAATTTAGAACACTGTGCCTTCTAAGGGCGGAATATTCTAATAGCGTTATAGCCCTCTGTAGCGAGCTATAAGGCTATATTAGAAAATTAGAAAGTCGGGAGCTCCATTGAAGACCGGAAAGTGGCACAGGGCCAATAATGGATGGTATGAGTCTTCTGCTTTAACATTCCAAGGTCTTTTTTAATACAGAACATTCTACCGTCAGTGGGTAGAATGTTCTAAGAGCTTGTAGCCCTTTTTCTGAGGGATATACCGGTTGTTAAAGGACCCCTCCCATGTTATAGGTCCTCGTACGCGGCTCACAGCTATAACTCAGGTTCATGGCCTTTAACTACCATTATAGGTCCCTGCAGAAGGCTGGGCATGGAGTATAAATACCCAGGCCCATCTTCCAGTATGCAAGTGTGTATGGCCTGGAGAAGTGGGAAGTCCAAAACATAGGGCCCAAGTTGCCCAGCCCTGCCATTTCAACCATGGCACTTAGCATTGAGGAAAGGAGGTTAGTGGAAGTTAATAAGCAACAAAGGGGCCATCCAGCAGTTTTTTTTGTTTAAACAATTTTTATAAATAAGGTAATCAATTCATTTCCAGTATAACATAATTGGCATGACGTGTAAATAGATCACAGTACTAGATGTACAATTTTCCTCAGAGTTCTCATAGTGCCACATTTCCAGGACAACATAATTGGCATGGCGTGCAAATAGATCACAGTAGTTAGACACACAATTTTTCCCACAGTTCTTATAGTCCCACACTAGTTTATCAGCCTTTCGCATCCTTCCCATATATATGCGATAATTTTCTAACAATCTGCTGCGCTTAGTGCATTCAAGCACTCGCATCCAAATCAGAGTCCTCAGGAGGCGGTGGTTCACATATATTTCCACGATAGGAGTTCCAGCACCCCCAGACCTTTTCCCACTTTTTCGGACAGCCACAGTGAATAAAAACTGACCTTTCGGCTACCAATACCAAGTCCATATCCTTGCACCACTGGGCAAGAGTATGGCCAATCCTAGACCCCCAACGTTGGGCAACATTCCGCTTCGCCACTGTTATGCCAAGGGTCACCCATCCATGAGCTGTCGTGTTTAAGTCTGTTGGCTCCCATATATTGAGCAGGCAACACCGCAGCTCTGGCAATACAGTGACTCCTGTGACCTGGGTGAGCATCCTCATCACTGCCCTCCAGTATCCCACTATCCTAGGGCAGCTCCAGATGGTATGGAAGAATGTCCCTAGCTCTCCGCACTCCAAGTTCGGCGTGCCTGACAGTCCGATTCTATGGAGGAACACCCTCGTATAATATGTACGGTGGAGAATTTTAAGTTGAACAAGCCGTAGCCTTGATGGAATAGCCGCCTCTCTAGGAGAAGCCAGCGCCTCCCTCCAGTCTGCCTCGTCAATGTCTCCCACCTCCCTCTCCCATTTGGCCTTAACAGTCTCCGTGGGGTCAGGTCTATTATTAATAATTTTTTTGATACGTCATTGAGATTGCCTTTTTTTGAAGATGGTCCGCAAGGAGCCTGTCCTTTAATGGTGAGGATTCCTCCGGGGTCGCGTCTGGTGGTAAAACCGACTGCAGTGCTTGTCTAATCTGCATTTTGCGGAACCTTTCAGTCTCAGCCAGACCATAAGTGGCCTGCAGATGTGCGAATGTAACTACCTCACCCTTCTGCCACAAGTCCCCCACTGTTGATATTCCTATGGTGTCCCAGTTGCGGAACCCCTTGGTGTTACCCAGCATTCCTAGCTTCTTTGTGTCCCATAGCGACATTGCCTGCGTGATCACTCCTTCCCTTCCTAACGCGCGCTGAGCCACAAACCAGATGTGTATTGTGTGCAGTGTTGGTCCGGTGATTGTGTACTTTCTTTTTTGTTATATAAGGCGTTCATGATCCCTGCCGGCGCCAGAAGATGTCGGTCCAGCCGAAACGCAGGTTCCTCTTGAGGAACATGCAGCCATTGGTTGATCGAGACAAGCTAGGAGGCCCAATAATGTGCCCTAATGTCCGGAAGAGCGATTCCGCCATCATACCAGCTCCTAGTGAGTTTTTTTTGTGCTATGAGGGGGGTCTTTCTGTCCCAGAGCAGTGTATTTACCTCCACCTCGGTTACACCGAAGTACATTGATGGAACCGGAAACAGAGTGTTTTGCAATGCATAAAAAAATCTTGGTAGCGCCACCATTTTAAAGAGTGCAGCACGGCTCTGGAGCGTCAATGGTAATGTGCGCCAATGCTTAACATCTTTTTTAAAGCGTGCCAGGGGTTGGGCCAAATTTACTTCAATAACTTGTGCCCGATCAGGTGTAACAAATATTCTTAAATATTTAAACCCGTTTGTAACTATTTGCAGGGTACACCCTCTCGGCAGTCGCGGCGGGCCCTTTAGAACATAATGCAGCGATTTGTCCCAGTTTACTGTGTACCCGGATGCCCGTCCATATGCCACACATATGTATAGTAGGCAATTAATGGATCGTGCAGGGGACGTTAAGTATGGCAAAATGTTGTCCGCATACAACGAAATAGATCTTCCCAGCCAACTGCCCACCGAATACCCCGTATCGTGAGGTCCTGTCTAATCCAGCCCGCCAACGGCTCCAACACTATTGCGAAGAGCAGGGGTGACAGTGGACACCCCTGTCATGTCCCTCTTCCCAATGGGAATTCTTTTGAGAGATAGCCATTAACCACCACCTGCGCCGTTGGTCGCGTGTATAGCAGACGCATCCGCCCACTGAATTTCGGTCCAAAACCCATGTGCTTGAAAACCGCGAAAAGGAAGGGCCACTCCACCAAGTCAAACGCCATGCGTGCATCTAGGGAAAGTATGGCTGCGTCCTCTGCCAAGGTCGATTTGCGCTCTATTACACCAAACAGCCGGCTAAGATTAAGCGCCGTGTTACGGCGTGGCATAAAGCCTGATTGGTCCGGGTGAATAATTTCTGACAAATGCAGCTGCAGCCTAGTGGCCAGCGTTTTGGCGAGTATCTTTGCCTCCGCATTGAGAAGAGATATCGGCCTATATGAAGTGCATTCGTGTGCCGGCTTACCAACCTTATGTATAGCAACTATGGTGGCAAGGCGTTAGTCTCTAGGCAGAGCACCAATCTTCAAGCTCTCCGTGTACATGCCTAACAGATGCTGCACCAATTGTGCAGCGCCAAGTTTATAGAACTCCACTGGAATCCTGTGCCCTAGTGCCTTCCCGGTGTGCAGTGCCCTGATCGGCTGCGAGATCTCTTCCTTTGTGATGTCTTCTTCTAAAGCCGTGACTGTGTCCTCCCCGAGGGTGGGTGCTTGTATGTCATGCAGAAAGGCAAGGTTATCCTCGACTTTTGCAGTGGCTACTGGTGTATATACCAGTTTGTAATGGTTCTCTAGCGCTTCGGAAATCTGTTGCGGGGAAGTTACCATGTCTCCATCTTTGGTACGTATCTGCGTTATCCAATTGCTCACCCTCTCTTTTTCCCCAACCAGGCCAGAAGCCTGCCCGCCTTATCCCCTTGGCCATATATTGTGTGTTGAGTGTTGGTCAGTCTACCGGTGACCTCCTCTCGCACGTATGCCCTGTATGCCTGCTCTGCCAGGTGTAATGAGTGCGTCGCCTCCTCCGAGTTACTAAGCACATGCGCCCCCTCTGCCCTCGCCATCCCTGCCTCTAGATCGTCAATGTGTTTCTGGCGCTCCCGCTTTTTACCTGTGATCAGTGATATCGCGTGGCCACGGAGTACAGTTTTATAAGCCTCCCACAAAACTGTTGATGAGGGGACCGAGTGTGTATTTTCCTCAAAGTAACATTTAGTGACCTGCAGCAGGAACTTTTGTAGCCTACGATCCTTGAGCTATCCCAGCCTAAGGGGGAAGAGCCTCCGATTTTGTGGGGTAAATGATGTATATGTAACAATGACTGGGGAGTGATCTGATATGCCTCTTGGTAGAAGTCTGATGTCAGTCATACCCAGCATCCCAGTGGGTAGCGTGAAGATGTAGTCTAGTCTAGAGAGGCTATTATGAGCCCCGGAGTGAAATGTATATTGTCTATCCGTCGGGTGTCTAATGCGCAACACATCTAGCAAACCAATCGCCTCCACGAAGTCCTGCAGTTTGTGGGTCGTCCCCCAGCATCTCTCTGGGGCTGTCGATCTAACACCGGGTCCATAACTGCGTTAAAGTCCCCCCCTATAATCAATTCCCCATGGGGGAGTGTAAGTAGGAAGTTCCCCAGGTCTGTGAAAGCAGTCTGGTGCAGCGCCGGTGGGATATATACCGACACATTATATGATCTACAGTCCCATTGGCCAGAGACTGCCGCAAAGCGACCCTGGTCGTTGTGGTATGTCTTTGACACTATCATAGGGAAGCGTTTATTTATGAGGACCCCAACCCCTCTAGACCCAGATGTAAACTCCGAGTGTACTACCATGTGGAACTCCTATCTACTTAGGGCCCTGACAGTCGTTCCCTGCAAATATGACTCCTGAATTAGAGCCACCGCCGGATTCTTATGCTTCAGGTACTGCAACACTAGCCCCCGTTTAATTTTGTCCCCCAGTCCGTTTACATTCCAGGAGAGCACTGTCAGCTGTGACGACTGCCTCTGAGTGTCCTGAGTACTTGAGAGCACGTCTCTACCTTCCTGGCTTGTGGCTGGTAATCAAAGGCGGGCGAGCTGTCGAGGACTACCTCAATACGATTTATCACGTCATGCTTCATATTTACTTGTAACAAAATACTATAAAGGGGGTACATCCCCAACAAGACAACCCCCCACAAACTGAACCGGTCCCCCCACCCCCCTCCCTGCTCCCCTGCCCAGCGGATTTAAAACTACCCTCCACCCCAACTCAGCAGAGTGCTTTAGTCCCATATCTGTGTACTTGCATAACAGGGGGGGAAGGGCTTGTCCATGCCCCACCACTGGCCCCGTGTGCAGCGTCCAGTCTCAGCCTGCGAAGGTGTCGTGCGTGGTCTACATCCAGTCTCTCCTCGCCGCATCAGCCCTCCATCATTATGCCCCGTCAATTACCATCATTACCTGAGTCCTCGGCTCACTCACCGCTCTATCAGTTCTCCAGTTTCACAGCCGAGGGGGTCTCCCCTGGCCCATCGCAACAGAGGAACAGTTCCATATGAGTCGGCATCCCTATAGTATTAGTCCAAAATCACCTCAAAGTCCAACATGGCGGCGTCATTCCACTTCACTTACATTTCTTGACTCTCCGTTCATTTCTTGTGCCGTTCCTTCTTTTCCATCTGCGTCCGTTTGTACGGAACGTCTCCTTCGTCGCCTCCCCTGCCTGTGGTTCTTGTTCGCCGGCCTCCAGCCCTTCAGCCAATATTGCGCCTCACCAGGTGATTCGAAGAACCATGTTTTCCTTTCTGCCTCCACTCTCAGCTTGGCCAGATATATCATTGCGTATTTCAGTTCTCTACTACGGAGCTCATGCTTGACCTCTCTAAAATTGCATTGATGGGCCGTAACTGCCGCTGTGCAATCCGAGTAAAGGGTCACTGTGCTATTCTCTATTCGGAGAGGAGGGCCCGTCCGAGCCGCCTGCAGGATCGCATCTCTATCACAGAAGTTGAAGATTCTAGCCAGGATAGGCCACGGGGAAGTTCCCGGTTTGAGTCGCCCGTCCGGGACCCTGTGTGCTCTTTCAACCGAGAAGAAGTTGGAGAGTCCACGGGGGCACAACTGTATTTGTACCAACTCGTCCGCAAACAAGTCCAACGCTGGCCCTTTGACGCTTTCCGGAACACCTACTAAGCGCACGTTGTTGCGCCGAGAGCACCCTTCCTGGTCATCCAGCTTTGCAACTAACAACAAGGAGTTTAGAGGGAAAATAAGGTCATAGGCCGCCCTCCACCTAACATACACTTTCCACAACTATGACCTAGACCAAAAAGGCCCTTACAAACTGCTATTTTTAATGATGTACCTTACGTTGCAAAACCATTACAACTAACTCCCCTATTTTAATTGATGGGGTAGGAGGTACATCCACATTGTGCCATATTTAAAAATTGCCCAGTCCCTTTTGTAAAACAACAGTTGTGAGACGACGAACAACACACACCCAAGTGTCAGACTCAGACGAAGGAAAAAAGTGTGTGAGCGAGATGGCGCCTCACGGGCGCACCACCGACGGGAACCTGGCAGGTACTCACCAGGATTGCCCTGATCTCATCATTGGCACCATCAAGCTTGAAAGAAAAGGTGTGTCCAATAACAAACAAAAAGTGTGTTTGTGAATATGTGCAGTGTAAATAAACCACGAACAACACATATAGGGGTCGATTAGGATCGCGGACGGACTTGCGTCCGTCCGCGACCCCAGAGCAGGAGGGAACCTCCGCATGGCATGCGGAGTTCCCTCCTGTGCAATTAGGATGTGACCGCAAGGGTTGCGGTCACATCCTCTATTTTTAACATTGCCGCGGGTGCAGCTTCAAGCTGCACCCGCGGCAATGTTAAAAATGCACGCATTGCATTTGCATGCAGAAAGAGGCAGGCACCGCGCTGTGCCTGCCGCTTTCTGCATGCAAATGCAGGGGGGTACCATAGGTACCCCCCATGTGCACCCCCTACCCCCCCTTCACCTAGGGGGCCCGCAACGGGCCCCCGCAGTGAAGTTCCGTATGCTTTTCCGCGGCGGAAAACCCACCGCGGAAAAGCATACTTTACTGGCCATCCTAATATGGTGGACGGTGTCTTCCAGACACCGTCACCATATTAGAGCTTTTCCACCGCGGTTGTAATCCGACCGCGGCGGAAAAGCTGCGAACAGAAACCAGAACCCACCAGCCATCCTAATCTGGCGGTGGGTCTTTGGTCAGTCCGCTGCGGATTTTCCGCATCCTCGGGGCCGGCGGTGGCTTCCGCCGGCCCCGAGGATGCGGAAAATCCGCAATCATAATGACCCCCATAGTGTCAAAACAACAAATAAACCACAAACAACAGGGATATTTAATTTTTTTCTGTCTTTTTCGTGTTGGTTGTGGGCTCTTAAAAAAGTGAGTATGGCTACTACTTATCCAACCATGCTCTACATGCCGACATGTTTCATTGCCAATCAAATTTTAGGCAATTTCTTCAGGGCGTCACACATTTTAACCCACTGCATTGGACATACGTAGTCTTCACAACCTCAATCGGCCAACTTGACTCATACAAGCCGAGAGGACGAAACCCTCGTGTTTCTGTACGACTCCGGATGTGAGTCACCTTTCCTCCCCTTCGGTTATTTTCACGATAGGTTGAAGGACACTTAGCATTTCATCAGCCTGTGTGCCAGTTGGTTATTTGCCAGTTCCAGCTGACTCACCTGGCACTGCAGGGCTGCGGCATCGGCCGATAGGGATTTTGTTGTGGCCTCCACCTCCGCCACCCTGGAGCCCATCTTTAATAAGTCCCCCCCCCAGCAGCGTCACCTCACTAGAAATGGAGCGATGGAGGTCTGCATCTGTAGCAGGGTGGCCATTACATCTTGGAGAGTGACTTCTTCTGGGGGGTCTGGCCTTTGTCCATTCGCAGCAGTATCTGCAGCATGCAATACAGCTTGTTGGTCTTTTGTCAAGGCATATTTGTCAATGTGGTTGCTTTGTACTGGTTTGGGACCCCTGGTGCTCATACCGCCGCCAAAAGGTGCGCCTGGCGCCAAACCCGTCACGATTGGCCCGGATTAGCAAGTCCTGGCCAGAAAGTCTGGGGCAAGACCTTTGCAGTTGTTCCTTGTCTCTTGTCTGCCAGGTGTCTGAAGCTGTGGTCCGTGTTCTGTGGTTGTGCTGCTTTGCTCTGCGCCTCCACGCCACCAAGATGCACCTTACTTTCAATCTCCAGCAACAGTCACTCAATTCATCCAGCCTGTAGCTCCAGTTCAAGGTTCAAGGCCCTCCTTCCGAGTTGCACCCCGGCCCATATGCACTTTTGGGCATTGTGTCTATTCCTCACATTAGCTCCTGTGGTCATCCGCCCTGGCATCACTCGTCGTGCCCCCCTCCTGTTTGGCTGCATCCTCGTCTGCTATACTGTATTTATCGCGTGGTCACACCAGGTGCTCACACTGCTAAGAGCACCATGGACTGTGGGGCCTTGCACTTTCTCTTAGCGTCTCGCTGTAGCAAGGAGCCAATCTGCTCCCTAACATATGTGGTGCTTACTGTAGTGAAGCGTCCCACGCTGTGGCGTCCACTTCAGTTTTGAGCCGGCCAGGAATCCGAAGATCAGCCGCACCCACGATGTCGGGCCGCACGGCGTGATCGTACATGCGGCCCCGATGCCTACTGTGGCTCCCGGCTTTGTTTATGACTGTTAGGCCGCGACACCGTCTCCCAGCACAGCCCGTCCTCGGCGGCTCACAGCATCTCACCGGGCAGATCCTCGGGTACCGGAGGCTTCGCCGCAGCTTCACCGGCGCGTTAGTTAACGCAGACTGCAGGATAACTGCCAACATTTATGGAGCAGTGTGGTCGGGCTCCCGAGCTCCTCTAGGCTGCGGCCATTTTCTCCGGTCGCTAGCCACGCCCCCCCTTCCAGCTGTTTTTTTTTTTTTTTTAAATTTTTAAAACCTTTATTATAAAAGAGCACACAGCTATTCAGCCTAACATCCCGGAGGCAAGGCAGCATAGAGAACCAGGAGAACAAAAGTGCAAGGTGATTCACATCAGAGCATTGTAGGTTGTTTTTTATTTTTATGAAAGAGAACTAAAACCAAGAAAAGAAACGCCTAGAGGCGCGAGAGAGTGGCAATGGAATCATAAGAGCCGTCAGGGAGTCGGCAGAGGGCAGAGGAGGACAGATAGAGAATCGATAAAGGAGGATAAATGATAGGATGGAAGGGGGGAGGAGGAAAAAGCAGGAGCAGTACAAACATCATAAACAGTTGGTGTCACAGGTTACGGTGATAAGTGTTCATCCAGAGAGACAGGTTCTGGCGGCAGGCACACATCGCCCCTGTATGCATTCCATGCCCCCCACACTTTATTCCATGTCTGGGGCCTCCCCCTGGCTACATAGACCGTCTTCTCCCGGAACATGCACCAATCCATATTGGCTTTCCATTGTACCACCAGGGGGGCTGTAGCAGCACCCCACTTTTGAGCAATATCTCGCTTGGCAACCATATTGCCCAGGGTCACCCAACGAGTCTGCGCCGTGTTGAGATCAGAAGGTTCCCAAACATTGAGGAGACACCTCCGAGCCTCTGCAGCCAACACCACCCCAGTTACCTCTCCCATAATCCGGTGCACTCTCGCCCAGTAGGGGGCAATGACGGGGCATTCCCACAGAATGTGTAAAAAAGTTGCGAGGGCACCACAACCTCGACGACAAAGTCCGTCAGGCGAATATCCCATATGCAGAAGTCGAGGGCCGGTGATATACACCCGGTGCAGAATCTTGAATTGCACCAGCCGGAGACGGGAGGAGATAGCGACCTCCTTAGGGGAGGACACTGCACTCTGCCAATCCTCATCGTCAAGTTCCAGGCCGTCCGCCACCTATTGGTCCCGCAAGCCAAGGAGGAGATCAGTGCGAACATTAATCAGTTTTTTATAGGACAGGGAAATAGCACTGTCAGGCATATGGCCATCCAGTATCCTGTCCTCCAAGGGGGAGCTTTCGGGGATCTCTCCCTCCGTCGGCCTGGCAGAGAGCAACGCGTGTCTCAGCTGGGCGTAGCGGAAAAACTCTGAATCGCCCAAACGGTATTCAGCCTGCAACTGAGGAAAGGTCTTGACTTCGCCCTTACTAATCATATCGTCCACCCTGGAGATGCCTATGAGGTCCCATTTGTCGAAGCCCTTGGTGTGCCACAGCTTGCCCAAGATATCGGAGTCATACAGTGGGGTAAACCTGGTCAGTCTGCCCTGCCAGCCCTGTGCTTTAGTGATCGTCCGCCAGATGTGGACCGCTGCCTTGGTCGGGCCTGACAGCCGCCGGTCGAAGGACCTTGAGTACAGGGCCCGATAGTAGTTGCCACCGTTTAAGAGCCACCTGTCCATTGCGTAGCCGGGACTATCAATAGGGCCATAAAAGCCGTGATTGAGAGCAGTGAGCTGAGAGGACCAGAAGTACCGACGCACATCCGGTAGGGCTATGCCTCCATCGTACCACGGTAGCGTAAGCTTCTGGATGGCGACGCGGGGTCGACCATCCCAAAGCAAGGCCCGTTGTAGACTCTCAATCTCCCGAAAATAGCGAGCCGGAACCGGGTCCTGAGTGTTCTGTAAGGCATACAGGAACCTGGGCAAGGACATCATTTTGAACAATGCTGCCCGGCCAAGGAGAGAGAGCGGGAGTCTGCGCCAGCTATCCACGTCTCTCCGCAGCCGCTGGAGAGGGGGTAGCAGGTTGTGGTCGTATCGCGCTTTAGGACTCCCGGAAATGTATATTCCCAAGTACTTAAAGCCCTGTCCGGCCATCTGGATATTGCAGCCTCTGGGGAGGCGCGGTGTGTCCCCTTTTAGGATGTAAAGAGAAGACTTGGCCCAGTTGATGACCAGGCCAGAGTGACGGCCAAAAAGCCTAAGTACGTCGCAGGCCACAATGAGTGACTTGCAGGGGGAAGTGAGATAGAGCAGAATATCATCTGCGTACAGGGAAACTCTATCTTCAAAGCCCGGGGCCCAGGTAATGCCATGTAAGTCCGGGTGTGTACGCAGTATGGCCGCAAGCGGCTCGAGAGCCAGGGCAAACAGGAGAGGCGACAGGGGGAAACCCTGCCTGGTACCTCGGTGAAGGGCAAAGGACGCCGACACGCGGCCATTGACTGTGACATTAGCCAACGGACAAGCATAAAGAAGTTTCACCCAACTCACAAAGACCGGCCCAAACCCAAGCTTCGCCAGCACAGCCCAGAGGTAGCTCCACTCAAGAGATTCAAAAGCCATCGTGGCGTAAAGAGAAGCAAGCACCGCCGGTTCCTCGAGGGTGTGGGCTCTGGCCATAACACCATGGAGCCGACGCAGGTTAAGGGCAGTGTTTCGGCGGGGAATGAAACCCGACTGGTCCGGGTGTACTAAATCACCAATGACTCCAACCAGTCGATTAGCAAGTAATTTGGCAAGGATCTTAGGCTCCACATTGAGGAGAGAGATGGGGCGAAAGGATCGACACACGTCTCTTGGTTTTCCCTCTTTGTGAATAACCACAATGGTGGCCAGCCTCTGGTCCAGGGGAAGTAGGCCCTCTTCCAATGCCTCCAAAAACATAGTCCGCAGGTATGGGGATACCACATCCGGTCGAATTTTATATAACTCGACCGGGATGCCATTGGGACCAGTCGCTTTACCCGACCTTAGTGCACGGATCGCTAAGGCGATCTCGTCAGCGGATATGTCTCGATCTAAGTCGGCACGGTCCTCTTCGGAAAGACAGGGAAGGTCAATCGTCGAGAGGAACGCCGCCGAGTCAGCCTCGGAGCGGTCTGAGTAAGAAGTGTAGACACCCAGGAAGTAATCAGCAAAGGACTCGGCAATAGCACTCGGGTCCGTGACGGTAACCCCGTCTTCGCCCAAGATCTCAGGCACAACGCGGCTGGCCATCTCGCGCCTGTCCAGCCAAGCCAGCAGTTTCCCAGCTTTGTCACCAATGTCGTAAATACGACCTTGCTGTTCCTTGGCCAGGGTAAGGGCAGCATTCATGGCGAGATCATGGTATTCCGCCTGTTTAAGGGAAAGGGCATGCAAAAGCGAGGGGTCGGGCTCAGGCCCCAATCGGGACTCGAGGCGCAAGACCTCCTCTTCAATACACGTGAGGTCAGCATCTCTGACTCTTCTGGCCTCCACTATGAGAGCAAGAGCCTCCCCCTCAAAACAGTCTTAAATGCCTCCCATATGGTAACAGCCAAGCCAACTGAGCCCACATTCTCCGAGAAGTAGAGGTCGATGGCCTTAGCAAGGAGGGTACGAGTTTTAAGATTGCGGAAATACCATGGGTTAACCGCCACTGGTCGGTCAGACAGGACGACGTTAAAATCAAACGAGACCCACAACGGGGAGTGATCGGAAATGCCCCGTGCCAAAAAACGGGCCTCGGACACGGCAGGCGCGTGTGCGGCTAGGGTGAAGACGTAGTCTATACGAGAAAGACTACCATGAGCACTCGAAAGGAAGGAGAAATGGCGGAGCGCGGGATGCAGAAGTCGCCAGCTGTCCACTAAACCCATGGAGTCAAGAAAGGAAGGCAGCCACAGTTGGGAACTGCGGAGATCTCTCGGCGGATGGCGGTCCAGGGAGCCAGAGCAGACTGAGTTAAAGTCCCCCCCCCATTATCAATAGACCATCGGGCAAAGACAAAATGGCGCCACCAAGGTCCTGGAAAGTACCAGATTGTAGGCCTGGGGGAACATAAACCGAAAGTAGCGCGAGGGAACGCCCCTCCCATCTCCCCGCCACTGCGGCGAAGCGTCCCCTCTCATCAATCACAGTGATGTCTATCTCAAGGGGAAGGGATGCACGCAGTAGGATTCCCGCCCCCCGGGAGCCCGAAGAGAACCCAGAGTGGGCCACCATCTTGTAGCCCTTACGGTTAAGAGCTTTGCACGAGTTTCCAATCAAATGCGTCTCTTGTAGAAGCACAACATCGGGCATATGTCTTTTGAGCAGTTGAATCACCACCCCTCTCTTAACACGGTCACCCAACCCATTAACATTCCAACTGATCACTTTCAATTTCCTACCCCCCATCGTCCCGTAGTCCGCCCCACCCAACCCCGACAAACCCAAACAGCAAGTGAAGAACAGCAGTAAACATGACCCATTGCCTAGAGGAAAGAAGAGAGAAAGAACGAACAAACAAAGAAACTTGCATAATTGCACCCCCCACCCTGCACCCCTGCATCAGACTAAAAAGCCCCCCCAACCAGCAGTGTGCCTGTCGCCCCATAAACTACTCTACGAAAAGTCCCCAGAGGAGTAAGGAATCTCCACGAACACCTCCCGCCACCCTCCATGAGACAACAGGAAAGTCGACAGAGTCACTGAAGAACAGTACCGACAGTCTCATGAAGCGGGGTCACCAAACGCCGAAGGTATACAGTAGAGCCAAGTCTCATAGATTCGAGCCACCAGCCGCACCTCCATCTTGTCCATCTTGAGCGTCCCGACGCGGCGACAGAGTGTCCAACCATTCACTCACATTCTCGGCGAAGTCAAAGAACAGGGCACGGCCCTCATGTTCAACCCGGACTTTGGCAGGGAACATCATAGAATATTTATATCCCATGTCTCGCAGTCGCCGTTTTACACCCGCGTAGCTCTGACGCTGTCGCTGAACAGCCCTAGTAAAGTCTGGATAGAAATGTATTTCAGCATTCTGGTACTTAAGCGGCCCATGCCGTCTGGACGCCTGCAGGACCGCATCTCGGTCTCGAAAGTTGAGAAGCCGTGCCACAATGGGTCTAGGCGCCACGCCCGACTTCGGCGGGCCGCCCGGCACCCGGTGGGCACGTTCCACAGAGAAAAAGTTACTAAGACCAGACGGCGCCAAATGGGTCTTTATCAGGTCCTCCACAAAGAGGTCCGTCGCCGCTTCTTCCGAGCCCTCCGGAACACCGACAATGCGGACGTTCTGCCGCCTGGCACGTCCCTCAAAGTCCTCCAGCCGCCTTGAGAAGTGTTCCGTAGTCATCCGCAGGTTCCGGACCTCGGTTTGCAGGTCCGAGACGTCAGCTGTTAGGCTGGAGGTCTTAATGTCCAGTGTCTTCACTCGATCATTAGTCTTGCCCAAGTCGGCTCTAATGAGAGTCAGATCAACAGCCATCGTGTCCACCTTGTGGGTCAAGATCTCATGTTGCTGCTGCATGTCGGCCCGAAAACTGGTAATGGCCCCCATAATGTCGCTTAGGGTAGGCTCGGAGCCGTCAGGCGAGCCAGTCGATGGAAGGCTTTTAGCAGAAGACCCCGTGGCAGGCGGTGTCTTCGGCTGGACATACCGCTCAATCCTGTTCTGTTGCGTCTGTGCTTTTCCGCGAACGCCTTTGCTCGACGTCTTGTCGGGGTCCCCTCTGCCCGCCATGATGGATCCGATGAGGACAAAGGGCTGCACCAGCCAAGCCCGAACCCAGCGAGCCAGGGAGAGAGTCCGAGCTAGACAAGCAGACCAGGCCGATGGAAGCGAGCACTGTAGACTCTAGCACTCCGCCAGTAGGGACATCAGGCAGTCACTACGCAGTCCAATCGTGCGGAGTGGCGGAGACCGGAGAGACAATGGCACAGCCCTGGCACGGAGTTCAACTCGACGTAGCTCAGCGTAGGAACCACCGATTCGAAGGCGGAAGGCAGCTCCCGCCTCAGTAGACCACCAGCAGTAAGAATCCACCCGCGTGGATCAGGATTTCAGACAGGATATATGAGGAGGATCCATGCTTATAGGGACATTCCTCTGTCCACCGGTGTCAAATGAGTGAAAGCCTGTTGGGACTGGCAAGTCTCCTACATGGTGACAGACATGCATCACTGCCCTAGGAGCCCATGCTGCAATATCTGGATCCTTAATTCTGATTTTTTGGCATGGGCGCACATGCATCATGTGTGTGCACCATAACATAGGCTTATCTAATTAGACATGGAAGGGAGCCAAAAGAGCTATCCTCACAGTGGTACATAGTTGCTGCTTTTATGAAGAGTGAAGTAGCATGTGAGTAGTAGTGGCATCATATCATGTTTTTGTAATCTGGATCAGTAGTGCAAACAGGACTTTTTACCTGCGTCACTGGAGAGGGGCCTCACCCAGTCCTGTACAGTTCCACTGGTATGTGCTTAACGCACCCTCGACCTACATCATGTTAGCATACAGTGCTGTGCAGCGCAAGTGTGTTTGTGTGTGTGCTGTGATGCACGTGTGCCTGTTATTGTTACAATACATGGAGGGCTGTGACTTCCATACTTGAACTCCAGGGCCTTGGTGAGGTATGTGAAGAAGACCTCCCAGACAGATTTGTAGACAGACACATTCATAAAAGCTGGGTCGGGCAAAGATTGGAGGAAGGGAGAGCTCAGCTCTCCTGTGCACTTCAAAGGGGCTCTTTGATTCTGGAAAGGTCTCTGGTCAGCGGGGCCTGGTCACATCTCATGGAGAGGATGGGGCAGAGAAGGACAACAGTGCAGAGATAAGGACAACACTAAAGTGATATGAAATCGTAAAGAGCATGCTGGAGCCTTTGTGATGCTTTGTTAGATATACATCATTGAGGCGGACATTCAGGTGTAATCCTCTTGGCACCCCCGCCCAAAAAAAAACACCTGCGTTTTGGGACAATCAAGGTTGGATCTATTTCCACTGTGATGGACTACTTCCAGGACAAAGGACAGAACAGAGGAGGGGACACTTCAAAAGAAGTAGCATCCACCACACAAATTTCAAAGAGGAAGACTAATTCACATCTCTGTCTGGAAATTAATTCTAAACTGGGGAGCTTGAATGTCCCAAAATATCAACTGTCAAGCACTCATCTGGGGCTGAACATCAACTTTGAGAAGCTCAGCAAGACTTCTGCCTGTTAGTCTCCAGTCCTAGGTACAAGGTCTGCAAGTCTCCTTGCTGGGTGAAGGACACCACCCAGGACAATCAAGATCACTTGTCCTGGAGCCTGTCAGCGACTCCGTATGGCAGCAGGGCCGCCATGAAAAGCAAAATACCTTGCCTCGGTGCACCGCTACGAAGAGTGAGGGCTGTCGCCCAGGTGCAGCGTGCCACTGAAGGGCCACAGGTTCTGAGCCGCACACCAGTGCGCCGACCAGGAGATTGGAGACTGTGTAGCTGCTCAAGACCTGTTGCGGGGATGAGAGGAACTTACTGCATCACCAGTGGAACGCCATTTTCAAGTGCACCTTGATGCATGCAAGGCATGTTTGGTAAGAAAGCGTAGTGAGATCCATGCACATCACATAACCATAGCGGAGTGGAAAAGTGTGGCACACTGGTTAGAGCAGGCAGACCTTGAAGCAGAGGTCAGACCCGGGACCAGGGTTCGATTCCCGACGCGGCAGGGTGTTGAGCTCAAATGTCCACGGACTTGATAATTCTCGCTTCGGTGCCTGACCTAATCATGGGTTCACACTCTGCAACTCTGGGCATTAAGCTTGCTTAATCTCCCCAACGGCCCCCCGCGCCGGGATGCCTGGCTTTCACCTTGGGGATGCCCTGTAGGGGCTATCTCACAGGGAAAAACCAGGACGGGTTCCCAAGGCAAGCGCGGAGATACCCCTTCGGGGGTCGATTCTGGCGCTACATAAGAAATGTAATAATAATAATATTAATAATAGCCTCACCTGGGTGTCAGGATTGTCTGGAGTTGAGAGGCTGACTTTGGCGCGGGTGAACCCTGGTCCAATTACTATTAGATTTACAGAATTGTTGAATTTGAAAGGAAGAATCTGGACAGCTCTTTGTGGTTTTATGTGGCCTCTCCCGTCACAAGCAAGAGGCCCAGCCACCCACGCAGAGTACCAGAATTATAAAATGTTTAGGCCTATAGAATGGTAGAACATTTATTATTATCAAATTATTTCCTTAAACCATAAGAGTACAAGAGCCATAACTGTATATTACTTTTGTTTATCCGCTACCAGGGCAAAGAAGTGCAATTAAAAACTCACCAATTGCTACTTTATTTCTTACTTATTTTCATCTCAATAATTAGTTTGAGAAAACCATCAGTAATCTACGCAAATGACACCAAATTTATTTGTGAATTTTACCTACTTTTCATGAATGCATTGCTTTCCAGGATCGTCGTGGGTTTGGCGCAGGTTTCTAACACAACCTGTGTGTTACTAAAAAAGACAAAAAAACGACAACTACTTTGAAAACTGCAAAAACAGGGGATCAGGAGTCCTCAGCACTCATGGGGTTAAGCACTCTAAGAGGGCGTGGGCAAATACAGGTGGTGTTGCAGCTGTACGGCTCCTTCGGAGTGGCTGTGCCCTAGGATAACCACAGTATCAGGCAATTTTGCACCAGTGCCAAGCAATTTTTCACCACTGGTACTTGTATTAAATGACGGACAGAAAGGGCTTCGCACAGGTCTTTGGTTCATATGTCCAGCCCAAAACAGTTTTGGAACTAGTTTGACACGGTTGCAATGTAGGAGTTTTAGTCTAACATCTAAAAGCATAACAATGTAAAATATTATAATAAATTAGACTGCTTTATGACACAATAAAAGAAAGTGTTTTAACGTGCCAGTTAACGGTTTTAAAAACAATGCAACTCTTGGGGCCTGGATCAAACAACAAAAGTCTGTTTATTTAAAATCCGTTCAGATGGAGGAGGTGCACAAACCAGAAATCTGCAGCGCGAAGAGACCGACCGAGGGCTATCTGATTGGCTTTTGGCAAGAACTGCAGCTGTGTGGGAGGGACCGAGAGTGATAAGAATGGGAATGAAAGATGGTGGATAAAATGAGAGTGTGGCACAGGGTGCGGCACAAAGAAAACAGTTGCATTTTAAAGGCGACAAAGTGCCCTGCAGTTAAGCTTATTTGCGCGTTAAGGTAATCTTAGTAGTTTTCAAATTAGAAACAGTTGCGTGGCTTCAATCTTCCTACGCAGCAGAAACACGAAGTGTTCATTTTGCCAAAAACAAACTTTTCCACACATGGAAATAAAAACAGTCAAATGCCAGATGTTCCGTTACTTGTTACATTGGCCCTTTTAAACAAGCATTTGCAATGTAATCGGTCCGATTGCATTGCAAATGTTTACGTTTAACCACATCGCTGCTTGAGAGTTTCCCCTGCTGTGCTGGACAGCAATGAAAACGGGTGTGGTCATGACGAGCTGAGCTCGTCATGAGCACAGGAGCACTGTGCTGCATGATGAGCTGAGCTCGTCATGAGCATGGAAGGGGTTAAAACTGAGCACGGCGCCGCTTCACGGACACAGCGCTCGGTTTCTTTATATATTTCTTAACTTCAACACTGAGAGTGGTGTTCTTGAAGTGGGTGCTGCGCTCAGTGCTAAAGTTAAGAAATATATCAATAAACCGAGTGCGGTGTCCATGAAGTGGCGCCGCTCTTAGTTTCAAAGTAAAAAAAAAAAGTGAAAAAACGTACGCAGCTCATGCGGCAGCAGGGGGAGGGGAAGGGAGCGAGGAGGGGGCCTGCACGATTCCCTCGCGGGAGCGAGCAGCAAGGCACGCTAATTGGTAACATAAGACGCCAGCTGCTCTCTCCTGCAAGTGAATCACCAGACGTGCACGCGTTGCCTTTGGAAGCAATGCAACGCATGCACGTTTTTGCAGGGAAAGCTGTGCTGATTACTAAAGCTCTCTTTCCTATGCAGCGCATGCGTGCTGCATAGGCGAGACCTAAAAATGGGATACATTTCTGATGTTTCTGCTCATTTTACCCGCCATAAAGAGTTACTTAAAGTGTTATGTGTTGCATATAAGCATACTGAAAACCAGCAAATATTACACATAAGCATACTGAACAATGGGAAACGTCACACTTTAGTGTACTGAAAACCAGGAAATGTTGCACATAAGCATACTGACAACCAGGTAATGTCACACATAAGTATACTGAAAACCGGGAAATGTTGCACATAAGTGTACTAGAAACCCAGAAATGTCACACATAAGTATACTGGAAACTAGAAAATGTCACATAAGCCAACATAAAACTTGGAGCTCTACGTCCCTTTAGTTTGGGATTCTGCCATCTTGTCCCCATCAGCCTTCCATAAAGGATTCACGACCAGCTCATAGTTAAGTCTTCCTCAACCAGGGTGTATATATATACGCTTTCATGTGGGCACTCTGGTGAAAAAGGTATCTAGCACTTGTTTTCTACAGATTGAGTTGCCTAGTTGAGTCCTGGCCTACACTCTGTCCCAGTCCGTGTCTTGGCTCGATTATGTTAAGGTCCTTTCTTAGCTGCCCCTGGTGCGCCGGCTCTAGTTGGTGCCAAACTCAGCTCATGGTCTGATTCCTGGTGTGTTCCATCAGGACAGTGTTTAACCTTCTCTTTGTAGCATGCACCAGTTTCAAGTGTGGGGTAGAGTCTTCTTCAGCCTAAAGCATCACCTATAGGGCTGTTTTGTCAAAAAACCTGACTTCCATGGCGCTACATTTCAGCTGCTGTAACCCCAGAAGGATGTTCTGATGCGCTTATGTGGCCCTTCAGCGCTGCTCTCCTTCTTCAGAACTCTCTATCTAGGGGCTTGGTCTGCATGAGCTTTCCCAGTGCGCTGATGGTCTTTACTTTGTGTTGTGCTTTACTAGTGCCAAGAAGTTTTGTATACACAAAGTCATAATGCCCATCCCTCTCGATTGATTCAGTTTCAATATACTGTATTTGCTATATATAGCACGCAGTTTCTTCCTAGGTCAGTTGGCACTATAAAAATACCTATACAAACATACAATTACTAAGTAACCAATTTAACAGTCATTTGTTGTAAAATTGCACAAAAATGTTCTTTGCTCAAGTTCATATTGTGGAGTGGATGTATGTGCAGATCAATATTGAAAACAAATTATTTTGGTAGAACGCCCACAGGGGTCTTTTATGTATCACATGGTGAGGGTTCCCATTATGAGAATGTCCGGTCACAATAGTTTCCATACATAAAACATTAGCCATTACAACAACTAGGTAGCTCCCACTAAGGACTTGTCCAACTCAGCGTACCAATTAATTACCACTATGGATTGCTTTGAGTATCATAGCAAGTAATGACCTTAGCAGGCCTGCCTATTGTTCATTGCCAATTAATGATCAGTACTGCTTGCTGAGTGATTCATGTCAATGTGTGACTACTTCCAATATACTAAATGTTACAATGGGTCGGACACGCTGGGCAAGCACTTACCCACCTGGGATTCGCAAATAATGGATTAATAAACTTTCCAACAAACTTTTAATTTCTAAAACATTGTCAGCTTGGACAATGGACCAAACCACGCGATCCAGGGGAAAGGGACCAAAGGGCTGGAAAGAGGTGTATCCCCTTCCAGGATTGTCCTGTATCCAAGAGAAATCCAAAGAATGGGTGCAGCATGGCTTAAAGGGTTAAACTGAAACAGAAATGCTGTCCAACTCCAAGGTGCTTTTGATTAGTTTTAGAGGCCTGTGCAAATCGTCCCATAATATGACAAACTTCAACCATTGGTTTATCACAGGATCGTCAGACCAACCAGAAGCTTTCTTTGAGTGATAGCCTTCTAGTGGCGGTCTTTGAAATATAAGGTGTCTCAGCGTCTACCTTTGAAGATGAAGGCACTCGATCTCTCTGCCAGTCTGTTTTCCGTTGTTTGAAGTGTATAGTTGTCAACAATGCGCATGCACTTAACTGTTTTTTTTGCTTGGACATTTGCGGCTGGTCTTGAAGTCTTGCCATATTTGTAGAAGCTCTTCTGGGCCGTAGTGGTGAACAGTGATAAGAGCTTGGAACCGGCAGTGGTTGTAATTTATTTTGAGCATATGAAAAAGCCCTGGGGGCGACCTAGTAATTTTTATCTGTAGCTTTTCGAGACAGATGCCGACAAAAGCGTCCTCAATGTGGATCAACGGCACAATCTGTGCAACATCGTAGATCTTCTTGGCCATGTCTCCAGAAAACACATAGGCTTGCCCTGCTACGTAAGGTGGGTACATTTCTCCAGTGTAGATCTCTTTGGGGACATAATATTTACGACCCCTCAACCGTTGTACCCTAAACCTTGGGATATAATATCCTGAGATGTAATTTTTTCTGGTTGGAAGATCAGGCTTCAGGAGCATGTAAATCAAATAATTGACATTCAGGAACATGTCGCTGTCTATTTTTAAAACATAGTTAGCATTTGGGCAGTATTTAGACACCCACTCCATCCCCATTAGAGTTTTCAGGGTCAGGTTATTATACGTGTCTAAGAAGTCTTGTTGAATAATGTCTTGGTACGTACTGCTCTCTTCTTGGAATGCAAGTGCGACACTGCTGTTAAATCGAGGAGATATCGCTGTTACAAATAGTCTTACAATCGACACACCAGAGACATTGCTTATGTTGCCCCATGTCCTCCGGATCACGTCTCTTGTTATATAGTCGTCCCCCTGAACAATGACCAACATCACCAAGAATGGTGATCCACCCTTGCACTTGTCTGGCTGATTGATGGTGAATTTGTAATCATGGGGATATGGCGGTACAAGCGGGTGCCTCGCGGTGCTCTGTGGTGGAAAGTCTCTGATTGGCTTCTGCCCGCTGCTGTTAGGCAGGGGTGTGAGGTGGTTCACAATCTCATATACCTTTTGATGAACAAGAACTGAGAACAAAATGATGCATAAAAAGCAAAAAAGGATAATTTTTGGGCCGCACTGTAGCTGTCTTTGTACTGTGTCCTTCATCATGGAAGATCTAGAAGATGCCACATAATGACGAAATCCTTATCCTGAAAGAAGGGGAAACGTGTTAAATACACAGATTTCAAGTAGATAACATAACACATAAAGATCATAACAAAGAAAGAATATTCCGACGAAATCCTTATCCTGAAAAAAGGGGAAACATGTAAAATACACAGAATACAAGTAGATAACATAACAAAAAAAGATAATTTGTCATTGAACCAAAGACTACCACTCCATCATACAAACTGTTAATTTACTTTAAGTTGAGGTAATGGACATACCAATACGATTCAGCATGGACATCAGTGAAGATTTTACTATTAACATTTCTATAATATTAATATATGTGGCACAGTGAGTCAGTAACACAAACTTATTCTGGAGTTAAGATTATGCAAATTAACTGCTGCTCATTATGGTAAACAGGATATAATCCCCCACCCTCTTTGGATATTCAGACAAACTCCCAATTAAGTCTGTACAATGATACTATGAAGTGAACCAAACTGGTAAGGGTCAGGCCGGGGGATTCAGGGTGGTTCCACCTATTTCTTAGCGAGATTTATAGAACAGCATTGCAGTCAAAGAGAACTCCTCTGGTCCTATGGAGGGGGAAGAGAAAGGCGATGTTTATGCACTACACTGAAGTGTACACTCACCCATTCACAGAGGTTAGTCAAGGGGTGTCCTAGTGCACATGATTTTTGTTTTGCTAGAGCATGGCCTACCCCTGTAGCACCAGGCTTCTACCCACCATTAGAAGCCTGGAGCACTCCGCTGTTTTCAATGGAGCTCCCAATCTTCCAATGTTCTAATAGTGTTTGTTGTATGAAGTCTTACAATTAACACCCCAGAATCATTGCTTATGTTACCCTATGTCCTACGGATCACCTCTCTTGTTATATAGGCTTCTCCCTGAACAATGACCAACATTACCAAGAATGGTGCATCACCATGGTGCTAATTAAGTTGTTATTCAGAGTAGTTTGTTACATCTAAAAAGTAAATTGAGCTTGAAAGATCTGTGTTTAGGAAAGTAACTCTGTCATCATTCTACAATGAAAGTCTATAAACAAAGGACTTTAAAATGGCAGCCATATTGTTGTGAAGGGTGGGTCATTTCATAACTTAGGATACAATGTAGAGTTTGACACCCTAGATATTAACATAGCTACTAAAGTAGAGTCACCTGCATATCATGACGCTTCGGCTGCAATCTCTATTTTCATGCCTCGTACTGGATGTGTACTGTGGAGTGCTGCTGATACTTTGCTCTTTCTGAAATCATTCTGGAGGTGTTTTACATAATCAACTAATGATCATTCTGCAGGCCATGTTTTACATAATCAAAATAAATATTACCAACCAAGAAGCCACGGCAGGTAACAGAAAATCGTACCTCCCACAATCTTCTTTAAATTAAAGTCCGGTGCACTCATACCCCAGTCCCAGCCATTGAGTAGTGCTGCTGCAAGGCAGAAACGTGTACAGAAAACAATATGGGAAGGTGCACCCAATGATAAAGAGTCCAAAGTTTCCAATTTTAAAGATTCTTTGGTTTTTTTGTGCTTTTTTTACTCTGTTTTCATCAAAACAGCCTCTAGCCAACATGTTTCGTTCATAGAATGAACTTCTTCAGGGCTTCTATAGGGTTTCATGTAGTTAGGCGATGAAATGATGAGATTTCTATGTTCCAGAATTATTATGATTCCATTCTCCATGTGCCATTATAAAACATGGCTATAACAGTCTCCATATAATCTGTTTTCATGAATATGGAGTAATGAAAGTAAAATAAAGAAGATTCTATAAAATTGGATAATTGGGTGCACCTTCCCATATTATAATCAAAATAAATGGTGATTTTAGAGCAATGATGGAAATACATCACTTACCATTAAATGTGGGTAGTCTGTCATGTTTATGTGTTTAAACATGAATTCTATTTCTGCTTTCAAGCGAGTAACTGGTGGTGTGAGTGAATAGCCAAGAGACATAGGTTACTGTACGGAGAATATGATGGAAGAACTAGCTGCTGATCCCATCTGCTACTTGTATAACAGCTGTTTCTTTGTATCCTGAGGACATTGTTGGTGATTAGGGCAAGAACTTGAAAAATGGTATCCTGTCTGCCATTTCTACCCTTTTTCAGAAAAACCCTGGCATCCTACCCCTAGAGTGCTGCACAGGATGTGGGTTGGAGTTATGTGTACTAGATAATGTTCAGACACAATAAGCATTCAGTATACAAGGAACCAAACAGTGAGACCTTATTCCTGTTGAAAACATCAAGGAGAAATGTTTCAAAAAGTACCTTACAGTGAAGACATCAAAGGCCCTACCTTGACATTCACCATGTCCTGGAGCTTTCACGGACCCAAGTCGCCGATGAGCAAGATTCACACCAGTCAGAGCATGGTGAGGCAGAGGGTGCTGTTAAACTAAGAGCTTTGTCCACAACCCACCTAACAGAATTCTTAAATGCCTTTAGATTGTGCATTTGCAGTAGGTATCACTGGTGGTAGATATGAGGAGGCAGTGCGATAAGGCTCTGTCAGAAACAGCGCGTTTTCCATGCATCTGTTGAAAAAGGCATTCCCTCAAATAGCAAGTTAAGTCACAGAGTGGCTGAAAGTAGTTTCACTGAACAATGCAATGAATGCCTAGTTGTTAACATGTTGCATAATTCTAGGGGGTGCTTATTAGCTTCATGCAAATCATTTCCATTTTGGCAGGGAACCAAGATTGGAAATAAAGTTCACATGATTTTTCAAGTAAGGAAGTCGGGATTAGAGCTTGATTCACTGAAAGAACTAGACCTCTTTCCCCCCATTTTATCGTCCTGGGATGGACGTGTGCATCAGCCAGTGGCGTAGTAAGGTCAGGTGGTACCCGGTGTGGAAAATTTCTTGTCACCCACCCCGTTGAGTTCAGCTGCGTTTTGTTGCAATTGTTGACTGAACTAAAAAGTTTCAATACGTACATATTTTTGCCATTTTGTCACCTCCCTCAGTGATGACACCTGGGCGGCTCGCACCCACCGCACCCCCCTTCCTACGGCAGTTGCATCAGCATTACCAAAAACGTGTGATGTGCACAATGAACTCAGGAATTGATAGCACTTCCATTGACCCTCCAAGTTATCGTGCTGGCTTCCATGATGTGTCCTTAGCTGTGGCTCCCCAAGACTGACGAAAAGCCGGTTTTGCCCCAGAGAAAAAGGCAGTTTACTGCAGAGAGAAACATGTATTCCAAGGAGTGGCTGCTATGAATTACATTTTTTTTTTAAGCAAAAAAATTTAAAAATCCATGAAATCATATTCTTTCTCTTTAGTTTTAGGATCAATTTGCTGTTCAAGCATTTTCGTGTCAGTGTTTTCGACTGCCTTCCATCTAAAGTGTTTGACAACTATACTGCAGTACTGAGGTTGCAATGGGATGAGCAGGGGAATCAAGGGGACGATACCCCTATTTTTTTTATTTAAAAGTTTATATTTAGGTAATCATTCCCTTTTCTGTTTCAATTGTGCATTTTTATTATTTCTTTAAACAATAAAATGCATTCTGCCAGAAGGAAACTAAGAAAAGATCCAAAAGTTTAAAAAAACTTTTTTATTAAGTTGGAGGTGGTGAACTTTTACAACTTTGCGGCTCGCAAACGTCTTCTGCTACCTGGTATGGAGAGCGGTGAAAAGTGTGAAAAATGCAAATGTGAAAACAAGCTTTTTTAATTGAATTATGTAAGCAAAATACTTAATTCAAGTTCATAGTCTCAAGTAAGTGTAGCCTCCCAAGTGACAGTGTAGGCTCTTGAAGACGTTCAACAACCACACACAGGTTTTACCCTATTGTTCCAAATCTCAGTTCTATGAGTATGAGGACTGTTAAAAGTACTATGCAGTGAAGTAGACAATGTATATCCCTGCTGCGGTGATCCTGACTCTAGCTCCGTGTCTTCACGCTGATCGCCTTAGGAATATGCGAGGGAGAAGCCGGCTGCTAGCTGTTGACTGCTCTTGGCTTAGCAGATCTCGGATTTCAGCTTTCAGCTCGGCAGGCTCAGCCCCAGACTATTAGCCCCCAGCTTGCCGTCCCCTGCCTCCAGCGACCTCCACACAAGTGGGGGTAAGTTATTGACCGGCAAGAGCAGGTGAGGCGGGAGCGCAGCGGGAACTGAAACAGGCTGAGCGGTCTGAGCGGGTGAGCATTAAATCTTGCACAGGCGTGCAACACATTCCCAAAATACAGTGCAGTAGCAGCAACAGCTGGGCGGGAGATGAAGCTGACAGCAGGGTGCAGGTCAATACGGAGCCTTGAGTCTCGAGTAACGAGATTGTCTGCCCCTTGATTGATAGCCAGTGTCCGCACAGCAGGCAGGGGCGGCTCTAGGCTCATGGCGGCCCTGGGCAGGGAGCATAGGTAGGGGGCCCCATAAGAGGGGGTCCGGGCGGGGCAGAGCGCGGAGGCCAGTGAAGATGGGGGCGGGGTCAGAGTGTTTGGAAGTGGAACAGAGCCGGAGGCCGCCAAATCCCTGCCAGGGGCCACCACGCAAATATGTATCCAGCCTCAGAGGATTATTATATTAAGGATATATATTGGCGTGGTGGCCCCTGGGGTTTGGTTGCCCTGTGCAGGTGCACAGCTTGCAGATGCCTAAGGCTGCCCCTGCAGCAGGTCGTGGCAGGAATCCAGGCCGCGATCTGTGTCCCGAGCCCTGGGGAGAGGCCGGGAGAAGCCATGGTAATTTCAATTGCTGCCATCACTCGGGCCTGGACCGGACCTGAACCAGACCAGCCCAGGGGGCGAATTTGCCAGTGCGGTTGCGGACATCGCAAGTACCGCCTGTCCACAGCGGGTCCACAGCCCAGTCCAGCTCTGCCCTGCCCTGCCCAGCCCATCCCCGCCAGGCTCGGTGGGGATATAGACACCAGTGGTGAGGCGAGGTGAGCCCTGAGCTGAGGCGTGGTGCGGTCAACGTTGAACGGACTCCATATGACGCTATAGGAGTGTGGAAGATGGGTGTCGGGGGGCAGTGTTGTGAGTGGCCTGCGGCGGGCAGAAAGGAGGCCTGAAAGGAGGTCAGAAAGGGGGCAAAGTTCGCTGCGCAGGTCCCCAAACCTGTACCCACTCCATCAGCCACTATTTGGTTCCACCCTGTTCCACCCCACGAGAGAGCTGCCTGCCGTCTCCAAGCGCTTCCCTACCACTACCACCACCACCTAGAAGGGTTCGCTAGGGTCTGAGAGACGGCAGATAGCGGCAGACAGTGGACATTGGGCAGCAGTGTGTGCTGAATGTACGAAGCGCAGGGAAGAGTTTGACGCTACCCACAGTAAGTCCCGACATCCCACCTGGGACTCCCAGCCTTTCCTCCACCCTGGGAGATAAGGGCAGGGCCAGTGGAGGTCATTCAAAAAAAGCGAACAAGTGGCTGCGCAAATTCCAGAATCAATTAATTATAAATAATTATAAATAAATAATTACCAACCCCCAGCTGCTGCCGCATGCAAATCCGCATGTAAATCTCCTTCTGCAAAAAAAAAAAAAAACCCAAACACTGTTGGTAGTAGCCGGGGCCATAGAGTAACGCAAGGAGGCACTCTCACTGCCCTGCGGCAAAATCAGACTAGACATAGCCACATCAGTTCCTTAGGTAGCAAGGGGCCATTCACGTCAATATTTTTCGGAACAATGAGATTGGGTAGGACACGAAAGAACCCACCACAACCTATGAAACAGAAAACCAAACCCAAAACAAACAATAATAACGCTCAGTGTAGTGCTGCCAACTCATCAACAATTCCTTTAATGCCACCAATCTACTCGATATTTGGCTCAATAAATCCCACTGGCAAATTTTCGTTTTTGAAAGACCCAGTCGCAGCAATTTACTCAATGCCAGCAACGCCAAATGGTCTCCAAAAACCACCGTGCAAAGCAATTACACAGACGGTCGACAAATCAACTTCCTCGCCTCACTCAATGCCTAGTATAGTGCCCACAATCGGAATAGAAGAACTAGGCACGAGCAAGCCAACAGCTCAAGAGGCGCAGAGTCCAATATGCCAGGGGACCAATAAGTACATACTACAAACGCAAGTACATATAGAATGGGGAGGTCACGGCCATGAGCAAGAGCAGGCAAAGCAAAAAGAAATGGCATGGTCTCACGGATGGGATCACTGACAGCACATTGGAAAATCCAAGGCACAATCCCATAATGCATACAAGCCAAACTAGAGTAATAAGGTCAACTACATTACCAGCACTACTAATCAGCGACGCCAATTTGGACCAACTAGGGGAGGGGAGCCCCCTGATTTTAGGGTACGGTCGAGGACGTAATGACACAAACGAACCATATGAAGTGCACAAAGAAAAACCCAATAACCATTCGACACCTAGACAAGAGTCGCGATCAAATCAAGTAAAGGTCGATTTCAATAAAAAGGATGAGGTGTGCGATTCGTGGATGGAGTCACAAATATTCATTGATAACAAGGAAATTCTACAAGCATTGAGTACAACGTCCACTAATGATATACAAATTAAGAATAGAAAAGAAACAGACCCTAAGCAAATCAAAGCTTTCAACAAGCTTAAAAATCAGTCTAAAGATGTGCAAGATAAAACTCTAACTGGCAACTATACATTCAAACAACTGATGTCAGAAACAGAAAAGGAAAACATAATTGAGATATCAAGCGGGGTGGAACAGGCAGTGCTAGTACCTACGGATCCACTTAATAAAATATGTCAAGAAGCTCGACAGGAAACAATAATAGACATTTCGAGCGTGTTAGCATCCTCAAAGGCATTTAATAAAACATGTCAATCGACTGAACTAAATTTGGAATATCGAGTTGATATGGCAAGGGAAAACCCGGAGGAAAACATAAAAGGCTCAAGGAATACGCCAACTTTTAACACTAACCGGTGCCAGCAGGTGGATAAATCTCTCAAGGGAAAATTTGAGCCCAATTACAATTTGGAATCCATAATAAAATTACATGGTGCTCTGGGGAAAATATTAGAAACATCCATCAAAACGCTGAATATACAGTCCGACAAATTCGACATTCAAATTAATCTTATGAGCCTAATTGATGAACATATTTCAGACATAAATAAAAAACTTGTTATTATGACAAACACGCTTGCAAACTTCCAGGACCAAACTAACCCTCAGGCCCAGTCCCCAAATTGTACATGTAGCCCTATACTAGAAAAACAAAGGGATCTACCAACAATACTTAAAAACATCTTACTGGAGTGCAAACGTGTAAACCGTGAGTCGGATAATACGGAAAATCTTGGCACCATCAGAAAACTTGAAGAACGAGACACTATCACCACAGAGCTCCAAAAAGTCATGTTCCATGACGAAATAGTAAAAACAGAAAAAATGATGGAAAAAATGTCACAACAAATAATAGACTCAAACTTACCACAAAAAAGGCAACAAATATAAAATATGGAAAATTAATAGAGGTTCCAATACCATCAAATGACCAATCCCTAGATCCAATCAAATATAGTGACTCGTTGACCACTGAAATTAATTAATTAATTTATTTATTTATTTTAAGGTTTTATTCAGCGTGAACTTGACCCGTGAGGGTATCAGAGCGCTTTACATAGACAAACGGTAGTATAGAGCGTAGTGTATCACAGGACCTGTACTTCATAGAGCTTACAGAAATTGAGGGGTCATAAGGTAGGCGGGAGATTTCAACAATACTATACATTTGGGGAAGGAGAGACTGTACAACGGGGCATTTTACAGAGAGCAAGAGACATACAATAGGCAGGAAATCACACGAGTACTGTACAAAGTCGCAGTATGAGGCAATAGTCTCTTAGGTAGCTGAGGAGCTTTAATCAAGGAATTTACCCATGAGGAAGGATTTGGCCTCTTTTTTGAAGCGTGCAAGGGAGGGGATTGTTCTGATGTCAGGAGGGAGGGAGTTTCATATACTTGGTGCAGATCCGGCCAAGGCTCGATTGTAAGTTTTTGTTTTCCTAAAGCGAGCAGGCCGGAGGAGGAGGGTGTTAGCCGATCGTGAGTTTCTGCTTCCTCCAGATAACACAAGCTTCTGTGCAAGATACGCAGGGGAGTTAGAGTGTAAGGCCTTGTGCGTGATGCATGCCAGTTTGAGGTGGATCCTAGCCTCGACAGGAAGCCAGTTCAGAGCTTTCAAGTGAGGAGTGATGTGATCGAATTTTCTAGAGCCTGTAAGTAGTCTGGCGACTGCATTGAGGCATGTTTTTAAGGGAGCCAGCAAGATCTTAGGTAAGCCGGAGAGGGTGGAGCAACCATATTCCAGTCGGGAGATAACTAATGATTGGACTGCTAGTTTTAGGTCAGGAGCGTCAAGAAAAGGTTTCAATTTTCATAGGTAGCTTAGGTGGAATCTGGCAGATTTGGCCATTGCGTTGACATGGTCTCGCATGTTCAAATTGTGGTCCAAGGTAATTCCCAGGGATTTGGCCGAATCCACAATGGTTGGAGAACAGTTTAAGGCAGTGATGGCTTTAATCCATGTCTGGATCTCAGAGTTGTTCTTGGGCGGGGAGATTAAAAGGAACTCAGTTTTCTGAGCATTGAGTTTAAATTGGTTTGAGGAGAGCCATCTGACGGTCAGCTTCAGGGCCTCATTGAAGGTGAGAATAATCTGAGTGTCATCAGTGTACATATGGAAGGAGATATTTGCAGTGCAAAGGGTTTGAGGTAGAGATTGAAGAGGGTGGGGGACAACGTTGATCCTTGCGGGACTCCCACCGTGACCATGGAGGGGGCGGACAGTTCGCCGTTGATTAAGAACCGATCTGATCGGTTTTGAAGGTAGGCGCTAAACCAGTCGAGGACTGTACCATCTAATCCCATTCTCAGTTCAAGGTGTTCGAGTAGCATCTCGTGGTTGACCGTGTCGAAGGCGGAGGAAAGATCAAGGAGAATCAAGAGACAGGTTTTATCTTGGTCAAGAGCTAGAAGAGCATCATCGACAATGTGGAGCATGGTGGTTTCAGTACTGTGACCCGGTCTGAATCCGGATTGGCAGTCGTCAAGTAGATGGAAGTTGTTGATGTGGAGACTTAGCTGTGTCTGGACGCACTTTCCCAGCACTTTGGCCAGGAGAGGAATGTTGAAAATTGGTCTAAAGTTGTCTGGGGAGGCTGGGTCCAATGACGGCTTTTTTAGAATGGGGAGGACTTGGCCAGCTTTCAGTGAGGCCGGTATTGATCCCTGCCGGAGAGAGGCGTTGATAATCGCAGTCCAGCTGGGAATAATAGATTTGGCAACGGCCGTGAGACAGTTCGAGGGGAGCGGGTCGTTGAAATGGTTGTTAGGGTTCAGGGTTGAGAGGATTTTAGCGACCGCGTGTTCATCATAGGGTGTGAATTAGGACCATTGTGCTTGATTCTGCGGTGCGGACCATGTCGGCAAGGGGAGAGACGTTGGAAGGTCAAGGTTCGGAGGGGGGAGTGAGGCTGCTTTGATTTCGATATCTAGGGCTTTAATTTTGTTTGCGAAAAAAGAAGAGAAGTCCTCAGAGGAGATGATAAACTTGGGGGTTTCTTTCGTTGTTTTGGACAGTTTGTTCGATTGAAGTTTGACCATTTCAAAGAGCTTGCGAGGTCTGTTCTGGGCATTTCCTAGTTCCGCTCTGAAAAATTCCTTTTTTGAGTTGATGATTTTCTTGTTGTAAGACTTTCTGGCCTGGCGAAGAAGTTTGAGGTGATCTGCCGAGGGGTGCTGTCTCCAGATTCTTTCGGTTTGTCGGAGGGATCTCCTCTCATCATTGAGGGAGCCAGTGAACGATGGGTTTCTATCATTGACTTGAGTTCTTTTTAGTTTAAGAGGGGCTAGGTCATCCAAGATGTTCAACATTGTAACTGAGTAGTGATCATTTAAGTCGCTGACCGAGGTGATGTGGTGGGGGGTGGGGGGGGGGTCGGATTTGCAGCGAATCTCAAGTTCATTGAGGCCAAGGTTTTTGGTGTCCCTGGCCCAGCGTTTAGGGAGCACCGGTTGTGGTGTCCATGACCTGCGTGTGCCAGGTAGCAGGAAGGTGATGGCATGGAACAAAGGCAGGAGCAGATAAAAACCATAAATATCCAACAGCCAGTCTTAACCAAAAGACAAAAAAAGTGTGCTAGAAAAGCCAGAAATCAACAACTAAACAGCAGACCTGCTAGCAAGCAGGCCCTGGTCAATTATCCAATTTTTAATCTCTCCAAGAAACTAAGACAACCCCAAATCCAAACTGTTAGAGAGGAAGAACATCAGCCCACCTCCATGGAAGTTCAAACTTGTGGGAAAGCACTTGTGCCAAGATTCATTACTTCAGTATGCACAGAGGAGTGCGATGACGACGAACTCGTGACCGACTCACCCGAAACAAGTAGTGCAAACTGGAGTCTTGAGAGGGGTGACCATGAACTACAAGGAGCAAATAGAACAGCTGGGAGCCCAACAGGCCAATCCATAATCATCGGGAATAAATTAAAACAAGTAGTTCGGTCCACAAAGCCGGAATATGGACAGCCTACAAGGAATGTAGAGAATAGTTCTAGAGAGATGGGCAAACAAGGACACCCAAGGGAGGTGATAGACAAAGCTAATAACAAAAAACAAAAAGTATCCCCCGTCAGTGAAAGTTGACAAGAGCCTGCAAGATCAGCTATTAGTCAACATAATCACGGGACATGGTGGCCCAAAGATTATTTTCTTTTTTTCTTTTTTTATTTTTGCGTCCTCATATTCGCCCTTGGTGACGAGGAAATATAGAAGATGACTGAGGCACTGGCCCAGGTATACTGGGGGGGGGGATTTAGATGGTAGCTGCCAACATATCCCACAATGCCACGCATCCCAACTTTATCCTCATCTAATGGTACCAACAGGGATGGTGAACTGCTATGTACAACCCATTTCATAGCCGAAGTTGCATATATAGGGTATGTAAAGCAAAAAGGGATCAAATGATCCATCCAAGCAGCACAATCATAGGACTTGGGGGGGGAAAAAAAAACCCATAATGTTCTGGGCTGTAGTTACCAGTTCAAAAGTAGCCAAAATCTTCTTTTGTGTTGGTTGCCTACTCTAGCCATATCTATTTTGGACATCTGTAACATCGCTGCTTGCCACTCTGTATAAAGAGGAGGTGTCTTGTCTTTCCAGCGTTTACAAATTTCTCTTCTAGCTAATAAACAACTATAGAAGACCAGTTTTTTACTTATACCTTCAATCTCAGGTATAATACCAAAGAAAACTAACGTGGGGCAAGGACTGACTTTTAGATCAATTGCTAGTGAGAGGGAAGCACAGATTTCATTCCAAAAAGATGTTATATAGGGACACTCAAAGAACATATGTGTATCTGAGGCTGCTGCTAAACCACATCTAGGACATGAGACCTGAGCATTATTAGTGAACTTTGATAAACGTTGTGGAGAATAGTACGCTCTATGTAGGGTGAACAAGTGGTTTCGACGAAGCCAAGATGGTTTTATAGTCTCCCCCAGAGTCTTAAATGATTTAAGCCACAGGCCCTCTACATCAGTGTTAGGTATATATGTTTCCCAGAGGGAACGGGGTAGCAGGAATTCACCATCAATCTCGTCTAATATAAGATTATACCAGAATGTTACCTCTTTTTTAAAAGGAGGTTTGTCCATCAGATAGGATACTAGATTATTGTCAGCACCTAATTTATGCCTACCCCTTCTTAAACTGTATGCTTGGGACCAACTCTGAATTTGTAGGTATTTAAATCGTGAAAAGCGAGTTCCTATTATTGAGCTCAAGGACTCCCATGAAAGTAATACTCCGTCAACAAACAGGTCCCCCCAAGCTGAGATCCCAGCCTCTCTAACTGGGAGGGCTAAACTATCCAAAAGCCAAGGTGGAGCACCTGGCGAGTCCCATAGCGGGCCCGACTTTGATAGTAATCCAAATTGAGTGTACGTCTTAGATTTGTCCATGTTCTGGCTAAGTCCCTCAGCACCTTTAACTTGACCTTCTTAAAGTACTTGGGATCCCCAAATTTTAACAAAAAGTTTGTTGGCCCAATTTTTTCTCCTTTGAGGAGTGCTACGAATAGTTTTCCACTCCCTACGTTATTGGGGGTCTTTAAAAGCATCCTAATATGGGAGAATTCGAAAGCCCAACCATATATCTGGAGGTCTGGTGCTGCGAGGCCTCCTTTTTCTCGACGCCGTCTAATCTTCTTCCAGGATAACCTGGGCGTGCGGCTGTTCCAATTGAATCTATTTAATTCAGTTTGGAGTTTGGCAGTCAAAGATGGATCAAAAAAAAGAGGGATAGTGTTAAACAAAAACATAATCTTGGGTAAAATGGTCATTTTAACCAAATTAGATCTACCTATCAGGGAAAGAGGAAGAGCTGACCATGATCTCAACAATCTTCGAGCTTCCTCAGCCACCCGGGCAAAATTTAGAGGGGCGATCTTATTAATATCCGTATAGCTATTTAACCCAAGATACCTAAGGGTGGCACTTGGCTGTACTCCTACAACCGGTGCAGGATGATTCCAAACCATAATGTCGGTTTTGGATGCATTCACTTCATAACCGGATATTACCCCAAACTCTTCTGCGCTAGATATGACCGTAGGGAAAGCTGAACTTAAATCAGATGAAAAGATAAGGACATCGTCCGCGTATAGTGCGACTTTCCGTTCCCAACCTTCAAAAATAAATGGTTTTATATTGGTATTTTCCCGAATCAATTGAGCAAAAGGCTCGATATATAAATCAAATAAAAGTGGAGAGAGGGGACACCCTTGACGGGTTCCTCGTGTAATATCGAATGGCTCCGTAAGCTTCCCGTTAACCAATAGTGAAGCAGAAGGATTTTTATATAGTAGTTTTACTGCTCGTCTAAAGTTGTCTCCCAGATTGAACTTTTTTAACACTTCTTTTAAGTACACCCAGTTTACCCTGTCAAAGGCCTTTGTGGCATCAAGAGTGAAAACTGCTAAAGGAAGTGATGCTGAAGTGGCCATATCTATTGCACCAATGAGGTCATACGTCAGTTCGTGCAGTTGCCTCTCTTTTACAAAACCTTTCTGATCCATATGCAAGATGTTATTTGCTACACCCCCCAATCTATTCGCAAGTACGGCTGCAAAGATTTTATAATCCGTACTAAGAATTGAGATTGGTCTATATGACCCGCAATTGGTTGCAGGTTTACCAGGCTTTAAAATCAGGGTTATAGAGGCCCTATCCCAGGAGGCAGGAGGTAAGGCACCTTCTAACAAGATTTTGTTAAACAGATTTGTTAGTAGGGAAGAATAGATGGACAGATTACTTTGTATATTTCCGAGGGTAACCCGTCTGGTCCTGCTGCTTTGCCTTTTTTTACTATTCGAGATGGCTAGGCTAACTTCCTCCGATGTAATAGGGCATCTAAAATTTCCATTTGTTCAGGGTCCAGAACCGGTAGAGCGATCCTAGATAACCAATCCCTTGCTTGAATAGGTTGTACGTCGCTATCTTCTTGATATATCTCACTAAAGAAACTTCTAAAAGTGCCACTGATTCCCTCATCTGTAGAGTGTAGTGCACCATCTTTGCTGATGGCACTGATGTTATTTCGGGCCCTATCAGTCTTCGACTTCCAGGCAAGGAGCTTACCGGCTCCTTCCCCATATTCGAAGTGGGCCAATCTGCTAGCCTCCCATCTCTCTAAGACCCGTGCACTCAAGACTGAAGAAAGATCTCCCTTTAGGACTGTTAGTTTATCTTCCAACCCAGCTGGTGGAGACCCTGTTAATACTGATTTTGTGATAATCTCTTCTTGAAGTTTTGCTATCTCCAGTTCAATAGAGGCTACAGCTTCCCTATAGGTCTTATTTTTGTATGCAGAAATATTGGTTAAATAACCCCTTAGGGTTGCTTTAAATGCGTCCCATGTTATTCCGGGTGGCGCAGACCCCTGGTTAAACTCCCAAAAGAGTTTGACTTCCAGATTTAATGTCTCTGAGATGTCCGAAGTAGAGAGTATTGATCTGTCAAACGACCAGTATTTTGACGAGGGCCTGGATGAAACCTCAAGCTCAAGCAAGATGGCTGTATGGTCTGAGAGATGGAAAGGTAGATGAGCAACTGATTTTACGAATTTAACTATAGTGTGATTAATTAGAATGAAGTCTATCCAAGACTGGTGATGAAATTTGTAATTTTTAAAAGTGACCCCCTTTTGGGACCCATGTAGAGTCATCCATATATCGACTGTGGACTGTGGGTTGCTGCGGGCCGGAATAACAGGCGTGGAGGCCGTATATATTGGGCTATGGTAGCTCTTTTATTGTTCTTTTCGACAACAGTAAGGGGGTATGTACATAAAGAACTCCGGGGTGTAGCTTTGGTCGTCTCCCAGCGGTACGTGGTCCAGGGGATCTTCCAGAGGTCTTCACGTCTTCCGGGCGTTGGGATGACCTCGGAGGGAAAAGGGAGAAGCAGGGGTTAGTCCTTTGGTAAAGACTTCTCTGGTACCGTTACCAACACCGGGGCGTGCGGGGGAAAAGAGAGAGCCGTGAGGAAGGGGGCGGATAGGGGTGGAGAAGGGGGGGGGGAAGAGGTGGGAGAGGGTAGAAGGGAGGTGCGCTGGTGAAGGGGGGGGGTGTAGGGAATATTATACAAGATTGACTAGTGAAGTGTCTCTAATTTAGTTTATATACAGTGTAGAGGTGCTCTAACAGTGAGGTCTAACTCGATACAAATATCTACAGGTATCTACAAAAGGGGGTACACGGAGACGGTAACAAGGTACTCACGTGCCCCGCCGTAACTCTTCCGCGAGTTACGGCCGCTCTCCAGCCACCTCCTGAGGACTCCACCACTCCTCGGTCCAGACGTCCTCCAACTCTCCGTCTTCGATCCTCGTACTCCTCTCTCTCTCTCTCGATGGTTCTCTGTGCGCTGTCTCCTGCCACGAGTCGGCTATCGGGAACGTTCTCCTCTCTTCGTCGGCGTCTTTTATAGTTCCGGGCCCTGGGATGGAGGTGGGACTTCCGGTTTCCCGGTAGGCTGCTTCCGGTTCGGGACTTCCGGGGTCAAGGCGCTCGGGAGGTTCCGTTTCCGGGATGAGTCTGGGTTGGTTCCAATGGTTGTGTGCCTGCAGGGGAAACAAAGAAGAAGGACTCCTGGTTGTCAGAGACGCAGGAGAATTAGAACTCGAGGAACCCTCACTCGAGGGTCTCTCCGTTGAGGTCTGTTTCGTTCCCCTTCCACATCCCCTTTCCCTAGCTATCCTTCTTGTGGGGGTGGAAGGTGGGGGATATCTGGATAGGTAGTCTGCATTTCCCTGCTCGGCCCCTTTTCTATGCTTTGTCTGGAATCTGTAGGGCTGTAAGGACAAGAACCAGCGTAGGACCCTGTCATTGTGTCCCCTGTTACGTGCCATCCATTCTAGGGGTGCGTGGTCCGTATACAGAATGAACTCTCGCCCTTCTAGGTAATAACGCAAGCTCTCAATGGCCCATTTAATAGCTAGAGCTTCTTTCTCGACTACCGCGTAGTTCATCTCACGGGGAAAGAGTTTCCTACTGAGGTAGAGGATAGGTCTCTCTATGCCTGACTGGTCTTTTTGGGATAGGACCGCTCCCAGTCCCTGTTCCGAGGCATCAGTCTGGAGAACGAAGGGTTGTGTGTAGTCAGGACTGATGAGAACTGGCTCGGACAACAGTGCATTTTTCAGGGTCTGAAAAGCCGTCAACATTTGAGGTGAGGGTTGTCGTAGCAGGGTTTCTGTTCCAGGGGTTTTCTTCAGGAGATCGGTTAGGGGTACTGCAGTCTGAGAAAAGTTTGGGATGAACCTCCGATAGTATCCTAACAGCCCAAGGAAGGCCCGGAGGTCCTTTTTGGTTTGGGGGAAAGGGATGGACTGAATGGCTTTTATTTTGTTGTCTTGAGGTCGTATAACCCCCTTCCCGAGGAGGTAACCCAGGTATTTCACGGTTTGGGCCGCCAGAGTTGTTTTAGCAGGGTTAATGGTGAACCCATATTCACCCAGGGAAGTGATTACTCTTTCGAGATGGGACAGGTGTTCAGGCCAGTCGTTGCTATAAATAACTATATCGTCAAGATAAGCTCCTGCGTATTGGGCATGTGGTTGCAGGACAATGTTCATAGCCCGTTGAAAGGTTGCTGGGGCCCCGTGAAGCCCGAAGGGCATAACTCGAAACTGGAATAGGCCGTCCGGCGTAGAGAACGCCGTTTTCTTTTTATCTTCGGTCTTCATGGGGATCTGCCAGTATCCTTTACAGAGATCCAGCGTGCTGATATAGCGAGCCCGTCCAATGCGTTCTATCATCTCATCTACTCGGGGTAGTGGATACGTGTCGAAACTTGATACTTTATTGACTTCCCGGAAGTCAATACAAAATCTTGTTGAGCCATCGGGTTTCGGAACAAGCACGATGGGTGAGTTCCAACAACTAACGGAGGGCTCGATAATACCCATTTTCATCATTTCTTGTACTTCCTCTTGGATGATTTTGCGGCGGGCCTCTGGGATGCGGTAGGGACGTTGTCTCACGATTTTTCCAGGTTCTGTTTGGATCGCATGCTCGATGACTGTGGTGTGTCCCGGAGACGTGGAAAACACCTTTTGTATGGGTGATAGGATTTTCCTGAGGTCTTGTCTCTTGTTTGGCGGAAGTTCCGGGTCAACACATTTTACGAAGAGCGGATCCCCTGGGTTGAGCCTGCTGGAGAGCACGGGTTGAGGCCCCTCCCATTTCTTGAGCAAATTTATATGGTAGATTTGCCTCTGTTTACGAACAGGGTCTAGTTCAATCTCATATGTAACAGGGGTTACCTGTTTCGTCACCAGATAAGGGCCCTGCCACTGTCCAAGCAGTTTGTGGTCGGATGAGGGTATAAGAAGTAACACTAGGTCTCCGGGAACAAAGGTTCTGGGTTTGGCTCCCCGGTCATATTGCCGTTTTTGTGTGGCTTGGGCGGTCAATAGGTTCTGCCTCACGATTTCCCTAATTTGGCCCAGATGAGTTTTAAGGTTGGCGACATATTCCGGCAGGGGTCGGGTACGGTCAGGCTCGGCTTCCCAGGCTTCCCGAGCCATGTCTAGGAGGGTTCTCGGGGGTCTTCCGTAGAGGAGTTCATAGGGGGAGTACCCTGTGCTGCTCTGGACCTTGCAGCGGATAGCGAAAAGGGCCAAAGGAAGCATTTCCTCCCAGCGACGGCTTTCTAGTCCCAGCAACTTCTTGAGAGTGGTCTTTAGAGTCGCATTGTACCGTTCTACAAGTCCGTCGGTCTGGGGGTGATAGGCAGAAGTTCTTATTTGTTTTATGCCCAGTTGTGAACACACCTGACGCATGAGAGACGAAACAAATGGGGTACCTTGGTCTGTTAATATCTCACGGGGAAAGCCCACTCGGGTGAAGATGGTTACCAAGGCTCTTGCAATGTTCTGAGTGGTGGGATGTTTTAACGGGATGGCTTCAGGGAATCGAGTGGCATAGTCCACGAGAACGAGAGCGTACCGACATCCACTTTTCGAGGGCAACATGGGACCTATTAGGTCCATCCCCACCCTGGTGAAAGGGACATCGATAAGGGGGAGTGGCTGAAGGGGGACTCTTGGAGGCCGGTATCGACTGTTCTTTTGACATACCGGACACTCTTTGCAGTATTGACTCACTTGTTTATGTATGCCCGGCCAATAGAATTTCTCCAGTATCGTTTGTACGGTTTTGTCGTCCCCGAAATGGCCTCCTAACAAATGGCTATGTGCTAAGAATAATACCTTCTCACGAAAGGGACCTGGAACGAGCAGCTGGGATTCTTGTTGGGGTCCACCTTTCCTATACAATAGACCATTTCGTTTAAAGAAATAGGGACATACGTGCAAGGGATCCTCATTATCAAGGGCTCGTCCCCAGGCGTCCTGTAGTACTGGGTCTTCTTGTTGTGCTGCACGGAACTCTCGGTCATTGTCCCAGGGATGCAGTTCCACCTGCACAGGATATGCAGCGGCGTAGGTCCTTTTCTCTTTCTTCTTTTGTCCTTTTGTCTTCGGAGCCTTGGTTGTGGGCTCCACAGGAGGAGGATTACGGGAAAAAGGAGCCTCGGACCACCATTTCTCCAAGGAGTTGGTGGCGTCGTGTAACAGTCGGGGAAGCCCGTGGTAATCACTGCCCAAGATTACCTGTTCCGGCAGGTTGGGTACTAGTCCCACATTAAGGGGACTACGCTCTCCCGAGTACTGTTGTACCTGTACCCGGGTGGTGGGATATCTCCGGGTATCACCGTGTACACACTGGATGTCTACGGTGCCAGTCATCGGCCCCAGAGGGTTGGGTATTTCTTGCGGTCGTATCACGCTTTGCCGACAACCTGAGTCAGCTAAGGCCATCATTGGATGACCGTCGATCCTTACCGGACATCGGAAGGGAGGTGGACTAGCCTCCTGGGTGAGACATACATAGTTCCTAGTAAGGCCGACCTCCATTGGTTCTTCCTTTTGAGGGCAGAACCTTGCAATATGTCCATAACCCCCACAATGGTAGCATTGAGGGCCGGGAGGAGTTGGTCTTGGGGTCACCGGGAAGGGAACAAAAGGAATAGGCTCCGGTTTTCGGGGTACTAACGGCCTCGGGGGTCGAGGATGGCTTCCATGGACCGTTCGTGAAGGATGTTCGTCCTTCTTCTGAAAGTCCTGTGCCCGGCTAAAGGCACTGGCGATTTCGACTGCGGTGTCTAAAGTGAGTCTCGAGTGCTGACGGACCCACTTCTGCGTAGCTGGGTGTAGGGAGGCCAAAAACTGTTCCAAGTAGATTTTTGCAAGGATTTCGTCTTTGGTGGATGTGGCGGGCTTCAGCCAGCGGTTGGTGAGGTCTTGGATGCGGAACGACAAGGCCCTGGGGGTTTCCTGCGGTCCTTCCCGTACTTGCCGCAGCCTTGTCCTGTAGGTCTCGTCGTCGATCCCAAGTCGCTCAAGGATGCACGTTTTTATGTCCTGGTACGGAGTCTGCCCTTGAATATTGGCCTGTTGGTATGCCGTTTGGAGTTCGCCCGTCAGCAGTGGCCCAAGGTAGTGGCTCCATCGGTCAACGGGCCAAGCAGCAGTCTCAGCCAAGCGCTCAAAGTTCGTAAAGAAGAAGTCCGGATCCTCTCCGGGAACGTACTTTTGTAATACCACCGAAGGCAGGGTAGTTGCTGGTCTCGATTGTCCCATGACGTCCACAAGCTTCCCAAGGGCTCGATCTTGAGAGGTGCCCTGGTCTTTCAGGACATCGTGCAGCTGGCCACGGTCATCCTCAGCGGTTTTAAGAAACCGCTCCATCATCTTTCCTAGGAGTTCCTGGCTTTCAGCGAGTTGCTTCACGGCGGCCTCCATGCTTCCGGATCCCTCTTCTGACACCAGGTGTGGACTGTGGGTTGCTGCGGGCCGGAATAACAGGCGTGGAGGCCGTATATATTGGGCTATGGTAGCTCTTTTATTGTTCTTTTCGACAACAGTAAGGGGGTATGTACATAAAGAACTCCGGGGTGTAGCTTTGGTCGTCTCCCAGCGGTACGTGGTCCAGGGGATCTTCCAGAGGTCTTCACGTCTTCCGGGCGTTGGGATGACCTCGGAGGGAAAAGGGAGAAGCAGGGGTTAGTCCTTTGGTAAAGACTTCTCTGGTACCGTTACCAACACCGGGGCGTGCGGGGGAAAAGAGAGAGCCGTGAGGAAGGGGGCGGATAGGGGTGGAGAAGGGGGGGGGGGAAGAGGTGGGAGAGGGTAGAAGGGAGGTGCGCTGGTGAAGGGGGGGGGTGTAGGGAATATTATACAAGATTGACTAGTGAAGTGTCTCTAATTTAGTTTATATACAGTGTAGAGGTGCTCTAACAGTGAGGTCTAACTCGATACAAATATCTACAGGTATCTACAAAAGGGGGTACACGGAGACGGTAACAAGGTATTCACGTGCCCCGCCGTAACTCTTCCGCGAGTTACGGCCGCTCTCCAGCCACCTCCTGAGGACTCCACCACTCCTCGGTCCAGACGTCCTCCAACTCTCCGTCTTCGATCCTCGTACTCCTCTCTCTCTCTCTCGATGGTTCTCTGTGCGCTGTCTCCTGCCACGAGTCGGCTATCGGGAATGTTCTCCTCTCTTCGTCGGCGTCTTTTATAGTTCCGGGCCCTGGGATGGAGGTGGGACTTCCGGTTTCCCGGTAGGCTGCTTCCGGTTCGGGACTTCCGGGGTCAAGGCGCTCGGGAGGTTCCGTTTCCGGGATGAGTCTGGGTTGGTTCCAATGGTTGTGTGCCTGCAGGGGAAACAAAGAAGAAGGACTCCTGGTTGTCAGAGACGGAGGAGGATTAGAACTCGAGGAACCCTCACTCGAGGGTCTCTCCGTTGAGGTCTGTTTCGTTCCCCTTCCACATCGACATAGTTCAATGTTTTCATAATATTTAGTAGAAACGTCCTAGTCTTGGATAAAGGTATAGCCCTGTTAGTGGATGACTTATCTAATAACGGATCTAGAACTATATTAAAGTCGTCTGCTAGAATAACCGGTTCTGAAAATGCATATAATTGTGAAAAGAGAGATACCAAAACCGATGGATCGTCTTGGTTTGGACAGTAATAACCTACTATGGTGAATGGTGAGCCCGAAATAATAACAGAAGCTATTGCCCATCGACCATACGGGTCTACCTGTTTAGCGACTAGCCTAGCCTTAATTGATTTTTTAAAAAGAATGGCCACCCCCCTAATATGTGAGGTTTGAGTTGTTATCACTCCAAAATCTATCCATCTATTCCTACTCAAGAGGTTTTGCATTTCCGTTTCTGCAAGATGTGTCTCCTGGAGCACTAATACCTGTGCAACCGAATCTCATAGATATTGCATAATGTTATTCCTTCTCGGTGAAGTGCGAAGACCATTAGTGTTCCAGGACAAAATACGTACATTATGTATTACAGCAAGAAAAAAATGTTATAAAGCTAAAAGACCAATACTGCCAAACTCCAAAGGGTAAACTATAGAATGATCGACTCCTGTCATTTTTTTCTAGAAGGTGCTGCAAAGGACGTTTAAGAGGACTTTTTTTTTTTGCTTCCCCCCCCCCCTAACCTCCCACCATCCCCAAACCCCCACACAATCTATCTGGAAACCCAGAGAGATAGCACTCCGCTGTGGACCCCTGCCGATATCAACCATCAACCGGTTATGGGAGGGAATAGAAAAACGGAAAAGAAATACGGGCAGGGAAAGAAAGACCTAAATGAAATTAAAAAAATATATGATATCCTAAACTAAGGCCCACAAGTGGATATATATCTCCTAGTTTAACAGGATCAAAGAGGAAAAATATATATCTATTCTTTGTTATTTTATAATTGTATGCCTTTTTTTCTTTTTTTTTTTTTTCTCTTCATTATTATTTTTTTTTTTGTTATTTATTGAAACACCTGCCCACCACCTATTATTCAATACTATTGAACTCATGTTACTTTTATGTGCCAGAATGAAAGATACCAGCCTCCTAACAAATTTTTAACCTAGACTAACAAGAAAATTATTAGAGCTAGTTGTGAATTTATCAAGAACTAGAAGGCAGTGAGGCAACCTAAAGAGAAGACAGATAAAGGGAAAGGGACCCAATACTACTTAGCAGACTCTGACCCCCTGCCAATACTCAACAGAAAGTCATCAGCAGCCTGTACTGATCTTATGTTATGCATAGTATTCTTGTACATAACTCTTAATGCCGCTGGAAAGACTAATTGAGCAACGGCCCCTTGACTCCTGAAAGCTTCCAACCTTTTTCCAAGCTCCCATTGTCTATCAAGCGTGACTCTCGAGAGGTCAGATCTGATCTGGAAATTGAACCCCTTGGCATTTACAACTTTTTGTTTCAATGCGATATTCAAAATAGTTACCCAAAGATTATTGGTGGCACAAAAAAAGAAACAAAGTCGTGCCATGTGGTAGAGTGTCCAGTCTACCAGTCGACCACCGATGAACACGTGACAATCTTTAGGTCCAGTAGTCTGAAGAGGGATCACTCGAAAGTATCCATAAAAGTAAATGAGTCTCGAGAACATACTTGGAAGGATAATAATAAGAACAACGCAAAAAACATACCCCACAACACAAATGTTTAAGACAAAAAAGCCGTAAAGGGACGCCGGACAAATGTGCAGGTACTGACTTCCTTCGCGCAAATACGTGACAAAACATTGAGCACAAATGGAAGGATACTACTTATTCCAAATTATCAATCACAAGGCCCACAAGACTACCTGAATAGAGGAAACATACTACGCCTCGTGGCTGAAATCCCAATTCTACAATACATAACATCTGCTGACCTATTGCCAATAGAATTCGTAAATACCGGAAACAACACAGTACAGGAAGGCACCTTAGCGACTTGGAGGAATGCAGAAATTGTCAAAGACATACTACACGAAACTAGTAAATTTGATCAGTGGGGAATCACTCTCAAAGAAGAGATATCACCAGGATACCCGTCCCCTTTCCTAATGACTGGCGACTCTAGAGAAAGAGAAAACATTTCAGCAGAAAAAAGTACCACATACTCAGTACTGCAAGGTGCCAAGGGAGCAGAAAGTTTAAAACCTTATCATCAATACAGATCAAACAGTGGAACTAGAGAAGAATGAAATTATAACCAGGATGGTAAAACAGATCAAGCCTCCAAAAAATTCTATCTTGGAACATCGCAGGAGCAAAAGACATTTTAAGTGACAAAGGAAAAACGAAGTCCTGGGACACTCAAGAAATAATTGTATTACAGGAAACATGGCTGACAGGCCCCGTCGAAGTCCCAGGTAGAATAGGCCATCATGTTAGTGCCACCCGAACTCATCATTATGGGCGAGCTAAGGGGGGTCTGGCTGTTTATATGTCTACGGCACTAAGAATCAAGTCCTCCCAAACTATCCTCGACCACTTCAGACATGCAAATAATAAAATTGGAAATGGGTCTACCTGCCAGCACAGGCATCATTATTCTCATTAATATATACGCTCATCCAAAAACCAAAATAAAACAAGAGCTTTTCAAAAAAGTCAGTGATGTAATATCAGAACTTCGTCTCGAACAGCCAATCTAGGAGATAATTCTCACAGGAGATTTTAATGCCAACTTATTACACCCCTATGAAGAGGAAGAAAACATCATCACTGCTAATAAACAATGGGCAGTAGAAATGAAGGTGATCCCATTGACGAAAAGAAATGACAAAGTGGTCGGCAACTTATGTGGGATCTCGAACAGCTAGGCATGCGCGTGTTAAATGGGAAAATAAAACAGGACAAACCTGCCATTTGCACCTACATTGGTCCTAGTTCAAGTTCAATTTTGGACTACACCATAGTCTCCCTCCTCCTCTTAAGGCTAACCACGAAGTTTCAAATCATATGCTCCCCTGATAGTGATCATTTGGCACAGCACATTGAAATCAGAATAACCCCTCACAAACATCTAGAGGGCCCAATAATAGCAGGTGAAATGTCAACAATAAATCTGAAACGTTTGAGGTGGACGAGTGTCACACTACTGCAAATAGCGTTGGACGCAAAAAATCTAATGCAAACGCTCACTCCAGAAAACCAACTGACTGTTGAAACATGGTCTACCTTCTTGAACAGATGACCAAAGGTAGGAGTCAACATCAAAATGACGCATAATGGAAACAACAACAGATACCTCAGCCACACATCACGTGCTTTGAGAAGGCATTTGAGACGGTCTCTGAGGAGAGCACAAGGTCATAGTTCCCAATCTAATGTATGGCAGGATGTACCTTCCCTAAAGAAATTATACAAGAAACAAATCTGGAATGATAAAAAGAATGAGGACATCAATTTCTGGACAAAAATAGTATACAACGCAAAAAAATCAGATTCCAGAGCATTCTGGTCACAGGTAAACTCAATAAATAGAACTACTAACGCTCTAAGTATGACCTGTGTATCATAAATGGCATGGGTACAATATTTAATTGACACATTTTCAATAAACCCCATGAGGCAGCCATCACCAACAGTAACTTCTGTATATAAAAATATAAACGCTGAGATACGGTCCACAACAGCTTCCGTCCTGACAAACATCCCGCATGAGAAGCAGGAAGACTCAGGCCAAACACCTCGAGCTTACGCGGAAATAGAAGTACTGCGAATAATAAAGAAGAGTAGGCAAGATAGTGCACCAGGACCGAATGGCGTCCCCCAGGCAATTTACAAGCAAGATCCACATTACTGGGTCAGCAACTTTAACAATCTGTTCCGGACGATCAATGTCACCAGTCGGATCCCGGAAAGCTGGAAAGTCGCGATCATCAATCCAATATACAAGGGCGGAGACCGTAAAGATCCAGCAAATTACCGCCTGATCGCGCTAATTGACGCAGAGGCTAAATACTACGCCTCACTGGTGCTAACCGACCTTGCAAAATGGTCTCATGATAACAATAAAATCCCCGTAAATCAGTCAGGGTTCCGGCGTGGCATAGGTACAATGGCAAATGTCATAGCAATAAGCCTGATAGCGGAAAAAAGCCTACAAGAGCATCAAGCATTACATCTATGTTTCGTGCGACTTCAAGTTGGCCTTTGACCGAGTTAGCTGATAAACATTATGGGCCAAACTAAAGCAACAGGGCTTGCCGGATACGATCTTAAACCCAATAATACACTTATACACCGACACCTGGATGCAGGTTAAGATTGATAATGGCCGAAGGCTAACATGGAAGATCATAACTAGTCAAGGATTAAAACAAGGCTGCGTCTTGGCTCCTCATCTGTTTAACTTATTTATGGCTGACTTGACACCAAGGATAGACGGGACCAATGCACACCCTCCACGGTTAGGAACTTTGCCCCTCATGCATCTATCTTATGCAGACGATGTTGTCCTCCTCAGTCAAACGAAAATAGGTCTGCAACGCCTTATGCATGAACTGACTGAATATACCAAACAGAATCTAATGGAAATAAATAGTAAAAAAAAACAAAGTCATGATAATAACGCATCGTCGCATTAAACATCTGAATTATTCAATTGACAATAAGAACCTGGAAGTAGTGGAAAACTACAAATATCTGGGGATACATCTCGATAGACAGTTTACCTTCTCTACGCACTTTGACGCCATCAAAAAGAAAGGAACTGCCCTACTGCATGCATTTTGCAGTCTATCCAAGCTGCTAAATGGCCCTTTGTTTACCCCCCTCCTCTCAGTTATCAAAGCCAAGCTACTTCCAACGATTGCTTACGGCAGTGTGGCACATAGAGGAAGAAGTGCACCGCTATTAGATAAAATCCAAAAAAGATTGTGCAAACGTGTATTTCGCTTACCTTGCGATGCTTCACCACACAGGTACGCCTCGAATTTGGATTGCAGTCCCAAATATTGCATAAAAGATATGAGACAATCAAAGTTTGGTATAATATCTGGCTCAATCGCGAAATAGAAATTAACTCTGCTACTTGGGAAGCTCTGCTAAGTAACTCTAAATCTCAGTACTTGAAGTACCTAAACTCCTCCCTGAAATCTACTAAGAAGGCGTCAGTATGGTAAAGGAAAGTACCAGTACCATCATTTAAGCAGATCTTAAAAAAGGCAGTCAGTATGCATTTGTTGATTGAAGACAAAACAACTCTAAGATGCCGTGCACATGCTTGGATGATAATACAATCCTATAAAAGGCTGGCACAAGCTGCCTATTTTGGCCTCGCTTTTCCATCGCATTGAAAACTAAAGTATCTAAAGCTGCGTATGGGAAAACTGCCAACAAACGCCCATCACCCAAGCTGGAAGCTACCGGGCCAGCAGGACTGTCCACCTGATCTGTATTTGTCCAGTACTGGAGAATGATCGCCAAAGTTTACTTAGGGTAAAGTTAATTGAACTAGGAATGTGTACATGCCGCTCAGCGATCTTAAAGGGGTGGGACTCAGCGGATCCACAATTCATTTGTCGAATGATTAAATATGTAAATAATTTTGAAAAACGTACAGTAAAGCCAACATAAGTCTGAACCTTTGAACTTTGAATTTGCACTGACTGATCTAGAATCTGTCTCCGAAACCACAATGTTACCGAGAAAATTTGTGTTTTTATCGCTTCAATCAATGGTTGTTTTAAAAACCTGTATTTTAGTTCTCAAAGGAAAGTATCTATTTTTAATTATTGGTATATTGTAACGGTTTTATTAACTATACAATAAAGAATTTATTATTGTATATCCCATGAAAATTGGCACAACCCTCTTGCGTTCTTCATCAGCTATAAATCAAGGTTTTCCCTGAAGCTCTATGAGAAATGTAGTTTCGCAACTTGCACAGAATGGTAGACTATTTTCTTATATTTCTTTGATGTCACTTGTCATGAATTTGAGTTCTGAATTACTTATTACTAGGACTCACCGTCCTGTGATAGGCTAAACTGTATCTGTTCATCCCCTATCCATACTAATATAATAAAGAGAGAGCCCAAACCTTTCAGGCGGGTAATCTCCGGAACCACAGCACCAATCACAACACTCAATACAGCGTTGGAAAGGACAGTTGCAGCAGAAGGACATAGGCTATGCAGACGCCCACCATATACATTTAAAAGGTAGAAGAACTGTGCCAGCAAAGTGGTCGCTTGTGGGCGTGTCTGCGTTGTGCTGTGGGCGTGTGCTGGGGGCGTGACAAACGCTGGGGGCGTGTGGTACATCCCGCCCTTCATGCCATGTCTCATATTGTGTGCTAATCCCACCCTGCTCCCTTTAAATACCCCTACACCCCATAATCATAACCCACCCTTACTCATTAAAATACCCCAACACCCTTAAACACTAACCCATCTTAACCCTATCAATATACCCTGTACCCCAAAACCCAAACCTATCCCTAAACCCTAAAAATACCCCTGTACCCCAAAACCCAAACCTAGCCCTGAGCCCTATAAATACCCCTGTACCTCAAAACCCAAACCGACCCCTGAACCCTAAAAATACCCCTGTACCCCAAAACCCAAACCTAGCCCTGAACCCTAAAACTACCCCGGTACCCCATAACCCAAAACTATATCTGAACTCTTAAAATACCCAAACACCCCAAAACATATACCTCGGTACCCCAAAACATGTACCCCTATACCCATACTTACCTTATCCAACATAAAAAAAAACATGCTTTTACTATTCATGCATTTACAACGAATTTCGTTGTAAATGTATGCTTTGTAAGAGCATATAAAATGTAATGCCATGCTTTATAATGGCATTGCGGAGTCATGGTACTTTCGTAATGAAAGTATGCGGAGTGATGGTATGCGGAAAGAAATTTGCGGAATAATGGGTGTTTACCCTCCCCCGGTAAGTACATTGGTGGCACGGCGGCCCACATCTCCAGCAACATACTCATATTTTTTCACCACTCATTTAAAAAATGCACAGGTCTCTTTCATTGATGGCCAGCACCGACATACACTTTTAGACACACAAGTTCTAGAATTGCGAACTTTAGAGCTGGGGAGCTACGTTCTAATCTCGGCATCAGCTCAACATCCTGTGATTTCAGGCAAATCGTTTTATCTCTCCGTGCCTACCACAAATGAATGTGTTCTTCTGTAATGTAAATTGTGCTCATGCCATGTTGTCGAGTTCACGCTATATAATATTGCAAGGAAAAATTAAAGTAGGGAAACTCGAGTTCACACACTACTGAATGCGCACTCTTAAGTGCATCAGCAGTGCACTGTGAATCGGAGCGTTTCACAGGCCTGTCACAGAAAAGAAATGCTATCAAAACGAAATCCTACAAAACAATATACTACTGGCCGGCAGCAATTCATACCCGGACAACGTCGGGACGGGCTGCTAGTAGATTAATAAAGGGTGGGGTTTGACTTCTGAGGGCAGGAGACCTCCCATTCCTGGGAAGCAAGTGGTCAGAGCATTATCATTCCCTTAAACTCAGCTCTACCCCAAAGACAACTGAGTTGCCTTACATTCCTCCAGCTTATACATTTGGGAAGTGTCAAAGTGCTCAAGGTTTTCTGGAGGTCTGTTCACAGCAGTGAATAAGAGGGGGGGGGGGGGAAGCGGAAAGTTTCAGCCAAACACACTGAATGACGCGTCTGCCCAGCAGGAATAAAACAGTGGTGTAACCTCCAGAGCTGCCGACTTCGGACCTGGGGAACAGGGTTCAACTTCAAGTCTCATCTTTGGTAAAACTTTACTTTTAAAGAAAAAAAAAAAGAATGTAGACACATGACGAACAATGGCTGAAATGCCGATAGGGGAGTTCAACAACCCCAAGGGGATTTCAGAGACATCCCAGAAGGGTGGAATTTGCCCTTCATAACTGAAAACAAAATACCTTAGATCAATACACGTGGTTTGAGAAGGTGATTTGTAGTGACCTCTGCAGCCACATTGAATGGACACAGTGTATGGTAGAGGCCACACCCTGTGTCTAGACCCTTCTCAGCATGGCCAAAGGTCGAGTGTTAATGACGAGTGAAAGCACTGTGTAGACAAGACTCGCATCCTACCAATATACCCTGCTGTGCATACAGGGCCGAACTGACAATTCCGGGCACCGGGCAATCCCCCGGTAGGCTGGGTGAGGTGGGGGCAGGTTTTATGATAGGGGGCCGGTTCTCTTGCTGGGGGCCGATTTGGGCATGTCAAATCGACCGTACAAAGTAAAATTAAACATAACATTGGATTAAGAACAACCCTCCGTGACGTGACATGAGCCGGCCGATTTCAAATAAATTTCGGCAGCAGCAGGCAGCCATTAAACAAAACTTTGCATCAAGACTTTTGGAACCAAGGTTAGTAGGCACAGGGAACTTCTGCAGGGCACGTTCTGCACCCAGAGCCCACTGTTCATATGCAGCGATCTCTGAGGCCATGGAATTTGGGCAAAGGGTATGGCCTAAGTCTGCATCATGTGTTCAGAAACTGCTGTGAAAGGTAAACTACCATTACAACGCGTCTATTTCTACGACTTACTTTTATCACGCATCTTTTACTTCCCAGGTCTCTTTATTACGCATGCTTCTACAACGCAAATACCGGTACAACGCAATTACCGTTGTAACGACAAGGCAGGTATGAAATGCATCTTGCAAAATATTTTATTAAAAAAAAGAATCGTACCAGAGTATTATTAGAGTATTATGAGAGAATCAGAGTATTAATTTAGTAGGAGACTCTGATTTAAAGTTACAAGTGAAAGCAGAACGAACAAAAAGAGAACATAGACAGAAGAACGTAAAAACGTCATAGGGAAGACGACATCATACGGAAGAGAGGGGAGAAAGGGAGAAGAAGCATGGAAGACCAGTGCACAGGTAAGAGGGGAATAAATTGTATAATTGATATAGGAGGTTGGTATATAGATGAAGTGTCAAGGTAAAAAGAGATGTAAAGAACATTTTTAAAAATTAAAAAAATAAAATGCTACCAGAGTAATAAAAAGATAAATTAAATGAGTAACAGAGTAATTATTGAGCAGGAGAAACACCCTGTTACTATTAACATTAAAACACTGATGGGACATTGGCAAAGTGTCAGACTGAACTTTCCAAATCATTATTTTTGAAGACCGAGTTAATATGTGTGATATAATCATGGCCATGTCAACATTTCACCATGTGCCCAGTATCCTCTAACGTGTCTTATTCCCATAGGAAAAATATATTTTATATAGAGTGATAAAGTTTATGATATAAAAAAAGATGTTTTTCCATGCTTTGACAAAGGTTTAAAACCAGAAAATTGTTCTTTTCCAGTTTGCATGAAAATTCAGATCTGAGACGCAAGAACAGGAAAATATCATAAGGATGATCGACTGGGGGGTGTAGTAAAAAGATGCTGTTTAACCCCTTCACTGCGGCGGCTATTCCGGCTATTTAAGGGGGTGGGGGGTCCGCGCGGCGGTCTCGTGCTCATGACAGAACCGCTCCGTCACGGCACTCGGGTGAGCTGTGCTTGTGACGGAACGGTTCCGTCACGGCCCCGCCCGTGCTAGAGAACGTTAGCGCAGGCGCAGAAATCACGCCGCGCAGGCACGGCGCGGGGGCCGTGACGGAACCGTTCCGTCACCAGCATAGCCCACCCGAGGCTCGTGACGGAACGGTTCCGTCACGAGCATGGGAGGGGTTAAAAGTGGTTCGTAGGAAGAAGCTTTAATGCTACAGCCCCTACACATGTGAACGGCACCGCCGCTCTCAGGCAACTGTCAGCACCAGCATATTACAACAGTATAAAATAACAGTAAATAAATAGAATGTAGAATGTCGGGGAACCAATGGGTAAGGCTTGGCTGGCAACGTATGCCATCGCGTGCAGGTGATCTTAACGTCAGTCACAGTCACGTGCCATGGTCATGGCACTTGGCAGTGCTGCCGTTACAACACATCTTCCCCTCTTATAACATTGCAGAACAGATAAGTTATTCACAAATAAAGTCGTTGTATGCTGTGAAAGGTTTAAGGAACTTAAGGCGCACATGCTGAAAAGGGTTGAGTAGAGATGAGTAGAAAAAAGTTAATTGGATATTGCGCAGGCAAATAACTGGCGAGAGAGAAACTGGCAATGTGACTTACAACAGTTAGATTGAATATTAACTTGTAGCGGGTGTGCGTATCACTGGAAGATGCACGCAGTAAGGAATGATTGAAAGAAGTAACTGTAACAGTTTAAATAATGCTACTGTTGCTATGGAGGAGTATTCTCACTGAATAATGTATAATAACAATATTATTATTAATAATAATAATAATAATAATAATAAACTGAGTTTATAAAGCACCTGGTTACACTAGGCTAGTGTATCCCCGCACTATGGGTATGCGGTAACAGATGCAGTAAGCGGCGGTAATAATTTAAATTAAGTAGAGGTGAACGTGTCACTGAAAGAATCTGCACCGCGTTGTTTACTCAGCTGGTTATCTGAGGTGATCTATGCAATCCAAGATGGCCACCAGACGTCGGTTTACATTGTGATCTTTGCATGAAATTGGGCGCGTTGTGTAGAAACCAGGAGGAGCGTGTCACTGATGACGTATGTTGCAATACGTCATCATTTCACTGTGAGCTTCCAAGGGCTCCACATATCTCCCCTCACTTCGGACTGCCACCTCCCACTCACTTCTCCCCCGCCCAACCCACCTCTTTCTTCCATTCAACCGCACCCCCCAACCAAGCACACACACCATTCCTGCACCCTATATCATAAATTCCTACCCCCCTCCACGAGACACCACCCGCACTGCTGGCACCAAGAAAATGGCTCTGCCTCCCTTGATGAATTATCCCCGCAATCAGCCCCCCATGCACAACCTCCCCCAAAGAACACCGATCAAACACAATACACAGGTTAAGACCTCCAACCACCATCCTACACCCTCCTGCAAAAGTATGTATGTATAAACCATTTTGTAGCGCGCTCCGTTACTTGGGAGTATCCTGGCGCGGTAGGGAAAGACAGAAAAACAGAACAATGGAGGGGCAAACTAAATTGTACTCTTAAATAGGTGTGTTTTTAGATTTTTCTTAAATAGAGCCACTGTTTGTGTGGAACGCAGATGGAAAGGAAGGGCATTCCAGGCCCGAGCCGCGATCACAGAGATTGATTGACCGCCGAGCCTAACTCGCTTAAAGCGAGGAACGGACAGTTTGAACAAAGTAGATGATCTGAGGGTACGGGCAGGGGCATAACGGGAAAATCTCTTTCTCAGATACACGGGGCCCAAATCATGGATAGCTCTAAACGCCAGCACCAGAGATTTAAACAAGATGCGCTGAGCAACAGGAAGCCAATGGAGGGTGCGCATCTCAGCTCGTACGCTCTTCCATCTAGGAATGTTGAATATCAGACGGACCGCCGCATACTGAATGATTTGCAGGCGTTTCACCAGGTAGGCCGGAATGCCACTAAACAGTGCATTCGCATAGTCAAGCCTAGCCAGTATAAGAGCACGGGCAACCGTCTCCTTGGCCTCTCTAGGGAGCAGAGGGAAGAATTTGCGGAGCATTTTTTAGCGTGGAAAAACAAGTGCCTGTCAGCTTCTTTATATGGTCCTCAAATCTAAGGTCCTCTGCAAACCAGATGCCAAGGTTTTTTGCCGGTCTACCCATCTCTTTCGGGCTGGAAATGTTGGGGGGCCACAGAGTTTTCTTAAATGAAGGGGGCAAGGAACCATAAAAAAGCACCTCTGATTTGTCCTCATTGCACTTCAGCTGGGCCTGGGTTAACCAGCGAAAAACAGAGGACAAACACCGATGCACTGTCGATGTTTCCAGATTGTCATCTGGCCAGGTAAACAGCAGTTGGGTGTCATCGGCATACCCTATAATCTTAGCCCCATACTGTTCCGCTAGATAAACCAGGGGGGTGATGTAAACATTGAACAGTAAGGGACTAAGAGTGGATCCCTGAGGAACCCCCGTGAGGAGAGGTTTGGGCTCAGATGCATGGGGAGGCATCCAGACCTGCTGGAACCTGTCAGAAAGGAACGAAGACAGCCAAGCCAGCGCCACTCCCCCAATTCCAATAGCAGACAGCCTGGCGAGAAGGAGTTCGTAGGGGACGGTATCGAACGCGGCAGAGAGGTCCAATAGAATTAGGACCGCTCTGCCGCCTCCGTCCAAACAGTCCCGAATCGCCTCAGACATCTCCACCAGCGCAGTCTCTGTGCTATATGTGGCTCTAAAGCCCGATTGGGCAGGATGGAGGGCATTGGAGGTTTCAACAAAGTTCTCCAATTGTTGAAGAACCACCTTCTCACAAATTTTCGTCAGTGCCGGCAAAAGAGAGATTGGACGATAGTTCCCAGGTACCGTCGCGTCCAGTCCTGGTTTCTTCAAAAGTGGCAGAAGTTTAGCTCGTTTCCAACCTAAGGGCACCTCACCAGAAGCCAGGGAGAGATTCACAATCTGCGTAATCTCGGTGCAGACCGTTTCTGCCACCTCCGAGAGAACCCTAGCTGGACACGGGTCGGCGGGAGATCCAGATTTAAGGGATTGAAGGAGAGGCATAATAGCACATTCAGCTACTTGCACAAAGTTCAGCAACTGTTGTCCCGAGCAAGGACATAGTGTGGGACAAATGTCTGCTGCTGAACAGTCAGCCGGCAGAGCCGCTGCAAGGTCCTGCTGGATCCTCGCTATTTTGCTGATAAAAAAGGTAGACAGATCCTCGCACCATTGCGCAGAGGACGGGAGAGCGATTGCACCCGCCACAGGTGTGACAAAGCTCTTGACAATAGCGAAAATCTCTCTGCTATTGTTATCTGCTTTGGCAATGCGCCCTGCGTAGTAGTTACCTTTTGCTACCTTGATATCTGCATAATATCTTTTTTGTGCTAGACGTAAAGCGGCTTTAGCCTCAGAGCTATAGCTACGCCTCCACGTTCGTTCTAATTTTTTACAGCCAAGTTTCATCACCCTATGCGTAGTATGCAGATGACGCAACAGGACCCTCCACACCCCAAAACCCATCCGAAAGCCCCCCACACCATCCTACAACCACCCGCAAAAGTACGCAGATGATGCAACATGACCCTCCGCACCCCACCTACCATCCGAAAGCCCTCACAGACAACACAACAACTTCTAGACGACAACACAACTGCTCCAGGTCTTCCCCCCTCCGTGAGGACCCCGCTCAGAACCCACCCGCCCCAAACCAGGAAGAGACAGGACAAAGTCTTTCCCTGCTCGAATGCCAACTAGCTACTATAATACAGGGTTTTAACGAAATCCTAACCAACCTTGCTTCACTTCGCAATCCACCTAAAAACCACACCTGTACTCCCGTCGCAACCAGCCCCCCACACCAAAGGCTCACCAAGACCACACGACCCAGCTGGACCCAGTCCCCCTCTCAAGCCACAATATAAGACCCATTATTACAACAGAGGCTATGTCTTTGGACGAAGCTGCAGAACTAGCCTCCTCGTACGACACCCCCTCTACTGACATACCTCATTCCACGATCTAGGTGATCTCCGGATTCAGAAGAATCCACGCCACACGGAAACCCCCTAGACCCCCTTCCTAGCTCACCGACATCCCATTGTCCACCCTAAGTAAGAAACCTAAAAAAGAAACACCACCCTACCAACTGCATGCTCATAAACTGCAAATCAGCCACTAAACATGCCACAGAGATAGCAAAATCCATCCTAGTCCACAGCATAGACATAGCCTTCCTCACCGAGACCTGGCTAAATGACTGCCCAATCATGGATACTCTAGCACCCCCAGGCTTTACAATCATTAACAAAGACCGTAAAGACCAAAAAGGCGGGGTTTAGCGATCATTCACAACAACAACATATCAGTTTCAGAAATAGATACCTTCAACTATGTCACCTTTGAATGCCTAACCGTCAACATTAATTCAAGCATCAACAAGACACTACACTGCCACCTCCTATACCATCCCCCAGGCAACACCACCACTTTCACTAAGCACCTGTCAGACCTGGTTGTTCACTGCTCACTGCTTACTCAGAGACACTGACAACCTAATTCTAGGCAACCTCAACCTACACTGGAAGTACCAAGCAGCTCACTAATTCAAAACCTAAATGAGCTATTACAGATCAACAACCTCACACAGCACTGCTTAGAAGAAACCCATAAAAAAGGAGCAATCCTGGATGCCATCATCGCCCAACACAACTCTATCACACTAGATCATATCTTACCGGTGGACTGGTCAGACCACCAACTAATCCTATTCCACATCACGCAACCGATCATGTACCAACCCCACATCCAAGACCCCCCCACATGGACAAGAAACCTATCAACATGGGCTACCTAGAAGAAAAGATAAACACGCACCTGCCCATCTCCTCAGATGGTCTTTCCGCAACAGATCTCACGTCCAACTACAACACTACTATGACATCCATCATAGACTAACTACTCCCCTGAAACTAAAAAATAACAGGAGCATTCCTTGCAGATCCTGGTTCAACACGGACATTAATGCTGCAAGGAGGCAACTTAGAGTCACAGAGCATCTATGGAGGAACAATCCCTTTATGAGCCTTCACGATCAACTCAAAGCAGCCCGAAGGAAATACAAAAAGCACATCATCAACGAAAAAAACATCTTCTTCTGCACCGCTCTGGACAATGCAAAAAACAGACACAAGGAACTCTTTAACATCATCAGGCAACAAACTTCCAAGACCTCAGCAACCCCAATCCAGGCCTCCAAAGACCTGTGTGACAAATTCGTCATCTTCTTTAATGAAAAAGTCACCAAGATTGAGCTATCACTAGACATCAACCTCAATCCCGCCTGCAAAAGCCCAACTGCTACAATCGAATCCAACACACACAAGCTCCCCACGGAATCCTGGAATTCCTTTGAACCCGTACTCGAAGATGAGATTCTCAAACTGATCTCTTCCTCCAAGCCCTCATCCCAAGTTCTCGATCCTGTTCCCTCCCAATAGACCAAAAAGCTGAAACACTCCCTCGCCCCTCTCTGGTGCGAAATCATAAACAGCTCCTTAAAATCCGGCGTCATACCAGACTGCCTCAAATTCGGCCAAGTCGCACCTCTATTGAAAAAGCCAGGCCTAGACCCCAACGATCTGAAAAACTTCAGACCTGTCTCCAATCTCCCCTTTCTATCCAAAATCCTTGAAAATGCGTTCTCCATCAACTGACCCAACACATGGACAACATCAACCTGCTAGATCTCCACCAATCGGGCTTCAGAAAAGGCTGTAGCACCAAAACTGCGATCCTTAACATCGTGGAGGACATCCACAAATCCCTAGACAACGACCAAAGCTGCCTACTCATCCTCCTGGACCTATCGGCAGCCTTTGACACGGTTGACCACAATCTACTCACCAAGGCTCTCCAAGACAGAGTAGGTGCAGACGGGATGGTCCTAAAGTGGTTCTCCTCCTTCTTACACAACCGCTCCCAAAGGGTAAAAATCAAATCCTTTAAGTCTGACCTACACCCCGTCAGCAGAGGTGTCCCCCAAGGTTCAATGCTCTCCCCTCAACTATTCAACATATACATGGAACCCCTCACCACCCTACTCAAAAAAGCCAACATTCCCTTCCATCTATACGCAGATGACACCCAGATCTACTTGGAAACCTCCTCTATTAACGACATTCTAAGACTAAACAACACCCTTAGAGAAATTTAACACTGGCTATCAACTAACCACCTTAAACTTAATCAAGACAAAACAGAATTCCTCCTCATCTCCAACAAAGAAGAAAACCCTCGAATTGTAGAGTGGCTAAAAGCAATAGATGCCCTCAACGATAATCTCACTCTGGCTAAATCGGAAAAATCTCTAGGAATCACTGTTGACCCGAAACTGAACATGAACAATCACATTAAGATCTCTGCGAAGAGTGCCTTCCTCAATCTGAAGCTCCTCAAGAAAATCAAGCCCTTCATCCCTCCCAAATACCTGAAACAAGCCACCCAGTCAGGTTTCAAGTCTTTATTTCGATTTTTGACAAATCATAAAAGACACATTATAATACATTAATAAAACAATAAGTTAAAAAACTTTTTGCAAAGAAAGAGATGCAAAACGTTAGTAAGCAAAGGCTATATACATGTAAGGCAAACCATGTAAACCACACAATAATAACCTAAAATAAGTTGATTTTGAAGGGGTTAAGAAAAAGTATTAAACATCTAAGGTGAGAAACCTGATTAAAACATAAAAATACATATCGAGTCATGTCAATCAATGGGAAACCATTTCATGCTTAAAGTGCAAAAAGTGCAGATAGTGGAAAACAGATGTTTAGGCAATAAACAGGATATGTCACTTTATAAAGCACTATTGGCGGGCTCTGGCAACTTTGACATGTGTTTTAACCTTATGAGCCAGGCCCACCCCAAATATTTAGCTAGGCTCACTACAAAGACCTCAGAGGTATTAGTCTTTAGCGCCCAGATGGCATCAGCAGATTTTCTAAGTGGTAAACGCTGGAACAGTGGTTTTGACCATTTCTTTCGCGGCACCGAATAACTGGGGCAAGCAAAAAGAAAATGGCCCTCTGATTCTTTCTGGCCCGGGCAGCCTTTACAGAAATTTGATACCCCCGTGGACCATTTGTTTACAAAAGTATTCAAAGGCAAAGCACCCACTCTGAACTGGTGGTACAGTTTCTTGTCCAGCGGTTTGGTAATAACATCCCAATAGGGCTCCCGGGACAGGTCTAGCTTGAATGTAAGGAACCTGCCCGTGAGGCTGATATTGCTGGAAAGTGAAACTCGATTTAGACGAGCAGAAGCCCAATACGAGGCTTTAAACTCATGTTTAGAGGGGAAAGCATTGGATGGAGGAGATATCCAAAGCTGTTCTAAACCCATGTCAATGAGGATGTTTTTTTACAGCTTGGAGCCATGGGATTTTTCCAGATCCACTGATTGACCTGACTTCTGCTAGTTCTTTCGCGAATAGAGACAGGTCAGGGGAGGTCCATATTCGCCTTCACAGGGCCACCAACCTAAATCTGGCCATCTCGTTGATCGGTAGGCACCCCAAATCCAGGCAAAGGGGGATTGATGGAGTCGACTGTGGTAAGCCTACCAGGTTCCGTAGGAACTTGCATTGGGTTTTAAAGAGATTAAGGAGATCCATGTAGCCCCAAAGATCTGCGCCATATAGAATAGCAGTGGTAATTTTGGCGTCATAGATCTTGAGAGCTGGGAGGACATGCTTGGTGATGGATCTCTTTTGCTCTTTAATAAGACAGCCTGTTAACCGTGCAAGCTTGAGATGTTGAGTGTTATTTGATCTTTCCATCTCAAGCGGCTGCCAAGGGTAACCCCCAGGTAGGTCATAGTCTCGACTTGCTCGAGGTTAACTCCATTCAAGCTCACAGAGCTCCGGACAGGATGATTTCTAGAAAAAAACATGAACTTTGTTTTTCCCACATTCACCGCAAGATTGTTAATGGCACAAAACTCCTCAAAGCGGTCCAGGGCCCCTGCAGCCCGCTGCGTGTTCTAGAGAGGAGTAGGGTGTCATCGGCGAAGATGAGCAGTGGGAATCTCGTCCCAGCCAACATTGGGACATCTGTGGGGGTGTCCATAAAAAATGTCATCACTTGGTCGATGAATAGGAGGAAGAGTGTTGGTGCCAGGACGCACCCCTGACGGACACCTCTGGTTACGGGAAATGTTTCTGTCACTTGTCCCTGGCCTCCCCACCTCACACTCGCATAGTTATCCTCATGGAATTTAATTATGAGGTCAAGTAGTTCTGGTGGACAACCTAAGTTTTCCATCACTCCCCACAGTTTGTCCCTTGGCACTAGGTCGAAGGCGGACTTTAGGTCAATGAATGCAGCAAAGATGGTACCGCCGCCAAGCAAGACCACTTTCCAATAGATCAGGCATAGTCTAAACACCTGATCAATGGTGCTTATGCCTGATCTAAAGCCCGCCTGCATAGGAGATAATATGTCCTCAGATTCAATCCAGCCCTGAACCCGTCCCAAGACCATACGTGCGATGATTTTTTGTATGGAATCAATGAGACTGATAGGGCGGTAATTCCCTGGCTTGGACCTGTCGCCTTTTTTGAATATTGGAATTATCTCAGCTCCCTTCCATGATTTTGGGATCGTGGCTCCTTTAGCTAATGAGTTAGCGATCATGGTTATGTAGGGGAGCCACAAGGCTGGGTTTGATTTAAACAGGTCCGCTGGTATGAGATCCATGCCTGGAGCTTTCCCTCGCAGGGTCAAGCCCAAGGCCAGCTCGGCCTCTGATACTGAAAAAATGAGTTTCTCCCCGTGGGTGTGTAACGGGGGTGTCGTACCCGGGGTTTTTGAGGGTTTGGAATTATCGGCTCTGAATTGGGCAGAATAGAATGTTACCCACTCTTCTAGGGGTACATGGTTAGCCGGGGTACTCGAGTCTGGATCCTTCCCCCACTTGACTAAATCCCAGAACTTTTTCTGATTATTCGAGGTGGAGGCGTCCAATAGATCTGACCAAAACCTGTCCTCCCACTCCCGTTTAGATTCCCACTGGGTTTTTCTATAATGAAGCCTAGCCGCTTTGACTGCAACCATGTCACGAGATTTAATAGTTTTGGTAAGATCAGAATGGGCCTCCCTACATTTTTTGTTATACCATTTCTGGCGAAGGGAATTGGCTTTGATGGGGGCACTCCGGCAAGGGAGGGAAAGTAGGGACTTTAGATGGTCACTGGTGCTATCCAGACTCAACTACGGTAACGCAATCCTCACCGGTCCTGCTCAATCCCACCTAGCCCCCCTCCAAACAACTCTCAATGCAGCTGCCAGATTGGTCACCGGACTTAAGAAATATGACCACCTCTCACCCGCACTCAGAGAACTAAAATGGCTCCCAGTCAAAAGGAGGGCCAGCTTTCAGACTGCCTGCCTGACACAAAAAGCCTTGCACACAGGACAACCAGAATACCTGGCCTCCAAACTCAAGAAAGCCGGCCAGACAAGAATCCTCAGGAGTTCCAACACCCTGCTACTCATCCCATGAAAACACACAAACAAAAAACTGCTGCACAGTCTTTTGCTGGAAACACCCCAAAAATCTGGAACTCCATCCCAGGCGATATTAGGACTGTCACTTCCTTTATAACATTTAAAAGACTCCTAAAAGTCCTCTACCTCAACTGTGCCTTCCTGAACCAAGAGCCACCGCCCAAACGCATAAACTTGCACTCCACAGCCCCGGGATAATGCTCCACTACTACCTACCTCTTTCTACAATCTGCAGCCACTTGATAATGCTCCACCTCTGCCCCCCTCCTTAGGCACCCTACAGCCCCGTGACAATGCTCAACCTCACCCTACCTCTTCCTTCCTCCTCGATCCCCCCCTCGTTACCTCCTCCCGGAATGAGGCTGAGCCCAGGTCAATGTGCGCTCATCGAGGCTATCTCAGGACTTCCTCATCTCAATGACGCGCAGCTCACTGGGTTCCCTGAACATGTATGTGGGATTATGCCTTTCTTATGTGATTACAGCTTAATTTCTGTTGTAAAGCGCTCCGATACCCTCGTGTCTGGCCAGCGCTATATAAAACTTCTAAACAAATAAACAAATCTCCACACAAGTGGCCAAAGAATACTCTCGCCGCAATAACGATCGAAGAATAATGAGTCGAAGTCTCGAGGACTGCACAAGAAGCAGGATAGCAGTGGAGATGTTCTCTCTTGGCGAAGTGTAGTATGACGCGAAGGAACTGCACATCTTGGACAGGCCCGGACTGGCCGTTGCGGGCACCGGGCAATCCCCCGGTGGGCCGCAAGGTTGGGGGCCGGTTTTGTTACAGGGCCGTTTTTGAAAAACGGCCCTGTACAAAAATGTCAGAAAACCGGCCCTGGCACATAGCGGTCTCACCTCCTCCTCCTCCTGGAGGGGGGAGGGGGCCGGCCGAGCACTTTGCCAGGGCCGGTTCTGGTTCCCAGTCCGGCCCTGATCTTGGACGGTCAGTTTCATGAAATTTTCTTCCGAAGGATCACGAAAGGTGCTAGATGTCAGGGGCTGTTTGTGGGTCGCCACTCCTCGTCGTCACTTGTAGTAAAGAAGATGTTGTTTCAAAGTGGTTCTTAGGAAGAAGCTTTAATGCGACAGCCTTTACACATGTGAATGGCACCGCAGCTCTCAGGCAACTGTCAGTATCAGCATATTACAACGGTATAAAATAACGAAATAACAGTAAATAAATGGAATGTAGAATGTCGGGGAACAGATGGGGAAGGCTTGATTGGCAGCGCGTGCCATCGCGTGCAGGTGATCTTAACGTCAGTCACAGTCACGTGCCACCGTCATGGCACGCAGCAGTGCTGCTGTAACAACAGTGGGGCATAGAGAGTTCCACTACTTCGCGTCTGCCTTGTAACTCGAGAATAACACATGGATAAACTGTGAGTGTTATGCTTTGAAGGTGTATACACTCTGGACCACTGTTGTGCGGCGATGCTTTTAAACGCGTTCTGCATTCATGCTGTGTCGGGGGCATGTCCTATCTTGAATGTGCGTGGAGATTTCTGCACAGCGTTATAAAATCTGAGAGCGGTATGTCTTATGGTGTGTGGTAACTAAAGGAAGGCACTCAGCAGCTGTGAAGCATAACTCACAGCTGGAAATGCGCTCCTTGTACAGGGCTGTGCAGCGCATGCGGGGGGAGGGGGTCATTTCCATCTTCTGTTTCAAATGCGAAAGAAATGAAGAAAAAATGCTTTTTTTTGACTGCCTGATGGCCTCTGCTACTTCTTCCTATTTCCTTTATGGAAAAGTAGTAGGATGTAAAGAAATATGAAGGAGAATGGAGGGAGGAAAGTTGTATTACTGTTGAGTGAAAAAGTAACAAATTATTAATAGAAAAAGAAAACGAGATGAAAAAATTGCGTTGTAATGGTATGCGTTGTTTTTGTGTACATTGTAAAACTATATTAAATGCAAAATAACGGTACGCGAAATAAAAAATTGCGTTGTAATAGTATTTGCTAACTAAAAACTTAGTTGTAAAAGCATGTGAAGTATCGGTTCGCATTGTAACAACACCTATTCGCTGTGAAATGTCCTAACCAGTCTCCGGTTCTGCTTAGAACAGTTGTTCACCACTTGCATGCTCTTTGGCAAATGTCATGCAAGATATTACGAAACCGCATTTTGCTGTACAAGTATAATTTGATGTAATTTCACAAAATTCTCATTGAATTGTCTATCATTTTTAAACAAACAAAGAAGAAACAACTTTGCTTACACCACTGGAGACACAGTGAGCTTTGCAACCACAGTGACTCACTGTGTCCTGGTGGTCTGTTCACAGCAGTGAATAACAAACGAAAAAAACAACCCTGCAAGCTGCAGCCAAACACTGAAGGAGCCTATGCTCAGCAGGAAACAAGCTGAGGCGATTTCAGACCTGGGGAACAGGGTTCAAATCTCGGTGTCGGTAAAGCTGTGACTTAAAAAAAAAATAGAATGTAAATACTTTACAAACATTGGCAGGAATGCCGATTAAAATTTTAAAAAATATCCCCACTTGCTTCTGTTGGGATGGCCGACCAGGAGGAACCATGAACGCGTTGGATGGCCAACCAGAAGGAACAATTAGTGAAATCGGATGGGAGGGAACCAAGCACCCAAAGGAGGGACAATTACAAGCAATGCACCAATCAAAAGCCAGCATTTGTTAATGGCACAACAAAGAACGAATGAAAATCGATAGGCGTGCTTGAAGCCCAAAGAGGCGATACCAGCATATCTTGCAGACAGGCATGCAGGCTGCCGAGGCTCAACCTAAAAAGGACTTCTGAAGGCCAGCTTAGGTCAGGTTCTAGGAGTGTGCTCTGGGGGTCTTTGGAGGGCCAGCTGCAATGTTTTATGGCAGCCTGAGGGCATGCTGGAGGTATCTGAGGGCAAGATAACAGTATAGGAGGTTTGTTTAAGGACCAGCTGGAGTTCAAATGGTGGAGTCCAATGGACAGAAGATCTCTGAGAGCACAATGTTGAACAACGAGAGTCCATCAATCATATGTGACGGGAGACCTCGTGTTTAGGCAGCAAACTTTTTCAATCCATAACCTCCCAGTGAAGAAAAAAAATCAGCCCCCCTCCGATTATTCGGGTATTCGCCAAGACCTCCTCTTTTAGAATGTTGACATGCTTGCTACTCCTTAGAAGTAACACGATTTGGCCCTGGCATCCCTGTCCATGCACAGATGTCTGTCCCATGACAATGACTTTGTGCATGCACGTGTTACATCTTAACTATTATTCCGCAGTAAGGAAGAAACCGTTCGAAACTCCCCGAAACATTTCTTTGAACAGAACCGAATCATTTCGAATAGCTCCTTCACATTTCCACGGACGGGAGACCCTCTCATACACAGATTGCGGAGACCTTCGACCCACACATTAAGTGGCATTTTTATCCTCTCCCCTTGCATATGATAAAAAAAAACCTCCGTCAATTCTGAAACGCTTTTGACGTCTGATCGGTGCTTACAAAATGCCGTTTGCCCCGCCATTGGGTTTCTGACTGCCGGGTGCCCGTCCCTCGGGGTGGTGAGGTATCCGGGGTGGGCACTGCCTGTATTTTGGACCCCTGCGCCGGCAAATAATCACAGTGCATGGAACAGGCGCGGGGACACGCACACGCACATCCGGACAGCCCAGGAACACGCCCCCCCCCCCCCCGTTTTTTTTTTATGGGATTGGCATTCAGTACTTACAATAGTCTGGTAACTTGATGCCTTCCCACGTCGCCCGCGTAAGGGGAGCCAGCTGCCCACATCAACGTGCCTGCCCCACACAAATGACGCCGGGAGAAGTTGTAATAAAAATAACCTTGAGTGACCTTGTTGGTCTGGGCGACACATTGAGCGTGCCCGACAAGCGTCTCCAGCTGCCCCGCGGCACCTGCTGGCATCGCCCAGTGCCCTCCTGAACAGGGCAAAGTGCACACTACGGCTCACCGGGCGCCCCTGTCCTTCCTGCCCCGCCTTGCTCTCTGTAGTCGTTTGCACATCGGTGTGAACAAGAGAAATATCTGTTTAAAACAAGCATTGGTAAAGGCACTTGGTTTCGCCTATTTGATTTATAATAATTCTTTATTTTTGTAAAAATAAAAATGTTCTCTATTGTGAATGAGGCGTTAATAATGGATTGATGGAGCAATGGAACGATGGATGATTGGTGGGAAGATAGGGGATGGGCTAGTGACAGAATACAAGTCTGTACAGACGAGTGGATGGAGGATGGTGGAAGCATGCACATGTGGGTGAAGAAAGGGTGGATAGATGGATGGATAGAAGCGGAAATGGCCGGACAAACGCACGGCTGGACTGTCCTACAATCTTATAACAACTGAGATCCCCAATCATATCTTACGTGCCACAGCTCACAAAGCATTCTGCATTTTTTTCTGATGACCAGAATGGGAGCTTTTCCCTCAAAAGTTCAAGCCCCGCCCTGGAAACAAAGGGGCAGATCAACAAGCGGCAGCAATGATTATCGCTGGCCGCCCTTAGCGTGAGGAATTTTATCGCCTGCTATCTCAGATAATTATCGCCATGCTAGCGCTGTATTACCAACGCATAGCGCAATGGCGATAATTGTTCCTGAGATAGCAATGTTTTCCATGGAACATAGCGGGTTTTCCAGTGATGTTGCATGGAAAACGGCGATATCCTTGTTGATAGGGCTGGGTGTTCTCCAACCCTATAATCCACCACCCATTGACTAACATTGTTTAGTCAAAGGAAAAGCAGGTGTAAGGAAAGTACCGATAACCAAGGTTAGCGCTACGTTTCTTATTGCTATGCGTGTTAGCGTGCCCATTGATGATTAGAGAAATGTGGGTTAGCGACATTTCTCCAGTTATTTTGAGCTGGAACGCCCACTTTGCATCTCATTAGAGATGCAAAGGTGGGTGTTACAAGAAAGGGCGTTAAGGCAAGGATTCACACAGTAGCGCGACCTTGCTAATATTGCGATAGAATTATCGCCGCTGTTCGGCCGAAAACGGCCACAAAAGCGGCAATCATTTTTTATCGCCGCCTTGTTGATATGCCCTAAAGATGGTCAAACTCTCTTTTTGGCCTATGTGGCCAACTCGATGAAAACCTATTACACTTTCTGTGTATTTGCCCAGCAGTTAATAAATTGAGACAGAAATGACTTTCCTTTGCCTTTCGGGCACTCAAGATAAGATCTTGCCGCTCTGCTGTGCTGACACTATTGAATATTGAATAGTAAAACCATCAGCTTTCCAGCAGGGCCGCCAAGCTCCCACTACAAATGAACACATTACTGCCAGCACATTCTGCCCCTCCCCTGGCTCGAATACCACCAGGCCCGGCTCCAGGAATATTTATTTGGGTGGGCCAAAGGTACATTCGGGTGGGCCACTGCTGGCCCGATGTATCGCTTATATATCTAGCCAGGCCTGCGTCTGGGCCCTCCTTTCTCTCCGTAGTCTTACAAGGCACAGTAAAACACACTCTTTTCAAAGTCTCTTTCAAAATGTTATCACTCTCAAAAAGTGCTTTTCTTCCATGTAATGTCCCTTTGATGGGAAGAGGAGGTTTCTTAGGTGGAAGTTTCAAGCAAGTGACACTACTCGGACTCCCTCTGTGTGAGCCTTCAGGGAGAAACCCGCTTCATTACTACCTCCACCTGACCCCTGACTCTGCAGCACGCTCCCTTACAGGCTTGAGTATCCACTTTTCTACCACCCCCCTCCATTACACCTTATCTCACAGCTGACCTTGGGCCCCAGCCCCATATCAGCCACCATTCAGTTCCACTTTCAATATTCCCAGTAAAAAACAATAGTAAAATCACCTTCAAACTTGAAACACTGACCTCTTTTTTACATCTTTCTCTGTAGAGAACTCAACTACCACCCTCCACCAGCGCCCCTCATCTCTCTGCAGTTCCCCCCAACCTGCTCCTCCTCGGACTCACTCACTGCCACTGTCCACAAGTGCCCCTCATTTCTCCGTAGCACCCCCACCTCGTGACCTCTTCCTCAAATTCCCTCACTGCCACCCTCCACCAGTGCCCCTCATTTCTCCGTAGCACCCCCACCTCGTGACCTCTTCCTCAAATTCCCTCACTGCCACCCTCCACCAGTGCCCCTCATCTCTCCGTAGCCCCCCACCCCGTGACCTCCTACTTGGATTCCGTCACTGCCACCCTCCACTATTGCTCCTCATCTCTCATATCCATCCCATTTGTTGTATAGCGCTACTCATATCAGTGTAGGGTGTCACAGTACTTTACATAACTCAGTCTTTTTAGTAACATTAGAATGTTGAAAGAGTTGAGAAGTTCTAACTATATCACAACACAAAAAAGCGACGTTTGTATTCAGCTCTTTGATGACAGTTCATAGGTCACTGTCCTATGTTAGGATAGTAACTTCTGAACTGCAAGCAACACAAGGATCTCTGTGACAGAGACAGTAACCCACTGAGCTATTCCCATAAAATTCAGTTTATTTGCATTTAAAAACTACCAAAAGACAAATGGTTGCTCTGCAGCAGGATCGTAAATCACTAGTTATCTGAACAGTTTTTATTGTTGTTGTACATCGGTGGCAGATTCACTGTGAGGGCCAAGGCTCACATTTGGGTGGGCCAGGCTCATGTTTGGGTGGGCCTGGCCCACCCGGCCCACCCTCTAAAACCGGGCCTGAATACCACAGACAAAGCAACTGGAACTTGTCAGTCGATCTAGGCGGTCATTTCCTATCACCTCTCAACATATCACCCTTAAGCCATCACGGGCCCCAGTTCCTCAAACCAGCCGGAACAAATCCACCCTCGCCCTGCAAACTTTTTGAGGCCTCCCAATCAGAAGTTGGTATGAACTCACCTGTAAATCTCGGGAGTACCTGGGCACGGGGCACTTTCATGGAGAATTGGTCACAAGGCAGAAGGTTATCCCTTTTGCACAATGTTTTTAACAACGTGTTTCTTTTAATCCATTTTGCTTTTAGTAATCATCCTTGTTCCTCGTGTGGTTTAAATTTGTAACGATTTTAATTAATCTGCAAATACATTTGTACTTACTGGATGTGTATATGGATCTGTGAAAGGATAAGTGATCGGAAGGACGAAGAAAGAGTATAGGAAACTCTTCCAGGGGGTGTTGGACTCTTTCCCGTGATGCTATTGAAGATATAGTTCTCAATATTATGCCTTCCTCCTTGTTTCATAGTCCATGAAATGCTGCTATCCTGCACTCCCGGCTTTTCAACTGCAGACGGAAAGTTTGAATCAATTTGTTTTGTCAATCTTTGTATTGTTAAGATCAACTACCATTTGCACAGATATGCAAATCTATAAATATGTGCTTTAATAGAGCAATCTAACTGACAAAGAGAGAGGAATGAAGGACGATAGAAGACCGCATAAAGACATTAAAGACACCATCTGATTTTCAGTGGGATACAGTCAGTCAAATGCAAGCTCTTCTGGGCGGGGGCTGCAATCCACAGTCAAGTCATCCCTGGCCGGGAAGCACACTACCTTTATTCTGAGCGGGGCACGGGGGCACGAAGAAGCAGGGCAGGGCACCAGCGCTGACTCCGAGCAGATCGCCTACGACCACTGCAGCAGCCATCAACCCGGGGACCACTAGGGGACCACCTGAGGCGACTCCGCCAACACCAGCAGCACCACATCAGCTACCACAGCTGGAGACCGGAGAAAACGAGCCCTGTGCTCCCTCTGAGGGAATGAACCCCGTATTTGACTGGACTGCTGGCTTTACCCCCATTTTGCTTGTGGATTCTTTATAAACGACGCATAAACAAAGTATCCGCGGTGCATCTATCAGAGCCGGTTTGCTACCTAAATGCTGCCCTGGTATTTACAAAGCATTGAAAGTTTTTGAAGTGCTAGTCTGGCAACAGTTAGTCTGAGAAAATTGGAGAGGGATGTGAAAGGAACAGGTGCTAGGGATTCTGGGACATTGAGTTTTTATAGTCTTCTGCTGACAGAAAACCTACCAAACATTTCAACCATTGGCCAAAGAAGCATAGATTACCACACAACGTAAATCAGTTAATATTGGTTCTTTTCGTGTTTTTGTTTGTTTCACAGTGTGTTCAAAATATACGTGGACAGAGAAGTGTTCACTACGTATCCCGCCAGCACATAGGCTCAACTATGATCAAGACTTGAAAACATAGGCTGGCTGACCCGTTAACAACTCGAAAGAGGTTTCAAGTTTTAACCAAAAGAGCAGGGCTCGAGTCGGGGTACCACACGGGCGGACGGCGTCCCCCCACTTATTTTACCAGGTTTTTACCAGGTGGACGCTTTCCCCCCTGCCCAAAAGCTGGACTTTTAATTATGGCGTTACTTGCCCGCAGGGCTGCCAGTTGAAAACTTGAGAGCTCGATAACTGGATCACTCTTTGGCCTCTCTGGGGCGAGATTGGAGCTCATTCAGAACGCTGCTCACGCGCTGGCTTCTCTGATGCAATCGCATCTAAGGGGTGAGCGAGGGGAGGCAATGAGTCTGATGGTGCAAGCCACCTTTCGTGACGTCACTTCCTGTCGTGACGTCACTTCCGGTGACACCACCTAACTTGGAGCGTCCCCCCAATTCCTTTATTTAGGACTTGTGCCCTGCAAAAGAGAGCAGACAGTGTTGGGCTATATGGCCTTCTGTGCTTCAAGAATGTAAGTATTCCACTGCTTGGGTGACTAGAAACTCAGAGGCACTTGGTAACAATACCATGTATTTAGTGTAATCTCTGACTAGAGCTAAAGACACTGACTCTGCAGTGCACACTTCTTTGCTGCCGGGGTGGCTTCTCCACTAGGACGGAGGAGCACCACCCCACTGCTTTCTCGCAGTACGAGAAAGCCAAAACATAAAATGGTAATAGCCTTTTGTTATTACCATTTTATGTTTGCTTTGTACATTGTTGGTGGGAGGCAGGAATGCTCTGCTCTTTGAGCAGGGCAGGGGAGGAGTGGTTTCCAACTTCTGAGTGCGAAAAGACTGTTTGAATGGCACTCTCGGGACGCCCAAACCAGTCATGCGCACTCTGCCCTGGAGATTACGGAAACCCCATTAGCCCCTGGCTGGGTGGCGTCTAGACCAATCACAACGTGATTAGCTCAGGGGAGGGAGCCTGGCTGCCTCCTTCCTGTTCCTGTCGGAGGCAGGAGAGCAGGAGCAGAGAAGACGGGGGACCCGGTGGAAAGGTAAGTTTAATTTTATTATTATTTTTTTATTTCCCCGTGATTCCCCCGCGGCACCCCTGCAAATCCCCACCCAGACCCTTCACGCCTGCCCCCCCCCCCACCCACGAGCAATGCCAGCCGCAACTGCTATGTTGTCCCTGATGTGTTTATTTTTCAGTAAGCCCAGAGCAGTCTCTCTGGGGTGGCTTTGAAATATGTCTCACTGGAGCATCTTGTTACAGGAGGCAATCGATTTGCAATAGAAACTCTAGTAACTGTTATTAAGAGGCAACCTCACATCACTAGCGCGTCATACTTTGTTTGTCTTTGCTTATGTACCTGGAGTCACCTCACACATCAAAGATCTGCGACTTGAGGGCAAATGCTGTGAATTTGAGTGGTGTTAGCATCACAGGCGATCAAATGAGAGGCATCTTGCTCAGAATAGGAATTTGAATTTAGATAAATGTTGGCTGCGCAACAAATGCAGGTAAATTGGCATTCAGTGAGGGGCTTCGGATGCTGGACTCAGGCTGGAATTTAGTCTGGGGGTGTATACCTGGGAAAGTGAGTCTTGGTGGAACAAATGAAAGTTATAGCGTGGAGTGACACAGAAACAAGAGAAATGAAAGACACTGGATTGGAGAGTCAAAGAACAGTTTGAGTAATCAATTCAGCCTTCTAACAGAAATGCCAGCAGTGAAAAACCAGCTCAGCGTAAGTGCTGTGCAGGAAAAACCTAAAAAAAAGAGTTCACAAAAGCAGATGAAAACAGTACTTGGGTCAGGGGATACTGATAAGAGAAACACACAAGAGGAACAACAGGAAATACTATGCTACACCAACAGAAATGGAGGAAAATAAATTGCAAGCACAAGAACCAATGAAAAGTGAGGCCGGGATGTAAGCTCCTTTTAAGATTTATTTAAATAATAGATTTCACAAGCACAGCACAAGCGCTGTGGAGGCAAAACCTAAAAACAATGTTCTGACATCATTGTGCAGGCCTGCTCTTAAGAATGACCACACAGGCGGCCAAGATGGCGGTCGAGCTTTGAAGACACCTGTCTAGATCATTCCTGATCCTACCTCACAATAACACAATAACACCTGTCTGTGCTATCTGGGCACCAAGGCTGGCAGCTGTGCCTAGTGGTGCCCCCAGACCCGTTCCATTCCTATGGGTTGTCTTGCGGTGGGTCGTTTCTGGCAAAAGAGACAGCCTCAAGAGTGGCGGGGGCCGCCCTTCCCCTCTTTCTTTTTTTTTTCCCTCTGGAAAGACCAGTGGGCTCCCGGTCCTGGGAGGATGGGTCGTGGGAAGGTTCCTCTACTGAGAGTGGTCCAGACCAAGATGGATCAATTCCTGGTCCTACCATCGGAGTCCCAGGAGGACATGGAGGGCCGGGCGGCTAGGGTGCCACAGTGAAGTAGTGTGGCTCACTGGTTAGAGGCGGCAGACCCGAGAGCAGAGGACGGCCCGGGACCAGGGTTCGATTCCCGGCGCGGCAGGTTTCTGGACCAGGGTCAGCGGACTCGATAATTCTCTCGCCTCGGTGCCCACTCTGATCAGCGATCACACTCGGCAACTCTGGGCGTTAGCTTGCCTCATCTTCACTAACGGCCCCACCAGACCGCCGGGGATGCCTGGTCTCACCCTGGAGATTCCCAGTAAGGGACCATCTCTCAGGGAAGCCAGGAAGGGTTTCGCAGCGGTCTAAGCGCCAGGACGCCCACGGGTAGCAGTGCGCTATATAAATGCCTACACATTTACATTTACATTCCAGCACAGCAGGGAACAGCGGACCTGGAGGTGATTCTCAAGGCCATACAAGACTCAAGAGATGCAATTGAAACCAAGGCCTTGACGTAGATCTTTCCCTGTTTTTCCAAGACTTACACAATGTGGTGGATAGAACGTCTGAGGTTGACACACGGCTGTCCACTAATGAGGATGAGATCCCCTCCCTTAAGAGCCAGATGTCTAAATTGTCCACCTCAGTGTCAATACTTATGGATAAAGCGGAAGATGCAGAAAACAGACCATGACAACCTGTGACTCATTGGTCTCTCTGAGTCCTTGGAGCAGCAGGGTCTTGCCGGGGTATTGGAGCACTGGTTTCACAAGTGTGTTCCTGAGGGCAAGCTGTCCACCTTCTTTGTTATAGAGAGAGAGCCCACTGTTCGTTGGCGCCGATGCCTCCAGCTGGAGCTTTCCCCAGCCTGTGATCCGACGTCTTCTTAATTTTAAGGATTGGTATGTGATTCTACAGAGGGCCCTCTCTTGACCGGAGCTGCAGTTACCTAATTCTAAAGTGCTTCTCTTCCTGGATTATGTTATGATATGTTATGTTATATAATTTTCTGACGTGCACAGCTACTCCAAGGAGTGTCCCAGCGCGAGCACAGAGGGACTAAGAAGTTCGTCAGCACTAAACAAAGAGGTACGTTTTTAACAATTTTTTAAAAGCCACAGGATCTTTGATCCAAAGTGCAAACGGAAGGGCGTTCCATGACTGAGTCACCATAACGGCCAGGGAACAGCCACCAAGCCTATGTCAGAAGAATCGAGGCACTTTTGCCAGACGAAGAGCTGAGGAGCGTAGCTGTCTCCCTGGGACATAAAAAGAGAAACACTTCCGCAAATAAGCTGGCCCAAGACCATCCAGGGCACGATGGGCGATGGCAATAGATTTGAATTCCACCCGGGATGCCATGGGAAGCCAGTGAAGAGAGCGAAGATGACCGTGCACACTGCTTCTTAAGGGGATCTCTAAATGGAGCCGAGCTGCCGCATTTTGCTCCACCTGGAGTTTATTTAGGGAGTATGCCGGAATCCCCACATAAAGAGCATTAGCATAATCCAGGTGGGAAAGAATGAGTGCGCAGTCAACTATCTCTTTCGCCGGCCGTGGGAGAAGTGGAAGAAATCTCTCTAAGATTTTGAGGAGACCAAAGCATCCCTGAAAGTCTCTTGACTAGGGTGGCGAAAGATAAATTATCATCAAACCAAACTCCCAAATTCTTTGCAGTACTACAGTTAGAAGACGGTGGCGGGAACTCAGATTGCCAGATCGAATCTCTGAAGCCAGGGGGAAAATTACCATACAGGAGGATCTCCGACTTGTCTTCATTATATTTCAATTGAGCGCCCGCAAGCCACTTAAACACCGAAGACTGGCAAAATTGAATGGAGGCCACGGAATCCTCCTTTTTCCAGGTGAAAAGTGATTGGGTGTCGTCAGCATAAGCGATCACCTTAGCCCCCAAAGCCTCAGCCTGCATGACTAAAGGAGTAACATAGATATTGAACAAAAGGGGGCTAAGGGATGACCCCAGTGGAACCCCAGTAGTAACCGGCAGAGGGGCAGACACTGCCGGTGGTAACCAGACTTGTGGGACCCATCCCTCCAGGAAGGACCCAATCCAGCCCCAGGCAGACCCAGATACACCCATCTCCGAAAGTCGGTCAAGCAGCAGAGAGTGGGGAACCGTGTCAAATGCAGCTGAGAGGTCCAGCAGCACTGAGGCTGCTCTCCCGCCGGCATCAAGACACTCTTGAATAGCCTCAGATACTTCCACCAAAGCCAATTTGGTGCTGTAAGAGGACCAGGAGCCCGACAGTGCTGGATGCAGAGTGTCAGCCCTCTCCACAAACTCAGTCAACTGTCTATTCACCACCTTCTAACAGACTTTAGCGAGGCTGGGCAGAAGAGAAATGGGCCTGTAGTTCCCAGGAATCAAAGGATTGAGGGCAGGTTTTTTTAACAGTGGAATCATTTTAGCCTGCTGGGACTCAAGCTTCGCGTGGAGAGTAATTTATGATGGTATTCACTTTAGGATTAATAATCTCCGCCACTGCAGCCATTAGTCTGGCAGGGCAGGGGTCAGCGGGCAAACCAGATTTCAATCCCTTCAAAATTTTAAGGGTACTAGGCAAATCTACAGGGGGGAAAAGCACCCAGAGAATGTCTAAGGGAGGTGGCATGAGAGGCGGACGAGAGAGGATCAGGTGAGAGCCTGGAGCATGGTATAAAGCTTGCTTGGATCACACAGATTTTGTCCATAAGGAAATTAGACAGCGTATTGCACCAGGCATCTGTGGCCGGGAGAGAACATGATTGTGCTATGGATGACATACAGCTCTGTACAATTGCAAAAATTTCCTTTGAGTTGTTTTGAGCCTGATCAATACGGACGGCATAATAGTGCTTCTTAGCTTGGGAAATGACAGCGTAATAGATTTTTTGTCTCCGTCTAAGAATACCCTTTGCCACCGGGCAGTACTCACTGAGGCGCCACGAGTGTTCCAGTTTTTACAATCTTGTTTTAATGAGGTCAGCTCAGCGGTGTACCATGGTTTAGAAGGAGTCTCCCTGGTGCGCATAGCCGAAGTATGTATAGCAAGGGTAGTCATGGTAGACGAACCCCAGTTGGTGAAAGCCAGAAGGCTCCCCTCCAAATCCTGCGAAAGTGCAGGCCTACCGGCGTTCAAAGCCATTGCAAGTTTGGAAGGCTCAATCTGTTAAAGTCTGATTTACGGGAGGCATGGGTAGGCATGCTGGCCGAGGCCACCTCCCAGGAGAAGAAAGTCAGGTGATGATCGGACCAGGAGACTGGTGCACCTCTGTAGTGCAGCAACGACGGCACTCCTTTGCTGAAGTGAAACAAAAGCTCTGTGCACTGAACTTGCAGTACATGCTGCTTTTCCTGGCCCGCCTCAAAGTCATCTTCCAATCCAAGATTTCGGCCTGTCGGAGTGGCCTCAGGCACTGCCTCGCCAGCGACGGAGGGGAGGCAGCTCCCGCTACCAGAGGACCTGCATTGAGCTGGGGGCGGATGTCGTGGGCCCGAGCTTAGCTCAGGGGGATGCTATCTCACCCCTGACCTCGCCGACGATGAGTGACGAACTGTCTGCTACTCCCATGAATTTTCAATCCCAGGAGGTGGACCCATGCACTTCCTCCCGGTCCTCCACATTTCCCTGACTCTCAAGTTCCCTTTCTATTTTATACCTGCCTCTGTCAATTACTTGATGGTATGAGCAGGGATGGATGTGGAGGGGGGCCGGTTTTGCCTCTCCCTGACTGAATTGACAGTCCATGGAGTTCACCAGTCAAGTCAAGTCAAGTCATAAAATTTATATAGCGCACTACATACCCAGAGGGTTTCAAGGCGCTTAGGGAGGGGAGGAGGATTATTTGTCAAATATCCACGTTTTAAGTTGCTTTCTGAACGCTAGGTGATTCTGGGTGAGGCGAAGGTAAGCGGGGAGTGAGTTCCATGTTTTGGCAGCCAGGTATGAGAAGGATCTGCCTCCCATGGTGGTTTTGTTGATGCGAGGGACAGTGGCGAGTGCTTGGCTGGAAGAGCGAAGTTGGCGGGAGGGGGTGTAGAAGGACAGTCGAGAGTTGAGGCAATCTGGTCCGATGTCGTAGAGTGATTTGTGTGCGTGGGTAAGCAGTCGGAAAGTAATCCTCTTATTGACGGGTAGCCAGTGGAGGTCTTTAAGGTGACCAGAGATGTGTTCGTTGCGTGGGATGTCTAATATGAGCCTGGCTGAGGCGTTTTGGATTCGTTGTAGTTTCTTCTGGAGTTTAGCGGTGGTACCTGCGTAGAGGGTGTTTCCGTAGTCCAGTCGGCTCGTGACTAGAGCGTGGGTGACTGTTTTCCTTGTTTCGGAGGGGATCCAGCGAAATGTTTTTCTGAGCATGCGAAGGATGTTAAAGCAGGAAGAGGATACGGCGCTGACTTGTCTGTTCATTGAGAGTGAAGAATCCAGGATGACGCCAAGGTTCCGTGCGTGGTCTGTCGGGATGGGTGCATTTCCGAGGGCTTCCGGCCACCAGGAGTCGTCCCATGCAGAGGGGGATTTACCTAAGATGAGGACTTCTGTTTTGTCTGAGTTCAGTTTCAGACGGCTTTGTTTCATCCATTCGGCGACTTCTTTCATTCCTTCGTGTAGGTTAGTTTTGGCGGTGCTGGGGTCCTTGGTGAGAGATAGGATCAGTTGAGTGTCATCCGCGTAAGAGATGATGTTGAGGTTGTGTTGGCGGGCGATGGCCGCGAGGGGGCTCATGTATACGTTGAAGAGGGTGGGGCTGAGTGAGGATCCTTGTGGTACGCCGCAGATGATTTCAGAGGCTTCGGACTTGAATGGTGGGAGGCGGACTCTCTGGGTTCTTCCGGAGAGGAACGAGGTGATCCATTCCAGTGCCTTTCCTTGGATACCGATGTTTCTGAGGCGTTGTAAAAGGGTGCTGTGGCAGACTGTGTCGAAGGCTGCAGAGAGGTCGAGGAGGATGAGGGCGACTGTGTCTCCATTGTCCAGTAGAGTTCGAATGTCGTCTGTTGCTGCGATGAGGGCGGTCTCAGTGCTGTGTTTGGCTCGGAAGCCGGACTGTGAGGAGTCGAGGGATTTGTTGGCTTCGAGGAAGGCGGCGAGCTGGTTGTTGACAGCTTTCTCGATGACTTTGACCGGGAATGGAAGAAGCGAGATGGGGCGGTAGTTTTTGAGTTCGGTGGGGTCTGCTGTTGGTTTTTTCAGAAGGGCGGTGAGTTCAGCGTGTTTCCAGTCTTCTGGGAAGGTAGCGGAGGTGAAGGAGCAGTTGATGACGTCTCGGAGGTGCGGAGCTATGACGGAGTCTGCTTTGTTGAAGATGTGGTGAGGGCACGGGTCTGTGGGGGATCCAGAGTGGATGGAATTCATCAGGCGGATGGTGTCCTCAGTGGAGATTGGGTTCCAGGCGTTAAGGGTGTTAACGGGGGGAAGATAGTCAGCTGATGGTAGGGTGGGTTGGCTTCCGGGTTGGTTGTCAAAGCTGTTGTGGATGTCAGCAATTTTGTTGTGGAAGAAAGAGGCTAGGGAGTCGCAGAGGGTTTGAGAGGGGGTGATGTCGTTGGAGTTGGCCGAGGGGTTGGAAAATTCCTTGACGATGTTGAAAAGTTCCTTGCTGTTGTGGGCGTTGTTGTCGAGTCGATCCTTAAATGCTGTTCTCTTGGCTTTTCGGATCAGTTGGTGGTGAGTACGGATGGCGCTTTTGTAGGCGTCCTTGTTGCTGGTGGATGGGTCTTTTTTCCAGGCCTTTTCAAGGGAGCGGCATAGTTTCTTGGATTTCTTGAGGTCTTCGTTGAACCATGAGGCCTTCTTGATGCCAAGTTTGTGGTGGCGTTTTTTCAGTGGTGCTAAGGTGTCGGCGGTGTTGGATAACCAAAGGGTGAGGTTGGAGGCGGCTTCGTTGGCGTTAGAAGAGAGGGCTGGGGAGGTTTGAAGGAGCGAAGTGGAGATCTGCTCCGCGGTGATTTTGTTCCAGTTTCTTTGTAGAGTTGGTTGGAGGTGGATGATGGGTTTCGGCTTGTTGTAGGAGAAGTGGACGCAGCTGTGGTCAGTCCAGAGGAGATCCGTAGTGTGGTTGAAAGAGACATGGTTGCTGGAGGTGAAGATGGGGTCGAGTGTGTGAGCTGCGATGTGGGTGGGGGAAGTGACCAGTTGTTTAAGTCCGAGGTTGGCGAGGTTGTCCAAGAGGGTGGCGGTGTTGCGGTCGTTGATTTTCTCAAGGTGGAAGTTGAGGTCTCCCAGAAGGATGTAGTCTTTGGAGAGGAGCGCGTGTGGGGTGATGAAGTCCGTGATGTCTTCACTGAATTTTGCGCGGGGTCCTGGTGGTCTGTAGAGGAGGGTGCCTCTGAGTGTGGTCTTGGGGTCGATGTGGATCTGGAAGTGAAGGTGTTCGGAGTTGGCGAGGTTGGCGTCAGAGCTGGTTGAGATGCGGATTGATTTCTTGTGGACGATAGCGATTCCTCCTCCTGAATGGTCGGTGCGGTCTTTGCGTGTAATCTTATAGTCATCAGGGATAGCGATGGCGATGTCAGGGGCGGAGGAGGCGTTCATCCATGTTTCCGTTAGGAATGCGACGTCTGGAGAGATGGTGTCTAGTAGGTTCCAAAGGTCAATGGCGTGCCTGTGGACCGAGCGGGTGTTGAGAAGGATGCATTCTAGGTGGTTGGGGTCGGGAATCTGTGGTGTGGTCGGAGCGGAGTTGTTGAGGGTGCCAGTGAATTTGCAGGAGAGGCAGGAGAACGGTCCATGGGTGCGTCCAGGAGCGGCTAGGACGCAGTTGGGGGCGCGACCGGGGTTAAGGGCTAGGAGGGCGGCGGCATCGTAGGTAATGCGGGGGGGCTGGGCTGCGCGAGGGGCAGGGGGACTGGCGCTGGGCGCGGTCAAGGCGCGGACGGGCGTAGACGGGCTTACCTTTGGCGCACCTTCGGCGTGTCCGTAGCGCGTGGACGCTGCGCGTTGGGACATCTGACATAAATGGAGAGTGGAGGGGGGCGGAGCGTGGGAGGGTCCGCTGGGAGGCGTGGACGTGGAGGCGGGCCAGGGGCAAAGCACAACAACAAGATGGTGGGGGGGCTGGAAAGTGAAACCGGGAGGGCGCAATGCGAAGGCTGGTAATTTCGAATGTTAATAGGTACCAGCGTGCACACACAGAGAGTCCCGGTAAGAGCGCTGACGAATTTTAAACAACCTGTCTAAAATGAATGCACTGCAGGTTAAAAGCGCTGCCAAAACTACGTGCACAATTGAGTTATAAAGTGACTCACAGCGCTCATTCTATTGTACATTTCATGTACAATAGAATGAGCGCTGTTATTCTTGTTGCATGTTGTCAGGAACTATAGTCTTCTGCACGGGTACCCAGCCACCACAGATACTCTCCCCAAATTTACCTATGTTGGTTAGTTGTTTTGGGTGACAGATGCTACTTGGCGTATACTGTGGGGTGGGAGGTGTGGGGGGGGGGGGTGTTTCTGTTGGGCCCTACGGCCTGGTTTGCTGTTTTCATTATGCTTTTCCTTTGCAGGTTGTCATTGGCAGACATGTCCATTATAATTTTCAACCTTATAAGGCTTCACACTGCATGCCCCTGAGTTATCACAGTAGATCCTGCTCTCTGGCAGGAAACACCTACTATTTGCTAGGCCGTTCCTGGAACGTCAATGGCCTACTGGACCGGATTAGGCGCTCAGCAGTCCTGCGGTACATTATTCGCTACAGTCTTGCGGTCGTCCTCCTACAGGAGACTCACTTATTCGGTAGATGCTGCACTTTCTTAAGCCGTTTCGGATATGACAGGGTCTACCACTCCGACTTTGTCCATAGCTCGAGAGAGGTCGCCATCCTGCTACACAAGTCCCGTTCCCCGGGCTGTTACTTGGCAAGACACCGACTCACAAGGGTGTTATGTGGGTGTTGAAGGCCTTATGGATGCGAGGCAATACAATTTTGTGTCATGCTACATTCCCCCACCCCTACTGCAACTCTTTCTCCAAATGCTGCAGTTCTTTCTTTTCACTCTGCCTCAAGGGATTATGGTGGTCTGGGGTGACTAGAACATGGTTCCCAACCCCAACCTTGATGCCTCAATCACCTTGTACTTTGATAGGCGCGCCCAGTTGGCCTGCTTCTCTGGGTGGGCCGTCTCGGTTGGCCTCTGCGACACATGGCACTCTTGCCATCCCACCCCGCGTGCATACACTTACCGCTCAGCAGCGCATGCTGCTGATTCTAGCATCGATCTGCTCAGGCTGCCGGCAGCGGACCTCCTATCTGTTCAATCCATGAGCATTTCCGACCATGCTCTGCCTCTATTTTCTTGGGGACTCCAAACAACCACTTTGCGCATGGCCTGGTGATTTAGTGCTTGCCATTTACAGAACGCCGACTGTGTGGCATTCGTGGGAGACAAATTGGAGACGTTTTTTAAGCTTAATGTAGGGTCAGTTCCAGGGCACAAGTCGTAAAAAAAAGTGGGGGGACGCTGTCACCGGAAGTGACGTCAAGACTGGAAGTGACATCACGAAAGGTGCCGAGCTCTTGTCCCAGAGAGGCAAGAGAGTGAAGTCCAGCTGTTTGGCGGGGGGACGGCGTCCCCCTGGTACAATGAGTGCGGGGACGCCGTCCACCCGCGTGGTACCCCGACTCGAGCCCTGGTCAGTTCCCTCAGCAGCGACATTGTGGGCAACTAGCAAGCCATCGTTGCGAGGCCAGCTTAAAGGGTATGTCAATCGAGCCGAAGGACAGCGCCTATTGCGGGTGACTGAGCTCGTAGATCGAATACTATGCCTGAAGGCTGTTTTGTACCACAATTAGTCTGATGACATCCAGCGCTCCCAGACCATGGCACACATAGAACTGTGGCAGGTGTCTCTTGAAGAGGCTAGGCAGTGTTGATTGGCCTCCACACTGAATGTATATGCGTCCAGTGACAAATTGGGAAAAACTACTGTACTGGCTGGCAACTCACAGTTTTTCCGCCAGATTGGTACCGGCGATTCGGGACTCCTCGGGGCACCTTCCAGAGGAGTCATGATCCACCATAGCCCAAACCGTTGCAGAATTCTATTGGGGTTGTATTCGCTACACCCTCTGACAACTGCTGAAGTAGAGAACCCGCTTCTGGCCGGCATACCTCTGCTGTCATACCAGATGCCTTGGCTTAGGAACTGGTTCAGGACCTGCAGTTTGAGGAGGTGCAGGCGGCAGTGACGGCACTGCAATCCAGAAAGACAGCTGGCCCTGATAGGTATCCCGTTGAATACATAAGCGCTTCCAGGACATTGTGCCCCCACCTTCTGAACTTCTATACAGCAGCGGTGCGGTGCAGGGCCTTCCCACCTGAGCTAGACTGTACTAAAATTGTAGACTTCCTAAAAGAGGCCTTCCTCATGATCAGTGTTCAACCCACCGCCTGATTTTCTTAATTAATACAGATATTAAGATCTATGCGAAAAACCTAGCTAGGTGGTTGGCAAGAGAGGAACCACATTTTATTCACCCAGATTAATCCAGATGTATGCCGGGTCACATCAGGCGTAACTGCATCAGGAGGGTTCATGCCGCGATTTCTCAGTCACAAGGTACCGCTTGGAAATTCACTCACTGGGTTTGGATGGTCTTCTCGCTCGTCTGTGCGGGGCACGTCTACCCATTACATTGCCCTCTTGTACACGGGTATCTCTTACCTGCTTGAGTGCGGTCCTTCTGCTCATAGGCTGGAACCATTGGCTCACTGAGTTGACCCCTTTGTGCTGAGGAACATGGCTGTGTCAGCTCGCAACTCTGGAGGACTTTACTACCTGGAACCGAATTGGGAGCTCTTATCTGGGGGATGTCTTTAGAGAGGGCCAACTTATGACGTTTCAGGATTTGAGGTCTAGGTACTCCTCTCAAACTCTCAATTTTTCCGAAATCTCCAACTACGCCACGCTCTACAGGCACGCGCTTTCGCAAATGAGTCATTACCAGAATATAGTTGATTTGAAGCGAAGATTTTCTTTGGGCATCTCTAAGATTTTTTGCTCATTGGTCATCCATGCCCCTAATGGCCTTGAACATTCTAAGTGGTGATGGGAAGGGTGGGTTGAGGATTTGGATGAAGACGAATGGAGGGAGGTTTGCATGGCACCCCGTGAGTTGACAATTTCAGCACTACTGCATATTGTTCAATTTAATTATCTACACTCTACATACCCAGCCCCCCAGTGTTTGCAACGCTTCTCTTCTGACATCTCTGAAGTGTGCGTGAGGTGTGCGCCCCCGGCAGCAGATTTTTTCCACATGGTGTGGCACTGTCCAGTCTTGAGGCCCTTTTGGGAGGGGATAGGCCGGGAGCTTTCCTCTGTTCCGGGCCGCCTAGTGGAGTTCTCCCCTCGTACTGTACTGTTGGTGCTGGCGGAGGATTTTGGGGGCCCGCGGGCTGAGCAAGCTTTTTTGGGAGTGGCATAAATGGTCACCCAGAGGGATGTGGCCCGTGCCTGGAAGCAGCAAACTCCACCAACTGTCAGATGCTGGCGTAAGGGGGTCGACTGGTGTGGGCAGCAGGAGAAGCCAGTTTTGTGGCTCGTGGCTGTTCTCAGAAGCGGAGCCTTGTATGGGGCGAATGGTGTCATCACTACGGAATGTTATTCTAATTCCATGCAGTTAAGCCACTCTCTTCTCAGGTCAGACGTCATTGCCTGTCTTGTGAATTTATGCGTCTTGCAGTAAAACCTCCAATAAAATTTGTTATCAAAGAATTACCATACAGTTCGCTGACTGTGGTTTCTTCCAGTATGAATTAAATCCACCAGGAGAAGTTATTGTGAAACCGGAAATAGCTTCTTCCAAGAAAAATAACTATGACAGCTCTCTCAGGTGCCACACCTGTGAACGCTTGAATAGAGTTACCTGCCAGGTCATCCACAGCAGGTGACTTCAGAACATTCCTTGTAAATTTACAGTCTCTAATAAATAACATTATCCTTGTGTGCTAAGAGCAGCACTTGTTCAGTGTACAGTATCACAATAGCACTCATACTCCACCATCTCTTGTTCTTCTGCAGGACGCTGAACAGACACCCTATCACCGGACTTTTTGCCGACTTCTTTAACATTCCTGGTGCGATCACAGTGTTTTTTGAAGGCATTCCGCTTGGCTACCAACCCCCTTTGAGTTTTTGGCAAATCTAAGCATTCTTCAGCTAAACTAATTCTGTCATTCAACCAAGCCAGATTAAAGTTCTCCCACCTCTCAGTAGTAAATAAAAGTGTCACACTTGTTGTACTTTGTGGTGCAGTATTAAAGCTCAAAACCTTTTTCTTCAAAAAAGTTTCAACATCTAATTTGTTGTCAACAGCCATTTAAACACCTTCTTCCAACAAACCATTAGCTCTCTCTCGATGAAACACTATAGAGGGGTGCTTCAATCTGCTGTTTGACATGTTAGTCTAGAAGCAGTGATAAAGGATAGAGGTCTGCTGCACTCCAAAGGTAAAATACAATATTTAACTGGATGTACCAGGAAAGTCAAGTCATTTAGGGTGATCAGGATACTGCCCCTACTGTCCAAGAAGGGCGGAAGGTGAATAACAAATGCGGGACCTTGTAGGTACAAGGTGGATAACCTGAGTACTCCTATGTGCTAATAAAGCAAAAGGTACCCAATAGGTATGATTGTTCAAAGTTTTATTCACTTTGTATCGATCATTTAAGTTGATATGTAGTTACAGTTTGTGGTTCAAATAATCTCCATGTAGATGAAACGATTTTTTTTTCATCCCATGATAATATCCAAAAGTTCCAAAAGTTACATCATGTACATAGTTCAAATCTCCGATGCATTTAGAGCAGGATGCTCTTCGTCAGGGGGTTGGATTTGTACTGTGAACAAGTGGAAAAAAAGATACAAAAGTCAGGAGCCGAGTGTTTTTGAAAATAAAAGGGATAGTAAAGTCCGAAGTTAAAACCGATGAAGAATATATGGACGTGTCAAAATACAACTGAAAGTCCGAAGTATTAACGTTGTTAATAGCGTCAGAAGTGTAAAAACAAATAGATCACCCGTGTATTTTAGAGTGGTGAAGCTTACAACTGAAAGTCCGAAGTATTAACGTTGTTAATGGCGTCAGAAGTGTAAAAACAAATAGATCACCCGTGTATTTTAGAGTGGTGCAGCTTATTGGTAAGGAAAGGCTTAAGTGACGGTATAAGAAAACATAAGTCGAAGTACGTGGACTATAGATACCGAGGAGTGCACCCAGAGACGTGAAGAAGGTAGCGTAGCGTCGTGTAGGAAAATATCAAATCACCGTGAAAAACGATCGCCAAAAGGACTCACCAAAGGAACTGTGTTACTTAAAGCTGCGAAATTAATATGGTGGCCAAGAAATAAGTACACTTACCAAGTGTGTCAGGGTTAGTGGGAAAAATCGTGGGTGAAAGACGCCATCTGGAAGACGCAGAAGTAGCTAGTGGCGCTGCGCATGCGTATAAATGTAGCAGGCGAGTGGGGATGGAAGACGGACTACCTCCGTGAGAGCGTAGTGAGGAAAACAAAAGAAAAAGAAAGCGGAACGACTAGTAGTAGAGACGTCAGAAAATGCCTGTAAAACGAATGTGACATAAGAATAAATAGAGAAAAATATAAGTGAAAATGAGAAACGAATGTAACAAAGAAGGAAAAAGATGTATAGAGAATGAGGAATGGGAAAGTTTTAGAAAAAAAAGTCGAAATACATAAAACAGAACATTGAAGGAAAACAAAGTGACGGTGGAAAAATTCAATAAAAGGAAACAGTAAAAGGAAAATAGATGAAGTGGGAAATATACAGAAAGTGTACTGCAATGTTCAATGCAAAAATAGGGTACACTTAAGTATGCATGCTCAAAATACTGAAAAACCAACAAGCAATGGTGAATCGAGTGTGTAATACAATTCAAAGGAAGCTGCTAAATTCCAGACGTTTGTTGAGTCCTTTCGGTACGGTGGTACCAAGTTTGAAAATCCAGAATAGTTCTCGTTGGAGCAAGTTTTTTTTGGGGTCAATTCCCTCAGGTTTCTCAGCAACCTCAAGGACGAGGAAACAAATTTGGCTGTTGATGTGGTTTAGCTGGGTAAAATGAGCAGACACGCAGGATTTTAGGTTTTTGTTTCTAATGTTACTCCTGTGTTCATTAAGCCGGGTCTTAATTTTACGCTCAGTTTTCCCTACATAGGGTAATCCGCAGGGACACTTCAAGAGGTACACCACATTCGTGGTGTCACAAGTAGCGTTGGTTTTGAGTGAAATTTGTTTGCCAGAACTTGGGATGGTTTATACTGTTACCTGGAATGATGTTGTGACAATTTTGACAATTGTGACAGGGAATAGTTCCTTTGTATATGGCGGGTTCAATGGTGCGTGGTTTTATTAGTGACCGTAAGTTCTTAGAACGTTGGTACGCAAAAATGGGCACTTCATTGAATAGATTGTTGATATCAGGTTCCAATTGTAGTATTTGCCAGTGGGTTTTAATGCTTTTTTTGATTAGGTGGTTTTAGTTGAAAATTTAGAGACAAATACGTTAGGTTGTGTATTGAAACTTGTTTCAGTAATGAAGAACGGTCGGTGAAGGTCACTCTTGTGTAGGCTGATGAAATGATTTGTTGCGGGTAACCCCTTTTGGAAAATTTGTTCATGATGTTGGTACTATCCTGTGTGAATGAATGTTCAGTAGAAGCTATTCTTTTGGCTCTTAGTAGTTGTGAGTAAGGTAGATGCTTCTTGAGGCTGGGTTGGTGAAAGCTGGAGTATTGCAGGTAATAGTTCCGGTCTGTGGGTTTGGTGTATATGGATGTTTCAAGTTTGTTGTCTTTCATAGTGATGTTTACATCCAAGAAAGCTATGTTGGTGCGTTTGAAATGGTGCGTGAATTGGATTCTTTCATTGACGCTGTTGAGATGACTGATGGCAAATGTCAGTTGTTGTTCTGTACCAGTCCATATTAGGAAAATGTCGTCAATGTAATGATAGTAGATTTGAAGATGATTTTTCCAATGTGGTACAGACAGAATCAGGCCCGGACTGGCCGTTGAGGGCACCGGGCAATTCCCCGGTGGGCCGCATGGTTGGGGGCCGGTTTTGGGCCCCTGGGGCCGCTTTTGTTACAGGGCCGTTATGCTGCAAAAACGGCCCTGTAACAAAAACGGCCGAAAACCGTCCCTGCCACAGAGCGAGGTCGCACCTCTCCCCCCTGCCCTCTCCTCCCGGAGGGGGGGGGGCAGGGGGGCCGGCCGAGCACTTTGCCAGGGCCGGTTCTTGTTCCCAGTCCGGCCCTGGACAGAATGTGTTCAGTTTCAAAATCCTGCATGAAGAGATTGGCGTATGATGGGGCAGCGCAATTGCCCAAGACTACTCCGGAGAGTTGGCTGTAGAAAAGTGTTTGGTATCTGAAATGAATGTCTGACATAATATCGACAGACAGAATATCGAAATACAAAAATATCGGCACAAAAATATCGACATCAAAAATATCGGAATCATATCTTCATAAAGGTAAGTACAAAAATATCGAAAAAATAATATTGTAGTACAAAAATATCGGAATTAAAAATATCGTTTTTTTAAATGTATTAATAATAATGTCAAAATAATTTTAAAATACATATAATTTTACAAATATTAAATAAAAATATTAAAACAAAATTAAAACTAATACATATACATTTAAAATAAATAAAACACTTAATAATTTAATGTAATTTTATTTTTTTTAATGTTATTTAATTGATTTAATGTAATTTTTTTTGTTTTTACCCTGTACGCCTGTACCCCAAAAACCCAAAACTGACCCTGAACCCTAAAAATATCCCTGTACCCCAAAAACCCAAAACTGACCCTGAACCCTAAAAATACCCCTTTACCCAAAAACTGAAAACTGACCCTGAACCCTAAAAATACCCCTTTACCCAAAAACTGAAAACTGACCCTGAACCCTAAAAATACCCCTTTACCCAAGAACTGAAAACTGACCCTTATCCCTAAAAATACCCCTTTACCCAAAAACTGAAAACTGACCCTGAACCCTAAAAATACCCCTTTACCCAAAAACTGAAAACTGACCCTGAACCCTAAAAATACCCCTTTACCCAAGAACTGAAAACTGACCCTGAACCCTAAACATACCCCTTTACCCAAAAACTGAAAACTGACCCTGAACCCTAAAAATACCCCTTTACCCAAAAACTGAAAACTGACCCAGAACCCTAAAAATACCCCTTTACCCAAGAACTGAAAACTGACCCTGAACCCTAAAAATACCCCTTTACCCAAAAACTGAAAAATGACCCTGAACCCTAAAAATACTCCTTTACCCAAAATTAATTAATATTATTTAATTACCAATTCATTATTAATTAACAATAACAATAAAGTAAATATATTAGCACATTAGCTGTAATTAATTTAATTGAATAATTAATATTCTTTTTCCCAATTAATTAATTAAGAATAACAAAAAATGATATATAAAAAATTACTATAATTAATGTAATTAACTAATTAATATTAATTAATTACCAACTAATTAATAATTAAAAATATGTACAAAATTATAATAATTAATTAACTAATTAATATAAATTAATTACCAATTAATTAATAATTAAAAATATGTACAAACTTATAATAATTAATTAATTATTATTAAATTACTTCCCACCCTATTCCCCTATAAACCCATAACCCGCTACAGAACATATTTATCAATTAATCAATTAATTAAAATTAATTAAAAATTAATTCTCAATTAATTAATTATTCCTACTAATTAATAATTAATTTAACATAATTAAATTACTTCCCACCCTATTCCCCTATAAACCCACAACCCGCTACAGTAGTAAAAGACAATATTTAATTAAATTACATTAAAAATAAATAATAAAACATAATAAATACAATATAATATACACTAAATTTATTTAAAAAATGATATTAGTAACATCGAAGTTATTTATTTCGATATTATTGACATCGATATTTAAAACTTCGATATTACTGATATCATACTAATATCGATATTAAGACTGTCGATATTACTTACCTTCGATATTTTGTCCCATCGATATTTAAACTTCGATATTATTGTATATCGAAATTTAAAACTCAATATTTTGTCTGTGTACCATCTGAAATAACTGTGCATGAGAGTAAATTCAATGAGTTCCATGAGAAAGACTTGTAGATCATGAGGTTTGTTGGTTTTGAGGAACGCCGCCGCTGCGGCCTGAATACCGAGGTTGTGGGGGATGGAAGTATACAGTGAGTTCACGTCTATGGTGCAAAGCAAAACTGGTGTTTGTGGATCAATGGTGATAGAGATAAGTTTGGATAGGAAATCTGTGGTGTCTTGCAGGTAACTGACCATTTGTTTGACGGAAGATTGCAGGTGACGGTCAATATAGGTGCCAATCGGTTCGTGAATAGAGTTGCATGTGCTGACAATAGGTCTGAATGGAGGTTTGGTCGGATGTTTGTGGATTTTCAGGATCATGTATAGGTATGGAATGCTGGGATGAGATTTGATGAGGTAACTGCGATCTTTGGTAGTGATGGTTCCTGAAGATACTGCTTTGTCAATGAGAATCTGGAGAATGGCAGCATATTCTTTGGTGGGATCGGAATTTATTTCCATGTAGGTGTTGGCCTCGGTCAAATGTTTATTCACACTATCAAGGTAGAATTGAGTGTCCATAATTAGCAAGGAGCCGCCCTTATTAGCAGGGCAGATCATGATGTCACTGTTGGTAGCTAGTTGGTTCAAAGCAATTTTTTCCTATCTGGTTAAATTTTGTTTGTATCGTACTGTGGTTTGACGAATGTTATCAAGATCTTTATGCACTAAGGCTTCAAATATGTCCAGAGTTTTGTGGCTCACAGGGGCCATAAAAGTACTTTTTGGACGTAGGTCCATGATGGTATTTTCTTCAGTAATTGCTGAAGTTACGCAAACGTTAGAAAAAAAGTGTCGCAGTCGTAGAGTTCTCATAAACTTGTAGAAGCTTACTTCGGATTCGAGATCATTGGTACTGTAAGTGGGGACAAACGAGGTCCCCTTTTGCAAAACCTTGTTTTGTGTGGTGGAAATATTTGTGCTTGAAATGTTTATGATTAAGTTCTATGGCTCCTCGTCGATTGTGCGATAGGATGCTGTTGCTCTGTTAAATTGTCTTCGCCGGGATCTCCGGTTGCATCTGTGCCTACCCCTAAAAAAGGCACCGGTCCAGTACTTTGGATTGTAGGTTGGCTGGTGGATGCCTCACTTTGAGAAGGTTGACTGGAGGGGATTCCTCCTTGTTGTGGTGGAGCTGGATGTGGAGGTTGTCTTGAATCTTGTCTCGGTTGACGAGTGCGTGTGGAACCATCTGAGGAAGATGTATCGCCTAGAAGCAGTAACATTTCTGAGGGAACAGCTAGAGTCCCTGTATCAGCCACTATAGGTTTTGGAATCACTTGCTCTAAAAAATAATGATGTGGACAATTGATGTCAGTTGCTTTTGCAAGAGCAAAATGCAACCATTTGGAAAAGTGACCCATTGGCACAATAAAATAACTACATTCTCTTCCTACAACACTATATGTCCCAGCAAAATCCCACCCTAACTTTACCTATGGTCCTCCAGGGCACAGTATAAAAAGGAGTTTTTTGTTAACCCTCCAATGTGTTTCAGAAAGAAAAAAAGTTCTCTGCAAACTTCCTGAGATGACTAACTACTCCAGGCCACCAACAATGCTTTGTAATTTTGTGTATTATTTATTTATTTATATATCTTGTAAAGCGCCTGGTTACACTAGCTAGTGTGTCCTCGCGCTGAATAGTGCTGACTGACAGGTCTAAAAAGCAAGAGTGCTGGGCAGGCCATATTACCTTCGTTAGTCTCTAGGAAACAGGATAGTTTTTTACTTTTTGCAGAAAACCGCTTCCGATGGTTCGAGTCGAAGCCACTGAGGTAGTCTGTTCCAGTGGGTAGAGGTCAACACTCTGAAAGATCGCCCTCCCATTCTCGCTCTGTGGAATCTTAGTACCTGGACTAGCCCGGTCCCACTTGATCTCAGAGATCTAGTAGGATGGAAGGGGTCCAGTAGATTATGCAAGTATGTGGGGCCCTTCTTCTGAAGGATCCGGTGGCTTATAAAGAGTGCTTTGAAGACCACACGTTCTTTGACTGGCAGCCAATGCAAAGTTTTGAGTGCTTTCTTAGCTGGCGCCCTCCTAGGGAGCATCAGAATTAAGCGGGCTGCCGCATTACCCCCAGCATCCCAAAACAAGTGCCTGACACTTGTTTGGTCTGGTTCTCAAATGAGATTTTATTATCCAGCCCGATCCCTAGGTTTTTCACTGAGTTACGGGGAGTGGGCAGCTCACCCAGTGCTGTGGGCCACCATGCCGAGGTCCACACTGAGGGAGCCCTGCCCACAATCAGCACCTCCGTTTTGTTCCCATTTAACTTAAGGCAGTTATTGGCCATCCAAGCTGCGAGTTCATGCATACACGCATTAAAATTGGTGGCACATAGCTCTTGGGGTTGTGTCAAGGTCACCATCAGTTGCGTGTCATCTGCGTATGACACCACTTCTACCCCAAACCTGTCAGTGATGTCTGCAGCAGGTGCCACATACAGATTGAAAAGGGTGGGACTAAGGCTGGATCCCTGTGGTACACCCTGCTTAAGTCCAATTTCTTTAGATCGAAGGGGTCCCTGTGCTACTTGGAAGCTGCAGTCAGATAGGAATGATTCCAACCATTCCCACGCTTTGCCCACCACTCCTCCCATCTTCAGACACCGTAGCAGAGTGTGATGAGCTACGGTGTCGAAGGTGGCGCTCAGATCGAGCATAATCAGTGCCGCTGTTTGGCCCTCATCAGCATATTTCCGTGTATATGGTAGCCGAGATTCCCAAATGTTCTTCATATGCTCGAAAAGCAATTCTATCATGCAGACGAATGGGTGGTACAAATAAATCTTGTCTGGAGATAATGACTTTGCCAATTGTAAGTTCAGAAGTCTCCTGAGAAAAAACTCTCAATTTAGAAACCAAAAACCCTGTCATGCGGCCAACCTTTAAAAATGAAGTCCTTACATTTGCATAAAATGTCATAAAGTTGGAATGTTTCCATTCATTATTTCTCTGAAAAGTTAATGTTATTAATGGCATGGTCAATTAACGGGCAGCTGCAATGACACCCTCATCTTCATCCTGTTATCGACACTCTTGGGGCCGATTCACAGAACTAATCTGAGATAAAATCCTAAATTTACTACATTTGATATTCACAGAAAGCATTTAGTAGTAGTAAAGTTAGGACTCCTAACTTTACTACTACTAAATGCCTTTTGTTAATACAATACGGAAAGTCATTAGGATAGGATTTTGTCTCAGTTAAGTAGTAGTGAAGTTATGAGTCCTAACTTTACTACTAGTAAATGCCTTCTGTGAATACCAAAAGTAGTAAGTTTAGGATTTTATCTCAGATTAGTTTTGTGAATCTGCCCCAGAGTGATCATCTGCAACAGGCATGTAGGAAAGACAGTCAGCACTCATACTTGATATTAAATTTGTACTCTTGCAAACGTGGCAACTATCTTATTAATCTGGATGATGCTTTGCTTGAACAACTGATTCCAAACAAATATAAATCAAGGCTTCTGTGTACATATCAAACCTTGTTCCAGAGATGTACATTTTAAAGTTCTCAACAGTCAACAATTAGGCCAGAGCTTTGTGTTCTATCATGCCATACCTACTGTCAACCTCCTTCAGCATCCTATAAGCAAACACTGTAATATAATGATACTTTTCTGTCTGTGTGTGAAAGGTTTATAGCAGGCACATTAATTATCAACATTTGTATTTTGGTAAAATCTACTTGAACCTCATCCGACCATTAAAATGTCATACCTTTCTTTTGGAGATTTATTAATGGTTGAACTACAAAAGCATACTGCTGAATGAATACTCACTCAGACCAAGGAAAGATCTAAGAACATCTCTATCATTGGGAATAGGTGCCTCACTAATAGTCTTTATCAACAATGACTTCTGTTTATTGTACTTATACGTGATGGTATGGCCAAGATAATCTACTTGGTTAGTGAAAGAAAGTACATTTCTCTGTATTCATAGTCATACCATATTTCATCAGTGTGCTCAAAAACAACTTCCGATCAGGGGCAGCTCCTGAGTTATGGTGGAGGAGCATAGCCCTACTGAAAAATACAATGATAATAAAACTATTTTATTCTAATTGTATTTCTCTTTCCTAATCCTACCATTGGCAGCCAAGGTTAGGGCGGTGGCAGGACCATTTTGAGGGAGCGTCACAGTAGGGAGAAGTGATGGGCACTTAAATGTCTGCTTAGGCCGGGCAAACAGACACGCACACTTTGGTTTCTCCAACACAGCTGTGTTGTACAGCCAAGTTGGAGAAAAGCTTCAGGCTCCCTGTGCCTGAGTGAGCTTCAAGTCAGCCCACTCAGGCCAATCACAGTGCTGTTTTCACGTTGGTAAATAGTATTAACACCATGAGAGCAGCGTGCTGATTGCCCCCTGGGAGCCTGTTCTGCGTGACCAGCGTTGGGAGAGGAGCACAAAGGCGGCAGCCAATGGTGAAGTTAAGCTGTTTAATTTATTCCCCCAACCAATCCCCTGTTCGCGTTGCCCCATCACTTTTAGTTTAGAGCAGCCGCCATAGCTTCCGATTTCTCATTATGTTGTCAACACTTTCAGCATTTATCCAAGTATCATCGGGGAAGGCCTGAATGCAACTTTGATATCCAAGCATAGTTTTCTCAACTTTGGAAGACTCTTGCCAGGGATATCAATCCAGAGGACATCCACAAATACATATTCACTCCATAAGGTGTAACAAAGGTTGTTAAATGCTGAGATGTTTTAGCTAAGGGAGTTTGGTGATATGCTGAGAGCAAATCTATGTTAGAAAAAATACTTTCTTCTCCCAAGAGTGACTAACATATCTTGAATACATGGAGAAGAATGGCAACCAACCATGATGTTTCTGTTCAATAATCTGAGGTGTGCAAGTAGACATATCTCGCCAGATTTGTTTCTGGTGACAACTGAGTCAGAAACCCATTCTGATGACTCCACTGCTGTAATTATTTTCTGTTCACAAAGTTTAGCAAGCTTTTAAATTCTTCTATGGCAGAAATAGTCTCACTTTTGACTAATCCCGGGCGTAGTGGGCATAGCGGGGCTACGCGGAGGGCCACAGAGTTGATCACAAACTCAAAATGTGTAAAAATGAAACCGCTAACTGCAGCAAAGTCGCGTACTCGGTGAACTCAGCTTTTCTTTAGACAGAAACATCCAAGGCTCTTCCGGTTCCTTTTACTGTAGCACAGAAAGCCATTCCTAAATTAGCTTGTCATTGTATTGCATGTAACAAGATTTTTAGTAGCGCACCTGTTGACCTGGTGTCAAAAGTGCATTAAATATTTTAATATGTAGGTGAAGGTGCTTAGCAATGTTGCATTTACCTTGCATTATGATTGTCTGGTTTCATGAAATATGGTGCTTATTTTCTGCTGATCATTTGGCTTTTGCTGTGACATTCTCTATAGAAAACATTGGGGCCGATTCAGGATTGAATATGGATGCACTACTTTAGCAGGTCTACCAAAATTTTCCACAGCACCACTAAAAGCATGCCTCAATGCTGCTGCAAGAATTATCCCCGGATCGAGGAAGTTCGACCATATCTCTACACACCTGAAAGCATTAAATTGGCTACCTTACGAAGCCAGAATTCAGCTAAAAATGGCATCTATCACCCACAAAGCGTTTCACTACAATACACAAGATACCTTGCCCAGAAAATTGAAGTATCTGGAGGAAATAGACCACCTAGGAGTGCCAAGGAGCTGGTACTGAGGCCACCCATTTTCCGGAAGAGAACTTATGATAGAGCTTTCTCAGGAGCAGCCCCCAGAATCTGGAACTCTCTTCCGCCAAACCTTAGAAAAATAAATAAAACACAGCAACCTTTAAGAGGGAAACGAAAATATTTCTAATGAGCAAGTTCCTACCATAGACGAGACAGTTCATCTTTAGCACCATGACATAGTTCTGACCAAGACATATACACTAGGAAGTGAAAAGAAATTCACCAGCTGGGTTGGGGATACTCGCTGGCGGTACTACACGAATCCTGAAGGATTGGAGAATATGGACTATACAGGATAAGTCAACTAAACTCTTTTGCACTGAAGTGTATCCCAAATCTACCTCTTATCACTGTACATACTGTGTTAACCCGTTACTTGTAGTCTTACACCTGTATGGGGGATAGCTTTGATCGGTACTATACTAATCCTGGACCCAGAATTGAAGAAGATAGAATGCACAGAAATAGACACTTAAAAACTTTTGCAATCAGGAAATCCCAATTTCAGCATATAGATAGTTATATCCCAAATCTACTGCATGTCACTGTATATACTGTGTTAACCGTGTATTCTGATATTACCTTTATAGATGTATACTTACCTACGTCATATCACTGTGTATAGTTATACTATACGAGACTTGTCTCTAACCTATCACATGTAATGTAAAGCGCTCTGATACCCAAGGTTCTTGTTCGCACTATATAAAACTCCTTAAATTAAATAAATAAATAAAATATACAAGAAATTATAACACCTCTAATCAGCACCTCAGGCTGAGGCCACACAAGCATAACCATTGTCAAATGTAGTGTTCTTTTAGCAAGGAATTACCATGTAATGCAACACGTCCATCCAGTGTCATGAGTCACAGGTGGTCCGCAGACTGTCACACGCACACTCACAACGGATCTCAGGGAAGTCCGTATGGAACTCGCTCACACACGTGCACACAGCACCGTAATGCGGTGGAACTAATACCCGGGCGGTCAATTAGTAACACACTGAGGACCCTGGGGCCCAGGTCTTCTTCCACCCTCCAACTCACCCCGACTACCCTACACCCACAGATTGGAGATAACCACCCCTCCCTTTAGATACTAGGCCACACACAGCCAAAATAACACTTAGTCAGGGTCTCTGGGAAGAAGGTGGAGTAGGTAGCATGACTAGTTAGGAGGCAGTCATCAAATGGGGGGTTTGACCACCGCTCGAAAAGTTCACCCACAAGATGTGGAGCAGAAGCGGGCGGATAGCAATAGTCGCTCCCTCAAAAGTGTTCCACCAGGGGGCTTCCAGTACCAGCCAAGTTCTGCAAAGTGCTGGAGGGCACAAATTCTCTTGATCCGCTCCTAATCATTCTCAGAAGCATCACTTCTACCCCTTCAATCACTCTCAATACCCAGGCCTGTTACGGGCAATAATACCTGGCCACATGGTGCAGTTGGGGCCCAGATGAGGAAAGGGCTGTTTGTCCACCGTACTGAGGGCGCAAAAAGGAACAAGCTATGAAGGGAGAATGTAGTAAGGAAGCCTTTCGGAAGGAAGAGGCACCTCACCTGGCTCATGTCAATCAGAGGCGCACCCAGGGAATTCAGACACAACGTCTGGTGCACGGTGATACGAGCCACACCAGACAATCCCAGCCTCACACAGTGAAGATTTGAACATTTTGCAACCTGCTTGGAAATGAGGCACAACATCCGGTGCGCGATGATACGGGTCGCACTGTGGAAGCAGGTTTTTCTGTCTTGCATGCCGTGCATGGAATCCATTTTGTCTTACTCACTTCTGTGATACTCAGTGATGACAAGGCCTGTAGAACATACACAGCATACATATGACCTTTTATGAAGTAATGTACCCTACTGAAATATAAACAGCATCTACCACAATATAGTGCAAGGCTTGCTCAAGAACACTGCTCATGACTTGCTCAGCAAATTTCTGGACCATTAGTCCCTGTTAGCATACTATATATGGATGGGACAAAGTGTCCGCCTCTGATCGGTTATTGCTTGTGTAGACTTGGAAATAACCCAGTATCACAATTTATCATGCAGATATCACACATGGGAGGGAGGGGTTTTGGTGTTTTGTGATTGTGAGCTATGGTGTCTTTTAATAATTGAATTTTTCTTGACCTTTAGCAGAATGACAACCATGTGCTGCCATTTGTTTTGGAATTTGATTGCCCTTCCTCTTTTGTTTTCACTGATATGATCTTCGTATCTAGTCAAGTCAAGTCAAATAGGCTTTATTTCGACATAAAAAAATATCTTAAAAAGCATACATACATGGTAAATTCAATATAAACATTACTAGATAAAAAGCATAAAAGCCCCTTACATGCTAGGACTCAACGTTTTTTTCCTACGATTTCTGGAGGGGGAGTTAATTAAATTAGCTAAAAAAGAGATAGGCCGGAAACAGGCCATAAGTTTAAAATCATGATTAAACAATTTGCCTAAGTCTTTTTGACCGTATCCGCCATGCCCACCCTAGATATTTCGAGGTGGCGCATGCGAAAAATGTACGAGTGTCTGTAAGTAATATTCTTAGTGCCACATTGCAATGTCTGGTGCCCAAGGTGAGACACATTGGTTTAATCCATTTCATACGAGGAACCTTGTAGGCAGGACACTCGAATAACAGATGAGGGACAGATTCACGGCGCTGAGGGCAGAAGGGACACCATGGAGCAGTCTGGTAAGGAATTTTCCAGTGGCATGTGAGCTCCATTACAGGGAGAAGACCTACTCTAAATTTAAAATACAGGGATCTTTCCCATGGGGCAGAGATAATGTCCAAATACAGTTCTCTGATGGGGACGTCTTTGAACTCCACGAAGTTTCTGGTCGACTTGCAGGTCGTTGAAGAAGAATTTCTTTTGTTTGCCACCCATGACCAATAGAGTCGTTTTAACATAGATTTGGGCGGGGCTGACTGTTGGTGCCATGCTTCTTCCAGCCCCAGATTGGCAAGTAGAGCCTTGATGTCCCTTAGCCATTTTATTTTTGCCCAACCTGTGGATTTAATTATCTCCCGTAGGCCATCCGCATAGCTTGAGAGCTCTGGCACTCTCCAGATGCGGGCCCACAGTAGCAGGGGGCGTAACTTTGCTTGATCTTCAATCGCCCGACAGCCCATGTCCAGTTGCAAGGGTAGGATAGGGACAGATGGACCGAGGGACATTAGGCTTCCCAGGAAGGCGTTCTCGGCTCGAGTTAGCTCTTTCGTGTTTGACATCCCCCAGAGCTCTGCCCCATAAAGTGCTGCACTCACTCCTCTGGCCGAGTAAATGTCCATTACTGCCGCTATTGGTCTTGTAGATGCTGCTCTCTGCTCTTTCAACAGGGCCCCAGTCACTCTTTTCAGGCTCAACAACATTTTAGTCAAATGGCAGTCCCATTTCATAGAGTCCACCAAGCGGATGCCCAGGTAGTCGAACATCTTGGTTCTTTCCAGTGCAACGGACCCCAATGTTGGTGGGGGGCCGAGTTTTTGTGGGCGGTTCAAAATGAGATACTTAGTTTTGTCTGTATTGATACAGAGACCTCTCTGCTTGCAGAATTTGTCAAAACCGGAGAGAAGCTGCTGGAGGCCCATTGGAGATTTTGACAAAAGTAAAGTATCGTCAGCAAAGAGCAGGGTGGGGATTATGCGACCTGCCAGACGGGGCGCATCTGCTGGTATCTGGGTCAGGAAGTCCACCACCCCATTTACATAAAGGGAGAATAGGGTTGGGGCAAGTACGCAGCCTTGCCGCACACCTCTATTCACCTCTATTCTTGAGGTCTTTTGTCCATTTGGCCCCCAGCGAATTTGGGCGTAGTTATTTTCATGGAACCTCATGATCAGGTGGAGCAAGTAGGGTGGCATACCGAGGTCACTCAGCACCTTCCATAAGTTGTTTCTGGGCACCAAATCAAAAGCCGTCCGGAGGTCGATGAAGGCCAGGTATAGGGTACCCTTCCCAATCGTGACGACCTTCCAGTGGATCATGAGCAGCCTTAGTGATTGTTCTATTGTTCCTGTACCAGCTCTGAACCCAGCCTGGAAGTCCGAGAGTATCTTGTTTTCGTCTGCCCACTGCTGAACTCTAGATAAGAGGACCTTGCCCGCCACTTTTTGGGAACAGTCTATCAAGCTAATCGGTCTATAATTAGCTGGGTCGTCTCTTGAGCCTTTCTTGTGCAGAGGGACCACCTCGGCTGCCATCCAAGAAGCAGGGAGGGGAGCCCCTGCCATAGCTGCGTTCAGTAGCGATGCAATTAGCATGCCCCATTCGCCTGTGTCCATGCGGAGAAGGTCACCTGGAAGGCCATCATGTCCGGCAGCTTTGCGGGGGACCAGAGATTTTATGGCAGTTTCAGCCTCTTTCCTGGTGAATAAACTCTCTTCATAGCTGCCATCACCTCTATGGATCTGTGGTAGTGGAAATTCCATCGCTTCTACAGTAGATGCTGTATACAGTTTTGAGAAGTGTGAGTACCACAGATCTTATGATATATTACATGTGATGACAGTGTCCAAAGGTCTGTGCTTCTTTCGCAACAAGTCCCAAAAACCTTTAGCATTTTTTTCTGCGCTGGCTACACGGAGTTCCTGCCAGAAGGCATCTTCCCAGTCTCTCCTGGCTGCCTTTAGCACGGATTTGTAGGACTTGCGTTTGGTGGCTATTGCTGTTGCATCACCACTCTTTACTGCCAAAATTAGGGCTCTCTTTCCAACACGGCACGCCGATGAGTACCAGCCTGATTTACCCTGTCGCTTGTCATGGTTTTTATTTCCCTTGGTATTTAATTTGACCATGAACAAGTCCCCTATCGACGTCGAAACCTCGCTGAACATGGCTGAAATCTTGTGCGGGCTGGGGGGGTAACTTTCCAGAATTTCACAAGCTGCAGCAGTAACGGCTCTGATGCAGGATAGTTTTTCTTCATCAATAGCCACTTTGTCCCATTTTAAGCGTCTAAGGCAATTTGAGGGGACCACCCCCCCCGATGACCTCTGCTCAGATGCGTCATGAGCTCTGCGAGATGAGCCACTGACCCTCCACCAATGTATTAAGGATAATGAGAGTGCATTATGATCACTTTCCAAGGAAGGCAGAACTATCATGTCCTCCATGTGGGCCCACAAAGGAAAGTTTAAAAGGATATAATCTATCCTAGATGAGTGACCCACCCTGTTATACGTGTGTGCCCCCTCTAGGTCTGACCGTGTTCTCCCGTTAGCTGCTCTCAAGCCATACTCAAGTGTGAGGGAATTCAATTGGACGATTCTAGGAGTCCATCTTTTGACAATTGGGAGATCAAGAGACAGAACGCCTCTCCTTGAATCTTCGTCATACAGGTCCAGGGATTCGTCGGCCATCAAGGGCTCAAATGTACAGTTAAAGTCCCCCATGACCAAAATTAGAGAGTCTCCACGGCACTCCCCTAGGGCTGCTTCCAGAGCCATAAGGGTTGGTGACGTAGCCCTCCCTGAAACCCCTCGTGTGTAGATATTAAAGATCTCCAGCTTCTCAACTTTATTTGGGCATTTTACTGTGAGCCACATCAGATCTGGTGATTTTTGGGGATGGTGGTGTACTCCCCATCCTAAGGATAGATCGACCCAGACTAGGAGACCTCCAAATGGGCGCCCTCTTCCCGATACTGGGATACCTGCCGGGACAGAGAAGGAAGCATATCCTACTCTGTGCCTTGGTTCCACACACCATGTTTCTTGGAATGTGCAGACTGCGTGGGGCTCAATGAGCGCCACCCAGTCCGGGGCGTCCAGCTTATTATTTAAGCCTGCCACATTCCAGCTGATAGCTTTCAGGGTAGGACGATTCGGAGACCCAGCACATCCAGCTTCCCCACCCGGGGCTCCCGAGATTTCTACCCCGTCCACGGACTCAGTAAACTCAGTCCGACAGCCTAAGGGAGAGGGGGTGGGGGAGTCGGGCGTGGGTTGGGGCACAGGGGTGTTAACTAATGTCGGGGAGATCTTCCCAGCTATGCATGGTACAATAACCTTAGGTGGGGGGGCATTTAATACCGCTTGATCGCCAAGTCACCAACCCCATCCCTGGGGTGGGGCCGCTTGGGTCGGTGTCCATGCCCTAGCTCTAGCGTCCAGGGTTGGGTAGTGCGGGTACCATGCGCCTCTACCCCCATCCGGCAAAATCTTCTTGTGCCCAGATGACGGGGGGGACGATAAAAGTACCCTAAGTCCCTAGTTTGTATGTCGCAGAAGTTATGATGCGACTGCTGGCTGCAGATCATACCTGCTGCTCTAGGATCGCTGAAATTGATCAGCACGCAGTCCCCAGTTAAATCCTTGCGTCTGTTGCCAATCCACCCCACACGACGAACATAAGCTATTCTGCCATCAATATGCCCTGGGAGGGGTCTATTTGCTTTAAGCCAGGAGAGGGTCTTGTGTTTAAGTTCAGAGTACAACTCGCAAGAACCCTCTTCAAGCTCCGGAACTCCCGTTAGAATTACCACATACGGTTTACAACCAGGGGGGAGGCTAGCGTTGGGTGTGTATGTTTTCGCCCTGTCCAATGATGTTTTAGCTGGAGATTTAGCTATGGGTTTGGGCGCAGCCTGATTGCCAGGAGTGGGAATGGATGGAGTTATGTTTCCTTTCGACGTGGTTGGCGCGTTTCCTGCTGCTTTAGAGGTTGACGCTATAGGCTCAGGATTGGGAGCAAAGTTAACCTTGGGGGCCTTGGGCGCTTGAGTATTGGGTTTTTTCTTTTGGTGGCCCGAGCTGGGTCTAAGAGTAGGGGTTTGTGGGACAGGGCTGGTACCAGTGTTAGGTTGTAGTAACTGTGTGGCCTCCCCAAGTGCAGGCACTTTTTGGTGAGACATTGGCTCCGAGGGAACTAAGGTGACAGCACCACTCCTTAACCCTCCATTGTCTTCGCCCTGCACCTTGGAGTGGAATTTGATCAGCGATTTCACAGCGTAAAAATTATCCAACATTGATTGCTCAAGGGTAGCTAATTTACGTGTGAGACTGTCGATCTTATCTGCAAGGGGCATCACCACAGACCTGATTATACTCTCAACATCTAAGGGTGGGGTGGTGATGTCCGTGTGCACAGCCTGGGGGACTGGGGTGGTACTAAGAGACGCTGAAGGGCCTGATATGCCAAGCCCGTCAGGACCCTTGGATACAGTAACTCTAGTATGGATAGTAGGGGTTTTTGGGTATTGGATATGGTTTGTAGTGGCACCCCCTTTGGTCACGTTGTGCCTACTTACTTTGCTGTGTGGCTTTTGGGAGCCCACCCTGCGAGGACTAGCAGGTCGCTTTCTCTTCCTGTGTGCAGCTAGTCCCGGAGCTAGTTTCCCTGATGGAGTAGTTTCTGGAGCCGCTACTAGGGAGGTGCTAGCTTCAATAGGTGCGGCTGTGGGGGGAGGATTTGAGGCTTCGTTGGGCATCACAGAAGGACTTTGGGCATTATTGATCTCGGAATCAAGATCATAATTTGGTGCCCCCAGCAAAGGATCAGTTGGATCAGGTGAATTTAGATGTGTTGAATCGTGAGCAGTGTCTAGTGCAATGGTAGTTACCCTATCTAGGCTTGCCCTAATCCGACTCACTCTCTCATCAATGTCCGGGGAGTCAATTACCACCAGTGGTGTGGTAGGTACATTTACAGGACTGGGGCCTAGGGCAAGGACACCCAGGGATGAGCGCTTGTGTGATAAGCCCCTGGAGTCCCGGGAAAGTCTTCGTTCGGCTAGGATTATCTCCTTTTCTACAATGGAGACAGCCCGAGTAATAAATTGATCCATTGTGCCTATGACTACGTCTCCCGCAGCTTTCCTAGATTTACTTGCTCTAGTGCCTGTGGCCATGCTCCCGTAGGTCCCGTACTCACTTAGCAGAGCCAAGAGATGTGGCCCGGCCCGGCCTCTTCTGGCCCCTAATGGCCAAAGATGGTCCCGCCCTTGTCCCGGGCTTCTCCCGCGATGCTCCCGCACAGCGGGGAAGGGGCGTTCCTTTATGGGGGCGTGAAGCGAGGGGTGGGAGGGGCAACAGGTCAGCAGGTGTGCCGGGAAGCAGGGGCTCCTGGTTAGGAGAGTCCCTGCAGCGGCACTGATGGTGCAAGCTGGATCCCTGCACCCTCGAGTCCTCCAGAAGGCTGTGAGCAAACGTGCTCCCAACAGCCACTCAAGCCCAGAACTGCGACGCGGCACCCGCGGAGCGGGTGCGGCTAGTTGTTGCAAGAAAAAGCGGCTACAGCAGAAGCAGTAGCGACCACAGGAAAACGCCGGTAAGCCTTCGGCGTGTTTGTGTCCTTCGTATCTGTTACTGTTGTTCTTCAAGTTTGTGTCTTTTGGTTTAGCGTTCCCCTGGGGTTACCAGAACATTGGATATTTTTGATATCCACGATGTGTTGTTAGCATATAATGCCTGACTTGTTATATGACTTCTTAGTTTTTATGTTATATTGTACAACACCCACGCCTTGCGTTGTTTTTCTTATACTGATCGATATCTCCATCACACTCCTATTGCTACCATTCCTCCATTCCTGGGAAAAGTACCCTAGGACTGGTAGAAGGATAGGTTACACTGGTACTCCTAAGGGCTGGCTTCTTACACTTATCTGTATTTGATGTGCATGAATCTGTGAATGCATGCAGAGTTCCCCTTATCTGCACAATCTGTATGACACTGACTGGATTCAGTCAGTTTCATTTGTATTCAGCCGCAAACTACCCTCAGGGGGACGATCGCAAGGGAGTGGAAATATTGTACTCATTCTCACTTACCTTTCCTCTTTATATGGACACTGGGTACGCCTTTACCAGTTACTTACCAGCTCTTACTCTCCCTCTCATTTGTGAGCGCTTCATGGTGAACTGGTAGCAAAAGAAGTGTCATTTGAATGCTGAATTGCACACTCTGCTTCAAAACAAGCATTGGAAATTCAATAGGTCTCGCAATAGAAAATTTTGAGTTTTTGGTGTGGTAAATGTAAATATTTCTAAATTTTTGTTTATGTTTTGCAAATTATAAAAGTATTAATTTTGTTATTTGAAATACCAATAGTTATACATTTAGCAAATGTTACATCTATAGCATTAGTAAAGGTACATGTTTAGTTTTCCCCTGTCTTACATATATTGATCTGACAAATCACAATGTTTTAAAAATGTTATAAATAATGAATAGTGACCTAATGTTAGTTGTAATTTTTAATGGTACTAGATCAAACGTTTGTAAAAAAAATTGTAGTTATTTTAATTTTATTTTTGTTGTTTACTAATTTGTAATAAAAGTTTAATATTATTTTTTTATTTGATTTTTGTATTAAAGTGTTATAGTAGTTGTTGATTGTTTCTGTGGTGGTGTGTAGTGATGCTGGCGTTGCGCTGAGTGATGCTGTTATTGTGCTTTTTGCTGCTGTGCTGTTGCTGAGTGGTGCTGTGGTGGTGTTGAGTGATAATGTGGTGGTGTGTAGTGAAAATGTGGTGTTGCATAGTAATGGTGTAGTGGTAATTTGTGTTGCTGAGTGATGTTCTGGTGGTGCTAAGTGGTGCTGTGTTGGCTATGAGTGATGTTTGAATGGCGCAGAGTGATGTTGGTGTGGCGCTGACTGATGCTGAGTGGTGCTGTGTTGGTGTACAATGGTGGTCAGTGATGGTGATGTGGCGCTCAGTGATGCTGGTGTGGACCTGAGTGATGCTAGTATTTAGTTTCGCCTATGTACTTAGTATATAGTTATGTATCTTTCTAAACTGTGGATCTGCTATGTTTTAATCTTTCCCTATTGAATTTATGTAAATGTATTGTTTTTATGTGACGAATTCATGAAATATCCATATTTTTTTTTACTTTTCTTCTGTACTTAGTGTATTGAGATTGATTTTCTCCGAATAGTAATTGTGCTATGTATTACATAACTCCTTATTAATATAATGCAATGTTTTCATTATTGATTGTGATGTACTCCTGACCTATTGTGTCACCCTTTGAGTTTGCTTATGTTCTTATTTTATTTCTATTGCACCTTCCTTAGTTTTGTTGTGCTATGTATTAAAGTGTTTTTGACGTAATATATTGCAATGTACTTATTTAATGTAATGTACTTTCTAGATTTGATGTATCAAAGTTGCTTTGAATTAATATATTGCAATGTAGTTATTTTATGTGATGTACTCCCTAAATGTTTTGATAATTTTTCCATTACTGTAAATGAAATAGTGTTTATTGTATTGTAGTATTTTATTCAGTGTTTTTCTATATGTGTATTCTTGTTAATGTCTTTAAAAAAATTCTTTTTTCAGTAACAGTATATTTTTTGTAGTTATTATATGTTGGTGTTTGTTTTTTCACTGGTGAAGCAGAGTGATGCTTTTTTGGGACTTCTGTGGGCGTACAGAGTGATAATGTGTTGGTGCTGAGTGATAATGTGGTGGTGCTGATTAATGCTGTTGTAGTGTGTAGTGGTGCTTAGTGATGCTGGCTTTGTGTTGAGTGATGCTGGTGTGTCGATTAGTGATGCTGTGGTAGTGCTGTGGTGGTACTGAGTGTTGCTGTAGTGGTGCTGAGTGTTGTTTGTGGTGGTGCAGAATGATGTTGTGTAGTTGCTGAGTGATACTGCGATGGTGCTGAGTGATGGTGTGTTGTTGCTGAGTGATAATGTGGTGTTGCTGAGTGATAATGTGTTGTCGATGAGTGGTGTTGTGTGGGTGCTGAGTGCTGCTGTTGTGGTGCTGAGTGTTGCTATGGTGATGCTGAGTGATGCTGTGCTGTTGTAGAGTTGTACTGTGGTGGTGCACTTAGCCCCACCACAACACTCAGTGCAACACCAGCATCACTCAGCGCAACATTAGCATTACTCAGCAACACATCCAGCATAACTCACCGCCACCAGAGCAACACTCATCAACACACCAGCATCACTCAGTACCACCATAGGATCACCTAGCATCACCACAGCATCACTCAGCACTACAACAGAAACACTCAGCACCACAACAGCATCACTGAACACCACCACAGCATCATTTGGCACCAGAACTGCATCACTCTGCATGACAACAGCACCACTTAGCATTCTTGTGTTGCGCATAGTTTTGTAGTGGTGCTGAGTGACACTGTTGTGCTGTTTGTTACTGTGATTGTTCAAAGTTGTGTTGTTTTTTGTGCATAGTGTTAATGTGTTGGTGCTGAGTGATAATGTGGTGGTGCTGAGAAATGCTGTTGTGGTGTGTGGTGGTTGCTTAGTGAAGCTGGCATTGTGTTGAGTGATGCTGGTGTGTCGATAAGTGATGCTGTGGTAGTGCTGTGGTGGTACTGTGATTGATTTCCACAATGAAATTAAAGTGCACGTATTTTAAATAATGAAGACCCCAAAAGTATATTCGACGCCCAAATCTCGTGGCTGAGTGTTTGTAAAACAAATGGAGAGCGAAGCGCGCGCAGGAGAGGGAGGGGGTGGGCTGAGTAGACAGCTTACTGGACGAGAAGCTGTGTTCTTTGTGTTTTTAAACGCTACTTATTATTATTAAAGAAACATAAGTAATAACATTTAACGTGCATTCTAGGGATGCACTAGTGAGGATGTCTTTGGGCTGATTGTTTGTTGTTGATGTATTGCCTTTATGGCAATGTTGTGTGTACCCCAGGTGTAAAGGTAAAAGTTTTATATAGAATGTTTTTCAAAAACACGTACTTTCATTAGCAAAGACAAATTAATAACATTTGACGTGCAACTCTGGGGGCTGAGTGTTTCAAAATAAACGGAGAGCAATGCGCCAGCTAGAGAGAGAGGGGGTGGTCTTAGTGCCAGCTAAATGGGAGAGAAGCTGTGCCTTTTGTGTTTTGCAAAGAAACGTATTTGTCATAACGAAACGTAAGTAATAACATTTAAGGTGCAGCTCTGGGTGCAGAATGTCAAGTATTGAAAACACTTTTTTTGGTATTTACTTAAATAAAGTAATAACATTTGCAGTGCATATTAGTTTGTGACGGTGCATTTGTGTTGTAGTGGGCCTTTCAGCAGTTGTTTAATTTAGGGCTAACAAGATCTTCGCATCCTGCTGTTTAAATTAGCATTTCACAGATGCTGGCTGACAACAGATTAGAATCTTTACGACGGTGCTTAAAGCTCTCCAGTATCCTGTTGTACTTTACTTTCCGAAAGTCTGAAAGTCTGTTGCCTGTGGGTTTATGTTAATGAATTTGGAGAGCGGTGCGCGCGATAGAGAGGGAGTGGGGGGGGGAGTGATTTGTCCGCTGAATGGGAGAGAGGCTGTGTGTTTGTTGAAAGCAAACTTGTTTATGAACGAAAACAAAGTTATAACATTTAACATGCAAGTCTTGTGGAAAAACGTAAAATATGTAAAGCAAACGTTATTTGAATTACACCGATAAAGTAATCACATTTTACGTGCAAGTCTGGAGTCTGAATCTAAAGTAATACCATTGAGCTGTGGCACGCTGGAGAGGGAGGGGGGGAATGAGTAGGCAGCTGGATGGGAGAGAGGCTGTGTGTTTCGTGTTGTTTGTAAAAAAAAAACATTTTCATTACCAAAAAACAAGTTATAATATTTAAACTGCAAGCCTGGCTTATTTGTAACCAAAAACATATTTTTAACATTTAACGTCTAAGTCTGGGTTTCAGTATATGTACGCAGACAAAGTACGTATTTGGAGAGCGAGTTGTACGCTGGAGAGGGAGGGGGTGGTCGGAGTAGCCAGCAAAATAGGAGAATGGGACTTTGGAGGAATGGCGCGCGATGGAGAGAAAGTCTGAGTGCTGTGTGTTTATGTTATGAAATGGCCGAATGAGTTGCGCGCTAAAGAGTGAGGGAGAGAGGCTGTTTGGAAAAAAACGTACGTTTATTAACAACATTTTTTTTTATAACACTCAACGTCCAAGTCTGGGTTTCAGTATATGTACGCAGACAAAGTACGTATTTGGAGAGCGTGTTGCACGCTGGAGAGGGAGGGGGTGGTCGGAGTAGCCAGCAAAATGGGAGAGTAGGACTTTGGAGGAATGGCGCGCAATGGAGAGAAAGTCTGAGTGCTGTGTGTTTATGTTATGATATGGCCGAGCGAGCAATGCAATGCGCAGGCGCATTAGCAGGCGAGACCTAACAAAGCTGCTGTCTGATTGAATGCCTGAGGTGCTCCTAAATGTAATGTTTGTTCCCCTACTGTCACCTGGGTATGAGCGGTACAGTTGGTTTACAGACTCCCTTTTGTTCCATTGTGATCAGTATACTCGAATTGTTGTAATGCTATACAATGAGCTGCTTCCAGGCCACAAAATGGGCAACCCATTGAGCAAAGGTAGCTTGCACAGTAGTCACTCCACTCAGCCCAAATACTCCCCTAGGCCACGGTGTTCTAATCTACTGTACTTTCTTCTTTCCCCAGTCTCTTTAATTTATCTCTCTACAAGTCATTTATGTTTCAATTGCTATCTGTGATCTGTTGCTATGGCGCATAGTGATTCCATGTTCCATGCAGCAGAAGCTCACGAGATTTCTTTTTTGGACTTTGGGTAGAGAAGTAATCTGTCATCCGCTACTTGAGATTAAATTACAAGTATATAAGGAGACTATACTCTTGTCTCAAGAACAAGTAGTTCACACACCGCACAGGTTCAGTCCAGTCGATATGATAAAGCCCTGTGACACTCAGAGTCTAACGCCCCCTTAAAGAATATAAAATTAATTATTTAGTTAATGATAGCGAACCAGGCCCAATAAGATCTCTATGTGCTATACCGGAAAATAATACCCCTAGCAGGGTGAAAATAGTACTGCATCCCCTATATGAATCTCGGGGCACTCACAACAGTGAGTTAAGGTTAATCCTGAAATGAATCTCAACCATTCCTGATTTATCAATTATTAAAACCACTGACCTTCTGTCTGTGAAGTTCAAACAATTACAACCTAACTGACTCCGTTAGTCCACTATTACAACTTAGATCACTAATGAAATAGTAAAAAAAATCTTAGACTCCAGTTCGTATTTTATGGAATGTGGTATTAAGGTTGAGAAATGGATTCCTTTAAGATACCCCCTGATTTTCGAGGTATTGGCGCCTAAGGTGGAAAAAGAAAGAATAAATGTGGAAAGTCGTAAGTTAAATCCAGTACTTCGAGGTGCAACAGGTCCAACAGATACATCACTTTGCAACAAATTCTTTGTCTTGTATCAACAGAAAGAGCATGGTAGCCAGGAACGTAACAGACATCAATGGTTGGGCAGCATCCATGCCACAAAGAATTTGATTGACAGAATATCTAAATAATCTGCTATCACCAAGGAACTACCATTTCTTGCATTATTATTGATAGACAGCTCCATGAGCCCTGAAGAAGTCTAATTTATGAGACGAAACGCGTTGGCTAAAAGGAAAAATGTACATGCAATTCTGGATTTTTAATCTGTTGTTGATCATCATCATAAAGAATTGAAAAAGAAGCACCATTCAAGTCCGGACCTGTTTATTATGAGACTCACTTCTTGATTTACTGTGGATACCAGAGACTGTTTAAGACATTTCCTTGATGGGTGCTGATTCCATATTTCTTGCTTTGTATTTTGGGCTTTGCCCATGAAGGAACAGACAGGGTTGTGTTCCTTGGTTTCATGAGCACCATCACCAAAAGGTTGTAGCCACAGATGTTAGCAGACGCAGGCCTTTTTTGCCTTAACCCTTGTACATAATTGTTTTTGATTTATTAGTAGTCAAGGCTTATAAAGTAACTTTTGGGATTCCCAGGTCAGTGGGTCAAACTGAAATAAGATTGGCGTTTGGTCCCCAGAGACAGCTTTTGGTATTGCAGAGGGATTTTCTGAAATGTATGTACTCTATGCTCTCTTCCGGCCCTGCTTCCCTAGCGAAAAACTTCTGACTTGAAATAACTAAATCTGCTTATGCTGCTACCTGGAGATCTCATATTCTAAATTGCTTAGATGATATTGGCCTGCGTGAACTGAGAATGCCCAATTATAAAGTATTCCTAAAAAAACGAATTATAGCTAAATCCCTTAATGAGGATAAAACAGTTTTAGCCGCAAAAAATTTGCATGGTATGTGATTAACTCAAACAAGTCTTTACATATCCAGCCAAAACTTAATGCCCACGTTTCGGCAAAAATCAAAAAAACATTTTCAAAAATAAGATTGGGAAGAAATTCCGCTAAGGAGAGGACGCCGTCTTGGATTCAGCAGTGGCCTGACACCAACTGCAGCCTCTCTGTGGCCATGTGAATCTTTTTGCATATAGTATGCGTGTGTCCTAAATTGCTTAAAATATGGAGCAGATTTTTAAATCCCCTATTTGTGAAGATTGGGGTCAGATTTACTCGACAGGTGTTTCCGCTGCTATGTCAATTGATAACGTTTTTAGTTGCTGCCGAAAAATGTTTGGTATCAACTGTTCAAGTATCATGATCAAATCCATTGGCTTCAAGAGAAATCTTGAATGCATTTTTTCAGCTTATTTGCACTGTAGGGCCTCTTGTGGAATTTAGTGTCTATGCTGCTAGGGTAACACTTAGAAATGTAAATAATGAAGTTATTTTGTCTCCAATGGAAAATACTGATGCACTTTATAGCCTGTTTGCACAATAGAACTACTGTTTACCCCATGCTTGCTCCTTAATACGTAATGATCCAGCCCATGCCCGAATAGATTTTATAGTTGATTTGTATAATGATTGATGAAGTTAATTTGTTTTATTGCATAAATATGAGTGTATTTATAAATTGTCAAGAATATTTTTATCATTGTTTTAAAAAAAAACACTCACAAATAGTTTTATTATTGGCCTGTAATTACATGTGATAATGTTTTTTTATATATTGTCCGATTATTGAGATGTTATAATAGCAATGATTTTTGTTAATCAAGCAATAAAGATTGTATTAATTCATTCAGTTCAGCACCAATTCATTTTCAGCAGATACTGCCCCTTGAATCACCTACGCAGGGATCTGCAGTGCAAATTGCAGTGCACTATTCATTGCTCACCATTAGGGGTCTTCCTGAAATGTAAGACAAATGGGCTGTTACAAGCATTCATGACATGTGCAGAGCCAGCGATACCCCCAGAACTGAGGGACTGCATGCCACACCATGTCTGGGCAAGGAACAATGATGTGGGGCAGGTACTTAATAATCCACCTGTATAGATTGAGTTAATACCAGGGGTGCTACTACCATGCGTTCCCCAGTACAACATTTCTAAGGTAGGAGAAGCAGGTATATCCCCAATAATAAAAGACCTTTTGCAGCAGGGCATAATAAAAGAAACAAACTCCAGCCCCTGCCACACCCCAATATTGCCTGTGAAAAAAGCTTCCGGTGGCCCATATGTGGTCCCAGTGTACAGGGTTACGCAGGACCTCCGCGAATTGAACAAAGTAGTGATACCTTAATTTACTGGGTTTCCTAACACAGCCACCATCCTGTCAAACATTCCACTTACAGCCACCCACTTTATTGTGTTGGATGTTAGCTCCGCCTTCTTCAACATTCCCCTGCACCCCAATAGCCAATATCTCTTTGGGTTCTCATTCAGACAAAAAAAGGTATACATGGTGTAGGTTACCACAGTGGTATACAGAGTCACATCCATTTTTTCTAATGCTTTGAAGATAGATTTGGAATCCCTGGAACTGCCTTGGGGATCCACCTTGATCCAGTATATACATAACGTACTGTTGCACTCACCCTCACAGACAACCTGGATGGAAGACACTGTGGCCCTCCTGTGTCATCTAGCAATGAAGGGCTATAAAGTGTCCCAATTAACTGCAGTTGTGCCTCACAAAAATACAGCATTTGGTTCACAAATTGCTCAAAGAGACATGTAAAACATTACCAGACATAATTTCCATCATTACACATTTTCCCTGACCACAGAGACAGAAAGAGGTGCAGGCTTTTCTTAGGGTGGCGGGCTACTGCAGGCACTAGATATCACATTTTTCCTTGATTGCCCACCCACTGCAAGCATTAACTCGTAAAGATGCCCCAGACCTTGTACCATGGTCCCATGATTGCAGCAAGGTATTCTATACCCTGAAACATGAGTTGGGTGTGGAACCACCACTGGGACATCCAGATTACACCAACAAATTCCACCTGCTCTGACATGAAAAATGAGTGTGTTCACTGGGGTTGTTGACACAAAAAAACGTGGATCCTTCTACCACTCAGTGGCCTACTACTCTGCCTCTCTAAATCCTGTTGCTGCAGTCTCCTGCCATGCCTGCGGGCAGTAGCTGCGTTAGAACAATCAGAGAATGTTGTACTAGCAAACACCTAGGTCTTATATGTTCCACATGCGGTGGACACCCTATTGACAACAACAAAGATGCAGCACCTTACCAATGTGCGCCTCACTAAGTATGAATCAACACTGTTGCACCACACATTGTCATTACAGGATGTAGCACTCTGAACCCTGCCTGTCTACTGTGTGTTATAATGCTGACCCAACAATTGATGATGCTTTCCATGATTGCGTGCTTGTGATTCACAAATACACCAAGGTATGACAAGACCTAAATGACCCACCATTCCCAGATGCTGAAGGAGATCTAATTGTTGATGGTTCATGTCTCGGAGATGACACAGGAACACTGCAGGCTTCCTCTGTGGTGGCAATTGCTAATAATTGCTAGAAGGGTCAAGGTTGACAGTGGTCAAAAGTGCCCAAGCAGAGGAACTTGTGGCACTGACAAGGGCATGCAAACTGACACAGGGAAAAACAGCAAACATATACACGGACAGCCAGTATGCCTTTGGGGTAGCCCATGATTTTGTCCAATTATGGGTAATGAGGGGATTGCTCACCTCAGCAGGTCCTCAAATGCATCATGCACCACTGAATGTGCAACTTCTGCAGGTCTTGCTATTACCAAGGAAAGTAGCTATAATTAAATGTGCAGCACTGATCTCTTCCAAGGACTATGTTTCAAGGGGAAATGTATTCATTGATGGGGAGCCTAATAGAATAGTATTAACAGGGTTGGAACTTGCAATGGTTCACTTAAACTCAACCCCACATGTGACACAAATAATGGATGATTCAATGTACTTTGACCCTAAGTACATTCAGAAACAGACTGGAATAGAGGAACAGGAAATTTGGAAGAAGGAAGGATGGGTGTAGACAAAAGAGGGATTGTGGATGGGCCCTAATGGTAATGTATGTTTGCCTATGCCAGTGCTTTCTTCCATGGCCCACCTCTTTCATGGTACTTCACATGTGGAACATGATGTAATGATTTGTTTCTTTTCCCAATGTTGGTACAGCACGAAGTTCCAGCAAACTGCAGATCGCCTATGCAGACAATGTACTGTTTGTGCACAGTACAAAACTGGGAGAGAACACCAACTGCTCCTGGCCACTTTTCATCTCCACACGGACCTTTTGAATGCCTACAGCTGGGTTGCATCGACATGCCAGCTATTTACAAATATAACTACATGATTGTCATCTGGTGCATGTTTATCAAATGGACTGAGGCATACCCAGCAAGGAACTGTGATGCACAAACCTTTGCTAAATGCCTCTTGAAGGAACGGATCTCACACTTTGGGGTCACCATGCTTTTGAGTTCTGACAACGGACCAGCGTTCATATCCCAAGTGATTGGTGAATATGCAAAAGGCTTGGGGCCACACAGAAACTACATTGCGCATATCACCCACCACCAGCAGGTGGGAGAAGAAATGGTGTGTTGAAAAACAAAATAGTAAAGATCTGTGCATCCACTGAACTGTCCTGGATTGCTGCACTACCATGATATCTTGATACCATGATATCATGATATCTTGATGCCATGATACCATGATACTTGATATCCATGAGAAGCAACCCTGACTAAAAAACTGAGTCCACATGAGATCTTGTTTGGCTGTCCAGTGCACATCCTGGGCCACATGTCTATTGTTCCTCTGTCAATATCGGATGATTTGCTCTAGCAATACTGTAAAAAAACTAACAGAGACATTTCCATTATCTTCATTGCCAGGTGGTGCAGGCTCTCCCTGAAGCAGACACACCACCAGTTCAAGGGCTCTAGCCAGTTAACCGGGTCTGGGTAAAGGTCCACACTAGGCGGCATTGCCTCCAGCCTCGATGGAAGGGACCATACCAAGTCCTCCTGACAACTACAATAGCAGTCAATGCAAGGGGCTGACCTCCTCGACCCACGGCACTCACATCAAGAAAGCGAGAGCCCACAGCGAGAGCCCCTGGCTCTGACCCCTCTGCCAACAGTAGCACCTGCAGGACATCGTTACAATCTTCGTTCCACTAATAGTGCCTAAGTGGCTTTGAAGTGTTGGTAACCTCTCAAGCTACACAGGGTACCACTGAATGGTTTTGTGACCTTTCAAAACTTTTGAGGTTTCTCGTTCTTTCATTCTTTGTTCCTTTTCTACAAGCCACACATTCCAATGCCTGGAATATTGCCACACATGCAAAATAAAGAAAAGAAGTGGCCCTGGGTGCTGGCTGCAGCTTGCAGCCCAATTCCTGAAATTGTTATCACAACAGTGGTTATACTCTTTGCTGACCACATCTCTGTACCATTACTCAACGCACCAAAGACAGTCATGAATAATACAGAAATACTGTAACAACTGCTGCCACCTAATTCGTCAATAGAAATTGATGTAAGAGTATGGGGAAAAGGAGCATACAATATTGAGAGAATATGAAAAAGACACATTTATTTTTATTTTTAGAGTTTTCTATAGCGCAAACAAGCAAACAAGACCCAAGGCAGGGTAACGAAGCGCTTTATGTAAAAGTAATGAATGTATCAGGATGCTTTGTCTGTACGTTTGCCAACACATGCTGAAGAAAATAGAAGGTGCAATGTAATTCCAGTGGGGAAGTATGCAGGCTGTACCATGGTAAGGGATATGCTTCTAACTCAACACAATATAACAATAAAAACAGGTTGCACACTTAAAAGCACAAGCACAGCCACTGAGCGTATTCCACCACCAAATCTCGTCCACTCAACACCTGAAAGCTCACCATGAATGGATATGCAACCCAATAAGGAGGATCAGTTGCTGTTAGAGGGATTTGTAACAAGTCTAAGGCAAGATGTGGGCAGGGGAACAGACTGCGTGGCGTAGTGGACAAGAGGGCGGAGGACCTGTAGGTGCCAAGTCTAGAAGTACAGGACACAGTGATGGTGTCTGGTGCATACTGGGCCCCAACATGACAGGCTAATTAGTACAGCTTGCTCAGGGAGTGCACAATAGCATACATGGGAGGAGTAGCATGTGTGACATGCATAATTGATTAGCAGAGGGTGGGATGCGGAAGCAGGTTTTTCTGTCTTGCATGGAATCCATTTTGTCTTACTCATTCAAAGATGACAAGTCCTGTAGAACGTACGCAACATGCATATGACCTTTTATGAACTAATGTACCCTGTTGAAATAAAAACAACATCTACCGCAGTATATTTCAAGACTTGCTCAAGAACACCACTCGTGATTTGCAATTAAATGTTAGCTAAGCGAATTTTGGGACTGTTAGGCATTGCCACCATACTGTATATGGTTGGGGCAAAGTGTCCACCTCTGATTGGCTTATTGCTTGCGTAGACTTGGAAATACCCCCGTATCACAATCTATCATGGAAGTACCACACGTTATTAGCTTCTTCTGATTGGCTCTGTACATAATAACTGTATTATATGTACCATCTGACAATGGACATGTAATATATTGGTACATAATTAATGAGACATATGATTTCATTTGATATGTAATGAAACACCTTTTTACCGTTTGCAAGAATAAAAGATTGTGATGTACTTCTCCAATTTGGACATTTGGTTGTTAGTTCAACTGTCTCTGTGTCACGTTAATATATTTTATATCTCCATGTGATCTCAAGGAGTCTGTTACTGATTTTTATTTAGACTTCTACAGCACCGAACGATACCAGCAACACACAACAAATAATTGTAAATTTCGTACCTCCCTGGAAATGAAGTTCAGTGTCCGGTGCACATCGATACAGGTCGCTCCAGACGATACTGGTCACACACAATAAAGAGTTGCAAATTTCGTACCTCCCTGGAAATGAGGCACAACGCCTGGTGTGCATACTGGTCGCACCAGGCAATTCCGGTCACACACACAGGTGCAAGTTCAGCAGTGCCACACCAGGTAGAATGCTGCACCAATACCGGCATGCCCTAACCTCGGAGGGTCGCATCCCGAGAATCAGACTCCGCACCAATGAGCATTCAGTCCCATGTCGCACGAGAGAGAGGTGGCACGATACACAAAGTGGGCCAAGCTGGATCCCGCAACCAGTGAATCTGCTCAGTACCAACAAGATGCGTATGCATGTTGAAATCCCCACGATGCCGGGCACCTCTCCTTAGATGTGGACAATGTTTTTGGGACTCGGCACTAGAGAATCCGGTTTCCAGGCAGAATTCTTAGTTCTACGCTCACGCAGCACTCCCAGTTAGGACCCAGAAGACAATATGGGCACTTAATAGGACACCGCTCTCCAGGTGTCACAAGTAGACATGTGGGTCCCTCGTGGGAGGTCTTTGGTGTCCCAGAGACCTCCAACAGAGAACAGGTGCAAGTCAACAAGCCTTTGGAGAGCACACTTCAGGCTGCCACACAGCAGCAGGTCATCAGCCCAGGCCACACACTATTCAGGAAGGGCGCATGGTCCCTTTCAATGGCAGACATCCTCCTTGTGCACAACAGATTCCTCTGCCAGTGTGCATCACATAGTTCCAGGTTCCTGAACTACCTGAGCAGCAGCACACGTGCACCTGCTCTGTTTTTCACCTATCACTTGCTTCACCCCTTAAGACTTGGGGTGCTCCAGTGGTCGTGAAAGGTCCCCTCAGGATTGGCCAGTGGTTTAGAAAGGCCAACCAGAGCATAATTGTAATTGCGCACACACAGGTCTGCAACAGTAAGCTTGACATGTGTTTCAAACATCATAGATGCAAGTGTGGACACAAAGGCCTGCAGTGGCAGACTGGAGACATGTTTAAAAAACATGCGCGCACACAGGCCTGCAATGGCAGGCTATGACACATGTTTAAAAACATCAGTTAAGCACCACTTCTTAACCCCTTCCATGCTGAAGACGGCCCCCGGCCGTCATGAATCACGGTGCTCGTGTGCTGATAAAGGCTAGGGGCCGTCATGAACCCGCCACTCAATAAAAGTGCCGCACAGGCACAGAATCGCGGCTGCGCCCAAGGGGTTAACATATGTAGGAAGAGCCTAGAGCTGTAAGGCCACAAAGAAAGAAGACGCTCTTTGGTGGTGATTGCTGTGGGCAGCTCTGCGAGGACTCCAGAGCCCAGGAACCAGGGGTGGCCGCGGAGCACTATTGCCAGCCCCTCCCACCTCACCTGCTGGGCCATATATTTATCGTTAGCTTCCCGCATCGCGAGACGCTCGCGGGCAGTTGCCAGGCTACGCCCGGGCAAAGGCGGACCGTCTGTGGCCGTCCGGGGCCGACCGAGGCAGGGCAGGGCCTGGTCCCTTGGCGTTATAATATAAGTGGACCTATTAAGAGCCCTGGTAAGATCTTTTATAACCAGGACATAACAGTGGTTGCTAACCTTTATATTGTTGTATAAAGAGTCTTCTTTTTTCCCTCTGCAATTTAGAACTCACAGTATTTAGTGATTTTTAACTCTAGTATAGTGCTTCACCAACGATGGAGAAACGTAAGAGTACCTCGGGCACTCTAGATGCATACCTATTGATAGCTGAATCTCTAATCAATCATGAACTACATCTAACAGAGCGTAGGATTTCACTTGATCCCTCACAATTTCCATCGATTAGGGAGGAGGACCCTAACACTTCCTTACTACTGACAAATTCTCCCTCCCTAATTTTTTCTCCCTCACCTGTGGATTCCCCGTTATTGAAATAACCTGAAATTCGAGAAAGGCCCCCTACAACCCCCATCCCAAGAGGTAAGGGCCCTCAAACTCGGGGTCAATCCAAATTAAGGAAAGGTCGAGTAACGGCCACAAAACAAAAGGGAGGCAAGTTGGCCAAAGAGGGAAAGGCGGCAGTTGGGGCCGGTTTCTGCTCACTGGGAACCCAAACAGATGAAAGCCAACCCCATTCTGTAGCCCAGCTAAGCCCCATCATTGATAGTTCGCATGCAACCGTACACAATCTAGGGAAACACATGGAGACACTTATAAAAACCATCTTAGAACAAAAAATCTCTGAAATGGTTGCCCTCCTATATTCCACTTTTGACGAAAAACTCACTCGTATAGAGAGCAAGATGGACCAAATGAAAGAGGATTGTGAACTATTTAGAGCCCGTTCAGAAGCTCCCAATATGATACTTAGTGTAAACAACACAGTACCGCCATGAAGAGATTCACCTAATCAACCTAATAAAACTGTTCGGTCTGGTTCCCCCTTGGTCCTGCAACAAGTGAACCAAAATATTATCATTGGGGGCCCCACACGAAGGTCACTCATAGGGAGCAGAACCACATAAATCTTGGGCAGAAGAAGGCGAACTACAATGCCCCCAATAGCAGGGCTCAACCAAATAGAGATTCTCTAAATCTCCCACCTGCATCATGTCCCTATGTCTTGGTACTAACGGGTGTCCCATCCTTAAACCAAGGAACGCCCTAATCCTGGTTCTCTCTCGGGAACAAAGTGGTGGATTAGTTAGTAAAACACAAGCACTTTAACCCTCAGAACATCAAGCAAATCTTCATGGTCCGGAGAGTAAGGGTGGGCGTAAAATCCGTTTCGCGGGCGAATTTGCGGCTTTTCCGCGATTTCGCAATCCGCGAATCTCGCGAAATCGCGGTAAAATCCGCGAATCAGCGGGGACGAATTTTCAGCCAAGCAAGGGTTACAGCAGCAGGTGCAAAAGTTGAACCTAATTTCTTTGTAACCTTTTACAAAAGGGTTACAAACAAATTAACTTCAACTTGGACACCTACTGCTAATTGCTTCCTGGCGCCTCGTTGCCTACTTGCAACTATTCTCTGACCCTGCTCTGACCCTTGATGCAGGGTCAGAGAATAGTTACTAGTAGGCAACGAGGCACCTATCCAAGGAATTAAACCTCATCAGGAAGCACTTACAGATATAAAAAACAGGAGGAAGGGAGAGGATGGCAAATACACCCATTTTGAGTTGTCAGGAGGGGTTAAACTAAAAGAGACCTTTACAGCACAGTTTTCATATGCATTTTGCTAAAAATAAAAAGCTGTATGTTCTGTAGGGGCAACTCAGGAATCTGGCCCTTCAGAGATCCAGCCTCTCTTTCTTTCTCTCGTTCTCTCTCTCCCTCTCTCTTTCCCTCTCATTCTCTCTCTTTCTATCTATCTATCTATCTATCTATCTATCTATCTATCTATCTATAAATCTATCCATCTATCTATCTATCTATCTCTCCCTCTCCCATAAACGACTGTATGGGTAACTTCGCTATGTAAGCGGCTCGCGAAGACGCAAAAAACCCCGCGAACACGCAAAAAACCCAGCGAACACGCAAAAAAACAAAAATCCGCAAATTCGCACACATTCACGAATTTTGCGGATCGCAAATTCGCAAATCCGCGGATCGCTCATGCTTACCGGAGAGTAGGATGGGTTGGTCCCTCCCAAAAATGTAAACAAAACAGGTGATGGACAAAATGTGGATCAATGTCACACATTCACCCCAGTCCATCACCTGTTTTGTTTGCAAATTCCTCCCAAAAATGTATCCAGGGTGACTGCATTGTTATTATTTTAATACCCCACGAATTGTTTGCTCACTCCTAGCCGAAAAGGAGGAAACCTTGACTCCACCAACAGCAATACTTTCTGTCCCACTTGGTTTCTTCTATAGAACGACCCCCAATCCAGCAACGAATACTAATGGTTCTATCCTAACACAGAAAAGATTTGAATCTCTGTCATTAATAGAGGAGGTAGACTGACAACCAACTTTTCCAATAGGTCCTGTGTGGTCTAATTTGAAGAGAGTAAGCTAAGATGGGCAATGGCTAATAGTCCCCGACCCCCCCCCAATATAACTAATTTCTGGTAAACTCTCTGTGTCCTATCCCCCAAATTGTCCCGCCCCCCCAAGGAACAGGCCCTGGAGCTACCAACACCCAGCTATGATCCCAAAGTAAGTCAATTAATCTCTCATGAAATAATGCACTCAGAATTAGCCGCAGTTTCTCTAACATTGTAGCCCCCCTTCCAAAGAAGAGAGCCTAGTAAATTCACCCCCCCAGACAGTAGCTTATTCTTCAGGAGCGATTTCTATTAAAGTAATTTTTTGGAATATTGCCGGTCTCCGATCCAAGATCAATCAAGAAGGGTGGATAACATTTGTGCGGTGTTATGACATCCTTTGTTTTCAGGAGACATTGGCAGTATCACCTATCCACCTTAATGGATTCAAAACTTTCTTTTCTCCGGCACTCACCTCATCCTCAGGGCGAGCTAAAGGTGGGTTGGTGGTTTATGTTTCCAACCTAATTCACCCTGTAGAAACCAGTACCATAAAAAACGAGGTGAATTACCAGATAATTTTAATATCTGTAAATAAATCAGTCTATATAGTGGTAGTAAATTTCTACAACAACTTGCAGGAAATTAATCTAGTGGAGACACTGAAGGAAATACGTCACTTCCTTTTAGATTATATCAATATCAAACATGCAAAAAAACCATACTTATGTGGAGCGGTGATTTCAATTTGCCCTTATGTGAGAGAAGCAATAATACCACCTGCGGCTACCTGGATCTCCAAGAGAATAACATTACTCATTTCCTTCACTCCCGTAAAGGGGAGTGCATGAATGAAACAATGTCATTACTCCAATTGGCTTTTGCTAACGAGCTGTTAACATCTGCCGTTGATTAAAGCCCCACTTTTAACGACAGAGGAGTGTCCAGTTGCATTGATTTCATTCTCATGACAAGTGGCGCCCCCAATCTTATTACCAACTTTATAACGCATGATAGAGTATTTAGCGATCATTTTCCCATCACAGTCACCATGCAACTGCTAGAAGCTCGGAAAAAACCAAAAACACTATTTCGGGATGAAAACCTTACCATGAACAGATTAAATGGCTACGCAATACAGTGGACCCGCACTGACCCCGAAATGATAACTGAAAAGGTCATTAGAGAGGCTAAGACAGGGGTTAGTTTATGCCTGGCCGAGAGTTCATCTCCTCAGGAGATCATAGCCAATTTCAAATTGATAACTAAATATGTAAATGAAGCTTTAACTATTTTTCCCAATGGAAAAAGAAATTCCAAGACCACCTGGTTTAATTCTTCCTGTTCCAAAGCTTATCCCCCTTAAAGTAGCCCTCAAAAAATCCCCTAAAGACAGGGTCAAGGTTATCCAACTAAGAAAATCATATAATAAAATCCTTCAGCAGAGAAGGCACCAATTGAAAGAGGAACACTGGGCCGCCTTACATAATAGCTGTAAAATCAATGACACCGCAGCATTCTGGGAGGTTATAAATTCACCCTTCCTCTCAGCCCCAAGAGAGAAAAACAAAATAGAAACCACAATCACCGAAACTGAATGGATAGCCTATTTTTCCCAGATGTTTAGACTTACGGACTCTATTATTGAAACATCTGGTACCCTGGGGCAAGGGCCCGAAAACTCAACTGTTCTTCCTAGCTCATTGGCATTAGATTTCACTTTGGCCGAAGTTGTGCAAGCCCTGAAACTAAGCAGAGGAGGAAAAGCCCCGGGCCCGGACGATGTTCAAGTGGATCTATATAAATTTAAAATGGATCTATGGGCCCCTTTATTATTGAGGGTTCTAGAAGCCACAGGAAAGTTTGTACTCCTGGACTCTTGGCCGGAGTCCATCTTGGTCTCGGTTTTCAAAAAGGGTAACCGTAACAGTCCAACGTGTTACCGTCCCATCTCTTTACTTGATTCGCTGGGAAAGGTGGTGGGCCGAATCCTATTAGGACGTCTGCAGTGCTGGACGGAAGATAACAACGTCATATCTGACCTCCAGTACGGCTTCAGGGAAGGCCTCGGCACTATTGAACAGGTTCTTAACCTTACATTGATAAGAGATAAATATGTAGAGGCTAAGGGCGCTCCATTATACATGGCATATGTAGATCTGACCGCAGCATTTGACTGTGTGCGCCACATGAAACTTTGGAACATTCTCATAGAAATGGGGGTCGACAAGCTCTTGGTCAATTACCTGCGAGAAATGTACTCCAACGCAACTGCAAAGGTGAGATACGGTGAGGGGGGCCAGTTATCTTCACCCTTCAAAGTGGAGCGGGGAGTAAGGCAGGGCTGTGTCCTGGCTCCCTTCCTTTTTACTCTATATAGAAATGGTCTGGAAACAGCCATGTTGGAAGGGAGCCAGGACCTTCCCCCAGTTCAGAACCGTTGTATTCCCGCACTTCTATATGCGGACAACGCAGTTATTATTGCCTGCACTCCCCTTGAATTACAGCGTTCCCTAAATCGTTACAACTTATTTATGTCTCATTTAGATTTAAAAATCAATATAAAAAAGACCTTCATAATGACTTCTGGTAAAAAGGTACGAAAGGGAAACACTATATTTTTAACAATTTGCAGGATTGACCACACTCCGACTTACCACTATCTGGGAGTGGTTATAGACGAAAAGGGCACCTGGAAAAGGGCAATTGAGGTTAGAAAACTTCAGTTCTTGAAAGCAACAATGGCCTTAGTTGCATTTACACAGAGGCTTGGAAAAAGACCCCCCAAAGAGATGCTTCAAATTTATCACGCTAAATGTGTTAGCACAGCCATCTACGGGGCTGATGTTTGGGGGCACAAGCAGTCTGAAACTATACAAAAGGTTGAAAATAGCTTTCTACGATTCTTACTCGCAGTACCACAAACTACTTCAACATACAGTTACCATATAGAGTTGGGTATCCCCTACATTTCCGACATTATCCGGATGCCACCAGCCCTATTATGGCACCGCATCTGGACAACTAACAAATTAATATTCTCCCAAGTCAGATTGTGTTAAATTAGAACATGCCCACAAGATTCTATGGCTACAGTATGTTAAGACGTTCCTTTGTGATCTTGGCCTCCAGAATTATTATTCCAATCCACTAGAAATGGTCAGGATCTCAAGAAAGATGCTAAGGAATGAATGCTTAAATCACCTAGCGGATCTCCGACTGTCCGCCGAAGTGAATAAAATCTCTGTACAGCATTCATTGCTAATCCAAACGACAGACACGATCCAGCCCTACTTAACTATGAAGTTATCTAAATTTGATACATTTTTATTGATTAGATTTAGACTAAATATATTTCATCGCCTTTTAACGTTCCCATTCCAAAATGATTGGTCCAAGCAGTTAACACAATGTCCCTGTGATGGTATCTCAATGCAGTCTCTTCTTCATGTAACGTTATTCTGTAAATTCTATTCCGAACTTAGAAAACGTTGGCCGACCCCAATGCTGAAAACTATTGGTCTCTGACACTGCCGCCCTGCTCTTCTGGTTCCTCAAAGGCTGCACTCAGATTTTATAGCTTTAAACACAGCAAGGTTTTTAAAATTCTGTATTAGGCACCGAACCAATTTACAGCCTGAGACCAATTTTATCTTAAAAAATACTGTTAAATGATGTTTTGAACATACCTACGTAATATCTTAAATTATGTTTAAGAACGCACTTTAGGAAGTTACCATAGACTGTATTCAACTCCTTTGATAATAAGTTGGAGTAGGAAATTTTATCATGTATTCTGTCTTGGTTTTTAAGTGAAGTATCCAGTGTAATTTCCATACTGCAGCATCTAGTTCACGCAGGGCTCCCCATGGTGTAACTTTTGCGATTTTTTACTTCCTGATGATATTTTAGAGCACTTCGATGAGCCCAGAATCAACTAAGCACTTTATTTGAGCTATTTGCACAAGAGGACTTCTGTTAAGAACGTTTTGCAATCTCTCTAATTCAGGAACTGTCTTAGACTTTTCTCAACGAAAACAGTTAGTTTAGGCTGCAAAACTCAGATGTTTTGTCTTATATTTATTTATTATCGACAACTTGGCAATATAATCAATATTTTTATATTTGTGATGATTTTAAATATGTATATTTGCATCTGCTTGTATGGTTTTGCACTGCATACCGAATAAAGCTTTTTAAGGCCTACATGATATAAAAAAAAATAGAAAAAAAAATAAAATCAGCACAACCACAAAACCACCATGAGGCTACTCCCTGTTTAAACTAAAGCTATAGTTTTAAAAGTAATTCAGCAATTCACCAATGTTGAACCATGGGAAGAAAAGACCTCCTAGGCAGAAAAAAAACACATTGGGATTATTCACTACTTGGGCAGGGAACACACAGGTATACCTGCACTGCCTTTCCCCTACAACCAGCCACACCCCTCTGGGCTTACCCTAGAGGTATCCTAGTGGTAGTAAGCGGCCCACTCAGCAGTGGCTAATGGTTTAGAAATGCCAACCTGAGCACCAGTGCATCTGCACACATACATGCCAGCAATGGCAGGCCTGATATATGTTTGAAGGCTGTTCTGGGCGGTGGCACAATCAGTGCTGCAGCCCATTAGTAGCCAGTATAGACCTGCCCTGGGTATGTGGTGTACCTTTTTACAGGGTGCTCACTGGTATCACACCTAAACCAATCAGATAGGCACCACTTCCTAGCATATGTCGGAAGGACGCAGGCTCTTTCACACTGCTTTACAGTGGGAAAGTGCCCGGAGTCCTAAGGCAATGGAAAGAGATTCAGAAAATACCTTTAGGAAATCCCCTAAGAAGGGCCATGCCCAACATATCCCAAGTGAAAGCAGAGGCTTGACTATTTGCAAGCATTTCTCCTATCACATTTGGTATGTAAAATCTTAAATGATGGTGGCAGGAAGGTGTAGGGTGCTAGTAACCACTAGACAGCAAGTCTGGAGGGAGGAGGGGAGGAGATTGGGTGGTGATAGGGGAGGGAGATCCAGAGGAAGTGACTTGGGGTGTATGAAAACAGGTGCCACTGGATGAGGAGAGAAAGGGTGCCAAAAAGAAAAATGTGTAGAAAATGAGTTAGACAGAAGGAAAGAGGCAAGAGTAGGTGTCAGGAGAATTGCTGCCACAGGGGGTCAATACTTGCTGAGTCTCAGCTTTCAGAAGACATTTCCCTCAGTTGATCTTCCTGGATTAGTGCTTTGCCTTCACAGGACGCCCATAATTGTGCTACAGATCATGCAATGAAAGGGAGAGATAGAGAAGAAGCAAACGTTTCTCTCCTGCCCACCTTCTTTTTATTGACTCAGCAGCAGTGTAGGGACAATGAAAGGAGAGTTGATCCAAGGTTTATTTTTTAGATTTTGCTGGGTTTTTGAAGCAAATGACAGAATCTTTACATAAGTTCATTATGTGGGATTGTATTACAAATCACATAATGCTGGATGTTCTGCAGAAAAAGCCAGCTAAGATCTACCCATCAGTGAAACTACTCGTCCAGTCCCTTAAGCCTTCACGGTAGTGCCTTAGGCTTCGGCGTTAGCAGACTTCGAGTGAGTACCAGTGATGGAAGTGAACTATCTTGATGAACTGGATGAGATAGCAGCAACCCCTGGTTCAGGCTCCTGAAGACCTCACTTTAGGTATCTTGAGTTACAGAGCAAGGCTGCACTTTCCCAATGTGATACATTTTATACAAATAAACACGGAAAGAAGTTCAACAGGTGTTTCTATTCTTTTGCCAGTATTTCACCATTAACACAAAATCTGAATTCCAAAATATAAAGCACCTTCCTTCCTTTCTACCTTCCCTTACTTTGATTTTCAAATGCTATATCTACTAATTAAAGTATCTGTTATGTAATCGGGTGTGTAGCAAATGGGTTTCGCCCATTGGGTCTACCAGGATTATATGGCCGAGATACCCGCCACCCCCTCTCAACACAATCCCCAAAAGGAGGGAAACCGGAAACAGTTCTTGAAGTTTTTGGAAGTGGGATGGAGTGACCATCCCGGCCGTATTTATTAAAACAAAATTAAAACATTAAACGTTTCATGTTATGTACAATTTCATTACCATATTGCGATGTTTGGCTAACCTTAACAGTTTCTCTAATACAGAGGTTCTCCTAGCCGAACTAGCATCCTACAAAACATTTCTTGACATATTGAAATTGTACAACCTAACGTTTAAGGGCCAACGGCAAGGTCATAACCGGTGTCAAGATCCCTAACCAGACTTACCCCTCCCACTTGGGCTGGGCGACAGCACGGAGGCGTACCTCAAGTGCAACTATTACCAATTTCCCTTGACTTGACGGGGGCACCTAAAGACTCGACGCCAGTTAAAGGTCGTTCGAATACTCGTGTGAGGTATCTAGAAGGTACCGTAGACCTTATCCCAACCCCACACAACTTACCGCATCTGCCGTCGCAGATGTCACTGGCCCCGGGAAATTCCCCAGGAGGGGGCTGTAACCCCTCCTACAAAGGAAGGGGCCTTGACCGCCTTTCCTTTACTTCCGGCGACCCATCCTTAGAAGGGACCGCCTCCCCATTGAGGGGCCAATGGCCACCTCTCCCGAGCGCTCCCATCCGTGTTGGGTGACGCCCACTCATAGGGATCTACTAATTAGTGCTCACCGATCATGACCTTACCGCCTACCAAAATAAATACGACAGTGCAAATTAACCTACGAATACATTGGCCACTATGACCGAAAGAGCATGCATTAAAATTCAACACTAAACTGAATATCTTTAATGGCAAACATTCTCAAAACGACCATTCTTTATTAACTCATCAACATGGCACTACAACCTGTATACGAAAACCGAAGCAAAATTAATCAACTTTATTATACACAACTGGCTGTCTTCAGGGGCTGGTGGGTGGGTCAAAATTGGCTCTTCGTTCTGTCCCGAGCTCACGTGCAGCGAGGAGGTGCAGCTTCAGAGCACAAGAACAAGAGGATGTCTTCTGGTCTTGCGTCCCTTTTTATCCGTCTTCAGGGTGGGCGTATACCCGCCCCTGCCTGCCCCGAGGGCGTGGCTGGCTGCGTCGGTGTCTAGGCCAGCCCACTCTAGGGCGGGAACGAGCGCGCCCCAGCTACGCCGCTTCGGGCATACCAGCTGAGACGCGCCTCCCGCCCAAAAATGGCTTCCCGGGGGGATCGAGGCACTCGGCCATACGTTCGGGGGGACCAAGTTGGTCGCCCCTTTCCATATGGCCGAGATACCCGCCACCCCCTCTCAACACAATCCCCAAAAGGAGGGAAACCGGAAACAGTTCTTGAAGTTTTTGGAAGTGGGATGGAGTGACCATCCCGGCCGTATTTATTAAAACAAAATTAAAACATTAAACGTTTCATGTTATGTACAATTTCATTACCATATTGCGATGTTTGGCTAACCTTAACAGTTTCTCTAATACAGAGGTTCTCCTAGCCGAACTAGCATCCTACAAAACATTTCTTGACATATTGAAATTGTACAACCTAACGTTTAAGGGCCAACGGCAAGGTCATAACCGGTGTCAAGATCCCTAACCAGACTTACCCCTCCCACTTGGGCTGGGCGACAGCACGGAGGCGTACCTCAAGTGCAACTATTACCAATTTCCCTTGACTTGACGGGGGCACCTAAAGACTCGACGCCAGTTAAAGGTCGTTCGAATACTCGTGTGAGGTATCTAGAAGGTACCGTAGACCTTATCCCAACCCCACACAACTTACCGCATCTGCCGTCGCAGATGTCACTGGCCCCGGGAAATTCCCCAGGAGGGGGCTGTAACCCCTCCTACAAAGGAAGGGGCCTTGACCGCCTTTCCTTTACTTCCGGCGACCCATCCTTAGAAGGGACCGCCTCCCCATTGAGGGGCCAATGGCCACCTCTCCCGAGCGCTCCCATCCGTGTTGGGTGACGCCCACTCATAGGGATCTACTAATTAGTGCTCACCGATCATGACCTTACCGCCACAGGCCCGGATAGTTGACCGGCTATCCGGGCCCCCCACAAAACTCCTAGCTAAAGGTCATGTTCCAACGTTTTTAACCATGCTAAGAAGTCTCCTATGAGTAACTCATTTCCCACCCGAGACAAATGCACACCATCCCCTAGATACATACTGTCATCATTAATACAACCGTGCGAGATAGAATGCAATGTCCTGGAACGAAACAACCTACTCACTTTGTTATTAAGTTTTCTAACAGAATGGTTCAAAGCAGGGATCGAAACAGCCCCCCGCCACACTTTTCGTGGGATCATATGAGACCACGCAATTATGCACCCCGGAACTTTCCTCGCCAACCAACTTACAGTGGAAAGCATTGCCTCCAGGAGAAGTCGTCTACCGGTGGTGACCAAATCATTGCCCCCTAAATGTACTATGACTATAGACGGCGGTGACCTCGTCCGCCCTAACAAACCCTCAAAGAATGCCTGAAACTGGTCAATACAGAGACCGCCCCTTCCGTAGAAGGACATTCTGCACCCGTATTCCCCAGCTACGTGAATCATGTCACCTGCTTCGAATACGTCAGCGGCACGCCTCACGTATGAGTGGCCCACGACCCACACCTCCTTTCTCACAGCCGGTGATGTCTGACCGCTAGCCTGGTGTTGGGTCGACTGCATAGTCCGCCCCGCCTCGAAGGCTTGCGTAACTGAAAACCAAACAAAAGACAAGAAGCGTGAGTACATTATTACAGCTTCACAACATGTGCAACCGCACATACCTCTTATAACAATTGGAGGACCAACGCCCCACTCGTTTTACTTGTTCCACATTAAGACCCCTGGCTGTAGCTTCAGTGGCAGCCCCTATCCGAAAGGAATGGGTCCCAAACTCACCCGGGTCCAAGCCCGCTGCGGTAATTGACATCGCGAGCACCCGCTGAAACTGAAACTTCGTCAGTGGGGTGGCGTCCGCGTGTCTCAACAATGTCCCCCCCCATGATGCCACCCTTCGTGCTAGGTAATCTTCTAAACACTTCACCGGACACATGGAAGACCCTGAAATCCTGCGAATGACTATGCAGTCTCCCACCCCACCTTGATCGGTTTTTGACTTGACAAAGGATACAGTCATCGTCTCACCCCTGATCTGAACGTGTTCCCGGCACAAACCCCCCACCACATCCCGCTTGTTCCTTGCTACCAGCTCACTTATCCTCATTGCCCCGTGAAATGCAAGCGTAAAAGCAGCTCGGAACAAACAGGCCTCGAACTGAGACGAGCATGTGGCGGGGAGTGTGGCCAGCAACTGGGACAACCTATCCAGACCTATCGGGCGCCTCTCATCTACTTTGCGACCCTCAAGGCGTTGCCACCCACGCAGCGCTTTCTGTACCACAAAAGACGCTGTCGGGTCCTGGATATTATGCGCCCTGGCAACAAAGGAAATGGCAGCACGATGCCTCTGGGCTGTAGCCACCGACTTCCCAGCCTTACGCAAGGACATCAGAAAATGTACTACCCAATCCTCATGCCCCCAAAGCCCCCCTCTCTCAGTCCCCAAAAAGGCTAAATAAGCCCGAAACGCCCCTTCGTATGCCTTCCTCGTCCTTGGTGCTAGACTCTCTCCCACGAGGTAACGAAGTTCGGGGCACCGAGAGACCAGAGAGCTTCGGGAAAGGGTGCTGGCTCTGGGTCCGCTGAGGGAAGGAAACCCAAGAAAGCCTGCATTTGAAAACGAGACAGTGCATCAGCAGCCTGATTCATCACCCCTGGGACATGTTTTGCTCTGAATACCACGTTCAGTTGCATACACAGTAAGACAATTTCTTTAAGCAGCCTTAAAATCATTTTACAACGTGCTGCCTGACTATTGATGCATTCTACAACGGTCATATTGTCAGACCAAAATATGACAGAGTGATTTTTGAATCCATCGGGCCAGGTTCTGAGGGCCACCAAAATGGGAAACAGTTCAAGGAAAGCAATATTACTCGTCAGCCCCTCTTCATGCCACCATGTTGGCCACCTTTGTGCCGACCATTTTGTGCCGAAGATGGCGCCGAAACCCATGCTTCCCGCTAAATCCGTCCATAGACCAAGCTCTTCAGAGGACAAGGCCGGTTTGTTCCAGACGACTCGACCATTGAAATCCGCCAAAAATGCTAACCAAATACGCATGTCTTGGCGGACCTCGGCCGATAATCTCGTGCGATGATGACCCTCTTTTAGGCCGACCATCGCCTGGGCAATTGAACGGGAGAAGGGGCGGGCCATCGGGATCACCCTTAGGGCAAAATTCAACTTCCCCACCAATTGCTGCAATTGATGCAGCGTAACTTTAGATGCAATAATACACATTTGCAGGGCTGCCCTGAATTTCGACACTTTGGCAGCTGGTAAACGAAAACAACCCTCACTAGAGTCCAACTCGATCCCGAGAAACTCGAGGCAAGTCGTGGGACCCACAGTTTTACCTGGTGCCAATGGCACGCCAAATTGATTCATTAAAACACAAAATTCAGTCAAGGCCCGGGCACATTCATCATCCCCAGCGGCCCCAAGGAACAGAAAGTCATCGAGGTAATGCATCACATTTCGAAAACCCGTTTTCTTCGTGTAAACCCATTGTAGAAAGCTACTGAATTTCTCGAAATATGCACAAGATATAGAGCACCCCATCGGCATACACCTATCCATGTAATACGAACCTTGAAACATGAATCCCAAAAGACGTTGGTCTTCCGGGTATACCGGGAGCAAACGGAACGCTGACTCGATATCTGATTTCGCCATCAGCGTCCCGGGCCCCAGGCGATTCAAAATGGCTACGGCCTCATCGAATGATGCGTACCGCACCGAACATATCTCTGGATCAATTGCGTCGTTTACAGAAAGGCCATGAGGCGCTGATAAATTGTGAATCAATCGAAACTCACCTGGGTCCTTCTTGGGGACCACCCCTAAAGGAGAACAAACAAAATTCTGTACCGGGGGAACACTAAACGGGCCGGCAACCCGACCTCGGGTAACCTCTTTCCGGATCTTATCCTGTACTACAGTCGTATGCTGCAAGACGGAAAGTTGGTTTTTGCACGTCCCGACACCCTGAAAGTTCCCCACCGGGATGCGGAAACCATATGAAAAACCGTTTCGTAGCACCCCAGCAGAAGTACGATCTGGGTATTCGCTGAGCCAGGGAATCATCGCCAGGGTATCAATCGGGGTTGGTAAAGGCGCCCCTCGGACTATATTAGACCTGTTTGGCGCCCCCTCTACCCCCATTTTCACCCGATTTGGCTCTGCACGAGGACTCAGGATGGGGTGCCCCACAACCACTACATTCGTGTTTGAATTTACAAGATCCCGGGGGCCTAGTACATTTACTTCTGTTGAAATTGAAACAGAAACCCCTCTTCCCTGTATTGCCGGCGGGTCTCGGGTAATCGTCTGTACCCGTACCCGACCGAAAGGGCGTCCCCCCATTTTGGCGGGAGGACTCACCAACAGTACTCCCCACCAACGGCACTTTCAACATCCCCGACTCTTTCATTTTATTCCATGTCAAAGAATCGTAACAGTCCCAGGTTAAACTTTTGTTATGCTCCATCGCTTTCCTGAAAAGGTTGTCATAACAGAACCATTGGTTACCTTGGTGCGATGTCGAGTACCCCATAATTCGTGACTGATATACTGGAAATTCAGGGAGCAATTCAGGCCTACGTTCCCCCAAAATTGACGTAAAAATTCCCCAAGCATTACCCCAGTTGCCAATATTCTCATTCACTTTAAAGGCGGCCATTTTTGCGCGCCAAACACTTGGATGCATCAGATCCTTTTGGCCCTTAACAGTTTCAACCTCATAATGATCAACGAGCAAGGAGAAAATGTTTACGTATTCCCCCGCCCAAATCTTTTCCTTTATTGCCAAAGGAACATGTTGCCCCAACTTTTCTCTACGAGAGGGTGTTGACTCATCCCTTGCGATCGGCAATGGCCGCTTACCTGCACCGGACGCTGCCTCCGCCACTCGTGGCTTGTCTATCACCGCATCCGACGCGGGCACCTTGGCTGTATCACGTTTCTCGGGCAACTGTTTAATGAGTGCTTGCGCTTCGGCAGCCGTGGCGCCCTCGCTACTGTCCCCCAACCACGCCGCTAACTGTGCCGCCAACTCGGGAGGCATATCTTCAGTGGATGTCGGGGTGACTACTACGGGGATCGGATTCCCCTCCTTCGGTACCGGGGCCGGTACCGGGGCTGGCGCCTCGAGCGGGGAACAGGGAACCGGGACGTCTCCCCCGACCGGCCCCCTTCTCGGCCTCTTTGGCTTCCCTCCGGCCGGTGGACGCCCCGATCCCTCCTCGCCGTCTCGCTCCGCCAACCGTTTCTTAATTTCGGACATGTCCTTCATGAGGGCCCGAACCAACTGGTCAGTCGACATTCTCTTCGCGCCTTTCTTGGGCATCTTTTCAGACGAAGTATCTAGAAGACAAAAAGAGAGATTAAAACGCTCAAAATTGGCTCTTCGTTCTGTCCCGAGCTCACGTGCAGCGAGGAGGTGCAGCTTCAGAGCACAAGAACAAGAGGATGTCTTCTGGTCTTGCGTCCCTTTTTATCCGTCTTCAGGGTGGGCGTATACCCGCCCCTGCCTGCCCCGAGGGCGTGGCTGGCTGCGTCGGTGTCTAGGCCAGCCCACTCTAGGGCGGGAACGAGCGCGCCCCAGCTACGCCGCTTCGGGCATACCAGCTGAGACGCGCCTCCCGCCCAAAAATGGCTTCCCGGGGGGATCGAGGCACTCGGCCATACGTTCGGGGGGACCAAGTTGGTCGCCCCTTTCCATTTGCTATTGACTACCCAGTCTTTGGACCTTTACTGTGGGTGTCTCCCTACCAGAGTCTCTCTCATGCTAAATTCAGGGTAATTGGACTGAGAGTATTAACCACCAGTTAAGGCTGTTGTGGTGCAGCTCGAGAGACGCTGAGGTGGTTACACGTGACACATGTGGGGCTATGTGTGTGAAACTACCATTGTGCACAGCCCTGTAACTGCACACAGAAACTCTATCGCAGACTGGACTCTCAAAGGACAGGAGCTGACCAGGGATAGACCTTATAATATAAGTGGACATTTATAAAAACATTAGTTGTGCTTACTTGAAAATATCTGGGGCAGATCCACAAGAAGTGCCGCAGCGTGGCACAGCAAGCCCTTTAGCTGCGCCACGCTGCAGCACTTCCAAAACACAGGGATGCGACATATTTACAATAATATGTCGCAAATCTGTGCTTCCCCCCGCGCTGGGGCACAAACTGCAGCCATGAGCTGGCGTAGGCACCCTTGCACCATGGTCCAAGGATGCCTGCGTCGTGGGGAGATTGTTTTTGTGCAAAAAGGGGCACCTTCCTGCACAAAAACAATCACTACAGGCATTTTCCTCTTTCAATGCGTGCTGCAGAATGCACCGTCCAGCAAGTGTCAAACTGGGGCAAAACATGCATGCACGTCTGAATTTGCAGTTCTCAACACAATACATCCACATCTTATGTGACTTCAGGATTTGTTATTTCTCCGGCTCAGCTCATAGTCAGATTCTAGGCTTTTGCCCCCCTCCCTACTAGGCTGAGTTAACTACCCTAATCCCCAGCAGAGGGAACAAAGGCACAAACGCAGCAAACTCAGGAGAGCGCTACCATGCTCTTCCCCTGCTCTCTGAGTGGGGAAACATTTATTACAACGCAGTCATTACAACACACTACCTTTACAACGCGGCTGTTACAACACAACTGTCTTTACATCGCATGCTATTAAAATGCAGCCATTACAACGCATGTCAGTACAACGCATGCCATTACAACGCATGCCACTACAACTACAACGCATGCCATTACAACGCATTATAAGGTAAGAATGCTGATTTTTTTACTTTTAGGGTGGGTATGGGTTTTAAGGTACATGGGAATAGTATTTTTACCCCTCAAATATCTAACACTTACCCTACTGTTGCACTCACTGGAGTGGGAATAGTAAATTGTACCCCTACACTATTGAACACCTACCCTACTGTTTCCCTAAAAGTATTATACATTGTAATGGTATGTGTAGTAATGGCATGCATTGTAAATGCAGTTTCTAAAAATGTGTTGGGATGGCATGAATTGAAATTAAAATACTTATAAAGCGCACGTTCACCCTGCGGTTTCTTGGTGCTAGGAGCACAGACCATCAGACAGTGGGGAGGGCAAACTACTAGTGCGGGAAAGCTTGGGTGAAAAGAAAAGTCTTCAGAGCTTTACGAAACTCAAGATAGTGGGGGGAAGACCTGAGGGGAAGGGGGAGGGTGTTCCAAAAGGTAGGCGCAAGAGTAGAAAATCATGCGTTGTAATGGATGCTGCGATGGAAAAACCATGCTGTAAAAGCATGCATTGTAATGTTTGCGTTGTAACATCATACATTCCTCTGAGAGACCGAATCCTTGGGCGTGATACTGTGCATCTCTCCATTTCTGTGCATGTGACTAGGGGGAGCAGGAGCATAGAGCCATGAGTGTGTAAAAACCGAGAGGTACCCCTTAAACAATTCAAGGGAAATGAGGTTATCCAACCAAAGTATAAAAATTCCATTGAAGCAAGACTAAGCACAGGTTTACTAAACCAAACCTTACAATGTCACAAGTAAAAACAACAAAAACATTTTGAAAGTTAAAAGTTCGTTTTATTTTGAATATACCTTAAACATGCAAATATAGGGCTGACTAATCTAGATCCCTAATCTTAAAACATCAAATAAAACAATACAATCAATTGCGACCTGCACAATGGAAAAAAAGGACAGAACAGGTACAACAAAATTGTTGAGTACAAATTGTATATTCTGGCTCCGTTGTGGTTACACCGGCATTGTATCGCTATAACATCAGCATATCAACTTTGGTGTTGGAGACTTGAATTATACCAGCAGTGGCGTCGACGCGTTTCGGTGGGCTCTCCTTATATTAACCACCTTTATCAAGACGTACAATTATCTGTCACAACCAGGGGGTGTATCAAATCGCCCTGCAATAAATTATATATAAACAGTTAAATTCCATCTAGTACATTAACCCTTTTACTTGTCAGTAACTCTGGACACTCATTTCTGATATAGGGTCCCATAGTAAGAGGAGCATGTCTAACGGTTCCTTAATATTTCCTTACTACACATCCTAAAGCAATTGAATAGAAAAACATGTCTGGCGGTTACTTAATATTTTCATATTTCACATCCTAAAATTATCAGTCAATTTTCTATAACAAGACGGGAATATATTACACATAGTTATCTAGGATTCCACATGACAGGATGAGTGTAGGTAATTGTTGGATGCAAAAGATATTTTATAAGAACCTTGTACATAATGTTACTCACAGATTTACTAACACATGTCAAAAGAAATGCAGCATTATTGGCCCCAAATACCTATATTCTTTGAATTCATAATCAAAGTCCTCTACACGGTTCATGTGATGCAATAATATTTTCGTGCTTACTAAGGCGATGAGTACAGTTCACTCTATCTGTTTCAGCTTGGACCAAATTGGGCATGTGGTCATAAACCAAATTATTAGAACAACATGAGAAAGCTATTGTAATTGGGTGGATCTATGCGTTAGGGATGTGTGGGGCCTGTAGACCAGGCGTTATGGCCGATTTGCGTAGAACACCCAAATTTCATAGTGGTTCACATATTTAGGCGTTTGTTAATATGACCTGCTTACCCTAAATTCCAGATGTGATTCACTTCTTCTGGTTAGAGGTCTGTTCCTGATCCAGACGTAGACTTCAACTAGGAACTTAATAAATTGGTGTCTCCTGTTGTCTATCCTAAGGTGACAGGATTTTTAAAGTTAATATACTAATATTAAGAAGGCTTTGGCCTATAATCTATTGAGCGTATATCAGCGCCTACCTGTTATGCTGTGCACGACTTATATACGTGTCCCAAGTTGAATTGGAAATGATTAAAAAGCTTTTCATTCTAGGCCACAATTGACTAGGAAAAAGATGAATAAAATATGCATGATGCTAATGTTTTGAATAACTAATGACTGTCTATGTAGAGATACATTTATTCGTATAAAGTATACCTTCAGCGGTATCTGTACAATCCCTGTTCCTCGCAAATTGTTAAGCGTAATTGTTGTTTGTAGTCAATGCTTATTTCTTGGCCTCTGGAAAGACTACCTTTGATAAAATGGAAAAAAAGTCGTTCTATTACTAAGTGCGGTCCTATACGTTTGTTTAAAGCCTCTTGTGAGGTCGGCAAAAGGCTGTGGTCCTCGCTTACCTGACGTTTGGCAAGTAGTGTCCGCTGCGGGTGGGGGTCCGTGTTGCATACTAAAAGGATTCGCCTAACTTGCGTTTTTAAAGCCAAAATATCACTTATGATTGGTGAATGCAGGTATACTTCGGAGCCAATTACGTGTGGGCATTTATTTATTTATTTATTTATTTATGAAACTTGTAGAGCGCGCGGCTACCCCCAAAGGGGGTGTCCCGGCGCTGAGACTGTGAGCTAGAAAGGGGGATGATCCTATAACAGTGAAAATAGCCAGGTTTTTAGCCGGCTACGAAAAAGAGTTTCAGAAGAAGCAAATCTGAGATCTAAGGGGAGGCTATTCCATAGTTTAGCCGTCATAACTGCAAAGGCTCTGCCACCCATTCTGGAGCGACGGAACCGAGGGACCACAATGAGGCACAAGTTGTGCATTTGGATGTTTTAGTATGCTAATTTGAGAATCGAGAATAATTCAAGCTGATTGGATCTTATTCTCGAATCGGGCCGCCTGTGTGTTTGTATGAACCAGGTTTTCAATCTGGTCCGACTCGACAGCATCGCCGAAGCGGCTGCAACCTCAAGGGTAGCGTTTCCAGTCTGAATCAGCAGGAAAAGCCTAAAACTCCGCTGAAGCTAAGTTGATACGTATGGCCGTATCGACCTTTTAAATTCTATTTAAAGTAAGGCGGGAGTCACTAGGTAAACACGTTTCGCATAAAACGGCTCATTATTCAGAATACAGCCCATTTCACTGTAGGATCAAACATAGCAGTTGCAAGGACGAAGGGAGGTGATCTTAAAAATGCAAAAACGGAAAATGAAATGAAAAAAAACCAAAAAAATGAAATGAAAAAAACCTCTCCCCGTCCTTTCTCGACTGTTATTAGAAATGTGATTATACATTGGTGCTCTATATCCAGAATCTGGTGTAGGTCGACCTAAATAGATTATTATTATAACGTATATTGTAACAGTTGTGCTCTTTCAGAAACCAATTTTTAGTATATTATTAGGAATATAAAAGCCTGAGTTCAACTCTGAACAGAGAATCACGTTGGGCCTCATTCATATAAGTTCCAGATCATCGTAGGAACATTCGAGATTATTTACAGATGCGCCCAGAGTGCAAAGAGCGCGGAGCTATATCTGTGGTTCAGAAAAGTATCCGATCTTAAGGGGAGTAAAGTCATCTGTGATTAAAGGGAGTGTGTACTATTGAGGAGAATAACGTCAGCATACTTGTATGGTAACTGGGATTTTTATTAACATTTTGTGCAGTCCTCTCTCGTATTCAGTCCTTGATGAATGGTATTTAGGTGGCAAAAATACCATTGTTCCCTTACCTTTCTAATTTTGTCAATGTCTCCCCCTCTTCTACTAATTCTAATTTTTTCTAAAAAATGAACCACTTTAAGTGCTCGCATGAATGATTGAGAGCTTGAAAGTGTTCGGTCAATGGGGCATTACATTTGTTAGTCCGTATTGCTGATTTATGTTCCAGCACACGGGTACGTAACTCCCTGCTCGTTTCTCCGACGTACCCCAAGTTGCAGGGGCATAGGAGCAAATAAACCACATTTTGGCTTTGGCAGTTATTGAAGGTTGTGGGAGTTAGTTTCTTGCCATTGTATTCTAAGTTTTTACCGGTGATACAATGGGGACAAATGGAACATGTCCCACATTTGTAATTACCGGTCGCGACGGCTCCAGTTAGAGTAAGTTGGATGTCTTTAATGGGCTTAAAGGGGTGGACAAGACTGTTTCTGATTGTTTTATTTCAACGAAAAGAAAAAAGGGCTTTATTCAATTGCTTGTCCATGTTAAAATTAAGAATTTTCCAGTTTCTATTGACAATGTTTTTAATTTGGTTGCTGACATGCGAGTATTGTGTCACAAAGACTATTCTGTCCAAGGTTGCGTCCTGTCTCTTATTGGTTTTATTCTGGTCTAGCAAACTGTCTCTATCGTAAAAACGTGCACGTTTAGGTGCATGTTTTATCAGTTTGTTAGGGTATCCCCGTGCTTTTAACTTAGTCTTAGTGTTTTCAGCGTGTTTATAAAAGTCCTCCAGATTAGAGCAATTTCGCCTTAATCTAAGAAACTCGCCAAAAGGCACATTATCTTTCTGGGCTTTAGGATGGTTACTGGAGTAATAGAGTAGTGAATTTTTATCTGTGGGTTTGGTGTAGAGTTCCACCTTAAGAATGCCATCCTCTTCTTTTATGTTTATGTCCAAAAATGCAACTCTATCGTTGCTATAATGTCCTGTGAATTTTAGGTTGGGATCGCCCAAATTGAGCCATGTTAAGAAAGTGTCTAAATCTTCGCTGACACCGCTCAAGATGAAGATGATATCATCTATGTAGCGGTGCCAGCAAGATGTGTTCTCGTAAAAAAGAGCTATCTCCTTGAAGATATTTAACTCCTCAAAATTGCCAACATAGAGGCAGGCCAGACTGGGGGCACAAGTGGCCCCCATGCTGGTCCCCTTGATTTGGAGATAAAGCTCATCTTTAAATAAGACAAAAATTCTTTTAAGAATAAAATAAATACAGGACATGATAAAGTTGCTATTGCCCCCTCTTAGATCCTCAGTTTCTAAGATGGACTGAATTACCTCCATGGTGTCATTTTGCGGAATGTTCGTGTAAAGGGCTTCAATGTCGAGGGCGACCAGAAACTGGGTCGCCCTATTGAACCTTATACCCTCAAAAGTGGCAATCGCGTGTGAGGTGTCTTTTAAATAGGACCTTTGTTTCTTAACTAGAGGTTGCAGGAAATAATCAACGTAACGGCTGAGTGGCTCAAGGATAGAACCAATCCCACTGAATGGGTCTCATCGGGGGATCCACTATGTTTTTGTGTATTTTTGGCAGTCCATAAATTGCCTGGATCACCGGATGCGTATTGAGAAGAAATGTATATTCATTGTCATTGATGAAACCTTCCTCCTTACCTCTAACTAAAAGATTTGTCACTTCTGTTTTCAATTGGCTAAGTTCCATACATTTGGATTTCTTGTAATGTTCTTGTACATTCAATAGCTCACGTATTTTATTTTCATATGCCGGAGCATCAAATAACACAACCCCCTCGCCTTTGTCAGCGGGTTTGATCGTTAGCGCATCACAGTTTTGGAGGTTGGTTAAAGCTTTTCTTTGTTCCTTAGAGAGGTTATTATTGCATTTCTTATGCTCAGGGTGGGTGAATAAGGTTTTAACCTCTACCTCTACAATGCGTTCAAAGATCTCAACATTTTTGTCCAGCTGATGAAGACTAGGGAGGAAAGTTGATTTCGGTTTAAGACCCGTAATGCTAGGGGCTGGGTCGTAAACTCTATTTTCAAAGAATCTATTCAGTCGTATTTTTCTAAAAAAAGTTTTTAGATCGCTTTCTAAGTTAAAAATGGAATGGATATTGGTTGGAGCAAAACTGAACCCTTTTTGGAGCACATCTTGTTCTACCTTGGTAAGGACTCTGTTGGAGAGGTTTACTATTGGGAACTCGTCTACCTCCAGTATTGTTTGCTCCTTGTGGCAATGTATTCCCTGGAGCTGTTCTGAGGTGGATGGTTCCGAGGTCTCTCTGACTGATTGTGTTTGTGTCCCCTGAAGTTCCTTTGTCCCCGATTCGGTCGTCTCTCTAAAAAAGGCTCCCGGGTAAAATTAGGGCCCCCTCTATTTTCTGTCGGTTTCTCTAATTCTTCCTCACTACTAGACCCAGATGTTTCCAAGAAGGTAATACGTTTATTACCTCCTCTCAAATAGATTGGTCTTTGGTAGTTGGGTCTCTCCCAACGTGGTTCGTTTTTGTTAGTAAAATAGTCTTTATGGGTATATGGGTAAACTAGCTCCTCTGAGTATTTCTCCACATCTTTCTTACATTTTTTCAGTTTTTTATTAGACAGATATTCTCGATATCCTTCTACATCCTGGTTGATTTCATCTAATTTTTTCTTAGCATCACCTAGTGCTGGTGACTGTTTAAGTAGTGTTTCAAGTTTCCAATCTCTAGTTTTTCCATTTCTATGATTTCTTGGTTTGTTTCTATTATTAGTATTAACAAATCGCGACTACAGCGATTCGCTATCAGTGTTCAAGTCTCAATGAATTTTGGATGTTCCACAAATAATCCCGGCTCATTACCGACTTGCAGCCCTATTGGAATAACTCCAGCTTTGAGATAATCAATTAGGAATTCAGCATGGAGTTCTGTTCTAATTAACTTCTTTTTTGTATTAATAATCTTAATTAGTTGTTCATGGCTGGCATTATTCAGCCCTGTAGAGCTGTTAGCCCTTGAGTTCAAATTCATCAATCTATTGTATTGGTCATCGGAGAATCCAAAAGTTTTCAGTTTGTCCATATTAAATTACTTAGCGTGCCCTATTCACGCGTTGCAACTCTATGTTAGCGTCTAGTATAGAGACAGAACACCTCTCCAGCCGGACCGGCTGTGCAATTTATGTGTAAAAACTGAGAGGTACCCCTTAAACAATTCAAGGGAAATGCGGTTATCCAACCAAAGTATAAAAATTCCCTTGAAGCAAGACTAAGCACAGGTTTACTAAACCAAACCTTACAATGTCACAAGTACATACAACAAAAACATTTTGAAAGTTGAACTTTTAACTTTCAAAATGTTTTTGTTGTATGTACTTGTGACATTGTAAGGTTTGGTTTAGTAAACCTGTGCTTAGCCTTGCATAGGGCCATGAGCCAGCAGCAGTGTTTTATCCCCACCCACGGGCTCAGGATCGTGGCTGGGAGAAGGACATCAGCACCAGCTCAGCAGCGAGGGAGTGGACTCCCCATGCTGCCTCATTGAGGCTGTGCGTGCCTCGGGTAGGACTGTGGCACTTCATAAAAGAGCCAAAAATAGGAATGAAAGCAAATCCACTTTTGGGGCAGAAGAATGAGCGCAGTGACCTACGCATTTCATATGAAAGAAAATGTGCAGAGAACGCCTATAATGTCACCCGACATACCCCTCTGGTTCTTTGGTTTCAAAATGGGCCAGGGCATCACCACTGAGGAAGGTGTAGCAGCCCCCCTCAGAACTGTTTAAATATTTACCCTAAGTTTCTGGGAACATGGAAATATGACCGCCCCCCCCCCCTCCCAGGCAAGGTTACTACATTTCCAAGTACTCCCTGATCTAGAGCTTTTGCTCTGGGACTCTGGAGTATGAGGATCCCTTATGGTTGGTCTTATGGCGGCATAAGGTGGCCTGTATATAGTGGGGAGATGCTCAGACTCACATGCTTCTTGGTGAATGTGAATGCTTTATTTAAAATACTTTATTTGACAATAGGTATTAATTTACATTGCAATCCTTAGTATAATGATGAGAGCATTGGAATATGGTTATTTATTCCATTAGTTTAAATGGCGAATTCTAACATGTGATTACTATGATAGTGAAGTGGTAACCCCATGACACAGCTAGTAGGCCTTCATTATAAATAATGACACCCTCTTATAGGGTGCGTTGCATCTGGCAAAGGTAGCGGAATGATACGATTAGGGGTTCAGGATCCACTAAGGGTATGATGAAATATGAGGGTGCCACCTGCCTGATGTGCATATTTGTAAATTCATGAGCAGTGTTTAGTAGCATGTGAGTAATAAATGTACTTTTCCTTTCTGAAATTAGAAGCACTGACTGGGCAATCATTTATTTAGTGTTGTTATTGCATTTCACAACACCTCCTCTAAGTAGGCCTTTGACTGCTCCGCTTCGCCAGCCTGAGAGTAAAGTGCTACAATGTGGTAATTTGTTCCCAGTAAAAAGACAATTGAGGAAGTACTACTTGCACATGACTCACATATTTCACCACTAATGACTCAATTTTCTACAGGGTGTACAACTTACTTAGAGCGAGACAAACGAGAGAGACAATTGAAGAAGATCTCCCAATCCCACACCTTAGAAGAGGAATGCACATATTTAACAAACTTTTTTATCAAGTTGTATTGCTGGTCATTTCAATTACGGCAGCAATTCAACAGCGCCTCATTGTTACAGACTCAAGACAGCAGGGATTAGATAAATCCATAAATAGATGTAGACTAGAGCAAGAAAGGTCTCCAGTTAAGTTGTGAGATAAGAGCTGCAGTAGCAAGAAATTACCCTCTATAGTCAAGGAAAAAATAACAAAATGTAAGCAATAAGTACCCTCAAATCACCAAAAACATCACTTGAAACAAAGGTTTTGCTTTAGATGAAAAACCAGCTTAAAGAAAGTGGCCTAAGCAAAATAAGTTTATTGAACCAATGTTGAGGATTTGTTTCTAATCAATAATTGATTTCACCAAGTTGACGAAAACAACCAGGTAAAAGCCTTCCTTAATGAAAACGTTTTTTAGGACAGTGTTTTTAAAAGGGTGTTTGTTGAACCAGGCCCTTTCTGCAGCGTCACCCAAGATTTTATTACTTTCTCTGCTTTCCATTGCCGAACACGTTTTTATTGGCTTTTAGGACTCTGTAGACTTTTTCCCTGCTAACCAGTGGTAAAGTGCCTATGCTCTCTCCCTAAAACATGGTTAAATTGGCTCACACCTTATTGATACATGTATTTACTTGAAAGTCCCTTTTTATGATACTACATGTACCCAGGCTCCGAAAATTCAATGCTACTAAAGGGCAGCGATACAAAAGGGGATGATGGACGGAGCGTTTGAGCAAATCAAACCCTCACCCCCAGTCAACTGATCTGGGTTTAATCCATCACCGTTCTTTAGCTCACTCAGCCACCCCAGTTCAGACATGGCCATATGCAAATCAATCCGACCCTGTGCCTTATGGGAACAGTCCAGCCCAAACTGCCAAGCCATGTCTTCCCTGGACCGGAAACAAGCATCCTGGGACCGGTTTCAGATTCATAATCCTCATCAGCCAGGCTATCTTGAATCCAGTGGCCAAGTGAGCAAGGGACTCACGTCTGAGCATATCCTGCCACACTTAGGGCGAACAAAGCGATACAGAAGGGGATGATGGACGGAGCGTTTGAGTAAATCAAACACTCACCCCCAGTCAACTGATCAGGGTTTAATCCATCACCAATCTTTAGCTCACTCAGCCACCCCAGTTCAGACATGGCCATATGCAAATCAGTCCGACCCTGTGCCTTATGGGAACAGTCCAGCCCTAAGTTGGCAGGGCATGCTCAGACGTGAGTCCCTTGCTCACTTGGCCACTGGATTCAAGATAACCTGGCTGATGAGGATTATGAATCCGAAACCGGTCCCAGGATGCTTGTTTCCGGTCCAGGGACGACATGGCTTGGCAGTTCTGGCTGGACTGTTCCATGAGGCACAGTGTCAGACTGATTTGCATATGGCCATGTCTGAACTGGGGTGGCTGAGTGAGCTAAAGAATGGTGATGGATTAAACCCAGATCAGTTGACTGGGGGTGAGTGTTTGATTTGCTCAAAGGCTCCGTCCATCATCCCCTTTTGTATCTCTTTGTTCGCCCTAAATTGGCACGGTTTGCTCAGACGTGAGTCCCTTGCTCACTTGGACACTGGATTCAAGATAGCCTGACTGATGAGGATTATGAATCCGAAACCGGTCCCAGGATGCTTGTTTCCGGTCCGGGGAACACATGGCTTGGCAGTTCGGGCTGGACCGTTCCCATGAGGCACAGGGTCAGACTGATTTGCATATGGCCATGTCTGAACTGGGGTGGCTGAGTGAGCTAAAGAATGGTGATGGATTAAACCCAGATCAGTTGACTGGGGGTGAGTGTTTGATCTGCTCAAAGGCTCCATCCATCATCCCCTTTTGTATCTCTTTGTTCGCCCTAAGTTGGCAGGGTATGCTCAGACGTGAGTCCCTTGCTCACTTGGCCACTGGATTCAAGATAGCCTGACTGATGAGGATTATGAATCCGAAACCGGTCCCTGGATGCTTGTTTCCGGTCCGGGGAACACATGGCTTGGCAGTTCGGGCTGGACTGTTCCCATGAGGCACAGGGTCAGACTGATTTGCATATGGCCATGTCTGAACTGGGGTGGCTGAGTGAGCAAAAGAATGATAATGGATTAAACCCAGATCAGTTGACTGGGGGTGAGTGTTTGATCTGCTCAAAGGCTCCGTCCATCATCCCCTTTTGTATCTCTTTGTTCGCCCTAAATTGGCAGGGTTTGCTCAGACGTGAGTCCCTTGCTCACTTGGCCACTGGATTCAAGATAGCCTGACTGATGAGGATTATGAATCCGAAACCGGTCCCAGGATGCTTGTTTCCGGTCCGGGGAACACATGGCTTGGCAGTTCGGGCTGGATTGTTCCCATGAGGCACAGGGTCAGACTGATTTGCATATGGCCATGTCTGAACTGGGGTGGCTGAGTGAGCAAAAGAATGGTAATGGATTAAACCCAGATCAGTTGACTGGGGGTGAGTGTTTGATCTGCTCAAAGGCTCCGTCCATCATCCCCTTTTGTATCTCTTTGTTCGCCATAAGTTGGCAGGGTATGCTCAGACGTGAGTCCCTTGCTCACTTGGCCACTGCATTCAAGATAGCCTGACTGATGAGGATTATGAATCCGAAACCGGTCCCAGGATGCTTGTTTCCGGTCCGGGGAACACATGGCTTGGCAGTTCGGGCTGGACTGTTCCCATGAGGCACAGGGTCAGACTGATTTGCATATGGCCATGTCTGAACTGGGGTGGCTGAGTGAGCAAAAGAATGATAATGGATTAAACCCAGATCAGTTGACTGGGGGTGAGTGTTTGATCTGCTCAAAGGCTCCGTCCATCATCCCCTTTTGTATCTCTTTGTTCGCCCTAAATTGGCAGGGTTTGCTCAGACGTGAGTCCCTTGCTCACTTGGCCACTGGATTCAAGATAGCCTGACTGATGAGGATTATGAATCCGAAACCGGTCCCAGGATGCTTGTTTCCGGTCCGGGGAGCACATGGCTTGGCAGTTCGGGCTGGATTGTTCCCATGAGGCACAGGGTCAGACTGATTTGCATATGGCCATGTCTGAACTGGGGTGGCTGAGTGAGCAAAAGAATGGTAATGGATTAAACCCAGATCAGTTGACTGGGGGTGAGTGTTTGATCTGCTCAAAGGCTCTGTCCATCACCCCCTTTTGTATCTCTTTGTTCGCTCTAAGTTGGCAGGGTATGCTCAGACGTGAGTCCCTTGCTCACTTGGCCACTGGATTCAAGATAGCCTGGCTGATGAGGATTATGAATCCGAAACCGGTCCCAGGATGCTTGTTTCCGGTCCAGGGAAGACATGGCTTGGTAGTTCGGGCTGGACTGTTCCCATGAGGCACAGGGTCAGACTGATTTGCAAAGGCTGGCACCAGGTATCAACATTGGACCCTTATATCCACTCATCAGAACACTGCTGGACCTGTTGAGGATTCAGAAGAAGGACTGCCTTGCTGCCTGAGGAAGGAAGACTGAACCTGCTTCCCTTGATGCTGGGCTACCCAGAGTGACTCCAAGAGCCAGTTGGATGACCTCCTGTGTGAACTACAGGGATACAGCATGTTTCCAGGGGCCTCCCTGCATCTGCCCAGCTGGCCAGCACCAACTGCCTGAGCCCAGCTGCTGGCCTCTGCCTGAGTGGGTCCAGATCCCCATGAGATGGACCCTTAGTTGGCATCAGTGAGAGCCCCCCCACAACAAAAAAGGTTAAAATCCTGAAGCTTGGGCTCTTTGCGACCACAAGAGGGCCTCTTTGCACCAGACCCCTGCTGCCCATGACGACTTTCAACACAAAGCTCCACTGAGACTTTCAACAACCCCCAAATCGAGACCTGCACTTCGTGCTGACAGACCAACCACTGAAGAGCTACAGCGACGACCAGTTCTACGTGCTAAAGCAATGACCCTCCGTGTTACTCAACCTGCTCTTCATGCCTAAAGCTGCCTCCTCATGGCTTTGGCCAATGTGAATTGAACTTTTGGCACTGGACTTGAGAAGGTAACACTTCAGCTAGACTAAACTGGTTCCAGTACCCAACTGGCACTCCATCATGGTCAGCTTGAACTTGTGACCTTCCCTCAGTCTAGCGCTACCAGAATCGAGTGGCGTTCTCTGCTCCGCTGCACTATTTTCACTAGAAACTTTGAAATTCAATATCTTAGTTTCTATGTGTCGCCACTGTGAGGCTCCAGTGGCGACCTGCTCCTTGCGCGGGCATCGACCGCCTCGCAGCCCCTGCCAACGTGAAGATCCCGCTCAGGCTCTGAGAAGCTGAGCTGCTCACCTGGGCAAACCTGGTCCCTGTATCCGATCCGTACTCCCTTGCAGTCAGCCTGAACTTGTGACTTTGACAAGGTTCACCTTGACCAGACACCCTCGAGTGGCACTTTGTGCTTTTTGCTGCTATTTACACCTAAAAGTTTTAAAGTTCAAGCTCTGATTCTACTTGCATAAATACTTTACACATTGCCTCTAAGTGAAGCCTGACTTATTTGTGCCAGGCTACCAGAAGTTTAAGCACAGGTTAATCTAGTGACTCCTGGGCTTCACCCTGACAAAGATTGTGATTGCTGCTAGAGTCGGGCTTCCACCCCTCTCAACTAACAATCCAGTTTATTCCAATGTTCCACTTCCTAACTGCGTGTCACTTCTGATTTTTTTAAAGCCCGCTTCTCTGCCTTCTGTGCCCCTTGTGATACTCCCCTTCCTGCTTTACTCTCTTTTTACAAACAGCTTACTCCCTCTCCATTTTTTTCTAATAAACACCTACTATCACTCCATCCCCATTAAGCCTCTTCCCATCCTATTTACCTCTCCTTTCCCGTTTTACCTCTTTGTCATTTTGTCCTTTACAAATAGCATTTACCTATCCATAAAAATATTTTATTTTCTTGTAGGTCGTATTTCGTCATTTTAACTTTTTTCTAAAATGAAGTTTCATCAGCCTGTTTTGGTCAGGCTGACATTCTTTATTTTGGAACTTCATTAAAGAAGGGGTTACCCTCTTGAATATTAGCTTGTGTCACTCCTTTTGCTCCAAAATATCAATCTGCTCTTTTTAATAAGTAAACAGATTTGTAAAATCAGCATGCATTTCCAGAAGGTGCGCTCATTCTCAACTGTAGGACAGAAAATCCGTGGTGTGGTATCCCTGTGTTGCATTAGGACATTTGGAGACCGGGCGTCTTAGAGGCGTGGCTAAGGCATTGATGGGCGGGCCTACGCACCTGAGCCCTTTCATGGAACTGCTCCGTATTTGACTGCAGCAGCGTTGACCCTTACATATGAACCCATTGGGAGATAAAGCAAGTCACCGCTCCTTCGATTCACTTCTATTCCCCCTACCCCAAATTGGATTTGTGAACGATTTTACGTTTAGCCTTGCTGAAGTTCAATGTCAATTGAGCGAAACGCGTTGGCTGGAGTTGTTGCATTGACATTATTTGAATAAAGGGGAAACAAAATAAGGAACTCTTGTCCTATATTATGTTCTTGGGGAAAGAAGCTGAGTGGTGACCATTCCAATATGATCCATCCTCAGAATGTTTTTGTACAATTTGATCTTGCACTCTACTGGACATGGCATTCTCCAAATGTGAGGCACCTTATAACACAGTGGCCAATGTCCCCATGAACATGCCGATTGTTTGTGGTACTGCCCTGTTTAATTCCGCAGTGGTGTAGCGTGGGGGGTCCGGAGGGGCAGTCTCCATGGGCCCAAAATGCTTAGGGGTGCAAAGTTTTAAAAGAAAAGTGGAAGGATACTTACGTGCCCCAGGCGCTGGCAGCCCACGCTAGGCCACTGCCTCGACCGGAAGTTGTGGGGAGTTGGCTACTAGACCTTTTATCTGCAACCACGACCTGCATCTCAGGCTCCCACTACAGAGTGAAATACCTGTGTGACTGTATGGGGGGACTTTGTGCTTGTCTAGTGTGCTGTGATATGTATATTTTGATGGGAACAAATGTTGAAGCCCCAACTATATGTGTTGCTCCAAAAAGGTGTGTTGACACGTTAGACAACAAAGACCTTTAGGTAGTATCTCCCTTAACCACCCAACACTGCATAGGTCATTGTTCCAGGTTGTTGTGTGCCTGGTTCAGAACAAAAAAACTGTCAATGGAAAATCAACCTCCTTGTGTTAATAATAATTATTAATTTTACATTTGTAAATCGCAAACTTATGACCCATAAGGGTATGCAGGCAGTGGGGGCGTCATTGGGGAGATTAAGTGAGCTATTGCCCAGAGTCACATGATGCTGAGCTGAGCTGCCGCCGACGCCAGAGATCAAACTGTGAGCCACGCGCTACCGGAGTCACCTGTACCCTTGATGAATTTACCGGCATTCAACAGTGTCGAGAGGTCAGCCTGTGGCCTGGTAAAGGCAGCACATATGCAAAGGCTTTGGCCAAGAACACGGCTACTGTCTCACCTGAACAGTAACAGTGTTCCATATGTGATCTCCTCTGGAGAGAGTGGAAGCAATAGTCTGTGATTAGCTGAAGCACTGTCTGGAGGAGATGCTCATTGGTAGAGGTGTCATCACCATGGATTCCGAGACCTTGAGGTGTAATCTAAGGAAGATTCTTTTGGACCTGAGGGGATCTGTCAAAAATGCCACATGTTGTAACTGATGAGCAGCTGGATGGCTGGGCGCGGCTGCTATTGGTGACGTATTCAGGCTGCACCTATGAGCCGAGTATCAAGTTCACCTTCGACTTCAAAGAGAAGCTCTGGGCACCAGTCCAGACCATAGGCTGGAAACATGGCCGCCCTCCAATGGAGCCCCGATGAAGACCTGAAGTTGGTGCAAGTAGACTGCCCAGCTTTGCGCAGTTTTAGAACCTAAAGCCGGCTGCTTTCAATACTGTAGAGTTGAATGCTGTCTGGAAGGCACGCACGGGAGAGGTTGACGAGTCCTCCAAAAAACTGGGTATCAGGGGGCACAGCGACAGTCAGGGCTCTATTCGAGACTGAATTGTTGCTTCCATTTGAGGAGTTTCTGGAGGGATCTGCCGTACCTTGGGGTCACTTCCTCCTACATGGTGCTCTTACGTGGAGATCTGCAAACACTGGACAGGGGAGCATGTCGGAGCCACCTCAAGCAAAGGGGGGGGGGGAGTGACAAAATGTAGTCACTTCCTCTTGGAACTTATAAGGCGGTCACCTGTTTATCCAGAAGGCTATTAGGGGATAGGGTATTACCCCTAGATAATCTCCAAGCACGCTGGGAGGTGGACCTGGGGATTCCCATCACGGCGAAGAAGCTATCTACAAACGCTATATTCAAGCATGTTGACTTTTATATGCTACCTCACACCAGGTCCCCCCACTGTAATGAGATATGTGCTGAGTTTCTCCACACATTTGAGAGATGCCCAGGATTAGGGGATCGCTGGAAGGCCATCAAGTGAGTCTTGGCTGAGGTACTGAACGAGAGGTTCAGTGCACTCTTGGTTACTGCCTATTACACTGGTTCCCACACTACTAAGACTAAGACCACAAGTAGGTTTCACGACCTGGCACTTCTCTTAGCAAAGAGGGAAATATCGAGGAATTGGAAGGCTCCGGGGCCCCAGAGAGGCTGTCTGGAAAAAAGAACTGATAAGCTGAGCAGGGTACGAGGGGGCAGTGAGGCTCTGAGGGGAAAATTCCATTACGACTCAGTCATTACATCGCATTGTTTTTACAATGCAGCTGGTACAACGCAACTGCCTTTACATCGCATGCCGTTACAATGCATGCCATTATAACGCATGCCCTTATAACGCATACCATTACAACGCATACTATTACAACGCATTATAAGGTAAGTAATAGATATATTTTTATTTTAGGAGGGGTTTTGGGGTAGATGGGAATAATAATATTTACCCCTACACTATTCAACACTTTTCCTACTGTTCCACTCACTGGAGTGGGAATAGTAATTTTTACCCCCACACTATCCAACACTTACCCTACTCTTGCAATCACTGTAGTGGGCATAGTAATTGTTACCCCTACACTATCCAACACTTACCCTACTGTTGCAATCACTGTAGTGGGCATAGTAATTTTTACCCCTACACTATCCAACACTTACCCTACTGTTGCCCTAAAAGTATTATGCGTTGTAATGGTATGCGTTGTAATAGAATGCGTTGTAATGGTATTTTTTAAAAATGCACTGTAATGGCATGCGTTGTTAAATCATGCAGTGTAAACGTAGCTGTGATATAAAAACTGTGTTGTAAAAGAATTTGTTGTTATTGTTTGCATTGTAACGTCATATATTCGTCTCTGAGAGGCTAGGAGGCCGCGCTGCTCCTTATATGCAGCTCGGGCCTGGGAGACACTAGTGTAGGCATTGCAGCACCCTGATCCCTCTCACCGGAAGAAAGCCTGGGCACCCCTTATCTAGCGTCATCGCCATGCTGAACAGGGATCATGGCCCCGGCACCCCGGAGATGTATACGTAGACTGAAGACTCAGGCTTTTAGACCTCAGGGATGACATACAGATGCATTAGATGTAACAGAGAGGGATTCAGCCGCAGAGGTATTAGGATATCTAATACATCCAATGGCAGGAGGCGTCAAGGCACGACAGAGGGAGGGGGAGGGATATGGCGGGAAGGGAAATATTTTCTGATGGAAAATGTTTGTGGGCGTCAGCCTCCTAAATTATAGCTCTCATGTTGCAGGAAACAACTCCTGCTCCACCTGATTAGACCTGCAATGTAAGTTCTCTGTTTAAAGAGATGTCCATTCCTATATGAACAACATATAGACATATCGTTGGAGAAAGGAAATAAAAATGTGTACTCAATAAGTATGGCTAGTTGACCTAACTTTTTATTTTATTTTGTAAATGCAATAACATTTGGTAAAATAAAAAATCAGTCAGCATCTGCATATTGGTAGATACCAATCAAAATGCTGCAGCAGTACTGTGCTTGCCTGGCTGTACTGGGGGTAGGAACACTGCACCCTGGGCCAGGCTTAGTGGTGCCCTGCTAGCCTCATTCTCTGACACAACACAGATTCTTTTGTACTAGCTCTATGGCACTATAGCCACTCGTAGGAAGACAAATTAAACCCTAACGCCATAGGTTTATTTTATTTATTTATTCATGCATTTATTTATTCATTGGTATATTTATACACTGCAAACTTGGCCCAAAGGCATTAGATCACTTTACAAGAGAGCAGGAAGTAAATTCTGGTTCACAAACGTCATTAAATGACCTATCAGCTCCAGGAAAACAAAGAACAAACAGTTCATAGCAACAGGGATGTTGCACAATAAGATTAGTTAGCCTATCATTATAGTGAATCAGCAGCAAGTAATCAAGAGACTAGAGAGGACACATATTCGTGACAGGGAGGAGAGGTCAAGTCAATGTGGGAGATGGAACAACAATGCCTACTTTAACCAATGTATCTCTCAGAGAGGAGGATTTCGAGTTATGTTATGTTATGTTAAAAATTTGTTATAGCGCAAAACAGCTGCCCCAGCAACGGGGCGTCCTGGCGCTGAACCATAAACGATACCTGAGTGGAGAGAGTGAAACGACAGAAAGTTTAGATCAGGGAAAACAGATAGGTTTTGATTGCCTTGCGAAAGGCCGTCAGGTTGGTCATGGAGCGAATGTGAAGTGGCAGGGAGTTCCAAAGTTTCGCCCCCAAAACCTTGAAAGAGCGGCCACGTATTCTGCTGAGCCTGGTTCGAGGGACAACCACAAGGTGCTGTCCTAAAGAGCGCAGGGCGCGCTGGGGAGAATAGGGTACCAGGAGTGGGCGCAGGAGTCCAGGACATTCTGATCTGAGAATTTTAAAGGCAGTGGTGAGAGTCATGAATTGAACTCGAGACTCAATAGGCAGCCAATGTAGCTTCCGGATGGTAGCTCTAGCAGAGCACCTGCGGGGAAGGCCCACCACAGCCCTTGCTGCTGAGTTTTGTATCCGTTGCAGCCGTGCCATCTCTGCTTTATTGACGCCTAAGAAAAGAACATTGGCATAATCCAATCAAGCCAGGATGATGGATTGAACGATCAGTTGGCACGTTTTGGAGTCGAAGAAGCCAAGTATCGGATTTAGGCTCCTAAGCAGACCCACACAAGTAGCTGCCACTTTCTTTGTGTGGGCCTGAAAATTAAGCGAGGAGTCCAGCCAGACACCCAGATTCTTCACCACAGTTTTAGGCGATGGAATGGGGTCAAGCAAGGACGGCCACCAGTGTTCACTCCAATAGCAGGGGTTTTTTCCAAGGAGCAGCACCTCTGTTTTCCCAGCGTTCAGTTGTAAGCAGTTACGCGTCATCCATTGCGCAACTGCCGCTAGTCCGTCCCTAAATTTCGCAGCTGAAATTGAGGGGCCCTCAGTCAGAGTGATGACCAGCTGCGTGTCGTCAGCATACGACACCAGCGTAAGGTCCCACTCTTTTGCCACTACTGCGAGAGGCTGGACGTAGAGATTAAAAAGGGATGGGCTAAGCGCCGATCCCTGAGGAACTACTTGTTCGATGGAATGGGGCTGAGAAATAAATGGGGGGGGCTGAAACCCGGAAGGACCTATCCTTCAGGAAGGACCGAAACCACTCAAGGGCAAGATCACGAATCCCTATAGCCTCGAGACGTTTTAGCAGGATATTATGGGAGACCGTATCAAAGGCTGCGCTGAGATCAAGTAGAATCAGCGCAGCACTCTGACCGGCGTCCAGTATGTTCCAGAGGTGTTCAATGGTAGTCAGCAGGGCGGATTCAAGGCTGAATCCTGGCCTGAAGCCATTCTGGGATGGGTCCAGGATATTATTTTGGACCATGTAGTGGGACAATACTTTGTTCACGTGTGCTTCTGCCAGTTTAGATGCCCATGGAAGCAGCGAAATAGGTCTAAAGTTTTCTGGCTTTGTGGGGTCTAACGTGGGTTTTTTAATAATCGGGGAGACCCATGCTTGCTTCCAGCAGGTGGGAACCACCGCCGAGGAGAAGGAGAGATTGAGCAGGGTGGCCAGGGGAGGGAGGAAGAAATCTAGGGATTCTAGAAATTTGGCTGGTCTCATAGGATCTGTAGGAGAACCGGACTTAACCTGTTTGCATAGTTTGGCTAGGTCGTCATGGGTTATATTAGGTATAAGCTCCCTTTTGAATGTGAGCAGACAAGAGGTTGTGCAAAAGGCAGAGAGAGGGTGTCTTTAAAAGAAAAGAACATACTATGTTTGTTGCTATTAGGAATCGTTAAATAGTGCTTGGTCAGGTCAGTGGTGACACTGCGCTGTTCACTTAGTACAGGAATGCTTACGGGTGCAGCAGTGCCCAGGGCTCCATTTTTAGCAGTGGCACCGGGACATTGCAGCCCCCAACTATGTAGTTCCATTTTTATTTGAAGCAGATACACCCTATCAAGTGGACCAGGTATGCATGCTACATCCTGCTGTGTGGTATCACGTATAGTTTTGTGTTTAGGTTTTCATTTTCAGGATACATATTGATGGCAGACAGTGTCATAGCAGGCACCAGGCACCTGTTGGAGTAAGGAGGGGTTCTGCCAGTAGCCGGGTGGTTAGATCATCCAGTTCACTAGCAAAGCCCAGAAGGCACCGGCTCCTTGACTGTGGCCTTTCGTGTGTCCATGCAGAAGGTCCTAAGAAGCAGGGCTCGAGTCGGGGTACCTAGCGGGTGGACGGCGTCCCCGCACTTATTTTACCGGGAGCTCGATAACTATAAACTGCTACTGAGTGCAAGCCACCTTTCGTGATATCACTTCCTGTTGTGACGTCCGCGTCCCCCACTTCTTTTTGTAGGACTTGTGCCCTGCTAAGGAGTATCCAGCACTTGAGCGGATAAAGGCAGATGGGAGGAGAAGAGGCCGCTCTTCATCTAGGTGGCCTTGATGGCATCACTGGGGTTTGTTTTGCAGCTCCCAAAGGAGTTTCTTCAGTAGTTGTGAATGGAGGTGAGGGTGTGGGTGTGGCCAGGGCCTGCTGCTTGTAGGTGCCCACCACCACAAGTGCTCAAGGCCAATCCGAAGCCTAGCTGCAGCTCACCAATGGGTTTCAATCCCACAGCTGGGCTTCAGGCCTCCCCTCCCCCCAGCCCTCGTTGAGGCCTGTAGTGCTGTCCTGGAAGGCCTTTGTAGCGAGCCACTCCGCTGCCAGGATGGCAGCAGATGACCTCGGCATGCACTTTGAGGTCAGGCGTAGCCTCAATCAATCAGGGGAATTGTAAGAGCGCTACTCACCCGTGAGGCTCTCAAGGTGCTGGGTTGGGGAGGGGATCCGCAGGTCTGTTTAGCCGAAGAGCCAGGTCTTGAGGGTCTTCCTGAAGGTGTTCAGGGAGGGGGCGCGTCTGATGTTCCGGGTCTTGGCCGCAATGTGTGAGAAGGATCTTCCGCTTGCTCTGGCTCTGTGGATGCACGGGGTTTCGGCTAGTGCGAGGTTGGAGGATCGGAAGTTTCTTTTGGGTATGTGGAAGCAGATTCTGTCATTAAGGTATATGAGTTGGTTGTTATGTAGGCATTTGTAGGCGTGAGTGAGGATTTTGAAGGTGCGCAGCAGACAGGGCAGACATTAACAAAATAACATGCACTCCTTAGGGTTTTGGGTTTAAAAGAAATAAAACATCGGGGTCTATAAGACATCGACTTAAAAAAAAATGAGTGGGTGTTTGTCAAGTACTGTGTTTTTTGGTCGAGCCTAGAGACAGCGCACATGCGCTGCTCTGCGAGGCATGCTGTAATTGGCTTTTTGGCATGCATATGCTTTCTATTCATTATTTTGTGTGACGTTGTAAAATGCTGGCTTTTCACTGGTGCATTTGTTGAATTTGTCACTCTTGTGTGCTTAGTTCCCTCCCATAGCGACTGGCGCTCTTACATGTACTCAATCTCTCCTGCAGCTCCTTGCTGGTTGCAGCTCACTTTTTTGTGTTTCCTTTCGGCCCATTTTCAGTTGACAGGTTTTTGGGATGCTTGTGCTTTTTACACTTTATATAAAAAGCACCTATCAACGAGGTAGATTATAAATCCTCATTCAGGGTAGAGGGCAAACTACAAACATTGCTGGGGAGCAATTACTGAACAGTGATGGCCAGCCCGCCGTAGCCCCGCTGTGTGTCCCGCAGACAATCCACCGTTTTAATTGCACATTTCCTCTCCAGGCCTACTCTACCTGGGCGGCATTCACGCTTCTTTCCCAGGTAGGAGCTCTGGGGTCGAAGCTGCTGTATGGCACAGCCCCCGGATGCAGACGTTCCCCGAACTGCAGTTTCTGTGTGCACTCTGCTTCAGAACCATTAGTTCTCTGTGATACACACATACACACACGTGGTGTGGTTGCTCCATGCTCAGTGTGTGTTAGCCACTTTACTTGTGGCACCAAGGTGTGGAGTGCTTCCTCCACTTTGGTAGAGACGTGCAGCTTATGGAAAGCGCTTCCCTCTTTCAAGAAGGAGCACTCCAAAGGCGGCGCGTGGAGAGCGCTTTGTCTGCCTCAAACCCGAGCAGCACTGAAGTAGCAGCAGCCAGTGTCACTCATTGGGAACAGTCATTCTCTGCCTTACTCTGAAGTGGAATGTTTTCTTCACGGCTTGTTCGGACATAGTGATTATGATGATTTAAATGCATGAAAAGTGCTGCTCCCATTTGAATGGAATTCGACTCTATTGTTGCAAGCCTCACGCCCTGTTTCTTTGCAGGGTGCAATTAGTGTGTCTGCGGGTTGGTGGCCTGCAGAGGTGACAGCCGCCCACTCACTTCTTTTTATATGCGTGCTTGATACAAGCAGTGCCAGCTCAGGTGTTTAAGGAGTGTGGGTAATGGCATAATGTATCTACCACCTAGTGCTAAATTTCTGTTAAAAACAAAAAACAAAAGAAAAAAGGTCACAAGATTTCCTAGGAGTCTGTCCAGCAGCACAGGACTTGGGAACAATGTGCAGAAAATGCTCAAACCAGCCCCACTCCCTTGCTCTAATTGCTCAATCTCTTGTTCAATTCATTCTCTTTCCTTTATTTATCTTCTCGTTTTCTTTTCCCTCTCTGGTTGTTTTCTTTACCTTCCTCCTCCTCCTCTTCCTCCTTCTCTCTTGAAGCCTTCCCCTGCCTGCTGCAGCTAATCTCAGGCAAAGTGTAGGCCCTGTTCACAAGAAGGCGTTTGAAAGTCCTCGCGTCTTTAAGGGGCATATTAGCAAGGGCTTTATCGCCGCTTTAGCGGCACTTTTTGACGCTAAAGTGGCGATTTTTTTATCGCCCTATCAGGAAGCTGACGCTAGCAGGCGTTAGCAACAGCTTTCTGGCTATAGCGCCCGGTTTTCCTATCGCCTTGAATGCCAGCGATGATTATCGCTAATGACATGCAAGGTAGGCGTTCCCAGCTAGAAGCAACTGAAAACAGTCACTAACACACCTTCCCCTATTAGCAACGCAGGCAAAGTGATAAAAAAAGTCATGCTAAGCGCGATTACCGCTAGTATTTAACACCTGCTGAAAACATGACTTACCTGTTTATCCAATCAGAGGTGGATCTTCAGGTTAAGTCCCCATTGGCGTTAATGCGTGAATATCGGGGGATTTCCAGCGATATTCAGGCATTTCGCCACTATCGCTGGATATTTTATCACAGTAGAGATAAACGTTGCTAATAGTATGTTATCTCCGTGAAAATATCCAGCGATAGGCGGCGATAAAAACAAACTGGCTAAGCGCGTTTTTCGATAATTAAAGCAATTTCTTGCTTTAATTATCCCCCTAAGTGCTTTTTTTACAGAATCTAACACATTGAAACTGAAAAGGCATGCTCGAGAAACTCACAAATTAGTGATGATAGCAGAAATTAGAAATGGCAGAGTCTTGAGGTGTTAAATGACGTCAGGCAGACAATATTCTGCTAGCCGGTAGAATGGTCAGAAATTGTCAAGAAAGGGAATGGGGTAGTACTGATGATGCTTTGGTATACGTTTTTGTTGAGACAGACCACATTGTAGGGTAGCTTCGTGGGTTATTGTACTGGCTGCTGAGAGCTGTGTGCAGTCTGCTCGTTTACCAGTTTGAATTTTCACAACATATCTTAAAAGGTTCTGGTGGCTGCAATCAAACTGCAGGTTCAGTCGTTAATGGAGCTGCTGCAGAGAGCCTGGTATGACAAGTTGCAATCATTGTAAGACGTCACTGGGTTTTGCACCTGCGGCAAACATTTCAATGTTATTTGCAAGGACCAAGCTTGACTTGTTAAACGTTTTAAATCAGCATATTTTTTCTTTTTTAAAGGAGGACTAATTAGGTAAATAAGACTTATTTATTCATTCATGCCCTGAAGTAAATTTGTACTGTGTGATATTTAAAGGCCCAGTGATAGTATATTTGTATGCATGTATACAATGCATTTCTCGGTTCGTGTTTAGGCCATGTTCTGAAGTGACAGTATCTTTGCTTTCCCAGACTGGCTGAGTCTGGAGGCTGTGTCCCTTTAACTGTTGATACATGCCCTTATCCAGGACGTTCCTACCAAATAAATGACTGCTTGCCCCCTGCAGTGGGGTATCTGAAGCCCGGCACAGTTGTGGGGTAAATGAGCTTCCGGTTTCCGACGCCCCCCTCTACCATGGCACAGAGCGCCACCTGCACACATCTGTTAGTGCCCGCACTCTGCACCTGGGCACACGAGGGATGATTCAGTGGGACTGTGACCTGGCTGTGGCATTTGTATAGCTGGCACAACCCAGCACACTATCACCCTGCCAACAAAGACACTTAAATACAAGTAGCTCTTAAATGTCTTCTGCTCACCTGGCTGTCGTGTTTGTGAAACAGAAGTCTGTCTTTTGAATGAACTGTGAAAATACACCCAGCTTCTGTTTTTGCTGCATGTCCCAGTGGCATTTGGTTATAATAGCCCCTGCACAGGAATGTAGTGTTTGATATAGGAAGGGGTGAGTGCTCATCCCAGTAAATTGATAAACATCTCTCTTGCACTTTAAAAATCAGGAGGACAGTCCAAATAAAGTACGCTTTAATTCGTGTATGAAGGCAGCGCACATTTAGTAGATTGAACCACAGGCTATGTTGTCCATCACTGGCTGAACGCAAAACCTGGCATCCTTTCCCCCAGTGCTCAAATCTCAGACGGGTTAGGGGAATCATATGGGCAAAAGTGTCCACGGGCTATATTATCAAGAATGGCGTTAAAATATTAATTAAATGGCGTTAGAATATGCAGCTAAAGCGGTGATAATGGGCTTGATAGATGCCCTTGTGAATTCCCATAGAAGCCCATGTTCTGGTGTTAACCTGGGCTTCTATGGAAATTCACAAGGGCATATTATCAAGCCCAATTATCGCTGCTTTAGCGGCAGTTTCCTGCCGCTAAAGCAGCGATCATTTTAACGCCGTTCTTGATAATATACCCCCACATTGTTTGGCTTAGATATTTAGGTTCTAGTAGGTCAAAGAGGCAGGTCATTTAAGCGCTAAAACCAGGGGCACTGAAATTATGTGGTTCTACGTCCGTGGCTTATTCTGCATAATTATGGATTTGCCACAGTTGCTATAGAGCCAGTCATCAGCTTCATTATACATAGAAACAAAAAATGCAGCGACACGTGTTACCCGCAATAGAAAATCGTTTGTAAAGACTGTCTGGTCATCTTTCAGTAGCTTACTGCTGCAATTGGGTGTTAAAGTTGTACCAATAATGTGAAATCTTTGCTAAGGCAGTGCTAACATGGGTAAAAATAACAAAATATTGAAGTAGTACCATACCAACATGTGCCACATTACCTTTCGACTTCTTCAGGGCTGCAAGCCAAGAAGACAATAATATTTACGATTCAAAGTATAACACACTATGTATATTAAAAAAGTAAAGAAAAAGGTACACCCACGTGTAGGGTCAAATTTTACCTCAGGATTACAAACGGCAGCGGTGGCACTATATATTGGAGGACCGAAATATTTCTTTTTAACTAGGTTTCGAATACTCTCTGCACTGGTAATATATATTTAGGTTCCTTGTATGATTCTTCTTTTTACATAGAGTTACTGAAATATAAATGTAACACTAAAGGGATAATCAGGTCAATACCTAGAACTGATGACTAGAGGTTTAATACTATAAACGAGTACTCGAGTTGTACATACTACTTACGTTTTGTTCTCTATCTAACACTTCAAGTGTTACCAGCTTTTAGTGTCTTAACTTAAAGTGTGACTTCGATATAGTTGTAAGTGATAATTGGGTGTTCGGATAAAAGTAATTTATCATATACATAGAGACATAGAGACTTTCACCACTACAAGATGGCGACCAATCCTATACGGTTTCTAATGAGTTTAATAAAATGGCGCCCGTGTTGAACGCTCGCTGCTGAATGTGATCCCGGGTGGCGTACTCACTGTGCACTGGAGGTAAGCATCCCGGTTTCTTAATGCGATTTACTTGGAATACTAGTCGCCGTGGTTTGATACACAAGAACTATATGTTCTTTTCTTCTTTATAACAGAATAACTACTCGTCGCGTACCCGTGTTTACGAGACTTAGGATAATACGGCAATTCTTGTGATTCTAGAATAAAAGAAGGTTGTGATTTGGCAGTGGCTCATGTATGAGAGTAATTTGGAATACTAGTTGCCAAAGCCTGATACACAAGAACTTTATGTTTTCTTTCTTTACAACAGAATAATTACACATATTGCATACCTATTTCTGCGAGATTGAGGACATTACAGCAATCTTACGATTTATGAAAAAGATGGTTTTGCTTATATTTTGGAGAGAATCCCTCTAAATAGAGGTGAGTGTCATGACAGTGGTTCATTTTGGAACCGATCAAATTAAATATAACCGGGGTACGTTAGTGAGAATACTCTCTTAATCTTGTTACAGGAAGCATTTGACGGATATATACGATTGATTTATAAATGTTGATTGACACAATTGAGGATTCTTTTCCTATTGGACCCTACGATTGTTAGAGTAAGTACGCCATCATTTTTAACACATCTTAGATGTTGTAAGCTCCCATACATGGCGGAGCTAAGGATTGTCTTCTGTCGTTTTAGGGTACAGCTTACGGTTATATTAGTGGAAATCTTAGTTGCAGAACATTTATTCTGGTAATATAATTTCTTCATTTAATAAATTCTGACAAGTTTGGTACATGTGGGCCTTTTTTGTGTTTCCTTTACACCAGGGTATGCACCTTTATATTCGGGTGATTTTCAACTTGGCCTAGTACAAGTCACATGGATATCTTTGAATGTGACCCTACACATGGGTGTACCTTTTTCTTTACTTTTTTAATATACATAGGGCCAGATGTAGGTAGCCCTTTACCGATCGGAATCGGCCGAAAATACCGATTTTCGGCCGTTTCCGATCGGTAAAGGGCTATGGAGATGTAGGTGCACATATTCTGTAATTTTACCGAATCGGTAATATTTACCGATTCGGTAAAATTACCGAAAATGCTAGATTGATATGTGGGTAGCCAATTTTCCATTGGCACATGGCTTTCAGAATCGGTATTTTACCATGGAATACAAATCCATGGTAAAATACCGATTCCTGTGTACATGCACATCTGTGCATGTACACATGTGACAGACAGACAGGCCCTTAGGGCGTGTCTGTGTGCCACATTGCACACATGCCCGTTTTGGGGGTGCTAGAGGGTGTCAAAGTGACACCCCCTGCACCCTTGACAAATTGGGTATTTACCGATTCGGTAAATACCGAATCAGTATTTGAATTGAATCCTATGGGCTTCAAGGCCCATAGGATTCAATAGCAAATAACGAATCGGTATTTACTGAATCGGTAAATTCCGAATTTTTAAGGAATCGGTAACAAATCCAGATGTTGGTACCTACATCCCAATTACCGATTTTGAAATACCGGATCGGTAAAATTCGGTATTTCAAAATCGGTAAATGTGATTTACCTACATCTGGGCCATAGTGTGTTATACTTTGAATCGTAAATATTATTGTCTTGGCTTGCAGCCCTGAAGAAGTCGAAAGGCATGATATGAATGCCAGACGAAACACGTGTTGGCTGCTATCTTTGATTGATGGAAACCAGAATTGAAATAAATGGAAATGATGCTGTAACAACATACCTTGGTGTTGTCAATAAGGAGAATACACTACTTTGGATATAAAGTTGGACACTTTATAACCTAAAATACTGTGGACAATTGCTCAAATAATCTTGGACTGAAGAAAGATTGTTGTATATTAGTTATTGGAATTGCTCAGCAAAGAATTCTTTTGAATGCTTTAACCAGAGGAATTCTTCTGGGATTGTAAGGGAGAGAGGTGACCTCCCTTTTCTTTGCTTTGTAGCATATTTTCTTTACAGGGAATATTTACTTACTGCCTTAATCTTGTTGAGCGCCTGCCCTTTACCTGGTCATCGTATTACATGTGCCACATTATGCTACATAATTTAATTAACCTTGCTGCATAATATGGTCCTCTCCTGCCGCATAGTTCAAGTGACCCTGCCTAAAACGTAGCTAAGCATTCTTGCCAGTCAAGTGTTCAACCCCTGATGGTAAAAATAGGGCTTTAGCACTACCTCTGCGTCAGCGCAGCATTACCTCAGCACTACACCCAATCAGCACCACCTGAGCCCCAGCTCAGCACCTTCACCGCAGCAAGACACAGCACCGGCACATCACTCAGCACCACCTCCTCATTACTACGCACCAGCTCATTATCACTCAGCATCACCAGAGCATGGCCTCTGCACCACCACCTCAGCATCACTCAGCGCCTCCTTAGTCTACCCTCCAAATCTGGCATCTGTTGACTCTCCCCTATTGTCTGCCCACTGCTTGTGTTGTAATTCAGATACTATATCTTAACCTCCAAGCTCTCGTTGTTTGTCTACCCCTTACCCAAGCCCCATAACGAAACAAAATATAAATATAACAAACAAGCATTTGAACAGACGGGAAGAAGTTGCCAGCACTGCAAGAACAAAAAAACTAGAATACATTTTTTACGGTAATTCTGTTTTTTAATACGGCCGTTCAGTTGAACATAATGTCTGCTTTCTTATATATAAGGGAGCAAAAATACTTTAAACATTTTTGTATCATAACTTTTCAACATGCTGCACAGCAGCTATGCTGCTCTATCACATAGCCTAAAGACATTGACAAAGCCAATAGCTCTGATTAAGCTCTTATGAAGTCCCAAAGGCTATGCCAGCTTGTTCCTAATTTGCGGAAGTCTGCAAAGAAATCCTTTTGTGCTGACTTTGCTAACAATCCCGATGAAAAAGCCCACATCGGCGTGGTTCACTCCTTTATAGCTCCTAGATGCCTGTCTGTCTGTTAATTAGGGTGAGGAAATATTTAACAATTATTGCTTCATTATAGAGGAAGAAACTGCCACAAAAACAAGATTACATTCCAAGTTCAGGGTGTGAAGAAAGGCAGCAGTTATAAGTGGGGCTGTCGCATCCACTGAATAAATAAAGCCAGCGTGCCTGCAAGTGCGCTGCCTGGAAGTAAAACATGCTTGAAATGAATGCGTAGTCCTTATCGGTGAGACAGGAACTGAGGCACAACGTTGTGCCTAGCGCTAAAGCCTGGCAAGTTGAACACAGCCGCGGCCCATGCAGGTGAGAGCGGTGGGGCAGTGAGGCCAGGTGAGGGGGGATTGCGACTCACGATGAAGAGGGAAAATTAATTATTTATTTAATTATTCCTCGTCATCGTTCGTTGTCGAAATCACCCCCTACCCGGACTCACCGCTCTTACCTGCACGGACCGCGGCTGGTTCAACAAGGAAACTTGCAGCCTACAAACGTGCCCCGGTGTTTACCAACATGTTACGGGAGGGAAGCAGTGAACATCACAGGAGGGGTACCAGTGCTTAATTTGACCAGGTGCTTTCAGGTGCTCAGCACCTACACTTCTTTCACAGGGCTGGGGCTACAATTTCTGACTCTGCAAGCGGTGGTCTCAATATTAATTGTTTAAATTCAAAATAAAAAGAATAACATACATTGCATGGTGACTGGCTGGTAAATGTTCATAGACAGGCCAGCATACGCCTGTCCAGGAAGGCATGATTGTGTATCACCACGTTAGTGATGATGTCATCTCGCCGATCACAAATCCAAGAAGTCATCGACAAACTATGTCTTACATTCTATTCCCCAAGTGTGCTGCACCCAGCCACTGCCAGAGCCTAAGCCTCCCATTGGATAATTGTAGCTGGCTCAAGACGGAGTTGAGGCAAGGAAGCTGTGAGAGCGCATTTGGAACTTGGGAGTGAGGGCTCTTGAAGAAGAAAAAACAAAAGTAAGTGTGGACTTTACACTTGCTTTGTAGCATATCCTGCAGCCCTGCATTGCTGCTATCCTCAACGTGCTCGATGCGGCTGTGGCTCAACACAACTTTTGTGCGGCATGGCGTCACCTGCAGAATCTGTGCGCTGCACCCCAGCATGGTAATTGCTGAGCGTGAGTGAGTCCAGTAGGCACCACAGCCATACTTACCGGCATTGGCTCCATTACGGCTGGGGACAATATCTGTGCTGTAGCAGGCAGGGTCACAGCAAGCTGAGCAGTGGATGCCAATGCCGTTGCCATCCCTGGACCTACTAATTACAGGCATCACTAGTAGTGACATCACCTGCTGTGCTCGAGCAGCTACCTGTTCTGCAAATAACCCAGTTACACTGCACTGATTAATATATGCAAAAAAAGCATTTTCATTTGGTGTACATTTTGTTTTTACACTTGGTTTAGGTAAGAAAGTAAAACATGTCATCTTCCTCATCTTTAGGAAAGACAACAGGAAAATGCAGAGTTCAAAATAGCAGGGACATGTATAGGCTGACGACAGGGGTCACAGGCAGCAGCAGTGTTAGGGATGAGAGACAGAGCAGGAGTAAAGAGGATAAAGAAACAACAGGAGAGGAAAGAGATAAGACGGAGCTAAGTAGAAGAAAAGGAGAGCAAATCAGATACAAAGAGAAAGCAGTCATGATGTGAAGAAGAGAGCATTAAGAAGAGAGAAGATAGAATGAAAGGGTGTAGAGGACAGGACACAGGACAAAAAAAGCAGACAAATGATAAAATGGAGACACAGCTAATCACTGCTAGAAGAGTGATCATAAAGAGCCAAGATCGAGGGGAGAGAGAGCAGAGCATGGATACAAGTAAAGAGGAAAAAGGGCAGGGGTAGAATGAATAGAGGGCAAATCAGAAATGCAGGGAATAAGGTAACACACTAGGTGTGACAAAGACGATAGAAAACAATTAGAGAGGTGAGAGGATAGACTCTTAGAGCAAAGACGTAGGGTACAGACAACAGTTCAAGGTTAGAAGATAGAGACTGAGGCAGTGAGAGTGTTGAAAGTGGGGCTCACCGGAGGAAGAAGTGAGCTGTGGCCTTCTTGGCAAAATTTTCAGCACCTGCACTTCTTTTTTTACAAATTAAGCACTGAGGGGGACACAAGCAGGTGGGACCGGTGAAAGGCTGAACAACCCTTCCCCTAACTACATGTCCTATGCAGTGCTTAATTTGTAAAAATATGAAGTTCAAGTGCTCGGTTTTTTTTAGGAGGCCACACCCACTTCACCAAGTCCACTCACTTTCTCCACTGGCTCCTCCCACTTACTGTATTGGATCCACACACATCCTCAACTGGCACTGCTAAAAGCCAGATATAATACCACCGCACGGATACAGTAGGTTCCAGCACCAGGAGGTGCACGTAGTGCTTTGACACCAGTCTGTCCGATGCACAGTACGTAACACTTCACAACAATCAAAACCCACTTTTACCTCTACAGCACGAGGAGGACCTTTCATCCACATGCACAGTTATCACATGGAAGAAACCATGGATAACAGAAAACAATTTTAATATTTGGTACTCATCCGTTTAACACACAATTGCGATGCAGGTTCATCTTAAGCCAGTGACTTACTTTACCACACAAACATGTGCCACATGTCAGGCTCTTTACCATTTGGACTGAATGTAATCCTTGCACTGGGAACTTTACCACACTGGCATTTGTCAGCTTTTCCTACAGGTGTGTTCTACCACAAGACCTTTACCAGAGGGATTCATCACACAGTCCTTGGCCCTGTGGGACTTTGATCCTAAACACCATGTAACATACATAAAGTTTCTTTTAGATCGAAACAAGACCTCATATATTCACAACAGGAGAGGTCACCAAGATGATTTACAATCATATCATATTAGTGAGCTGCTGTGTTACAATACTGAAAACACGTCACTACTCCTGAATATTAGATGAAAACACATTTAGAATTTGGAGAGTGTGCCTGTCAGGGACCTGGCCAAGAGGACATGAGAGAGCTGACACTGGATCATCAATTCACACCTCTTCTGAACGGGGTCCCCCAAATACGTGTGGCCCGGGCCCCATCCCTGCTCTGTCCTTCCGAAAACTCAAGCCTTCTCCCATCATTTGCATGAGTATTACGAGTGAGTCACTTTGGATGCAGCTGGGAGGCTCTGCGTTTTGTCACTCCTGGCTGGTACACAACATCACTTTGCATCACGGGGCTTGGAGTTTTGTGCAATACAGATGGGCTTAAAAAACAAACATAAACAGGCAAGTTGATTTGCAAAGCTAGTACTAACTGAAGCTTCAACTTGCTACCTACCCTCAAGCCTTTATAAGACCCGCCACAAAACCCTAAATAAAGAGGTTCTGCTGACTTTTGTCATTAGGTGACCTGGACATCATTAAAGAGCAGGTCTTTGCAACCATGGGACTGCACTAGAATGCACATGTCTGGCATGCTTAGGAATATAACATGCGCAGGGAGTTTCATTACCTTTTAACGTCACAAATGAAAGCAATTATGACATTAAAATGCACCAGTCATTAAAAAGAAATAATGTGTACTGCCTTTCACAAATCAGTGGTAGGTCGTGGCCACATACAGATTAAATACCAGAAAGAATTATGACATTTGGAGCCTTCTTAAAAGGTATATGAACTGTAAAAATGTTCACAATGGGTGTATGTTGTTGGAAGAAGTAACATTCTCGTCTTAACTTCATTTTTGTGATAATATCTTCATTCCCAGGCACACCTGGGTTGATAGCAATAACTGGGGACAGGATGTGGCCTAAGTGCCAGCGCTGCTGACTTTGTATCTGGGGAACCATGGGGCATATTACCAAGCATAAGCGATAATTATCGCTATGCTTGGTTAGCGGCAATAATTTTATCGCCGTGCTTCGCCCATTTTTATCGCTTAGGAGCCTTGCTATTATCAAGGTTTATCTCCTAAGCGATAAAAATCTGCCAAAATGCATGAATATCGCTGAAAAGTCAGCGATATTCATGCATTAACGAGCCAATGCTCTTAGCCATGTTATCCACCTACCATTGGATAACATGGCTAAGAACTGCTCAGGGCAGGTGTTAGCTTTTGGAGATATTCGCGCTTAGTACAAATATTTCCAAAAGTTGGTAATAGGAGATAGAGATATTAGCGACTGTTTTCAGTCGCTAACATCTTGGCACGCCCACTTTGCATGTCATTAGCGATAATTATCGCTGACATGCAAAGTGGGCCCCTAAATGCCCGCTATCGCTTACAAGCTGTCGCTAACTGGTGTTAGCAACAGCTTGGTAATAGGGCGATAAAATTATCGCCGCATTAGCGGGAAAAAGTCCCGCTAATGCAGCGATAATGGCCCTTGGTAATATGCCCCCATATTCGCGTCTCAGCGTTGGCTCAGCATCCTGTTATTCTGGGCAAATCACTTCATCTCCCTGTGCCTACCAAAAAATTAATGTGCTCCAATATCTTCGGGTCGAGTTTGTGCTATATAAATGTCCAGTATTTATAAAGCGCAAACAATTACCCGAGGGTATCAAGGCACTGGCGGCCGGCAGGAAGATTAAGCGAGCTATTGCCCAGAGTCACATGGTGCTGGGCTGATCTGCCACTGGGGATCGAACCGTGAACCCCTGAACCCCGATTCAGGAATCAGCCGCCCTGGCCACTGCACTACACCGCTTCCTTAAATCTGCAATAAAAAAGGTATGTTCTATTACTCTTTCAGCTGTACTGTTGGCGCCTGCAGGCATCGGGTAGTGGCAGCAGCAGAAGTACAAGAACGGAAATTCTGATGAAAAGCATGACCACTTCTTGCAGAGATTGCAGAGTTTGTGCAGAAATACGCTGTGCTGCAAGACTTCCGAAAGACGTAAACTTGAGGATTCACAGAGCGAAAGTGAAGACAGATCCACGTTATGCAGGAAAATCTCCCCTCCCTCACAATTCATTCTGCAGTAGGACCCGGACCCCCCAGGTTGTTTCCGGACCCGCCCCCAACATAACCCACAAATCAGGACTTGATGACCAGAGCTGTGGGTAAAACAGGCCATGTGTATTACAACCCATCACATATAAACATGACAATATGTCATCAAAATTAATTCGACAAATATTTATAAATTTTGATCACTGAACAATATTTTCATTTATGTTGATCATAACTTCATAATTCGATCAGCAGAAATGTCAGAACTTAATGTATCGACAAAGAATGTTCTCTATCCTTCCAGCACTAAGGGGCCTTCCGGCTCCTGCCCCCAAACTGAGAACCACGCAAGGCACAACCACCTACATCCTTGAGAGGTGAGACCCTGCCATCTGGTCCTTGTTGTCACCTGAAGGGCCCACCCCTCCACCACCAGGCTGCCCATCGGGACTCGTAGGTAATAACCAGGGGCTGATGCCCCATTCCCTAGTTTGTAAACTGGTGCCCTTGCCCCCAGCCGGTGTCTCCATTCTCTCTGGGGTGAGCTTACCGTATCCCCCCCTCAGTGCTGGCCTAGGGAGTCTGCAGGAGGACTCCCCTTAACAATGTAAGGCAGTCTATGTGGCCTCCTTACCGCCACTCTTAATTCAACTTCCAACACCTTCCGAAGCTCTACTTCTAGTGATGGGTGGGTGGGAGATTTACGAAGTCCACTGCACACGGGGCCGGTGCTATAAGGAAGAGAGGACGAGAACCTGGGCAATGTGCCCTAAATAGGCCCCCGCCCTCTCCTCCCCCTCATTACTGGTCCTGACAGGAAGTGACGTCAGTCGTGCCCCAGAAGTACTTCTTGCTGTTCACGGCAACCAATTCTCATCCAGGAGCCAAGAGGGCGTGGCCGGGATCCCTGGGGTCCGCATCATAATGGCACACTGCCTTATAGTACGCGCTTTCTGTAGGACCAGGACCTACCAGGTTGTTCCCAGCCCTGCCTCCACCATAACTCACAACTCAAGACTTGACGACCAGAGCTGTGGGTAAAAGAGGCCATGTGTATTACAACCCATCACATATAAACATGACAATATGTCATCAAAATTAATTCGACAAATATTTATAAATTTTGATCACTGAACAATATTTTCATTTATGTTGATCATAACTTCATAATTCGATCAGCAGAAATGTCAGAACTTAATGTATCGACAAAGAATGTTCTCTATCCTTCCAGCACTAAGGGGCCTTCCGGCTCCTGCCCCCCAACTGAGAACCACGCAAGGCACAACCACCTACATCCTTGAGAGGTGAGACCCTGCCATCTGGTCCTTGTCCCCCACCTGAGGGGCTCACCCCTCCACCGCCAGGCTGCCCATCGGCGCTCATAGGGAATAACCAGGGGCTGATGCCCCATGCCCTAGTTTGCAAACTGGCGCCCTTGCCCCAAGCCGGGGTCTCCATTCTCTCTGGGGTGAGCTTAACATATCTCCCCCTCAGTGCTGCCCTAGGGAGTCTGCAGGAGGACTCCCCTTAACAATGTAAGGCAATTTATGTGGCCTCCTTACTGCCACAAGGGCGACCAGGGCAAACCAATATTCGCCCTCTCCACCACCAGATAACTTCTAAACCACCATGTTACATCGATCCCTAGCCATGTCATGCTCTAATGCCCCGGATCCATAGTCTGAGGATGAGCAGGTTATTTAAATCAAATCTATTTAGAAAGGGCCTGTGACTCTCCAGACCTCCACCCTTCCTCCATTTCACATGTGTGCCTGCCATTGACTTTTCTTTTACAAATCAGCAATGTGTTGTCTTCAGTTGGACCAACTAATCCGGACCCGGTCTTCACTACAGCTCCCAGAATACGTCATGCCTAAACCAAACACCAGTTCTTCTCAAGAAAGTGTAGTTTCTGACACAGATATAGCGCAAACAAGGAGATCAATTGCTAGCACTTCAAAATCCATAGAAAAGCAAATACAACCGACTTCAGCACAAAAAACTGCTTTTTTAGAGATAAGCCCTGCAGCCAACGCACCACCACAATCCGACAAACAAGGAGGGGCAAAGGAAACCGAGGAATTGCGAGAAAAGAGAGTGACAAGAAGTCAGACGAAAGTGACTTAGTCATAAACATATCATCTAAAGAACTCACCAAAGCACAAATTGCAGTACTAAACAAAGGAACTTCTTTTGTCCCGACATACAAGTCAATCTTACCTGAAACTGAAATAGCTTTATTCAAATTTTTCAGATTACTCAAACTAAAATATTTCTTTAAAGATTCTCAACCAACACAGGACAATGAAAAAGAACCTATTTCAAAGGAATTCAAACCCAAAAGCAATTTATGCGCGCCTTTTTCACACAAAACAATCAACGCATTTGAGAGAACTGTTCTTACAGAAATTCTGAAAATTATTTTTTCTAAACTCAGGAAAACGAACCTCTCCTCACATGAATGGAGTACCTTAATAAACCTTTCAAAAGACATCAACTTAACCTTTCAAAGAGCAGACAAGGGAGGAGCACTTATCGTTATGGATACCAACTTCTACATAACAAGCGTCAACACACATATCAACAATGAAGGAATCTACATATCTCTTGAAAACGACCCTACCAACGAATATCAGAAGACTCTGCAAAAAATCTTGGATCATGCACTTGAAATGCAGTGGATCAATGAAAAACCTCACAAATTTTTTTAAACAAAATTTTCCCGTAGACCCAAGTTATACATGTTACCCAAAATTCACAAAGATTCACAAAAACCTCAGTTCAGACCCATAGTCTCAGCCTGTGGTTCTATCTCCGAACCAAATGGGAAATATGTAGACTGGTACCTACAACCAATTGTGTAAAATAGCAGCACGTACATAAAAGATACCACAGCTTTTTTGAACTTACTAAAGACCATCAACTTAGATGCCGATGCAGAATATTGGCTATGTACCGTGGATGTCATAGCCCTCTACACCTCAATTCCGCATAATGAAGGCCTAGAGGCCTTAGAGTGGAGTTTACTAAAGGACAGCACACAAGAAGTTAACAAGGTGTTTCTTATGGAACGTATGCGTTTTGCACTACCACAGTTACTTCGAATGGCAGGGCAATTTTTACAGTCAATGCAATGGAACATCCATGGGCTTCGGGGAGGCACCTTCGTATGCCAACATTTTCATTGCGAAATTTGAAACCGATCACATCCTGGGAAATCCAGAATGGACAGAACATCTGATTATCTTCAAGCGATACATTGACAAGATATTCCTAATATGGAAAGGAAACAGAAGCAAACTGGTAAGAAACATTGAAATGATCAACACTCACAATGAAAGAATAAAATTCACGTATAACATCAACAAACATTCCATAGCATTTTTAGATGTACAAGTCACCATCGAAGAGAACAAGTTAAATACAAAAGTGTACACCAAAGCAACAGACAGAAATACCCGTCTCTTGTATCAGAGCTTTCATCCTGAAACCTTGAAAAAACATCTTCCAACCTCACAATTCATCAGACTTAAGAAAATCACTTCAGACCCCATCATCCTTCAGGATTCATTCATCAATCAAACAAAGAAATATCGACAAAGAGGATATCCACAAGAGGTCCTCGACGAATCAATTAAGAAAGTCAACAAAATGCCTAGAGAACCTTTATTAATACCTGGGACATCAGAGGCAGAGAAAAAAACTGTCTGCGTATTAAAATGTTCAACTGAAGCACAAAGATTCAAAAGCATTATTATCCACCACTGGTCACTCATCACAGCAGAACCTGACCTACAAGGGTTGTACAGTGACCACATCACTTTCGCTTTCCAAAGATCGAAAAACCTGAAAGAAATCTTGACTACCGACAACAAAAAGGTAACAACACATAAAGGAATGTCCAAAAGCCAAAACTGCGTGCATTGTAACAATGTAATCGTAGGCAATCTATTTATGCATCCCACAAAAGGATATAAAATAGATCTTCGACACTCCAGCACGTGTGATACCAAAAACGTGATTTACGCAATCAAATGCCCGTGTGGCAAGATTTATGTAGGACAAACAGAAAGGAAAATTAAGGTTCAGATGACAGAACACAAAAGTAATATTCGACTGAAAAACATGAAATCCACTGTAGCCACCCATTGGATGGAGGCCAAACACCAAATATCCCAACTTAAGTTCACCATACTGGAGGTACTACAACAACGCTGCAACATGGATCCAGTTAAACTGCGACTAAAGTCTGAATTCTATTGGATAAAAGAAACTAAATTCCCTACAGCCCTCAGGGATGAATGACAGAGTGGAATTTTCTTGTTTCCTGTGAACGCTGTATAATCCATTGTCATTGGCTGATTCACTATTTAGAACCTCAAGATGAATCTCTTATTTATGTATTGTACAATGTGATGGTATATTTAGCCATTTTCTTATTTCACACACAGACGGTTTTTATTTGCATTCCTTTGGGTACACACATGGAGTACACATCTGATTTCATAGCATATCCCAGTTTCTTTAACACTTCAGTTTGTTTCCAGTCACTTTAGCATCCCTAGTCAACTATATCGGTCATTTCATTATTCCATCTATTTTCCTTCCATCATGACCATTATTCATCCCATTTATTTCTTTATATTTTGCTCGGTACAGTTCGTTACATTTACCCTTCAGATCCCGTTTTTGGATTTTCATTTCACATATCTCGGTTTATTTTTGCCATTTTATTCAAATTGGCCTTTACTCTACTGACGAGTTTTTTTTTACTAAAGAGTGCTTTATTTTTCCAAACTTCCCCAAACATCTCGGAAGCAACTCGCTCCATTATGAAGTTGCTACACTCATGTCACGTGACTCGGGTCACGTCAAATAAATGCTATTTGACCTTTTTGAGTCTCGTCAGCAAAGTGTAACACTCGTCCCAGCAGCTCAGCGAATGTTTTCCTAACATCCACAAGAGTATCATGCATGATGGACAAATCCCGCTCACTAAAGACCATGTCTGGAGTAACTGTGAATATGTGCACCATACATTCTCTAAATATACCTATGAAAACTTGGCAAAGTTTGGCTGGCTATCCATGACGCTCATCCTGCTATTTCCCAACACGGAAGGGTTTGTCCGAGACGCGGTAGTCTACAGTTGATTGCGCAAGTAAGTGCAGCCAGGAAGCTTTGAATCCAGCTCCATACACCTCTGTGCACTTATATTTTTCTTAGCCAGCACCTTGAAATCATACGCGGTAATGTTTAAAGTTTCAAACGACACCCCACGGGGGTTACCGATTTATCGGCATTTGGCACTCCATTTTTGTCATTACTTTGTCCACAGTGTATTTTGCGAAGCGCATTGGCACACCCCACGGTCGTTTTTCACTTTGTTGATACTTTGCTCCAACACATTGTATTCCAAGTCACTACCACATACCACCAATTCACGGGCCTCATTTATGAGAAATGACGCATCGCTGCCTGAAAACAGCGATGCATCACTTCTCAGTGCGCACTCCTTGAGACATACCTGATGCGTCATATTTACTGTATGACGCATCATGTCGCAAGGAGTTACAGATACGTCAGTATTTCTGACGTATCTGTATGGCGCAAAAGTGACGCATTGCTGGATTGTGTCATAAAAGTGACGCAACTCCAGCAATGCGTCCTTTCACATGGGGCAAGCCCCATGGGGAAGGGCCTGCATCAGTCTTACGCCTGCTGCGAGGCAGGCGCAAGATTTTGACGCAACAGCGTCCTAGAAGTGACGCAGTGAAATCTCATAGATTTCACTGCGTCACTTCTACAAGGCTTTTTGCGGGGGAACTCTCCCCCTGCATACATTATGTAGCGCAGGGGTTTACAAAGTCACGCATCTGCTTAGATGCGTCACTTTGTAAATAGTGCGCAACAGGAGGCATGTTTTACGCCGCCGATGCGTCACAAAAAGTGACGGAAGCGTAAAACTGACGCAAGGCCTCATAAATGAGGCCCCACGTTTTTAGGCCCTTATAAAGTACTGTTGACTTTTTTACATTGCCGTTTTTTGACTGCTATGGTCCTGTATTATTCCCTGTCTTTATAGCCCTGAGGAAGGGTCATTCTAATAGACCCGAAATGCATTGGGTATCGCAAATCAACTACTAAATCATCATGAAGATATATATGAATGAGATATGATTTAATGCATGAAGGATCATCTTGAAAATATAGATACACTTACCATGGAAAAATACTGGATTAAATTGTCATTATTCAATCTATATTGAAGTGAAGAAACTACATTGTTTCATGCTACATGAGCGCATGCCTGTGTGAGAAGTTTGTTCTTGTCACGCAGATTCTTAATGATCTGAATTGGACCATAATCGAGCAATTACCCACAGAGAAGGGACGATTCGAGAAAGAACAATGCTGGGTGTTCTGTTCAGGCACCCAAATTGACAGAATAAAATGAGGAAAAGAGAGTAATACTTACCAAAGTTTCTTTTTTACCCGGAAGACTCTTCTGTTGAAGTCATAACAAAAAGGCATTGTTATATAAGAATTACTAAAGAGGAAGATATAATGAAAAGAAGCACAGGTGCACCATAAATTGAAAAGTGCAAACACAACACAATAATTGTACAGGCACAAATAGTGACGTCCAGAGATGTGGTTTGATTGATTGATTTATTTGTCAACAGTAGAAAAACGAACCGCAGACGCGTTTCGTCCTGGACAGGACTTCTTCAGGGCTGTATTTACAAAAAGACATATAGACATACAATTAAAATCATGGACTATTACACAACTCAGCCGAGCAAGAATAGTACAAGTTAAAAAAAGTACACTACTTTGAGTGTACTACAAAGAACAGTCTTATTTGCTATAATCTTAAGTTCTTGAATTTATCTGAACATAGCTATCCCTAAAGAGATCAAACTGTATGTTTATATGTCTTTTTGTAAATACAGCCCTGAAGAAGTCCTTTCCAGGATGAAACGCGTCGGCTGTTCGTTTTTCTACTGTTGACAAATAAATTAATCAATCAAACCACATCTCTGGACGTCACTATTTGTGCCTGTACAATTATTGTGTTGTGTTTGCACTTTTCAATTTATGGTGCACCTGTGCTTCTTTTCATTATATGCTTAAGTCCGGTATAGGACTGTCATTGTGATGGCGGGTGCTTGACCGGTGTGCACATAATCCCCTTCTCAATCTTACATATTGAAAGGGTTAAAATACAATAGAGGTAATTTCTGATCAGGTGCATTTTCATGAAGGTTCCATCAACTACCATGTTTTAGTACTAAAGAGGAAGAGTAGTTCTTTTTGCCATAAAAAAAGACTACTATATGCAAGATTACTATCTAAGAAATTAAGAAGAGTACAGGCCTTGCTTTACTGGGTATGTTCAAGTTAATAAGTAAGCACTCTGTGCAAACTGTATAAGTGTAGTGATACTTCTAAAAATCAATTGTTAATCTCCTGAAGTCTAATCAAATGTTATGTTTAGATTCTTAGGCACTCCAGAAATAAAGACACTCACATCAGAACTAGACAGATGAGGTGTTCGATTGAAAAGGGAGCAGAAACCAGAGAACTCAAGGTAATCTCTTCTTTTTCATTTATTATTTTATCCCTATCCCCTTTTCCCTTCAGAACCTTCTGGGTTTCTAGTAGATAATCTGGTTACAGGAGGAGTTCTGGGAGAAGCATTGGGAAAGGTCATTGTTCTGCTCCTGTGCAAGCCGAGACGTAAAACTCTTGACAACTCTACTCTACGTCAATTCATTGTACTCAACACCGCTGCACTATATGCTGCACCACTCTACTCTAAGCCACTGCACTCTCTGTCACTGCACTCTACTCTATGCCACTGCAATCTATGCCGCTGTACTCTACTGCACTCTACTCTGCAACCCTCTAGTCCACACCACTGGACTTTAATCTGCACCACTCTACGATATGTTTCTGCTCTGTTTACCCCAGCACTCTATGCAACTCTACTCTACAATACTCTAGGCCACTGCACTCTACACCACTCTATTCTGCACCACACTAGGCCATTGCACTCTACTTCTCTACACTCTATGCCATTTTACTCTGAACCACACTACTTTGTGCCACCGCACCCTACCCCACTCTACTGTATGCCACTCCATGCCACTCTACTCCACAGTACGTCATTCTACTCCAATCCATTCTAGGCCACTCCACTGAACGTCACTCTACTCTACGCCACCCTACTCTGTACCACTCTACCCCATGCCACTCCACACCCTGCTGCTGTTCAAGATGGCTTAAAGACATTGAATACGTGAAACCTATTGGCTATGCCAATGCTTGGTGTAATTGCTGGCAGGAGGCATCTCGGAGGGATGGAAGGGCATGCATCATGAAGGGTGCTTTTTTCCATATAGATGTTAGATACCAAAAAGTGACTGAGAGAGCCTGGGTCTCATGTAAGACAAACTGTTAGACATGATTAACACTTTTACTCGGATCCTTGATCACACTGAACAGGCCAAAGACTCCTGGCATTCTATAGGCCTGGATGTCCTTTTTAATTGGACTCAGTGTTTTGCGTTATTGGTATTGCTAGCTCATTTATGTCTCTAGAAAGACGCATAAGCTTACAATCAAAGATCCATTCAACACTAGGTGATCTTGGAAGTTCAGACTTGTCTTGCGGTCCAAGCATTCCTGTTTGGAGAGCAGTTCATAAGCAGAATATATTTTTTGGGACTCCCAGGTCACATTGTGTGGGGTCAAGGACAACATTTTTTCATGTTTATTTTGCCCTTGGAACAAGTAGGCCTAGCCCCCTGCAGCACAAAGCATTTGCCTGCCACTTTACAGTACCCCATTATTGATCAGGGAAGGGCACTGTCTATACTTAAGATAATATTGGTGTCCATATGATAATGCTGTTCGACCTTGCATTTATCTATACTACTATTATAAAGAGAGAACACAAACCTTTTGGCAAGGTAAACTCGGGAACCACAGCGCCAATCCACACACCCAATACATTGTTGTAATCCTCAGGGTGTACAGATGGACATGGGCTATAGAAATTTTTAAAAAACGTAAATTAAAAAATATAACTTAAAAAAAAAGTAGTGCCCGGAAAGTAGCGCCGGCCGCGACGCTGACGGGCACGATATAGCGCTGGCCCCGACGTACGTGATGACGAGGAGGAGCGGCGGTGAAGTGAGGAGCTCGGGGAGGAGCGGCGGCTCAGGTAAGGCTCTGGGACACGGGACGGGAGGGAGCCGGTGCAGGAGGTTGGCCCGGAACAACTGCGGTAAGGCTCAAGGTCTGGGGGCAGCATTTCAGGCTTGCGTGCACTCCCGCCCCGGCCCCCGGCGGCCACGACATTGTCCGGGACACAGACAATGTCGTGGCGGGCGGGGGTCGGGGCGGGAGTGCACGCAAGCCTGAAATGCTGCCCCCAGCCCCCTTCTGCCCCGGGCAACGCTGGGGCGGGCTGCTATTGGTTCATAAATACAAAAGCTTTCTTGTTAGAGTGAGTGATTGAAGGAAATGTTGTAAGCTCGGCCTGCACTACTGACAGTGGCTCCAGTGTAAAAATGTGTACATACATTTGCAAAGTTTATCGATATGGAGCTACATACAATGCTCCCAGAACACTCTCTAATTAGGTGCAAATATCTGCAGAAGTTTGGTAGCAAGATTAATGATCCTTCGCTTTTAAAATAAAATGTTTAAAAAGAATGAGACTAGGAAAAAAACGTTTTGCTAAATACTGTGAAATTGTAATTAACATTTCTTTGAAGCATCATTTAGTAAAATGTATTGATGCATGCTAGTATTTCCCCAAAATAGTCATAATGAAAAAACAATGCAACAATAAAATAATGGGAAGCATTGGCAAAGCTAATAGGTCTGATATTGGTTGTCAGCCTTTTGGCTTTGTCAATCTGTGTCTTGTTTTGATATGGTTTTTGTTCAAATGTGTGGGAGCTGCCAGGCCCTCACCATTATAAAAAACATTGGCTAAAATCAGTAACACCCCTCATCAGCCAGGCTAGATGATGGATTCCACCCAGATCTGTGACTGGGGGTGAGTGTCTGAAAAGTTTTAGCGCTCTGTCCATCATCTCCTTGTGTTTTGCTTTGTTCACCCTAAGTAGGCAGGGTATACCCAGACGTGAGTCCCTTGCTCACTTTGCCACTGGATTCAAGCTAGCCTGGCTGTTGAAGGGTGCTTCCCAGAAACCGGTCCCAGGATGCTTGCTTCCAGTTCAGGGAAGACCTGGCTTTGCAGTTCGGGCTGGACTGTTCCCATGAGGCACAGGGTCAAGACTGATTTGAATATAGCTGGGTCTGAACTGAGGTAGAAAAGAGAGCTAAAGAACGATGATAGATTCAACCCAGATCTGTGACTGGGGGAGAGTGTCTGAAAAGTTCCAGCGCACCTTCCATCATCTCCTTGTGTTTTCTTCATGTAGTACTGTAACCTGCTTATAGAACTGATCGATGACAGAGGTCTGTTTGATGTGCTAGGGTGTCAGTGAATATAGGGTCATTACAGTGGTCTTGACTCTGTCAGCCAGTTTACAATGGTCGTCTTTAAGGAGACTTAGGTCAGTGGTGAGTGCGCCGAGCCCACTTTCAATAGCTACCCTAGAGTCACAGAACTCCTGCAGGATAACGTCCAGTTTGTCCATTAGTGAGTTGGCATTTGTGGGCCCTCTGTCGCCATCATGGCGGAGCGGCCTGATGGGATGGGCTGAGAGTCCGTAAGGCCACGTGGCTGTGATGTTTTCATCCTGGTGCGTATATTCTGAGCCTTGAGCGCAGTACCAGGGAATTAAAGATGGAGAAAGCAGAGCAGGAGTAATCCCACGCAATTGGGTCAAGCAAACGGTGGATTTGGGGTAAGTTTTGCAGACACAATCCAATGAACACATTCCATTCTGGCGGTACTCCACTGCGGCAGGAGAGGCAGGGTGGGGTAAGGAGCATAGGAGGCCTCCCTCCGCTTCAACTGCTGGAGGGCGTTCCTGAGGGACATCAATTATTTCCCCATGCCTGTTGTTGCTGCATTGTGGGACCCCACTCCGTGGTTGAGTGTTTGAGAGGCCAGCACCGGGGAACAGTTAATAAGTGTAAGCAGTTAAATCCTTATATTGAAGTGGTAATCAGTATGCTGTAATTCTGGGGGCTGTAGACTTACTGTCGCTTCTCAGGGTTGGCCCATCCCTCTCCTCCCTCTCCTCCATAGTGGCAACAGTTTTCCACAGTGATCCGCTACTGTGCAAGCCCTCCAGGGCAGCCCCGGGGGGAGGAGGGGTTGGGGATCAGTAGACTTGCTTGGCAGCCGCTCTGTGCAAATGCGGCAGGCACTGTCCCTCAGGCCTTGCAGGCCTGCTCTCAGAAGGCCATCAGTGCGCCCCGGCAGCACAAGCCACGAGGCACACAACTTGATTGGCGGCGGGCTCCATAGCAGGTGTGGGCTCTAGCAGGGTAGCAGGAGTGAGTCCGGGCTGGCAACCATTAGGCTGCATACAACATGGTACAAAACAAAAATGAAGACTACTGGTCTAGCAACTAAAAAAATACGGCTAAGGAACACAGTCAAAAAGCAGTTAGGCCTGTGGTGGTTTGGAAATGAATCCCATCAGCCCACCAAATGGCAGAACCTCATGATCTGGGATTGTATAGCGCTGGTATATGATAGGCATCTCACCTGATATATATATGAGATGTCCTAACAAAACCCACCAGTGATGGAACGGGCCATATGATTATTTTTTTTTTAAAAAGATTTTATTGAGTTCGTTATTCCGAAATCTTACATTTCATACATGTGATCACATAATGTATGGCAGGCATATAAAGGCATATATCGACAGTTGTGGACATAATAGGACATTATCTCGCCTCGCTGCTGCTCAGTGACCCCTTCCGCGCTTTCCGCGTGCAGTGCCCAGTCTTCCTGAGTCAAGTGCCGTAACTTAGATGACCTGAGGCATGCCCCGCGGGGTTCAGTTAGTTTACTACTCATTCATACAGGGCATAATCGTCGCATAAACAACCCCACCCCAACTTATGTCCTCCCTCCTGCGCCTCCCGCCTGCCCCATCCTCCCCCCTCCCCCAGACATGCCGCTCCCCTAACAACATGCGTGTCGTTCATATTATATGCCGCACACACCAAGTGAATCCTGTGTCAGTGGTCCACATCCCTCCCAGGAGGATGCCCTGTCAAGTGATCCCTCGCCCACCTACTTGGTCATCCTTCTCTCTGCAGTGAAGGTCCCGTGTTACTAAAGGGGTGCTTAAGGCCAGAAGGATCAGTCCTCCTCGTCAGACAGGTCCTTAAGCAGATCTGTCAGCGCCACCCAGGCTCTTGCTGTCTCCCATAATTCATCATTGTCAGTTCTTCGTGCTTGTTGGAGTCGGAGGGTCCCCTCACTCTCTGCCCACTTGAGAAATTCTCGGAGCCAGCACCCCACATTGGGGCCTGTGGTCGCCTTCCAATGGCTAGTAATTTCGCGCTTGGCTAGAGCCAGTCCCAAGTCCAAGAACCTGCCGGTGATTTTGTTGTGGGCAGTGTGGGGAAACCAGTGCAGCAGGCACACAGCTGGAGTATTTTGGAGGTCCCTCTCCGTTACCTCTGTAAATTTGGCCATTATCTCACCCCAGTAACCCTGGAGTAGAGGGCAATCCCAGAACATATGCATGAACCCTGCATCTTCCAGTCTGCATCGCGGACAGGCAGCGCAAGTGCCGAAGAACTCATTAATTTTGGAAGGATTGAGGGACGCCCGATGGAACACGTAAAATTGGATGAGTTGGAATCTTGCGTTCCGATAACACTTCCATGCCCTTTCCATCAGCATTTCCCAGGGTCTAGGCTCGATAGGGGTTCCTACATCCGCCTCCCACTTAGCACGCAATCCCTCCAGTGGAGTCCCCAAGCCCTGCGTCAGTCTTCGATACAGGCACGTGACCGCCTTGACCTTACCCGCCGAGGTGACCACGTATTGGCAAGGAAGGAAGACCGGTGGTTCCTCCAGCCCCTTCTTACAATGTTTGCGCACAGCAGCCGTCACGGCCGCGTGTAGGAGAAAGTCCTGAGCAGGCAGTTTATGCCTGTCCGCTAGATCCTGAAACGGTAGGAGTGCACCGTCTTCGAATAGATCCCCAAGGGTGGAAATCCCGAACTCCTCCCACTTATGTAGCCGCTGCCAATTCCCCTCATGAGGAAGTTCCATGCAGAGCCATATCGGAATCTCAGGCGAGTACGCCGGACTCTCTTTATGGCGTCGCAGGGCCCTATTCCAACAGAGCCTCAGGATCCAGAGCTCCCTGGGAACCGCTCTCTCCCGCACTGGAAGGCGCAGGAGAATCCGCACCAGGTGGCGCAACTCTACGTCACAGCCTCTCTGAGCTATCTCCAGGCCTAATTTCCCTGCTAATCTTTGGGTAAACCACTGGAATTAGGCCGCATGGTAGTAAGCCTCGAAATCAGGTGCTGCAAGACCCCCTTCCTGTCTGGGACGCATCATGGTAGTCAGTGCCACTCTGCGCCTCCCTGAACCCCACAGGAAGCTCAAGACCATAGAGTTGAAGTGGGCAAAGTACTTCCTCGGTATCCAAAGTGGCAAAGTCACAAAATAATAAAGCAACCAGGGGAGGGTTATCATTTTTAGTAGTGCCACTCTTCCCGCGACCGACAAGGGTAAAGACCCCCAGAAGTCCAGGTTAGTCTTGGTGTTTTGCAGGACCCGGCCTATGTTACCTTCAAATAAATCAGCTGTGTCATGGTAAATCCTCACCCCCAAGTATGGTAAGCAGCTGCCCTCCCACCTCTCTTCAAGCCCCTCAGGGGGATCACCAGGTCACCACGCATCGGGAACAGACAGGTCTTGGCACAGTTAACCCCGAGCCCAGCGACTCGTCCCAATCTCTCTAGCAATTCCCGGGCTCCACGGAGCACGTCAGTGTTATCAGCAAGGAACATCAGTAGATCGTCGGCGTATAGGGCAATGTAGTGCAGGCGACCCAGCATCTCTAGGCCTCTGTAGTGTTCCCCCATCCGTGCACGCGCCGCTAGGGGCTCCATTGCCAGGGCAAACAGGAGGGGAGACAGCGGACAGCCCTGCCTCATCCCCCTGCCCACAGCAAACGCTGCCGAGATCACCCCCCCCCCCTCGTCCGGACCCTGGCTGTCGAACTGGAGTATAGGATCTGCGTCCATGCCACAAATCCCTCGCCCAGGCCAAAGGCCCGCAGAACCCGGAACAGGTTCGGCCACTCTAGACTATAGAAAGCCTTTTCGATGTCTATGGATAGCACACATGCCTCCTCACCTCCGGTCGCTGATGCATGCAGTAGTTGACACAGCCTTCTAATATTCACCGCGGTGTTCCGGGTGGGGATGAAACCAGATTGGTCATCGTGTACCAGGGTCATCATGTGCACCATCAGGCGATGCGCCAATATGCTACTCAGGACCTTATAATCAATATTGAACATCGCGAGGGGGCGATATGCTGTTGGGTCCCACTCCTCAAGCCGGCTTCCCCGGCTTAAGGAGGGGGACAATCACTGCCTCCCTTGTCGAGTTGGGCAGATAGCCAACCTGTTTTGAGAGATTATAGAGAGACACCAGCTGCAGTGCCAGCACGTCGATATAAGTGACGTAAAACCCCGACGGCAGTCCATCAGTGCCCGGGGTTTTGTTCTTAGCCATGCGTGCGAGGGCTCCTTGCACCTCACCCAGTTCCACCGGTCGGCCCAAGGTTTCTGCTTCTTCCGCTTCAATCTGGGGTAATTCTATATCTAGGAAATCTCCTTCTTCTATTTCCCTGGGGTCGAGCACGCTATGATAAAGGGTGGAGTAGTAATCTAGGAATTGCATGTTAATGGCCTGCTGCCCGAAGTGGGACGTCCCCCTCTCGTCCCGTAGTTCGAGGATCGGCGTACCTCTGCGGGCAGGATTCGCTAACCAGGCCAGGAGCGCCCCTGACTTATCGCGCTCTGCATGTGCCCGCACCATATAGGCCTTATAATCAAAGCACCTCAGTCTCTCCACTTGTGTGGCCAGCTCCTCCCTTGCCTTCAGTAGCCCCTCTTGTATATCCTCCTGTCCTGATCTCTCTCGTTCCTTCCCCCGAAGTCGCTGCTCCGCCCCCTGTATCTCACTTAGTAGGGTTCTGCAAACACCCACTACCTCACCAATACACCGTCCGTGAATCACTACTTTGAACGCATCCCATTCATTATGCAGACTGGAAGAGGAGCCCATGTTGTGCCGGAAGTAGTCCTCTATGGCTGTTCCTATGGTGGTTCGGAAGACCTGATCTTCCAAAGCCTCTGGCCGGAGAGGCCAATTAGGAATCGCCATTCTAACTCGAACCCAGTTCAGGGCCACCAGTAGGGGGTTGTGATCAGAGGTCGTCCTGGCTAGGTATTCAGTCATTGTAATCAGTGTATGAACGTCAGGGGAGCACAAGACCGCGTCCAGCCTAACATGCAGCTCATGAACTGCGGAAAAGTAAGAGTAGTCACGTTCTCTGGGATGTTGGGCCCTCCAATTATTGGTAAGCCCCCCAACTCCGCTGCCAGTTCCGCCAGTCTTTTGCTATTCTACGGGCAGGGGCGTCAGGGAGTGGTGGATGGGAATGGTCCAAGTCTACGTCTGTTACACAATTAAAGTCCCCCCCTATTAAAACAGAGCCTGTTAGTACTCCCGCCAGGGTCTGCGAAAGTTGTGCGAGAAAGGTTGGTTGATCGAAATTAGGGGCGTATATGCTTCCCAGCATAATGTCCCGTCAATCCAGTCGTCCTGTGACCTCAGTAAATCTGCCCTCAGGGTTGACCACCTGTCTCACACATTGAAACGGTACGCCTGTCTTACCCAAACCTGTGTTCCCCTGGCATAAGCTGAGTAAGTGGTGTGAAAGACCTGCCCTCTCCAGCAGCGTTGTAGTGCCATCCCTTCTGCTTTTTGTCAAATGAGTTTCCAGGAGGAGTGCGATCTGCACTCCCCTACGTACTAAGTATGCATGTATTTTGTGTCGCCGACACATGGTGTGCATCCCCCGGACGTTCCAAGTCATGACTTTCAGGCCTATGGAGGTGCCCATGAGTCTGCTGTGCGCTCACACTTACCTACCCCCCCCTCCCCCGCGGCATGTCCGTCCCTCCCCCAGCCCCCCAACACAGAAACTTCTCCCACTCCCCAGAACAGGCACACAAGAATAGGTTCCCATCCAAACCAAACTGTTCAAAGTCATTACTGCAACTAGGAGGAAACTCGCGGCTCGCGCACAATGCCCCAAGAGCCCGCCCCGCCCCCCCCCCGGCCACCCTCTTTTGGAAGGAAACTTGTAAGGCCAGCCGAAATGTGGAAATTGAAGTAATTGATGTACATAAACAGCATTCATTTCCCTTCTTCCCCCACTCCTCTCCCTGTGAGCACCATGAATACCGTAAACTATTGACCGTGTCACTCTGCCAGTAAGAGCCCATACCTATATGCATATGCACAACCATCCTAGGCACCATGGCCTTTTACCCATTGGAATCCCCGGCTTCTCTCCTGCGCGTATCTTACACCCTCCCCCCCCCCCTCTCTCATGCATAGACCATGAAACCCTCTCCCTCTGCGCGACCCTGCTGTGAAAGGCAACTCTCCTGCTTGACCCGCACAAAACCCCCCATTCCCTCTTGAAGAGACATCCTTCGCCTTAGCTGACATAGCCCTCCCCAGCTGCACCTGACTGCCCTCTCTCTCTCTCTCTTGTACGGGTCATAAGATCTCTCTCTCTCTCTATGTGACTCTGTCCCCGTGTCCACCCTGGCTCCCCCCCTCCCTTCTCCCCACATGGGCAAGCCGTAAAACCTTCTTCTTCTGCAAGACCCTGTCCTTGAGAGCCACGGCCGCGCCTGACCAACACCTCCTTTCCTTCCATGAATGCCCCTCTGTTGACAAGCCTTCCCTCCGCGCTCGATTGTCCACGCAGCATGAATACCACTCCTTTGATGACCCCTCCCCCCCGAGTCCGGCTGACCACACATGTCCGAGGCCATCGCCTAAGCCAGGAGATACCATTTACTGCCCTTATTGTATGAAGTCACTCCTCTTCAAAGGACCCACTATTGATCCTAGCCACCCCACCCCCTGGGCTATGATCAGACGCACACATCCTAAACAGTTGACGGAACACTCAGCTGCGTGATTGCCCTCCCCTCTTATCAGCAGGTCAAGGGTCCCTATTGTGAACTTATGTGGGGTAGGATTGACACGAGGATTATAGGGATGTCTTTTCCTTTGCGTCACACTGTCCTGATTGTACTCTCAAGCGTTTTGTAAGGTATAAAAGAAAGAGTCTCAGCTCACTTGTTAGAGCACCTCCCGATGACACCTTGCTTCGTGTCTGAAATGACTGGCTCTCCTCATGAGAATTAAACTCTGTTCTTGATTCCTGCATCCAGCGCCCGTCTCTTTATTTGATAACTATTCGGAATGGGAACTAAGAGGCGTCTTGCGCCAGCAGCCTGGGCATCGATAGCAATGCGGGCTCATTTTCCACAATTGGCGTCCCAACGCGGGGTCCATCAGTGACATAAGGTTCGGTAAGAGAGATCCAGACGAAGAAGCGAACATCTAAAATGATCGGAGTATACCTGCCTTGAGAGGGCCCTAGCCCGGCTGCCGATCAAAAGAACTTCGCCAATTCTGAACGGACCTCTCTTGAGTGACCTATTGTCCTGACTGGAATCCCACAGGAATGCTACACGGAGCAAGAGAACGATCGGGCGCTGGAAGGAGGAAAGCGAAGAACTGCCCACACGGTCCGGTCCGGGTAAGGTCGCGTAAATGCGACAAATTGTGAAATGATTGTTTTGAATAATACTAGTATTACGCTTTGTTGAAACCCTCTGGAGATTCACTGTCTGCAAACAGAGAAAACAACAGGCTCTCTCTCTGCAAGCAGTGAAGGATAGGTAACGCAGACTTTTGTCCCCATTGTAATCCGTCGTGCTTATCTTTCTCCCCCACTGTTTCCCGAACTACCGTTCGTGGATTATTGTCTGGAGATTCTCTGTCTGCAAACGGGGAGGAACAAGGTCTCTCTTTGCAGGTAGAGAAAGAGTAGGTAACGATAACTTTTCGTGCCCACTTATTCTCCCCACTGATTGTTTGATTGGCCGAACATTGATTGTTCGGTATTGGTTCGTTTGAGGTATTCACCGCCGCCAAACAACGGAGAATAGAAATATTCTGCCTAGTCTTTGCCCGCCGTGATAAGATAGGTAATGCAGACTTTTGTCCCCGTTGTAATCCGTCATGCCTATCTTCTCCCCATTGGTTGGTAGCCTGTTTAGCCCGGACCGCTTATTAGAGTCGAACCATCCAGCTCCACTGGAGGGCACATCTAATAAGGACCTGTTCATTAAAGTGTGGACTAGTCGCTATAGCTTATAATAGGTTATGGCATAAAAATAAAAAAGAAAAGGAGTTGAGCGAAATCAGTAGGCCACTGAGGAGTTATCAACTTCGCTAAAAATAAAATAAGAAACGTTAGAAATAACCCGTAATAAGAAACATAAAAATGGCGAGGGAAGACAAGCTTGACACCAAGGCAAGCCACGAGGTAACTAGGTTCCGTTGCCTATTCCTGCCCTAAACATGTCTGCCTCATTGCCCACCACGCCCAAATAACGGTCACATGAAATAGATACAAATCAATAGGTACCTACCCCCATTCCGGAAACTCCCGAAATGCCACAGGTCCGCGGTTACGCCCATCCGGTAGGCGAGGCCTTGAGGCATGCGGGGCTCGCCTGGACGCAGTCGGAAGGGGAGGCTGTGGGGCGGACGGCCCAGAAAACGGTGATGGCCTCTCCTTCTCTCCTCTTCTGCTGCCCTGCGGGCCACGGGGGGGGGCTGTCTTGCCTCAGCCACCGACCACCCCCCCCCCCTCTGTCTCTCGCCTGGACCGGCCCGCGAAGAAGGCCGAAGCCACAAACAAGAGCGGCGGCGCTTACATGTAGTCCCGCCACATGTCAACGCCTGGACAAGTGCAAGTAGTCCCGCCACATGCCGACGCCTGGATAGTTACAGGTAGTCCCACCACATTTCAAATTCCTGGAGAGTTGGAGGTAGTCCCGCCACATGCCGACGCCTGGATAGTTACAGGTAGTCCCGCCACATTTCAAATTCCTGGAGAGTTGGAGGTAGTCCCGCCACATGTCCACGCCTGGAAGTTACAGGTAGCCCAGCCACACGACAACGCCTGGACAGTTACAGGTAGTCCCGCCACATGTCAAAAAGGGGGGGGACTGTCTTGCCTCAGCCGCCGACCACCCCCCCCATCTTCAATAGCCAGCACGGCCAATATCGAAGCGACGGAGCCGAGGAACGGCGCGGGGTCGCTGGAAGGGGGAGGTGACGCGAACGAGCCTCCCCCACCTCCCTCCAGGTGGAGGCTTCCAGCGACACCCCAACGCTCTTACTTAAAGAGGGTCCACATCGAAAAGCGGTCTTTTGCCCGGGGCGGGCACATGCCCCATACCGTCTCTCCTCGACCTTGAAGATTCTATAAGAGCCGGGGGGCCCCCGACCCCTCTGCATGGGTGCCCCCGTCCCCCCTCATTGGGACCCGCGACATCGACACTCCTGCCGGCGCCAGCCTCAGTTTGGAAATGGCTAAAACACAGCCAAAGTACAGACTTGTTCAGTTCCGGTGGAACACCAGAATGACCCGGTAGGAAACTTGTTGTTGCCCTCCCCACTCTTTGACTGATGGTCCATTTGTTAGACTGTTACCACATTGCGAAAAAAACATTTTGAACTGCCAACAGAAGGTTCTGGTCGAACCATGAGTCATCGGAGACATTCTGACTATACCGGAACCTGCCTGACCTCGCCCAAAATGGCGCCGATACATGGAAACGGAACTTTCGAACTCCCTGTTCGCCCGGATTGCTCGAATATTGGTGCTCTGAGATATGTATGCATTTTTGGACAATGAAAGTCGATAAGATGGATAGTGATTATGTACTTAGAGAAGAAAGCAATACAGATATTGATCATGTGTTTTAACAATGAACTGATTTAGGGTGGGTACTTATTATGAATGGGAACAATGAATTGATGTAATTTAGACAGTGAACGAGCACATGGATAATGAATTAATTAAATATGACTGAATCCTTGACATGCATCATGCTTGCTCTGTAGTAAAGTTTTATACGATTTTATTGCACTGCCGCACTTTATGCAATGAATTACCACCAACTTTGTTCTTCTTATGTACAGTTCCAATCTGCTCCGTGGCCAGTCCACTGGGTTGTAGGCCTGTATTTATACATCAACACTTTTTTATTAAAAGTATTTTGAAAACGAAAGCATAGTTGTAGCGGTTGCATTAATGAGTTTTGAATGTATTACTACTGTGAGCAACGAGAAAGTATGATGAAGGCTGAAGGTTAAAAAGGACCCGATATTTAGCAGCCACATTATGTGTCACAGGCAGCCGGAAAAGTGTTTTAGAAGCCTTAAAGAGACACCACAGAAATGCCACCTGACCGCCACCCTTGCACCCGACCAAAAGGGGTTACGACCAAGTAACTCATGTAGATACGCAGATCGTCAATAATTATCTACCTGACCTTACTGGTCCCTCTGGGCTTAAACGCCGAGATGGTAAAGAAATGCACTACGTGGAGATAGGTCGAGTATGTGGTAGGTAAAAACATTTCCGGATTTATGCGCGCTGATGTGTTTTGAATGCTGCACCCCCCCCCTTCTTCTCCTCCCTTCTGCAGGTCACGTCGGAACCTTGGCTGAAGTATGGAAGTACGATGACCGAACCGCCGATGAGAAAGGGAAGAAGGGAATATGAGCATGGTCCTTATGACAATAAGTTCTTAAAAAGACGTAGACTTGACATGACTATATCTCCTCAGAACATAGCGACTGGGAGGATGGACTGACATAGAGACTTGACGGGTACTGTATGACGAGAAATTGGCTCGAAATAGCACGTTAGAAGAATGTAACTAGACATTTGACTAGGTAGGGAAAGGACGAAAAGAGAAGTGCACGGGTAAGGGTTACCAAGACTGCACCAATCTGGGGAATTAGAAACGTTGCTGATGTTCAAAATGTACTGCTTCCCCCTTCTCATACTCTTATAGATCTAGCCAAGCTGTCCGACTGTTCTCCCGATCAATACTTGCCGTTGCCTCAGCCCGGAGTACTTCCCACCAAAGGAAGGAACTGAAAAATGGTTTAAGATCCAACCATGGGTAAATAGCGCAACCAGGTTAATTTCTGATCGACTGATCGAGATGTAAGTATTGGCAATTGAGAACGCTCGAAAAGATAACAGGTGAGAGGGAAAAGGGAGGAAAAGGTAGACAGAGCTAATCACGTAGGTAAATAGGATAGTAAAAGATAAGTAGGATATAAAAACATATAGATCTCGTTGGCCAACTATTGTTTTATGTTTTTGTTGTGAATGTCTTATGTATGTAATACATGTACTGTCTTCCTTCGTCTGAGTGTGTGTGTGTGTGTACTGTAGGGGTTTGTGTTCTTTCTTTGTTTACGTCTCTCTGTTACCTGACCTCCTACTGTTCTGTGTTGTGAACGCACCAAACGACCTATTTTTGTACACGTCTCTCCCTTCCTCTATCCCTCTCCCTCTCTCTCTCTCTCTCTCTCTCTCTCTCTCTCTCTCTCTCTCCCCTTCTCTTTCTCTCTCTCTCTCTCTCTCTCTCTCTCTCTCTCTCTCTCTCTCTCACTACATGTCATGCGTGTACCAAATGGCTCGTTTAGATTGCGGACAACTCTCACTCTATGAGAGTCTCCTTATTTCATCTTCCTTCTTATGGTAAAATCGTGCCTCACAGGCACCGGTCTGATTGGGTAATTATTGAACACGAAGGTGTTCAGCGAAATTGACCAAAACTAAAAATGATTGTACGTCGCCATATTACTACCTCTCCTTTCTGTAAAATAAATGAACTCGAATTGGCTGAGAAAGAAAGGACAGGTAAGACGACTAAGGTCCCCCCAATCCGGCCTTTATAGGGGAACTGTATGTCAATGGCACCTTATTTTTCTGTTCATCAGAGACGAACGCCAACGTCCAGCTTGACCCCCAATGCCCAGATTACCCCACCCCTTTTGCACCCAAGCGCGAATGCCCGAAGCGTCCCCGCCCATTGATAGACCCCAGGTGCTGTCCCAGGTATAAACATGATGACCATGAGTCCCTCAAGAAAGACTTACTTTACCTGACTCTCGATGATAGCGCCTCCGCCCTGTTTGAAAAGGTTAGCCAGTCCTGAAGGGAAATGCTCCGCAACGTTGAATATGATGTAATGCACAGTTGATGGGAATCTCATTTATCCTCACTTGAGTTATAAATAGGACGATGAATAAACCTGCCATAAACTCAGTAGGAATGCTGACACATGCACTGCTTGGTAATAGACCTCTGACTGTGACCGATGAGCATAACTCTCAAATGCGTAGAATTGAGGGAGGAATTCACATGCGTAGATAACTTCTTCTGCCATTTCTCTAAAACCTTGTCTTGTACCTATTCAAAGATTCACGATCACCGAAGGAGATGGGTCAGATGTGACGTACAGCCTGACTGCAGATCTTGGGACACGTGTGACCTCGACCAAAGGTGGAGCTGCAGAGCAACAAGATACGGGACGAGACCGCAATTTCAACGTGGAAAATGAAGTATGACGGGCCGCCTTGAAGCCCTCCGTCTGCTAACCCACGTGTGCCTGGAGTCTCCGTCCCCCTTCTTTGGGCCCGATTGATGGGCCTGCCTGCTTGTTATCCTTTGCTCCCTTGGTCCCTTTTGTGTGCCCCAGGAACTCTGACCCAACTCCGCTCTCCCTCCTATCGACTATTTGAACCACCCTCACCCTCTTTCCCGCGTGACTTTTTGCCAAAAGGAAGAACTGCATTCATATGGGAATAGGGTGTTGCCACGGAAAATATAGGTGCCGAGCATAAGGCGCCACCAAAAACGGATTGTTTAGGGAACAGGACTGTGGTCTAACAGCAGAGGACTGACCGCACCCTGCCACGCATAAGGACAGAACCGAGCTGGACCTATAGCTCCACCGCCGGTGCTCAACAGCGCCAACGAAAGTACCCGGATTAGAGCCTACCAGTGATGGCTCACTGATAAAAAGACACTGGGACGAAGAGATCTTGTGTATTGAACTGAATTTCGCTCTCAACTACCTGGTCAAAACTGTTCATTGGTCATATTTTTAAGTTAGGAAGATTTATGCTATGTAGTGCGTTTAATTGTCAGGAACACAACGAAATGCAATTTCCCATGTGCTGCATTCTGCCCATCACCTCCACTGTCTATGATTGTACGCCAAAATGTTAATATCAACGAATGCTAATTCTTCAACGATGCCTGTCTGTCTGTAACCCCCTCAATTGCAAAAATGAACGCTGTAATGTAAAAGGGGCGACTGTGGAAATTGAAGTAATTGATGTACATAAACAGCATTCATTTCCCTTCTTCCCCCACTCCTCTCCCTGTGAGCACCATGAATACCGTAAACTATTGACCGTGTCACTCTGCCAGTAAGAGCCCATACCTATATGCATATGCACAACCATCCTAGGCACCATGGCCTTTTACCCATTGGAATCCCCGGCTTCTCTCCTGCGCGTATCTTACACCCCCCCCCCTCTCTCATGCATAGACCATGAAACCCTCTCCCTCTGCGGGACCCTGCTGTGAAAGGCAACTCTCCTGCTTGACCCGCACAAAACCCCCCATTCCCTCTTGAAGAGACATCCTTCGCCTTAGCTGACATAGCCCTCCCCAGCTGCACCTGACTGCCCTCTCTCTCTCTCTCTTGTACGGGTCATAAGATCTCTCTCTCTCTCTATGTGACTCTGTCCCCGTGTCCACCCTGGCTCCCCCCCTCCCTTCTCCCCACATGGGCAAGCCGTAAAACCTTCTTCTTCTGCAAGACCCTGTCCTTGAGAGCCACGGCCGCGCCTGACCAACACCTCCTTTCCTTCCATGAATGCCCCTCTGTTGACAAGCCTTCCCTCCGCGCTCGATTGTTCACGCAGCATGAATACCACTCCTTTGATGACCCCTCCCCCCCGAGTCCGGCTGACCACACATGTCCGAGGCCATCGCCTAAGCCAGGAGATACCATTTACTGCCCTTATTGTATGAAGTCACTCCTCTTCAAAGGACCCACTATTGATCCTAGCCACCCCACCCCCTGGGCTATGATCAGACGCACACATCCTAAACAGTTGACGGAACACTCAGCTGCGTGATTGCCCTCCCCTCTTATCAGCAGGTCAAGGGTCCCTATTGTGAACTTATGTGGGGTAGGATTGACACGAGGATTATAGGGATGTCTTTTCCTTTGCGTCACACTGTCCTGATTGTACTCTCAAGCGTTTTGTAAGGTATAAAAGAAAGAGTCTCAGCTCACTTGTTAGAGCACCTCCCGATGACACCTTGCTTCGTGTCTGAAATGACTGGCTCTCCTCATGAGAATTAAACTCTGTTCTTGATTCCTGCATCCAGCGCCCGTCTCTTTATTTGATAACTATTCGGAATGGGAACTAAGAGGCGTCTTGCGCCAGCAGCCTGGGCATCGATAGCAATGCGGGCTCATTTTCCACAGAAACCCCGGCATTCCTGAGAGGACATCATCAATCACGCTGCCCCACCTCTGAGCTACCCCCCAGGAGCTGTCTGTGGGGTGACATTCGGCAGCTCCATATCTGAGAGACCCTGGGAGCTGCCCGAGCCCGGACTCCCTGTCCCACTGTTCGCTGTGTCAGTATCAACACTCGACGGGCTGGCCGCTCCCTGACTAATGGCCGCCACAGCCCGGACCGCCTTGTCCCGCTCATGTCTCTGTGCCACCGGGGAAGTGGGGCTCCCCCTTGGCGAAGCAGTCGCCTGCCGATCTCGGGGTGAGGGTCCCGCGGGGTGTTCACTGCTGCAGCACCCCGACTCTCCAACCAGTCTCATGTTGCCTGTGGGGTAAGGACAAAGTGGGTCTCTGCGTCTGCCGTCACCCGCAGACGTGCTGGGAAGAGCATGGCATAGGGGAGATTGCGCTGACGCAGTTTTTTCTTGACGGCTAAAAAGGAGGACCGTTGGCGGTGAACCTCCCTGGTGTAATCCGGAAATATCAACACCCGACTGTTGCCTATTTGCAGGTTCTGTTGTTCCTAGGCCCTTTGCAAGATAAAGTCACGGTCCCGGTAATGTAGCAGATGCACCACCATAGGCCGGGGCGAAGCACCAGGTTTGGGTGGACGGGCTGGGACTCTGTGCGCTCGCTCCAACGCATAGAATGGGGAAAGGCCCTCTGGCACAACCTCTGACCGCAACCAGTTTTCCAAAAATCAGACCGCATCAGAGCCATCCTCGCGTTCCGGAACCCCCACTATACGGATGTTGTTGCGTCGTGAGCGGCCTTCGCTGTCCTCTGCTCGAACTTCAAGGGCCTTGACTCTGTGCGTCACTTCACTTAAGGAGCGTCGTAAGGCGGTTACCTCATCAGGAATGTCCTTCATGTTGGTCTCTTGCATCGCCACTTTCTCCTTAAGCTTCCTATGGTCGTCTTTCAAGAGGATAAGGTCAGTTCCGATGGCGTCCATCCGCTTCTCAAGCTCTTCACGTGAAGCCACAATGGCCTGAATTATTTCGCCCAGGGTAGGGTCCCCAGGTCGAATCGGCCCCCGACTCACAGTGTCCCCATCTTCATCCTCAGTGTGCCGCTTTGACTCATCCAGGCGCAGCACCTCGAAGCCCTTCTTTCTGGACACTCAGCCCATTGTTGTGGGTAGATGCGGTCAGTGGTAGCAGTCTGTTGTGATGCCTCGCGGTCAAATCAGGGAGAAGACAGTCCCCGAGGGAGTCCTCAGCCTCACCCCGCAGCAACAAGGCACCACCGCTGTCAAGGGCCCGCTCTGCAGATCCCAGCCCTAAACGCCTTTCCAGGCCTATTCAGGGCCAATGTCGTGCCGGGACACTCTCTAGTAAGGCCTCCCAGATGATATCGTCCGCTATTCACTCACTGGGAGGGGGGCCTCCCCACTCACAGCTCGAACACGCCTGCCACAAGTCCGCCTGCAGTGCTGGGGTCCCTTGATATCTCGCCAACGTCACGGCAGGCCGATGCCCCCCCAGGACGCAAGGGTCATATGGGTGCACTGTCCGCCTCTGCCAGCTATGTGGGCCGTCTCCAACCATCCGCTAGGGGCCCCACGGAGAAACACCTTCAGCTTCTGTGGCCCTCGTCACCACCTATCCTAGTCAAGGGCCCTGGGCCCGACCCAGACTCTCACTCCAGGGGAGCCCTCCGCCAAGGTACGAGTCAGACCGCAGGGCAGCAGCAGTGTTGTAGGGAAAGTCACCAAGTTCCCCCCTGCAATGCCGGGACGCTCCGTAATTCCCCTCGGGGCACTCCGGGCCTGGGTACAGTAAGCGTCAATCACTACAAGTCTGGGGAATCGCGAGGAACACACATGTAATCCTTGCTATTGACTCATGTAATCCCTGAGACTCCATACTGAGAACGCCTACTCCTCGACATAGGGTGCTGATTCCACATCCTTGCCAATCATCGTAAAGGTCACGGGCCCGGCCGGGTCGGAAATATCATCGGCTGAGCGACCTCCATGCTAGACACAGCCATGTATAGCCCTGAGGATTCGCATTAGCGATGAAACACGTGTCGGCTGGCTGTTTTACAAAATAAAAGAATTTCATCGGACTGTCACCGTACAGGAGATTCCAGAATTTTCTGTTGCTTTGTTGCTTTTTGCATTGTATATTGACTCATATACAACCTAATGTATTTTCATGTGTGTGCATAGGGTATTCCTTTTTTTCAGTTGGTTGATGGACTTGTTTACCAACCTTTGAGTGGTTCCAAGGGTTTTTCCCACTCACCCAGTTGCACCACTTATACCTAACACGCGACATTACATATGCGCCTACTGATGGCAGAGCGCCCATTGCTTATCTGACACTAAAAACCTTTCAGGATTGGTCCTTCGAATGGAAGCTGCCTTTACAAAAGCGCACCCGAAAGTGGAGCCCTTCAGTTGGCTTTTCCTATGAATCATTAGCACACGATGAACTAAGTAGACACTTGTTGCAGGACAGACGCCACAGGGCAGTGCAAACAGGTTTTCAAATCAAGGCGAGACCGTGGCTGTGTGGGGTGGAGGACAGGGACCTGTGTTCTGACTGTACGCATTACCCAATATGAATAATTCCCTTTGTTGCATTTACTATAACGTGGTCATGCCGTTTACACTGTGGCATGAACTGAAAATCTGTCTCTTTAATCTCCCTTCATATGTCAGCATCACCTCTTCTTTCTTGTTTACATTGGCTCCCAGCACAAGTATTTAAAGCACTCTGCATTCCATTACCATGCCTTTATACCACAGGGAACTGCGAGAACTCGACCCAAACCTATTGATAATAATCTGGGTTTACATGGCAACTGTCTTGCTAATTATTTATTTCGCTAATGGTTCGTGTTTAAAACCTATCCCTTGTAATTTTAGTTTTATAAAGTGGTGTATTATTGTCATAGCTTATTAATCAAATGCAATACGTTTTTGAACACATGGCATTTGGAACGCATATAGTTGAAAGCGCTTTCATACATGATAATCAAGGAAGAGTTTTGGTGAGGTAAAATATCTTTCAAAGTTCACACAATTTAAGCGAGGAAGCCCTGATTTATCCACATTTACTGGTTTCACTTTATACAAATCAGCTAATAATTGGCAATCTATTTGTTGTTCCTTATGTTTATGGTTTGTTTTTACCTATTGTGCAGTTTACAGCCGTTTTCATATAGAGATTAACAGAACTCGACTCAAAGGTATTGATAATGTTGTTCTATAATAATCTGGCCCATGTACAGAGTTTACATGACAACTGTGTTGCCTTGTAGTTCACTAATCATATTTAAAAACTATCACTCTATCACTGCATCGCTTATCCAATAAAAAAGAAATGCATTTGCAATGGAAATGCCACTGGCCTCCCAAAAAATGCTGTGCTGTCCACTCCCCCAACCCCCCACCCTAAGGCCAAGCCCCAGCCTCACCTCTCTCACACTTCACCAGCCGCCACATAGAAAAATAGTCAAAAATGCACATAGATAAATTATTAATTCTCTTTTGGTTTCAGAAACATCTATGTTGATAACTCTCCAATACAACTGAACATGTGTCAAAGTAAAAGTAACATCTGGGGGTCGTTGCACCTCAAAGTTAATGGATAGAAAAAAACATTTAGTTACTGCAAAAAAAACTGATGCGTTTTGTCTGAACAAATATAATTTGATTTCAGTCTTTTTCAGGACTACACTTTTTCAAGTTAGTCATAAGCTCTTGTTTAGCCAAACTCATTTGTTGCATTACAACCCACACAGCCGCCTATGATTACAGTAGAAAGGATACCATATATATTTTCTAATTATTAAAAAGCAACTATTATACGCATACACATGCATGTTCCTTTGTAAGAAAAATTGATTATTTCATCATTTACTATTTGGTGCAATACACCACTACTGCACAATTTGTACCATTTATCCATGTAACATATCAAATGATTTCATAAGTCTATAAAAGAATAAATACACATTTCATCATCTTGTTATTATATTTAAGCTTGCATTAAAGTGACTGTGTTCCAACCTACAGATCTGTATATAGATTATGAATCTGGAAAAGGTACAATAATCCACATTTTCCTTAATCCTTACATGTCCCCACCTTTTACTTGTACCTTGCCTATAACCAAATGATATCCTGTAATTCAGCAGATAATGATATGAGGAAAAAAAACTTGCATTGTTACATTTTTTTAAATTTTGCTTTTAAGTTTCTTGCTTTCAAACACAAAATGATCCATACCAACTGGAAAACATTACAGCTCTTCTCTGACATTATCAGCATTTGTACTTTCTTCTCAGCATACCAGTAGCAATAACATTATTTTCCACTGTCTTGGGCTCACAATTACTTAGGTAAATACCAGCCAGGTTATTGAAGCATATCGAGCTAGGACCCCCTAATTTCGTCATTTTTCTTGGGGCTCCCCTTTGCTATATAGATCCTCTTTTCTGCTGCTGCAAGACAGTCCATTGCTCAGGTCCAGTCAGTTGTGGAGAGGTGAGGTGCAGTGGCCAGGGCAGCTGACTTCGGAGCACAGGTTTTATGGTTCCATCCCGGCTCCGCCAGCAGCTCAGCTCAGCACCTCAGCTCAGCACCATGTGACTCTGGGCAATAGCTGCTTAATTTTCACGATGGCCCCCAGCGCCCTGAGACCCGCAAGGGTGAGTAGTTTGCGCTTTACAAATACGGATTTACAGTTGTCAATTGATGTTGGTCCTTCCCTGATGCGCGATTTCCCTCATGGCAAATTCCAGCCCAGTCGAGAACAGCCTCCCTCTAGCGGAGCACATTGAGGGCCCGATTCACAAAGGGACTTATGACATCAAAGTTATGAGTGCATAGTCTTTGTACTTGTGACGGAATCTCCGCATTGAGTACGGCAATGCAGGGATTCAGCCACGAGTGTGACGACTCCGCACTCGTTACTTTACGAGTCGTAAGTCCTTTTGTGAGTCGGGTCCTATGTCTGTAGACTTTGTAGAAAGCAATCTTGACAGGTAGCTTCACAGCAGCTACTAAAATTCATTAAGAGTTAAAGAGTTAAAGGGAGAATACTGAGCTATTGGAAATAATTTAGAAAGATAATTATAATAACAATCAAAAACGGTAGACTATAAGGGCCCTCTCAAAACATCCCATGGCAAGGTGTAAACACTTTTGTTGTTCTGGTATTCAATGCTCTTTGGTGTGTGGTGTTTTTGTGATCTGTCAGTCTGGTGCAAGATCTCATTAACAGAAACCTCTTGTGCTGGTAGGACTCATGGGGGTTCCGTTTTTAACTGAGTTGAAGTGCCTAAGTCTGCTGCAGTTGAAGGTCGGTATCATGTGATGGTTCAGGTTTTTGTTGAGCAGCAAAGTTCAGCTGCCAGGAACCACTTGTGCTGTTAGTCTGAGGATGGGTCTGGCTTTTGAACTAAGATGTAGAGGTCAACTCTGGTGTACCATTAGCTGAGCTATCAGAAACCAGATGTGTTGGAAGGTCCAAGGACTGATGATCTTTATAGTGTAGAGTTGCAGCTGGAACTGGACAAGATACAATAGTTTTATTGGGTGTGCATGCCTTCTGGATCTTCAGCCTGGGATTGTGATGCCAAACCATCAGTGACATTAACGCAACTTATAAGGATCTGGTTTAAGTCATAGGGACACATCGTGAGGCAGCTATGGAGCAACCCAGAAAGGAAGCCACTGGTCCAGGACTTATTTGTGAGCCGCATGGATTTCGGAAATGCGTTTCTGGCCGCACTAAATGAGGATCTTTTCTCCAAGTTGCAGATTTTGCAGAACACTGCGGCAAGACTGATCTTGAATCTACCTCCAAGGTCCCCCTCATGCCCTAGTTTAAGGCTCCTCCACTGGCTTCCAGTCAGGAAAAGATGACACTTTAAAATCCTATGCCTAACACATAGAAGTATCTATGGTACTGAACCCGGCTACCTAAAAAAAAAACTTAAAAGATAACAGTATCAAAGAACTTTAAGGTCCTGTTCAAAGTTTCTCCTTACTCCATTACGAGTTCGCACTACATGAAATGGGAGCCGAACTTTCTCTTTTCTTGACCCTCATCTCTGGAGTACGCTGCCGTTCCATCTCTCGTCTATCTCAGACAAACTGCGTTTCCACAAGGAATTGAAAACAAGGCTGTTTTAAGTGAAACTATATATGATCTAGTTTTGGAATCTCCGCAAGTGCCATGAGACCTCCCGGTGATATGTGCGCTATATAAGATTCTTTGACTTGAATTGACTTGACTTAAAAAACATCACAGTAGCTGATCTTCGTGGTCCACCCGTAAGGGACGATGCTGTAACCATAGGGAATCAAGACATCACTGTAGGAGGCAGCAGAGGTCCACCCAGAAGGCACGAGGCACAACTTGAGGAAATGAATAGATACCACATAGTTGAGCAATGGGTTCCACCCTAAAGGAGTGTGGTGCACCTTAAGGAGTCAAGGGGTACCACAGTAATGAGTTTGTGGGGCCCCCCAATAGGAGTGATTCTTCAAGTCGAGGAAGTCAGTATACACCACAGTAAAAGTCATATAGAGTCCAAAGAAAAGGGGGAGGGACAACTTGTGGAAGTAACCAGACCTCACACTAGTGAGTCTTTGAATTCCACCCAGAAGAAACAATGGTGCCACCAACGTCAACAGACATCATAGTAGTCGGTCTGCGCAATCTACCTAGAAGGTGCCATGGCACCATCTAAGAAGTGACCAGATGTCACAGTAGTGGGTCTATGGGGTCCACCAAAAGACGATAATGGCATAAATTATTGAAATCACCAGACAACACAGGAGTGGGTCCATGGGACCACCCAGATGGGTTGAACGAGACGGTTTACAGAAGTGGTTGCTACAAGTGAATCAATGAGAGGCGACATTCAGCAGCTCCATGAAAGGAAGTAGTTAATTTTCAGAGGAGAAGAGTGTAAGGCAGTCACATAGGTGGGAAGGAAGGAAGGAATAAATGAGGTGAACGAGGCAGGGAATGTTGCCTTCTGCACTTACAGGTCCACACAAGGAAGATGACACAGGAAAACTCCTTATTTTCCCCCCAATTTGCCTCAGCATCAGGGCTGGATGCTCTTGGAGGAGACATTAATTGGTTGTTAGATTATGGTCACGTGACCCAAATGACCAGTTGGGTCTGCCCGGTGATTGAGTTCAGCCTGGGGTAGAAGTAGGCAAGAGAGAGAGGGTAAAACATGCAAAGGAAACACACAATAAAAGCAAAACTAATACAGTGAATAGTCTACAGTAGGTTCTTGGCTCCACACTCAGGATCTCTGAATGTGAGTTTCAGATAAAAACATGTATTTTTGCAGAGCAACCACAATTAAATAAATGGGTGTACAATGATCCCACCAAGGGCACAAGTCCTAAAAAAAGAGGTGGGGGGACTAACCTAGTCAGGCAGTATGCAAGTGACATCAAGTCACGCGACATCACGGCGCACATCACGGCAGATGACATCACACATGCCATCACAGGAATTGACATCATAGTAAGTGGCATCACAAGCCACAACTTTACAGGAAGTGGCATCACAAGAAGTGACATCATATCTAAAGCCCTCACATATATGTTTAGCAGGTCTATCATGTGTAGGTTTGAACGCGCATTGCGAGGATAATAGCACAGTGAGCTATGGAAGATGATATGTGACTTCTATAACTTGCAGTCCCCTAGTTTTATGTAACGCATCCTGTACATTCATTTACAAACATATATAACTTATTGTACATGTAATATGCACATGTTCAAGAAAAAATAGCGGTACCTAAATTATTTCAACGCCTCCTCAGGTTTAGTAAGCTCTATATAAATGCAATTTACTTTGTGTAAGTACTGGGAAAGACCAACACATCTGACATTCTTACAGTGCATGCATATCTCCTAAAAAGTAAAAAGCTCCCTCTCTTAAGTATGTGTGCAGTGCTCACACGGTGTGAGCCTTTATTTCCCCTCCGCTTCATTTGCATCAGGTGTGAGGCTTCTGGCTGCTGTACCAGCTGAGGGACTCGAACAAAAGTAGGCCAGATGACCCCTCAAATTCGGCCCTTATTATGGGCCCAGCAGGAGTCTTAAATAAGAAAGCCCCGTCCCCGCCTGAACGTTGTTGCTTGTTGCAGATGGAAAGCAGACAACATGCAGGCGCTGCTGAAAGTGTCCCGGTGTTTGGATATTACACTGGGGCGCGTTTAGCACACTATTTAGTAGGGCCCAAATTCTTGGCAGGGTGGATGGCGCTTACCCTGTGAAAATAGTGGGTGGACGCTCTCCACCCGCGTGGACCCCCGACTCGTGCCCTGATCCCACCAGACAACGTGGGTTGACATGTGCTAAACTGGGACCTCTGCTCCTTTGTGTGGACCACTGGAGGTTCATGGTGAGTCTTTCCTTATCACACAACGCTTGGATTCAATACAAAGGGTTTCCCACATTGAGAACACCAGCCTCCCAAAACATCCTTGCATGAAACATAGGCCTATCTTTAACCAAAGGGGAGGTGGGGGGTACACTATATGAATATAAGAAGAAGGACCTGCTGGGTGTGCTTTACTCTTAACAACCAGGTACCAACGGGTTTGTCTAGCCCAGATTACCAAATAATTTCCATTGACAGCTTACCAAGCATCTCATACCAATTAATGAAGATTGCAGGCTTGCCCAGTGTATTGTAGCAAATAATAACCATTAGAGGCTTTCCCAACACATCATACCAGTTATTGACCACTAAGTGAGAGGTACTCTGAGGGAGCACCTAGGTACGTGACAATAAGGTATTCAGCAGCATTTGATTGCATTGTCTTGCAGACCTATCCCATATTCACATATAAAAACAGCATGTGGTCTAGGACTGTTGTCATTGCTCCAAGTGGAACTATTCTTTCCAGTGCCTCTATGCCACCATGACCCTTCTCTTCCAGTGGAGGGCTATAAAATATCAAGTGCCTCAGAGGCTGTTCTGTAGGTTTAAGGCACTAGATCTGAGGGACTGAAATCTGTCATTGGCTTGAAGAAGGAGTGTAATTGTCAGCAGTGTCCAATGCCCTTCTCTAGGTTTTGTTGCCGGGACATTTGTGGTTGGCCGTGAAGTCCTGCCATATTTGCAGAAGTTCCGCTGGGCTGTAGTGGTGAGCCAAAATGAGTGCGTGGAACCGGCAGTGGCTGTAATTTATTTTGTGCCCATTGAAGAGGTATGCGGGTGAGACAGTAATTTTTATATTCAGCTTTTCCAGGCAGATCCCAACAAAAGCGTCCTCCATGTGGATCAGCGGCACAATCTGGGCGACATCGTAGATCTTCTTGGCCATGTCTCCAGAAAACACGTAGCCAGGACCCGCTACATATGGAGGGTACATGTCTCTGGCATAGACCTCTTTCGGGACATAATATTTACCACCTTTGGCCCGATTTACTGCAAACTCTGGAATATAATACCCAGAGATGTAATTTTTTCTGGCTGGCAGTTCAGGTTTTAAAAGGTTGTGAACCAAATAACCAACATTCAAGAACATGTCGCTATCTATTTTTAAAACATAGCTGGCTTTGGGGCAGAATTTTGCCACCCATTCCATCCCCATGAGAGTTTTCAATGTCAAGTTATTGTACGTGTCCAAGAAATCTTGCTGAATAATGTCGTGGTACAAATCACTTTCCCCTTGGAGTGTGAGATGGACACTGTTGTTGTAATGAGGAGACATCGCTGTTACAAAGACTCTTACAATCGACACCCCAGAGACATTGCTTATGTTACCCCATGTTTTCCGGATCGCGTCTCTTGTCACTTGGTCTTCTCCCTGGACAATGACCAACATCACCAAGAATGGTGGCCCATCCTTGCACTTGTCTGGTTGATTGATGGTGAATTTGTAGTCATAGGGATATGGTGGTACAAGTGGGTGCCTTTTTCTGCTTTGTGAAAAGTCTCCGCTTTGCTTCTGTCCACTGCTCTTGGGTTGGAGTATGGATTGAGCCGGTGCATTGTTCCAAACTTCTTTTAGATGAACAACCACGGAGATCAAGAAAATGCATAAAAATACAAAAACGACGAACTTTAGATTGAATTGTCGCGTCCTTTGTATTTCGCAGATCATTCTACAAAACGTGGCAGGGACATCAAAACCATAAAATCCTTACCTTGAAAAAAAAGAAGCAGAGTGTTAAATCCAGGAAATACATGGAGGCCACAGGATCTAAAGACAAATAAAGAACATGGCTGATGGAAGTAAAAACCAACGGACACACACTCTGAAGCAGCGGCCATCGCCATGAGCTCCAGCATGGGTCTCAGTGGACAGTTGCACTAGGTATGTTGCAAGTACAACTATAGCTTAGGGTGACGCTGTCTGCAAACATGCTCCTTCTTATGGGAAACAGTGTTTACAATGCTGTGATCCTACTGCTCAGTGCTAGTACACAATAACTTTACATCGGAAGTCATTAGAACGACTTGCCGTAGGGGGAGCTAAGGTATTGGAAATGAATTCCAACACCTTCCCTACTGTTGCGCAAACTGGAGTAGGAATAGTAAATAATACTATTCCTAAGTCCAGCGCGCCCCCTACAGCAAGTCGATCTAATGACTTGCGTTGTAAAGGTGTTGCAAACTAACAACGCGGTCGTTGTAACTACTGCCTTGTAAAAGGCCGCAGTGTAATAGCATGCATTGTGACATGCTGTATTCCAATGGCCCTAATAAATATAGCTGGAAATGGTGAGACAGTGGAGGAGTTCAGGTAAGATTGGTTTATGGTCTCTGGCAATATGAGGAGCAATGTTGTTCTCAAGGAGAACTTCATTGGTCATATGAAGGTGGAAGAGAAAGTGTACTTTATGCACTAGGCTCCAACTTTCACAACACGCACACCCAGCTCTACACAAGCAGAGTTTGCACATGGGTCTTCTTTGGTGAGAGTGCAAGATCTACCCCTCGTAAATCTGTGCCAGCGGTGCTATCACATTTGAAACAATTTTATGTCTTTAAATCACAAAACAAAAGCAATTTTAACTTTGTACTTTATTTTTAATTGTTTTATTAATGCAAAATGTCTGAAATGTAACCTGTAATGTTCTGAATGCAACGGTTTTAATTAATCATGCATAATGAAATGTACTTACGTACGTACTTACCCTGTGGTGGTGTTGTGGGAGAAAAGAGATGAAACCCATGAAATATTGATAGACTCTTTCACTCATTGTGTGGAGAGGGAAGCGCTTTTGAGAAAGGGTCAAGAGGGATGGCGAGTGGGCATGTAGTTGGCAATCAGTGGGTTTTCATTATCCAAATGTTCCCTACCTTCATACAGTACTTACATCAATGATGATAATCTCAGTCTCTTCTAAATGGTACCCCCCGGCCCATTCTAGCCCATTTCCTCTCCTTTTTTTTCTGCATCTTCCCGACTGGTCTCATTTTTTATGGAGTGTCCTTAACTGCACAAGTGCTGTGGCTCTCCCGCAGTGCTGAGCCCTGTTTTAATGTTTGGGGAATTGCATGCTAAAGTCTTCATAACTTTTTTTTGCAAAAGATATCCAGGTCAAATATGTGTCTTTTTTGCCCCACATATTTGGGTTCCTAAAGGTACCTAAAATCTGTGTATTCACATGGAGGGAACCAAGAAAATTACCAAAATGTAGCAAATCATTATACTGAAAAATACGAACAATGTGCTGTGCATGAAAGTGTTTTGGGACTAGCCCTATGCCAGAACGGACCAGTCCTCACCCCATGGTTTCTTTACAACACACTTTATTATCGATTGCAAGGAATAAAAATGACATTGACAGGGACATAATAAACTGTACAGTCTTTTCTGATTATACCCCTCCCTTGTATGCAAAACGAATAAGAGACATAATCATAATCCAAGTATAAGACAGCATATCTTGTCAGAAGGTAACCTAAGCATTGCGGTCAAGGCCCAACATATCCTTTGTAAAGTGTGTTCAATACAGCTCCAATGTCAATACAGTGACGTGAAGTTTTATTGTAAACATGAACTTATAAAAAAACTGTCTATCTAAACCTACCCCCGCCCACCCACTCCTGGTCTAGTTGCTCCCGGTATTGCCACCACCCACGGGGAACTTCCGATATGTCTCAAACTATAGAGTATGTGAAACAAATAAAGTCGCCTGTGGCCGTTGGAGGGGCCTATAATACGAAAAGTGCCTAGGAAGTCAGGAGCACTACTGGGACCCTGCCACCTGTGTTGAGACTAAATCAAAGGCCTCTATTCCGATCAGCATTGCTTCCCATTCCAGAGCTATCGGGTGCTTTCGTAGCCCTTTCTCTTCCTCCTTCCTAAGAGCAGCTCCTTCAGCCCGACCCCACTGCACTAAGTCCGCCTGCCATACAGTAACCGCAGGGGATCTGGGTGACTTCCACCGCATTGTTATGGCCCTAATGGCTAAAATGAGTGCAAGGTCTAGGAATTTCAGCCTAGCTTTTTGCTTCCTTGGCCGTCTACGTAGTCCCGCAAGGCAAGTTAAGGCCCCGCCTGGGACCGGTAGTTGGGTCACCGTAAGGAGGGCTTGGCAGATCGCCGTCCAATAACTCCGTAATCTAGGACAAGACCACATCATATGGATGAAGTCTGCTTCGTCACCTCCGCAACGAGGGCAACTGTGAGGGGAATCCGGAAACATACGATGTATTGTCTTAGGGGTAAGATATGATCGATGGAGCACCATTGTTTGAATAAATTTAAGTCTAGGATTGCGAGATACTCTTTTGGGATGTTCTGATATGGTCCGCCATGCTTTGTCCGTAATTTCAGTGTCAGAATCCTCTACCAAGCGAGTTCTAAGGGTCAGGAGCGGGATTGCTGCGTGTGTCTGAATCCCTGTATAGAGCCAGCGCACCAGATGGCCTCTCTGTCCCATATAATATAAGAGATGTACCAATTCATGCTGTGTGGGTGTTGTTCATTGCGGTGCCCATGTGGTTCTAATGTAGTGTGACACCGTGGCATGTAGCAAATATAGGCGTTGTGGAGCCCCAGTAATCTGCACAAAGGATTCGTAGTCCAACAAAGTATTGTCCCCAAAAAAGGAACCCACCTCCTCAATCCCACTATCCGTCCATCCTCGTAGTCTGGTGCGTGTGAGTCTACCTTGTGGTGTGGGGATGCCCAGTAAAGGAATATTCGCCGCATAAGGTGGCACCGCCGACGTATAGGCTAGAGCTTTCCTCCAGCAATACAGTGCGGTTTTTAGCAATGGGAGACAGGTTGGGGGAATCCGGGCTATGGGCAACAACAAAGAATGGAGCTAACCGTGATCTAATCTCTCCGGCGTGAAGCCGATTTCGTGTAGGTTCCTACCCGCGGTCCAATAGGAGAGCCACTGGAGCTGACTAGCATAATAGTATCCCCGAAAATCCGGGGCTCCCAGGCCACCTGCTGTCGTCCCCAGCTGGAGTTTCCGAAGACTGATCCGTCTCCTGTCAGTACCCCAGATCAGAGTGATCAAGATAGTATTCAGCATATTAAAAATAGACTGAGGGAGAGTCACCGGTATGTTCACTAAATAATATAGCAGGCTGGGGAGCATAACCATTTTTGAAATTGCAATTCTGCCCATCACCGACAGAGGCTGAGAAGTCCAGAACCCCACACTACTTCAGAGTCTTGTTATTGCACTCAGAATATTACCATCGATCTGGTCCTCGGGTGTCCTATACAACTGTATACCCAGGTACTTAAAGGTGGTGGGGGCAACTGGGATAGAGTAAGTGCCGAATTTTATGTGAGTGAATTGTGGTGTTTCTCGGAAGAAGAAACAGGTTAATTTTGTGGGGTTTATCGCTAGTCCTGACAGTTTCTTGAACGTGTCAAATAGTGGGTTGTTCTCTGCTGTCAGATCGCGGAGGTATAAAAGGATGTCATCCGCATATATAGATATAAGGTGCTGAGTATTGTCAATGGGGATGCCCAGACGGTCAGCCGTGCTCCGAAGAGCATTGAGCCAGTGGTTCAAGGGCAATCACAAACAACAAAGGGGACAAGGGGCAGCCCTGTCTCGTACCTCTGTGCACCTCGTAGCATTCCGAGATGTATCGGCCAGTGTGTGCCCTGGCCATAGGAGATGTATACAATAGGCGAACCCACTTCAGAAAGTTGGCCGGAAAACCAAACAGTTTCAGAGACTCAAACATGAATTCCCAGGAAAGAGAATCAAATGCTTGTTTCAGGTCAAGCGCTATACATCCCGCTCGTGGAAGATCATGCGACGTAGCCGCCATTATAGAATGCAATTCGCGGGTGTTCAGGGAAGTACTACGATTTGGAAGGAATCCACACTGATCTCGGTGAATAAGTGTAGGGAGGTGCGATTTTATACAAGTGGCGAGGGCCTTGCTTGAAAACTTGTATTCCGCGGAGACCAAGGAGAGAGGTCTATAATTACTAATTTCTAGCGCGTCTCGTCCCGGCTTAGGAATGGACGCGACCAACCAGTGGATTCAGGTAGGCGACCAGTGTCAAAGGCCACCTTGTAGACCATCTCCAAGACCGGCACTAGGAGCTCCGAGTAAGTTAGATAAAACTCCACCGGAAGTCCGTCCATGCCCGGTGTCATATTGCGATTCAGGCTCTTAATCGCTGCCCGTATCTTGTGTTGGGTAATAGGGCAGTCAGTGTCTTTCCTTGTGTCTTCCGTCAGCACCGGAAAGGGGAGGTCCTGCAAGAACTCATTCAACTCTGCACTTTCTATTGGTGAGGAGGGCAGTAAAGTGCCTGGAGATGTTCGCGAAATGCTGTGTTTATTTCAGCCTGTGTGTGGACTATGGCGTCCGCCTGGGTGCGAATGCTTGTTACAGTCGGCGGGTCAGGACGATCCCTCACCAGTCGTGCAAGTAGTGTGCCGGATCGGTCAGCTTCAGTGTGTTTTCGTTGAAGGTAGTCCCTGTAATCTATCGTCCGAAGCGTTTCCAGCGTTTCGGCATGATCTATATAGGCGTTTTGTAGCTCCCCTTTCCTCCCAGGATCGAGGGCTGCTGCCCTCTCCCGGGTCTGCAGCCTGTCTTCCACATCACAGAGTTTACAATGTACCTCTTCTCTGGCCCCTACCAGCTGCCCTATCGTCGCTCCCCTGACCACTACCTTCAGCGCGTCCCATTCTATCAGGTTCGAGGAGGCAGTATTCCAGTTCTCCCTCAGGTAGTCAGACATAGTGGTAGATAGTGACATGCGAAAGGGGGCGTCGTCGAGCAGGCGGGGGTTCAATCTCCAGGTGGGCACTGGAGTCGGTACTCTGCCCCACAGAAGTATGACTTTCAGGGTCTATGATCAGAAAAGGTCTTAGCCAGATACTCTGTTTCCCTTATTGTAGTGATGAGAGACCTGGAGCATAGAAATCGGTCTAATCTAGTGTGGAGGTTGTGTATGGGGGAGTAAAAGGAGTATTCCTTATGTGTGTGGTGGAGGCCCCACCAGGCATCGGACAGTGTCCACCCGTCAACCCAGGAGGTAAATTGATCAGTCAATTTGCACGCTGCAGAGGCCTGTAGTGGAGGGTGAGATCTATCCAACCCATGTCTAGTACTGCGTTCCAGTCCCCTCCAAGCATCCAAGGAATCCCATCCCAGTCAGCCAAGGCTACACTCAGTCTCCCTAGGAATCGGTCTTGTTCAAAGTTTGGTGCGTAAATGCTCCCCAGGACCACCAAAGAACCATCCAGAGTACCTTTTACAGGCATATACCTTCCCTGGTCGTCTGCCCGGCGTTCAAGCTCAATAAATGAGTCCCATGTCTTACCCAGATAGTTGCCCCCCTAGCAAAGGCGGAATAGTTCGTAGAATAGATGCTACCCCTCCATTTTTTCGGCATCTTCTGCGTTTCAGAATCCGTGAGATGGGACTCTTGGAGAAACGCGATGTGTGTCTGGTGTCTAAGGAGGAACGCATGGATGTGGTGGCATTTCTGAATGGCTCCCAGCCCTCGTACATTCCACGTTAGAAAATTATAGACCCCTTTAGCCTCGTCAGTTCGTGACGGATCCCCAAAGGTAAGATGTTGCCCTCTCTCGTGGTGGGTGCCCAGGTGAGTCTGACCAGGAGTCCCTACCCCCCATAACCCTAACTAAACCCGGCACAGCGCTGGAACCGCTCTGGTCCCAACAATGATGAAACAAACAGAGAGAACAAATGAAGGTGCGTACGCCAAGAGGGAGGTGGCCAGCCGTTTGCATGGTCCTAATACAGCCAACCATTGTTGCCCGATGGCTCCACAGTGCCCATTCCCGCAATGTATGCATATCCCTTAGGAATGTCCCCCTAGCCACCAGGAGCCCTATGGCCCGCAATCCAGGTCAGTGACTATTACAAGGTCAGGAATCAATCAGGGAACCTAGCGCTTGGTACACCGACAAGGATTGACTTCCTATATGGCCCGAGGCACATAGCGTCAAAAACCCAACAGTAGGCCCAGCCCAAACAACATAGCATCAAGTACAGCAATGTTCGTAGTCGTAGTTCTCAGAGACAAGGTTTCGGCAGCAATAGTCAATTGCCTAGTATGTCATCCGCCGCTCTGGGCGTGATGGTAGGGAACAGGATTGCACTGTGTTCAGAGTCTGAATGCAGTGTACTGTCCTCTGAGTCAGTAGTGATCTTGTGTGAGTCTTCACTAAAGGCACCTGCCATAGCCAGCGCCCCTTCTTGGTCTCTTCGCTGTTCCCGTGATGGACCGGCCGCTCCGACCAGACCATTGGGAATGACGGGCGGACTGCCCTGGGGTATTTCCGGAGCCCTGCGGGGACATCTCCAGGGCACTTGCCTGACTGGATTCTATGCACATCACCTCCAGCCATTCCTCAACATCCGCAGGACTCTCGAAAAAGTGTGTCTTCTTCTCGTGAATGACCTTAAGTCGGGCAAGGTAGAGAAGTGCATACTTGAGTTGGGTTTACTTCAGGCCAGCCTGAAGCTCAAGATTGTTTCAAAACTGCACTGGGTCAATCCCTGGCTGCAGAGAGAGTCCTCTGGGGTAGAGAAGTGCATGTGGTAAACTGGGGCTACTTAACATGGATGGGGGTGAGCGGTTTCCTAATTAGCATTATGTGACTCGCCACGTAAGTAACAAGACACTGCGGACCATAGTAGGTCATAAATCCCATTCAAGTTCAGTATAAATTAAATTACAGGTGGAGGTAATGGCTCAACCAAGGAATTCAGACGAAATGAGAGCATTAATTAGTCAACCCGTCATGATAAAAAAATAATAATAACTAAATCCTCGGATAATGAAACTTCCGAGTACAGGTGGAAGAAATAAGACAAGGACTGTGGGAACGCCGCTGATTTTGACATTAATGGAACAAGGAATTGATCAATCTGCAGACGGGTAGCATACACCTACCTACCCATAACGATCGCTAGTAAGCAGTCGATCGTGTCTAAAAATTGAAAATGAAAACGATAAGGCTGCGAAATAATGAATCTCTACTGCCATCAAGTGGCTGTGAGGGGAACAAGGCCCTTCCGCCAAACGTGCTCTAAGGCGCTCCGGCGCACGCAGGGGCGCGAGGCGGTGTCTGTAACCGGCGCGCGCTTTATGCTGCATCTCTGTACGCGCGACTCCAATTAGCGATAATTTGGAATTGGAGGGATAATTACGAGCTCATTGGGACGGGCGCCCGAGAGCACTGAAGGCAAAGGTAACCAAGAGCTCCTTTTAGTTTAGCAATAAACAGTGAAGACCGCTTCAGGGACAGTATGTCACTACTAGGAAAATATGTCGTAAAGTTTCTCTGTGTTGAATAGTGAACTATATAAGACGGGAGAAATGTCCCTACTTATCAGTCCAACCCTGCTGCAGCATACGATAACAAGCATTTGCAATGCAAATTGGTCTCGCCTTTGTGAGAGTTGGAGTTAATGGCGTGGTAAATGACAGTGTATTTTCCCCATGTGTTTTGGGGTGGAGTGGAGTGGATGTATGTGGTGTGAAGTGGAATGTTGTGGGTTGGATTGGAATAGTTATTTGTGGAATTGTATGTGGTGGAATTGTGTGGTGTGGAGTGGATTTGTGTAGTTGAATTATTTGGCATGGTGTGCTGTGGAAATATGTGGATAGTAATTATGTGGTATTGAGTGTACTGAAATGATGTGGAGTGGGGTTGTGTGTCAGAGTGTAAATATGCGTAATGACATTTTGTGTTGTGGAGTGGTATGCTGTGGAGTTTAATATGTAGTGCGCTGTTTAATTTTGTGGCATGAGGTGGAATTCTGTGGTGGTGTTTAGATGTATGTGGTGTGTTGTGAAATAGTGTTGAGTTGAAATATGTGGTATGGAATGGAAATGTGTATACTTGAATTGTAGCCCATTGCATTCACTTCCAGCAGCGACAAGGGCATTGGTGACATCACCCAGCGGCTTGCCCGTTATCTCTGCCACTGCCCGATTGCCCTATAGGCCAGTCCTGCCCTGCTGTCGGGGGCCCATTTTCCCTGCTTGCATTAGGGCTGAAAACGCACAGAATTATGTTCTTGGAGTGACCCACACTAAAAACCAAGGAACATCCACATGAAACAAGCAATGCCAAGAACTTGTAAGGTAAACATAGCAACAAATACACTTCACAAATACAGGCTGCTATTTAAACAGTTACATATTAAAACAAAATAGCGACAGTGTCTGTATGGGCCGGCCGGAATGAGCCTCGAGGGTTCATTGAGGAATTGTAAAGTGCTATTGAAATAGTGCAATATATCAAGTCTACCCCTCAGCCAACCGTATAAACAAAACACATCTGGAAACCTAATTAAAAGCTGTCTGCGATGGATATCCCAGAATCATACAACCAACTGCGCTGGAAGGCCATACTGCTGACATACAGTGCAGAATACATACCTCTATACAATAAAAGAAGGACATGGATGTTAAGAGGTTTTAGTAAGGTTTTTTCCCAGGGATAATACACTTCAGGGCACGTGGGGACGGCCTGTATGCACCAAAGGTAGTGAGAAGAGAAGGCACCAGGAGTAGAGGGCTGAGGCGGGGGCGGCAGAGGAGAAGTCGGTAAGTACGTGTAGGAAGAGGCACATTTAGAGCTGAAGGGAAGCAGATATCGGTGCACCAGAGGGATGCAAACAATGAGAGAGCGGAGACAGAGATGACGGCAACAGCAGGGGCATATATGGGGCCAGAGAGGGGAAGCAGCTAAGGAGACAGAAAAGAGACATATGAGTGAAACAAGAGCGAGGTATTGGGGCACCTCCGAAGAGAAGCAGACGTGGCAGCACGACAGAAGGGGGACATTGGGAAACAAAGGGGAGGCAGGTATGTGGCCCATAAGGGGTAAGTGCGGGGAGGCACGAGAGAAGAAGGAATGAGAGCAGTAGAGAAAAAGCAGATGTAGGGGTAAAGGGCACGCTTGAGGTACCCATGGTAAATGTGTTATTTTGTGCAAGCGAATCTAGAAGCTGGAATATTTGCCAGTGTACACCCCAGCCAACAAGAAAGGGATAGGTAATGTATACAAGCCTAGGGTGAAGGCTGTGAATGAGGAGGATGGGTGGAAAGGGTAGTGGGCAGGAGGAATTAACAGGCTCTTGGTGCCAGTAGGGGGTTTTCGTGGTAAGGAGGGCTATAACAGGTATGGGCTGCCAGACACTGCTTGGTATGTTAAACTGGAGGAGGCAGGTGGATGGGAGGGGGATTCCCGCAGGAAGAATCGCAAGGCCTGATGTGTACTCACAATGAAGTGTTTCTTTTCTGGGCCCATTACTTCATGCGTGGTGGATTTGCATACAGCTTTTGAGATGGCGCTGGGCAGCTGTGGTCCGAACCGTGATGGACTGTCCCAACGACTCTGTCTTTCCTTACGTTTAGATTTCAATAAAAATATTTTTGGATACAAAAAACAAGGAACCTGCATTTTGTTGCCTTTTACATAGTGTGCACTGCGGCCGTAAATGCTGGTTCGTACGGTGTATATGCTGCACTATTTTTCACTAATATTTTGTTCTCACCCTTGCATATTCCTTTTCATTTCTTGTTGACCCAAGGCGCCCAGTAAGAAGATGCAGTGTGACCTACACAATGATAAATACATGGGCAACTTTACAGTCATTTGGAAGTGTTTTTGAAGTGGCATGAGCAAACTCGCATTGTGCAGCGATGGGGCCTGCTCTGTGCCTCTTAGTCAAGCCCTGTTTTCATTTGGGCTTCTAGGGCCTGCCCGAAGACCTCCTCTTGTCTCATGGACGGAGTTTTAGGGCGAGTTACAGTGAAGTACATTTCTCACAAGTACCGCATCCAAGTCTGGGAGGCAGGAGTGCACAGAGAAGTTACAATAAATGCAGGTTTAAAGTGAAGTTACTGTATGCCTTCCTCATGTTTAAAGAGAGATTATCTCCCTATAAAAACCTCACATGAAGGAGGGCGCTCGCAGCCTGCGCTGTCATCACCTTTAATTACTTCTAATGGAGCCTGGAGTTTCCAGACTCTTTTAACAGCTGGGAGAAAAATTGCTGCCTTGACATCAGCTAATATAGGGGGCATATTACCAACAACTAGCGATAATTATCGCTATGTTGGTTTAGCGGCAATATTTTTATCGCAGAGCTGCAGCGATTTTTATCGCTTAGGAACCTTGCTATTATCAAGGTTTATCTCCTAAGCGATAAAAATCGGCCGAAATGCATGAATATCGCTAAAAAGTCAGCGATATTCAAGCATTACCGAGCTAATGCTCTTAGCCATGTTATCCACCTACCATTGGATAACATGGCTAAGAACTGCTCAGGGCAGGTGTTAGTTTTTGGAGATAATCGCGCTTAGTGCGAATATCTCCAAAAGTTGGTAATGGGAGATAGCGATGTTAGCGACTGTTTCCAGTCGCTAACATCTTGGCACGCCTACTTTGCATGTCATTAGTGATAAATATCACTGACATGCAAAGCGGGGCCCAAGATGGTCGCTATCTCCTACTAGCTGTTGCTAAGTAGTGTTAGCGACAGCTAGGTAATAGGGAGATAATTTTATCTCCGCTTTCTTGGCTTTTAAAGCCAAAAAAGCGGAGATAAACCCCCTTGATAATATGCCCGCAGTCATTATAACTAGAGCGCCCGGTTTTATGGTATTTATTTTTTTAACATTTCCGTCTGTATTTATTCATATTTATTTTTTGTTCATTTTATGTGTATTTATCCCTATTTATTTTTATAGGAAGCAAAAGAAGAGGCTGCATCTAGTATTTTTCCACATTTATTTAAATAGCCAATGCATGCTTTCCCTCGGTTGTTATAGATTTATAAATGTATGTATATGCCAAATTAAGGTTACTTATTACATTCATCTGAAAACTTTGCCATTGTAGTACAAGTACGTGTTCAAGCTCCTTGAGTCAGAGTGCTTCCCTTTACAACCCCCACCCCCCCCAGGTGTGAGCACTTTTCATGACGTGTGTAATTATTGGTATAAAAAGCAGGATCGATGACATAGGACAAGTTGTGATCCACAGTTATATGTGCTTCCTAGGAGCTCCGATACTTTGGATTTAAAAGGATCTTCAGTACAACACTGAGAAGGGTGTCATGTAATAGCCACAACGTGCAATGTTCCAAAGCAATAAAGACGGAATAGACCACCGGTGTCTGTAAAAAGTTATAATTTTCCTATCCCGGTCAGGGAAAAGCAACCAGCGGTAATTGTGTGCCACCCACTGCACGCCTGGAGTACATGCCAATCTCGCACCCCATCCTGCCCAGCTATTTATTAATTTGTGGACTTCCTTCCACACACCCTGCTTCGCCTCCCACCCCCGGCAGATTTAAACTTCAATCTCGAAAAAGTGCACTCCGATACCCTGGTTGTTTAGAATGAATGTGCGCTCGTGCTTCTTAAAAGTCAAGAAGTTTGAAAATCAATAAACAGAGGAAGATAGCATGCAGCACATAGAGGGGATCTGCTCTAGGCCCATCCAGCTGTAATGTCTCCCTTGCCACCAGTCCGGGATGAAACCACGACACCCGCACCAGACATAGAGCCCAACACCTGAGTTTCAAGGCGGCGCAGAGAAGTGTGATTCAGGCCTGAAGGATCACTCACCTCTCCACTTTAAAGCGAGGTTTACACTACAAAAGGCCACCCCCAGGGCTTTAAGTGGGCCGGGTCTCAAGGGGTCTGAGTACCGGCAGTTTTTTTCAGGGGGCCTCCAAACGGGTCTCTATCGGCTCTGTTTTGAGCCCTGACACAGGCAGCCCGTTTTTTTTCCCGGATTGCAATGACCACTGTCTGCTGTCACTGCAGTCCGGAAAAAAGTGCCAGGGCGCAAAACAAAGGCCGATAGAGACCCATTTCGAGACAGCTCCAGGCACATGGATGTGCCCTGCTCACACTGCTCACTTCTCAGTAGTAGAGAAGTTACAGCATGACGTCATGCCAGGGGAGCGTTGGGGGGAAGGGAAATCCTTTAAGAGTCATTTTCTTTCTGGATTTCCCTTCTCTTTCTGAAACTCAGGAGCAGCAACATTGTGGTAGGGTCACCAAGGATTTAATTGGAAGCTTTGTCAATATTATATACAAGTTATAGTTGCAGCTTATTTATCTTCTGCAAGTAATAACCATTGACAAAGCCAATATTACTTACTTATTGTAGGTATGATGTTACTTGTATCAAATATCTGGATGCAATGACAGAAACAGCTAAGCACAGATTTTTTGCGTAAGTGATTTAAAGCCACTCCCCTAATTACACTGGCCACGCCCCTTTGAGAGACCCCCCAGTTTTTTCATCCCACTTAAAGCCCTGCCTATGCTACTGAATAAACTACAATATATGTCTAAGAAGACATCTCAAGACATCACAATAATAATAATATTAATCCACATTTGTAAAGCGCACAATCACCCGTAAGGGTCTCTAGGCGCTGTGGGCCATCGGGAAGATTAAGCAAGCTATAGCCCAGAGTCACATGGTGCTGGGCTAACCTACCGCTGGCCCCGGGGATCAGCCTGCCCTGGCCTTCCCACTTCAATGCATAGTCTGACCAGGTGCAAGCGTAGTGAAGGAGCATACGTAATGCAGATAGGAGATCACTCCTCGCTGTACTGCACATTTTTCAATTGTTGCTCTTTGTTAAGCAATAGAAGGAGAAAGATTGTTCAGATGACAGATCCTTTGGGCGCCATCTTATAAAAGTAAGCGTCCACGATCCACGTTGGTGAAGGTACAGGCATACTGATCCGCGCAACCTCAGTCAGTGCCCTTCATAAAAGTTGGTAGTGCTGTGATCCAGTGACTGACTAAGTATCTGGCACACGGTTACAGATTGAACTTTGAAATCACTCTAGAATCTGAAATGTATAAATAATGAAGCGTTATTTTCGCGTGCCTGCCCCCCTGCCTGTACAGGGCCTAGTCGTAGTGAGCCATGCATGGCGGTCATCCCCAGGGAGACATCAGCCTGTAATACTAACTAATGTGTAGCTCAGTGGATTAGGGTGGCTCGTGCGGGAGGGGACCACCAACGGCGAAATCGGAAAATTAGATATGAGGGACTGAAATAGGGGGATTGGAGAAGAAGGGAGCATGTAAGAAAGCATATGGGTATGCAAGCAACTGACAGACAGACACGTGCACTCAATCGCATGCATATGCACCTGCACGCAAGAGAAGCATTGCACTGTACCAATAAAATACCATATTCAGTACTGATCTTATTGTAAGAAAGCAGTCAGAGCCAAAATCGCAAGGTCACAGGTCGCACTGAACACGAGGTGTGTCGTGTGTGTGGCACCACGCGGTCTGCTACGAGAGCGACAACGTCACAACAAAATGGCCAATCATTGTCTGCATGGCTGCACAGTGATTGTTCATACGTTTCCAAGCGCCACCCATACACGGCACACACAATGCCGATTAAGCCAGCCTCGGACTGAGCCAGTCTGCTCAGTGAACACGTGCCTCAGTCAATCCAGATGCTGCTCCAGATGCGCCTGGATTGGCTTGAGCAGGGACACACCCCTGCCCATTAGGAGACAGGAGGCTGCAGCATGAAGCAACCCACAGTCTCCTAATGTGCAGGCTAGTGCGCATGTTCGGGCTGGTCAGAAAAATGACCAGCCCAAGCATGCGCACTATGCTGCTGCGCTTTACTGACTCGGGCTGTCAGTCAAACCCTGATGCTGCCGCAGCCCCACCCCCATAGTGTCCTGATTGACTCAGGCGTGGCCGGGTGACCCGCCGCCGCCGGCAGGAATTCATGCGGTAAGAACGATTTCATTAACCTCTTACGTGCCGATGACTAGCTCAGCTCATCATGCAGCACAGTGGCGCTGTGCTGATGACGAGCCGAGCTCGTCATGACCTCCGCGGAACGCCCACGCGGGGATAATTCCCCCGCTGTGCTGGGTGTTCCATTGAGCAGGCGTGGCCATGACGAGCTCAGCTTATCATTAGCACAGCGCCACCATGCTGCATGATGAGCCGAGCTCGTCATCAGCACTGCGGCGTCACGCGTGGCCCTCCCTCCCCCAAGCCCCATGGGGGTATTAGCCCCGCTGCGTTGGGGTTAAGAAGTTCCAGCAAGCAAGTTGTAAAGGACGTTGTTGGAGTCATGTGCATTAGTGGGGCAATGCCCCAGCGCCCCAATGGACGCACCGTCACTGGAGGAACAGGGCCCTGTGAGCTGGGACCGGTGGGGACAGGGCCCTGTGAAAGCTGGGTCCGATGAGGACAGGGCCCTGTGAGCTGGGACCGGTGGGCACAAGCCCGGTGTAGGGGGACAGTGCCCTGTGAGAGCCCACCCCCTCCCTCATCCGCGCTACTCATATAATACAACATGGACGTGCGCCCTCCCTTTCACTTACATTGGCTTTGAAGTGGCTGAGGGGGCTGTTATGCCCAGACTGTGCCACATGGATCCTGACCGCGATTAGGTGAAAAGAATCATTAGGAGATGTCAGCAGGGGTAGGGGCAGCAGAGTGCATCCAAAGGTCTACAGCAGGCAGCGGGGCACGGCAACCCTGGGCTGGAGCATGGCAACCCTGGGCTGGAGCATGGCAACCCTGGGCTGGAGCATGGCAGCCCTGGGCTGGAGCATGGCAACCCTGGGCTGGGGGATGGCAACCCTGGGCTGGGGGATGGCAACCCTGGGCTGGAGCATGGCAGCCCTGGGCTGGGGCATGGCAACCCTGGGCTGGGGCATGGCAACCCTGGGCTGGGGCATGGCAACCCTGGGCTGGAGCATGGCAACCCTGGGCTGAAGCATGGCACCCCTGGGCTGGAGCATGGCAGCCCTGGGCTGGAGCATGGCAACCCTGGGCTGGAGCATGGCAACCCTGGGCTGGAGCATGGCAGCCCTGGGCTGGGGCATGGCAACCTTGGGCTGGGGCATGGCAACCCTGGGCTGGGGCATGGCAACCCTGGGCTGGAGCATGGCAGCCCCGGGCTGGAGCATGGCAGCCCTGGGCTGGGGCATGGCAACCCTGGGCTGGGGCATGGCAACTCTGGGCTGGAGCATGGCAACCCTGGGCTGGGGCATGGCAGCCCTGGGCTGGAGCATGGCAGCCCTGGGCTGGAGCACGGCAACCCTGGGCTGGAGCACGGCAACCCTGGGCTGGGGCACGGCAACCCTGGGCTGGGGCACGGCAACCCTGGGCTGGGGCATGGCAGCCCTGGGCTGGAGAATGGCAGCCCTGGACTGGAGCATGGCAACCCTGGGCTGGAGCATGGCAACCCTGGGCTGAGGCACGGCAACCCTGGGCTGGAGCATGGCAACCCTGGGCTGGAGCATGGCAACCCTGGGCTGTAGCATGGCAGCCCTGGGCTGGAGCATGGCAGCCCTTGGCTGGAGCATGGCAACCCTGGGCTGGGGCATGGCAACCCTGGGCTGGAGCATGGCAGCCCTTGGCTGGAGCATGGCAGCCCTGGGCTGGGGCATGGCAACCCTGGGCTGGGGCATGGCCACCCTGGGCTGGAGCATGGCAACCCTGGGCCTGAGCATGGCATCCCTGGACTGGGGCATGGCAACCCTGGGCTGGGGCACGGCAGCCCTGGGCTGGGGCATGGCAACCCTGGGCTGGAGAATGGCAGCCCTGGGCTGGGGCATGGCAACCCTGGGCTGGGGCATGGCAGCCCTGGGCTGGAGCACGGCAGCCCTGGGATGGGGCATGGCAACCCTGGGCTGGAGCATGGCAACCCTGGGCTGGAGCATGGCAGACCTGGGCTGGGGCATGGCAACCCTGGGCTGGGGCATGGCAACCCTGGGCTGGGGCATGGCAACCCTGGGCTGGGGCATGGCAACCCTGGGCTGGAGCATGGCAGCCCTGGGCTGGGGCATGGCAACCCTGGGATGAGGCATGGCAGCCCTGGGCTGGGGCATGGCAGCCCTGGGCTGGGGCATGGCAACCCTGGGCTGGAGCATGGCAACCCTGGGCTGGAGCATGGCAGCCCTGGGCTGGGGCATGGCAACCCTGGGCTGGGGCATGGCAACCCTGGGCTGGGGCATGGCAACCCTGGGCTGGGGCATGGCAACCCTGGGCTTGGGCATGGCAGCCCTGGGCTGGAGCATGGCAGCCTTTGGCTGGAGCATGGCAGCCCTGTGCTGGGGCATGGCAACCCTGGGCTGGAGCATGGCAGCCCTGGGCTGGGGCATGGCAACCCTGGGCTGGGGCATGGCCACCCTGGGCTGGAGCATGGCAACCCTGGGCTGGAGCATGGCATCCCTGGACTGGGGCACGGCAACCCTGGGCTGGGGCACGGCAGCCCTGGGCTGGGGCATGGCAACCCTGGGCTGGAGAATGGCAGCCCTGGACTGGGGCATGGCAACCCTGGGCTGGGGCATGGCAGCCCTGGGCTGGGGCATGGCAGCCCTGGGCTGGAGCACGGCAGCCCTGGGATGGGGCATGGCAACCCTGGGCTGGAGCATGGCAACTCTGGGCTGGAGCATGGCAGACCTGGGCTTGGGCATGGCAACCCTGGGCTGGGGCATGGCAACCCTGGGCTGGGGCATGGCAACCCTGGGCTGGGGCATGGCAACCCTGGGCTGAGGCATGGCAGCCCTGGGCTGGAGCATGGCAGCCCTGGGCTGGGGCATGGCAACCCTGGGCTGGGGCATGGCAACACTGGGCTGGGGCATGGCAACCCTGGGCTGGAGCATGGCAACCCTGGGCTGGAGCATGGCAACCCTGGGCTGGAGCATGGCAGCCCTGGGCTGGGGCATGGCAGCCCTGGGCTGGGGCATGGCAACCCTGGGCTTATGCATGGCAAACCTGGGCTTATGCATGGCAACCCTGGGCTGGGGCATGGCAACCCTGGGCCTGGGCATGGCAACCCTGGGCTGGAGCATGGCAGCCCTGGGCTGGAGCATGGCAGCCCTGGGCTGGAGCATGGCAACCCTGGGCTGGAGCATGGCAACCCTGGGCTGGAGCATGGCAACCCTGGGCTGGGGCATGGCAACCCTGGGCTGGAGCATGGCAACCCTGGGCTGGAGCATGGCAACCCTGGGCTGGGGCATGGCAATCCTGGGCTGGAGCATGGCAGCCCTGGGCTGGAGCATGGCAACCCTGGGCTGGAGCATGGCAGCCCTGGGCTGGAGCATGGCAGCCTTGGGCTGGAGCATGGCAGCCCTGGACTGGGGCACGGCAACCCTGGGCTGGAGCACGGCAACCCTGGGCTTATGCATGGCAACCCTGGGCTTATGCATGGCAACCCTGGGCTGGAGCATGGCAACCCTGGGCTGGGGCATGGCAACCCTGGGCTGGGGCATGGCAACCCTGGGCTGGAGCATGGCAGCCCTTGGCTGGAGCATGGCAGCCCTGGGCTGGAGCATGGCAACCCTGGGCTGGAGCATGGCAACCCTGGGCTGGAGCATGGCAGCCCTGGGCTGGAGCATGGCAGCCCTGGGCTGGAGCATGGCAACCCTGGGCTGGGGCATGGAAACCCTGGGCTGGGGCATGGCAACCCTGGGCTGGAGCATGGCAGCCCTGGGCTGGAGCATGGCAGCCCTGGGCTGGAGCATGGCAGCCCTGGGCTGGGGCATGGCGACCCTGGGCTGGAGCATGCCAGCCCTGGGCTGGAGCATGGCAACCCTGGGCTGGGGCATGGCAACCCTGGGCTGGGGCATGGCAACCCTGGGCTGGGGCATGGCAACCCTGGGCTGGAGCTTGGCAGCTCTGGGCTGGAGCATGGCAGCCCTGGGCTGGAGCATGGCAGCCCTGGGCTGGAGCATGGCAACCCTGGGCTGGAGCATGGCAACCCTGGGCTGGGGCATGGCAACCCTGGGCTGGAGCATGGCAACCCTGGGCTGGAGCATTGCAACCCTGGGCTGGGGCATGGCAACCCTGGGCTGGGGCATGGCAACCCTGGGCTGGGGCATGGCAACCCTGGGTGGGGCATGGCAACCCTGGGCTAGAGCATGGCTGCGCAGCACAAGTTTCTGAATCAGTTTCAGCAGTATTTGACCGTTTCTATTTATAAATACAGACAATGAAAAATAGTTTCCCGTCTGTATTTGTATGTAAACATCAGTTTAACTGATGATATAACTTATAACATAACAGCCGAGTATTTCCACAAGTTAAATCACAATAAAAGGCGCCTTGTTCAACTTTAAGTTCAATTACTCCCCGCTGTCTCATAATAAAGATCCTCCATAAGATTTCGACCTGTGATGGCGTCACCAGGTCGCGCAGAGGGGCGGAGCAGATTCCACCCCATGAGCGTTCCACTTACCCTAGACCTGCTCCCGTTTCCTAGGGCAGCCCCTACCTTCATACACCGCCCTCTTGATGGTCATGCACCAATCCCTATCTCTTTCCCACTCCTCTGGGCTTGGTGTGGCTTCTTCCCCCATTGTCGAGCCACATTTCGTTTAGCTATTGTCATTCCTAATGTTATCCATATGTGGTCTTTGCGACTCAGGTCAGTTGCCTCCTGTATGTTAAGGAGACACCGTTTTGGCTCACGCTGTAGTTGCGTGTCACACACCTGCGTCATTATGCTCAGAACAGCCTCCCAGTAGAGTCTGATCCGGAACATTCCCACTAGATATGGTAAAATGTACCTTCTTGCTCCACATATTCGTGACATGTCCCGGCAATCTCCCTGCCCATTTTGCCCAACATAGCCCTAGGGAGGGAAGATCTATGAAGTATTCTGAGTTAGATCAGTCGTAGTTTCGAGGATACGGCCACTTCTTTAGGGGAACCAAGGCTTTCCTGCAAGTACTCGTCTTCCAGCTTCCCTAGGTCTCTACGCCAGTGCTGTCCACCCATGGATTGGATGCGATTCCAGATAACAAATATTTGTGCACCTGGGATGTTGTTTAATCAGTACGCCTCCACGAGGATGGAATAACAAGAATTTTTTTCTCTTTGTTATTTCTTTTTTGCGCATCACATGTAGAAACAGGCAAATTCCTCTTTGGATTATTTTTGTGCTTTTCCTACACAAAAACAATTGTGCCCGTAACTCACACACACCTGCACTATTGTACAAGGGTACCTGCCTTGGTGCTGGACTACACGAATGGGTCAGCGCAAGGAGAGAGCAGAAATGCTCCATATTTTTGTAAATATGGAGCATTTCACCGTCTGCCTCTATGCAAGTTCTCTTGCTGCAGTGTGTTACATGAAATAGTCATGAATGCACCCGCTGAGTTGCAGCAGTGGTCTCATCAGATGTCAGCCCTGCAACTCAACGTCAAGTTTGGATCATAACATATATAGTATGCTGTCCTTCTGAATGGTTGGGTCCAGCTCTGTGTCAGTCATTACGACAGAGCATTCTGTAATGGGTTGTGGGATGGGTGATTGGCAGTTGGAAACAGTGCTTCTTGTGGAAGCTGTGGAGTTGGAGCCCTTAACCCACTGTTCTGACTAGTACAAGTATTTGCATGGTTACTACAACATGTTCAGATTTATGTGAGTAGACAGGCCCTGGGAGGATCCGAACCTTATATGCACGAACGGGGGTTGTCTGTACAGCAGTGGGGGAAATACTGTGCAACATGCGGGGACCCTGGATACATCTGATCTGCAACTCCAGAGTAATAGCAGAGTTCAGAGAAAAGATGGGAATAACGCATTTTAATTGCATCAGATACAGTAAGATGTTTGGATGGTAGTGTTTTTTCTTTGGTATAAAGATGATAAAAAAAGGATTTAGGTAAATGAATGTGTTGCACGAGTGATCTCAGCACCAGACTTTCCAAGCGTTCCTGAATTGGACGCCGGCACATAACAGAAAACAAAACCAACTTCTGATTTGAGAAAAGTGTCGACGAGAAGGTGCAGAACAAATATGGGCGTGTTGGCTTTGCAAATAGTACTCCCTAGTGTTGAAATATGTTTCCTCAGGCTCTGGGCTAATTCCCCAGCAAAGCGTTACAGTCATACATCTGAAGAGACTGCACCGCCGCCTGCTGGCGCATCACCCATCCCTCTGCAGGGGTGTCCTGTGCACCTTTAACAATGAGTTGTCTTCGTTAGTAACACAAATTTAAATCCAATTAATTCAAAATTTGCTGTTTTTTTACACAATAAAAAATAACGTAGATACGCCGCGTCCTACAAAGATTCTTTTTGAAGGGCATTGTTGCAGTTAAGCATGGGCGAATTTTGCGAATTCGTGATCCGCGAATTTTTCGGATTTGCGAATTCGCGATCAGCAAAATTCGCGAATTTGCGGATTTTTGGTTTTTTTGCGTGTTCGCGGGGCTTTTTGCGTCTTCGCGAGCCGCTTGCATAGCGAAGTTACCCATGCAGTCGTTTATGGGAAAGGGAGGGAGAGATAGATAGATAGATAGATAGATAGATAGATAGATAGATAGATAGATAGAGAGAGAAATAGAGGGAAAGAGAGAGGGAGAGAGAGAACGAGAGAAAGAAAGCGAGGCCGGATCTCTGAAGGGCCAGATTCCTGAGTTGCCCCTACAGAACATACAGCTTTTTATTTTTAGCAAAATGCATATGAAAATTGTGCTGTAAAGGTCTCTTTTAGTTTAACCCCTCCTGACATCTCAAAATGTGTGTATTTGCCATCCTATTCCTTCTTCCTGTTTTTTATATCTGTAAGTGCTTCCTGATGAGGTTTAATTCCTTTGACAGGTGCCTCGTTGCCTACTTGTAACTATTCTCTGACCCTGCTTCAAGGGTCAGAGCAGGGTCAGAGAATAGTTGCAAGTAGGCAACGAGGCGCCAGGAAGCAATTAGCAGCAGGTGTCCAAGTTGAAGTTAATTTGTTTGTAACCCTTTTGTAAAAGGTTACAAAGAAATTAGGTTCAACTTTTGCACCTGCTGCTGTAACCCTTGCTTGGCTGAAAATTCGTCCCCGCTGATTCGCGGAGGTAACCGCAATTTCGCGAGATTCGCGGATCGCGAAATCGCGGAAAATCCGCAAATTCGCCCGCAAAACGGATTTTATGCCCACCCTTAGTTGCAGTGCATTATGGTAAATGAAAACCCCCCACCAGGGTATAACATGCATCCACTATACGAGAGCTACATCTAACTTAATGGTGCTGTTGCATTTGCATCCTGGGCCAAACCTCGTCCGAAACCTGACCGGTGCAAAGATGACTATCAACTGTGATGGGAATGTCCCCTTCATGATAAACAGGCACCTCCCAGCCCTGGTGCTTGACTCTATTTGAAGCTTGTATTTCTACTTTATTTTGGCCCAGGCCTCAGACCGATCTTCATGTTTACAGATGTCCAGGCCTGTTCCTGGTTATTCAAGAACCTGTTCTGTGCCCTGGAGGGGAGCACACACCATGCCCTCATGATGGGCGTAGGACATCTTTCCATGCCCTGTTGAATCATGCAAAGCGGCGCTGGCAGCATGCTGAGTTTCTAGGATCAGAAGTATAAACAGCCCTTTAACCCCTTCCATGCTGATGACGGAATCGCTCCGTCATCAGCTACAGTTGAGCTGTGCTGATGACGGAGCGGTTCCGTCATGGCCCGGCCGCCGCGCCTGCGCGGCGCTGATTTCGCGCCTGCGCGGGCGTTCTAAAGAGCGGGGCGGGTCATGACGGAACCGCTCCGTCACCAGCACAGCTCAACTGTAGCTGGTGACGGAGCGGTTCTGTCACCAGCATGCGGCGGCCGCGCGGCCGCCCCGCCCCTTTAGCGCTGCGGCGGAATAGCCGCCGCAGCGAAGGGGTTATTATCTTTGTCAGGAGATCCACTGAACCATCTCATGTAAAGCTCTGCTGTTGCTGTTATGTGAACAGCTACACCCTTGCTCTGACATTCCCTGTGTTTGTGCAGTGACTGTGTGGCACATGTATGGTACTCGGATCATATGTGTGCTATGAGTCCGATTACTGGGAGCAGTGGGATCCTTTTGTATGTCCCCTGGTTTATCATGGCTCAAGATGGCGGGTGATGGGACTTCCGCAGGCAGTGGAAGTGAACTGACGGCATTCCTACGGCTGGAAGGTGGAGATTGTGAAACTGAATTAAGAGAAGATGGAGACGAGACTGACTTTAGAAATGAAATGGAGACCTTGTTAGTTACAAAAAGTCTGTTATTAGTTCTTCTTGAGCACTGCCATTTGGTCGATGGTAATGGATTGCAGGGGACTGCAGTTTCTCTTGTTCAAGATGAGGACATTTCTAGACAGGGCCTGTCCTATTGTTTTTCCATGATCAAAGTTTCAGGAAGGCGAATCCACAGATCTCCTGCTTCATTGTGCCCTAGCTTTGGATATTTCTCCTTAGAGATATACTCATTGCGACCGCCATCATCTTACACAAAGACTGTGTCTGAGGAACCCGCAGAAAATGTCATTTGAAAGAAACCCACCCCAAACTGGCTCTAAAATCTTCGACAATGGATCCACATTCCCTGTCGGGAAAATGAGTATAAAAGTGGAATCCAAACCACCCCACGTTGCTCCAGTTACAAGTTGTTCCTGACCAAGCAAGGGAGTGCTCTACAGAGTACACGTAGGACTGCTGTGTGAACAGGCTTGACAGCTACTCTCAGAGATGGGAGGACAGCACATGGACTCTGCACAACTTGCTGCAGAAGGCTTACCTATGTCCTAGAGGAGGGAGAGGGAAGGAGCTTACCCAGCCCTATAGGAGTATAGACTGTCCAGGAGGGGAAGCCAGCTGTGTTCCGGGCATGTAAAACACCCAGAGGCAAAGCCAACCCCAATCTATGTCTTGTGGGCGGGAAAGGGTCTTCCAGTCCCCCTCACATCCCCTGCAGCGGACTGCATACAAAGTTCAAGCCAGAGAAATAACCATGTGCTGTCTAGAAGCCCTGCAAGACCCAAAGGCCCGGTGCTGCTGGTGTCCTACTCCAAGCGAATCCAGCGGAACTGTCATTTTAACCTAAACAGAAGCATGATCTAGGCCCAGAAGTCACACATGCCGAACAACCACCCTATCTGATTTCTGATCAGAGGCCTAACCTGCCCTCAATGAGCACCCATCAGATCCAAACACCAGGGTGGGAGCTCGCCTAGCAAGCCATCTGTGCTGCTCCGCTGCCATGGTCCAAATCCAAGCCAAGCCTGGTCCCATGTTGGCAGAGCTGCTGAGGAAGACGCTGACCCGGAGAATGCCCACCAGTGCCTAAAGCAGGTAACACGGCCTCGCATCTGAAAGACAGCTAAACACGAACACTACGCTCTGCAGAGTGAACTCCAACTGTTACTTAAACAATTCCTCTTTGGATGTGAAATGTTGACCTGAGCTAGAAGATACTCTGCATGAGGAGAGGCATAGTGATCTGTGCCTAACCTGTGCCTATATCTGCACATGGGGTAGAAGCCTCATAGACAATAGGGAAGTTCCTAGACTGGGAGAGGAGGCCACAGAGGCTGACAACACTTCCCTACGGAGCACAGTTAAAATCACAACCCCATAAATAAGCCTCATTGAATTGTGTAGTATTACGTTTTGCTGTGTTATTAAAGTTCTTTCTTTTACTAAGATAGGCACTGGCTGGACAACGCATCATTGGTTCAGTTGAGTTCTAAGCTCTTGACCCCACATTACCTCCTTGAGAAGACTTTCAATCTTCTCCCTCCCAACCTTGAGATGAATGTGTGAAAAGTGTTTACGTGGCAGAGTTTTCAGATGCATAGTTGGTCAGACCCAGGGACGCCAGTGACACATGACCTCAACCTCCATATTTGAGGTCCTGTAACTCCTGTCTGGCCAGTGGCCCTATGAACAGGGTTGTACAATAACCATGCATTTATTTGTAGTTGTAAGAAACTACACGTACGCATCAGTGCTTAATTTGAGCCAGTGGTTTCCGGTGCATGGCACCAGCACTTCATTGTCAACACCAGCACTTATGACATTCTGCCACATAATTGGTGGGAGCAACCATTCTTGGCTCTCCCGAGGGCACTGGATGCCTGCACTTGCTCTCAACCTAGCTGTCTTGAGACAGCTGGGTTTAGAGGTTTAAAGTGCACATGTGTGACTGGCCCTCTCAAGATGGCTGGTCAAAGACACATGCGCACTTTAAACAAGTGCACAGGCAGCCCTCTACCCACCACTCCTCCCTGCTCACTCAGCAGGCCCCGCCCCGTCCTGACGTTCAGTGCAGGACGGGCGATACAAAATAAAATGCTAATCAAGTAGCATTTCATTTTTTATCTCTGGGGCTTTAGGGGGCTCGTAAGAGGGGCGATGCTCCTTCGTTCCAATGGAGGAGCCACCCCTGGTTAACAAGCTGTAAGAGTCTGTTCGATTTCGTGAGATTTAGTTGTGTAGTGAGGCCTGCTTCCATCGAGATGACCCTCCTCAGCGTAACCTCAGCTCGTTGCTTGTTCTATTGGGCTTCATGTGTTTAACAGTTGCACGGCTGTGAACTCTGTTCTCAAGAGGATGTATTGATGTTCACACAGGACAAAGAATCACATGTATATGTTGTGGAAAGGGTTTGTGGTACATTAAGAGTAACTTGTCTCAAACTGAAAGAAGAAAAGTGTCAATAGTTAAGAAGGCAAGTAGATATTCGGAGAACCAGTATACCACGAGAGGGCACCAAACCAGTTGGGAATCTCTGCAGAACGAGGGGTGCATCCTTCATATTCCAAGGGTCATTCTCTGGTGTTTGCGAATATTGCTCAAAGTGTGTTGCACATTTGCAAATAAACTGAGACCACTGAGGAAACTATTAAAAAGAGGAGAGGAACACGTTTGGGGGGGTGTGAATAACAAAATGCTTTTGGTGAAGTCACAATGGACACTAGGAATGTGCTCACATTGATACAAATAATGGGGTCTTGGGGGTAGCCTACCGCAGGGAGGTCTGCCCCCCACTCTGGGAAATTTGGGGAAGGGGAGCAGTCCGAATATTTCTCCGGGGATTTGGGCTGGTTTTGGGCTAGGAGATAGGCCAGGGTATAAAACCCGGCAGTTTTCGGTTGCCAGCCACTTTTTGCCTTGGAGACACAGTGCCAAGACAATATATAAATATATATCACTCTCCAACAGGGCGGCCGCCTTAGTGCCGCAGGAAGCCCCTTTAATTCTTCTTCTGTGCATTCACCAGAACTTGCGTCCTTAATTACTAGGTTCCAAACAGTGCTAAGGACTGGTATGGGGTCTATTTTGCTAGGCAACCCCGGCCTCAGGATTAACTGTTTGCGATAGCACATTCAAATATTCAAATATATTTTGAATCCTGTCTAGAGCTATGGGTAGTGTTATTTCACAGCTCCTTTTATGCACCAGGCGAGGTTTGCGTAAGGCACGCGCCATAATATTTCAGTAGACGCTTCTGCGAATTGCACAACTTTCATTCCTGTGTCCTGCTGCTACTAAACAGAAGGTGTGGAGCTATTTGTCTGACTAGGTGTTTTTTGTTGTTGAAGAGGCTACAGGACGAATATGTTGGATTCAGTGGCTGGCTGGGAGAGTGCATTTGTTTCGTCAACCTGTATTATAAAATGTAGGTTTCTGTGTTCAATTGTAGTTGCCCTTCGAATTTATTTTCTCAACGTTGCCGCTAACGAATTAGGCTTCGAGTATTAAATGTGTGTTTGTTTAACGTCACATCTTCTTTCGTCTATAAACAGGCACCACTCCCGCCTTGGCCACTTTGGTCAGAGAAAAAATTCAAGATTTTTGTTTTCGGATTCTGGAAAGGCCAAGTGATATGAACTTTCTTTACTCTTCCTTTCCCTTCTCTTGGGGCCTACAGATACGTCAACTACCAATATCAGCCTACCCTGCGGTGACACCTAATGTAACCACAAGGCATTTGTACCTCACCTGTATCGCCCCCGTATTACCACTGTAGTGTATTATAAAATGCCTTCAATAAAACTCTTTGAAATAAAAAAAAAAACGTGATTGTTTTCAATGCAATTCGGTGTACTTTCATTCAGGTAAGATGACTTCAAACATTTCCTGTTTGGTTTCCTGTTTTACGTTTATTTTTCTGAGGGGACCAGCTGTTACTGATTTTCACTATTTCAAATACTGCCCACGTCATAAAATACTGCGGATCGGTGATGTTAACTACCTTTTGTATATTCCATCGTTCTGTTATCACTACTGCGTTTGCATTCCTTTTCTCTTGTAGTAGTTTCGCCCAACCCTTAAATCAGTGTTATTTTAAGGATTTTGAGGTCCTCGGACAAGAAATATTGGGGGGTAGACGGCGGCAGGGAATGGGCTGTTAAGAACAACTTTTTATTACTATCTATTTTACGCTAATTCAATTCACATGATCAAAGCCGGACTGGCCAGCCGGGCAAGCGGGCAATTACCCGGGAGGCTGGAGACCCAGGAGGCCGGTATTGACACTTGGAGGCCGGTTTCAGCCTCTAGGAATGATCGTGCTCATTACCGATCACAGCCGCAACTTGAAAGAGTTGCTCTTGTTCTAGTGCACATTAGCACGTCTGCCCATGCGGGCTGAAATGTTAATTTTTGCCAGGGCTGTTTCAAGTTTCCAGTCTGGCCCTGCACATGATACAAAACAATGTTGAATTCTATGTGAAAGGTTGTGACACAGTAATCTAAACAAAGGGAACTGTAAATCCCTTTTCCCCGGGGTGGGGCTGGGAGATGGTGCTTTAGAAGGTGGGGGACTGGGCAATAGACCCTTTTGCCTTCTAAAGCCTCTGTCTTAATATTAAAAATGCTGTACTTCCATGCACTCTTCCATGCCCTTGTTTCACACAGAAGTACATAGTTTATATATTGAAACAAATGTTGCAGGACAACAAGTTATTAATTTAAAGTTGCCTCTTGGTTTCTTTTGCTTTTCAGCTGAAGTACCTCTGCACTAAGGCTTAACATAGGTTCGAGACGGGCCATTAAGAATGAGTCTGGCCCTAATTCTGTATTAACAACAGTGGGCAAGCCGCTCCCCCCTGCCCTCGAGTAAGCCCTCCCACTCGCTCAACCACAAACCTGTGCTTTCTCGCCGTGTGAGAAGGCAGAAACAAATGGTAGTTATTACGGTAATAACCACCATTTGTTTCTGCCTTCTCGCACGGCGAGAAAGCAGGGGGGCGGCACCCAAACGCCCCCATAGAGGAGCCCCCACTGTTGACTTCTAATCTACTGTGTGGCATAATTTAGTTTGGAACTCAAATGGCTCAAAAGTTACTTATAAAAGGTACATGTGGTGCACTATGACAGGTCTTTTGCAAATGTTGGGTGGTCAACTTTTAGTTTCTGATTAGCTCAGTGGATAACTACTGTTGTCGCATAATTCCTTTTGTTACATGCCTTTGTTTTTTCACAAACTTTCATTATTCCAAGGTTGCTAAATAGGGTTCTTTTGGATAATAGTAAATATGTATTAGTAAAAGCAACCCTAATCAACATGTTATGCTGCAAATCAAGTTTCTATATTTTTACAGGCCATGCACTCTTATCATACAATACCTAACAGCAGTGGCGTAGCGTGGGTTGCCAGGGCCCGGGACAAGGCACGTATTGCGCCATTAACACGCTATATAAATTCAATTATAATAATATACAATGCATGTCGTAGGGATCTGTGAATTAATTGGTTACTGCACAAAAACTACAAAGTGTGGTAACTACTGCACCTTACAAGTACTTACATTCTGCCTCTCTGACAGCAATAGCGAGAACACCTAACAGACACAGGCGTGTGCCTGCATTAGCAGCCATAGCCTGGGCACATATGTGACATCTCTAATGACTTTTGAGATGGTGGCAGCTGCCAGAACCCAGCAGACAGGGTGTCCCACATAGACTGACAAAGTGCAGGGCCAGGACTGTGGAGAGTGTCCAGCAGCCTCGCATGAGCACAGACAGAGAGTGTAAGGCGGTGTGCATAGCAAGGAGGACAGTAGACAGTGTCCAGCAGCCTCGCCTGAGCACAGACAGAGTGTAAGGCAGTGGGTATAGCAAGGAGGCCAGTAGACAGTATCCAGCAGCCTCGCCTGAGCACAGACAGAGAGTGTAAGGCGGTGTGCATAGCAAGGAGGACAGTAGACAGTGTCACCCAGCCTCGCATGAGCACAGACAGAGAGTGTAAGGCGGTGTGCATAGCAAGGAGGACAGTAGACAGTGTCCAGCAGCCTCGCCTGAGCACAGACAAAGTGTAAGGCAGTGGGCATAGCAAGGAGGACAGTAGACAGTGTCCAGCAGCCTCGCCTGAGCACAGACAGAGTGTAAGGCGGTGTGCATAGCAAGGAGGACAGTAGACAGTGTCACCCAGCCTCGCATGAGCACAGACAGAGAGTGTAAGGCGGTGTGCATAGCAAGGAGGACAGTAGACAGTGTCCAGCAGCCTCGCCTGAGCACAGACAGAGAGTGTAAGGCGGTGTGCATAGCAAGGAGGACAGTAGACAGTGTCCAGCAGCCTCGCATGAGCACAGACAGAGAGTGTAAGGCGGTGTGCTTAGCAAGGAGGACAGTAGACAGTGTCCAGCAGCCTCGCCTGAGCACAGACAGAGAGTGTAAGGCGGTGTGCATAGCAAGGAGGACAGTAGACAGTGTCCAGCAGCCTCGCCTGAGCACAGAGAGAGTGTAAGGCGGTGTGCATAGCAAGGAGGACAGTAGACAGTGTCCAGCAGCCTCGCCTGAGCACAGACAGAGAGTGTAAGGCGGTGTGCATAGCAAAGAGGACAGTAGACAGTGTCCAGCAGCCTCGCCTGAGCACAGACAGGGAGTGTAAGGCGGTGTGCATAGCAAGGAGGACAGTAGACAGTGTCCAGCAGCCTCGCCTGAGCACAGACAGAGAGTGTAAGGCAGTGTGCATAGCAAGGAGGACAGTAGACAGTGTCCAGCAGCCTCGCCTGAGCACAGACAGAGAGTGTAAGGCGGTGTGCATAGCAAGGAGGACAGTAGACAGTGTCCAGCAGCCTCGCCTGAGCACAGACAGAGTGTAAGGCAGTGGGTATAGCAAGGAGGCCAGTAGACAGTGTCCAGCAGCCTCGCCTGAGCACAGACAGAGAGTGTAAGGCGGTGTGCATAGCAAGGAGGACAGTAGACAGTGTCCAGCAGCCTCGCCTGAGCACAGAGAGAGTGTAAGGCGGTGTGCATAGCAAGGAGGACAGTAGACAGTGTCCAGCAGCCTCGCCTGAGCACAGACAGAGAGTGTAAGGCGGTGTGCATAGCAAGGAGGACAGTAGACAGTGTCACCCAGCCTCGCATGAGCACAGACAGAGAGTGTAAGGCGGTGTGCATAGCAAGGAGGACAGTAGACAGTGTCCTGCAGCCTCGCCTGAGCACAGACAGAGAGTGTAAGGCGGTGTGCATAGCAAGGAGGACAGTAGACAGTGACACCCAGCCTCGCATGAGCACAGACGGAGAGTGTAAGGCGGTGTGCATAGCAAGGAGGACAGTAGGCAGTGTCCAGCAGCCTCGCCTGAGCACAGAGAGAGTGTAAGGCAGTGTGCATAGCAAGGAGGACAGTAGACAGTGTCCAGCAGCCTCGCCTGAGCACAGACAGAGAGTGTAAGGCGGTGTGCATAGCAAGGAGGACAGTAGACAGTGTCCAGCAGCCTCGCCTGAGCACAGACAGAGAGTGTAAGGCAGTGTGCATAGCAAGGAGGACAGTAGACAGTGTCCAGCAGCCTCGCCTGAGCACAGACACAGAGTGTAAGGCGGTGGGCATAGCAAGGAGGACAGTAGACAGTGTCACCCAGCCTCGCATGAGCACAGACGGCGGTGTGCATAGCAAGGAGGACAGTAGACAGTGTCACCCAGCCTCGCATGAGCACAGACAGAGAGTGTAAGGCGGTGTGCATAGCAAGGAGGACAGTAGACAGTGTCCAGCAGCCTCGCCTGAGCGCAGACAGAGAGTGTAAGGCGGTGTGCATAGCAAGGAGGACAGTAGACAGTGTCCAGCAGCCTCGCCTGAGCACAGACAGAGAGTGTAAGGCGGTGGGCATAGCAAGGAGGACAGTAGACAGTGTCACCCAGCCTCGCATGAGCACAGACAGAGAGTGTAAGGCGGTGTGCATAGCAAGGAGGACAGTAGACAGTGTCACCCAGCCTCGCATGAGCACAGACGGCGGTGTGCATAGCAAGGAGGACAGTAGACAGTGTCACCCAGCCTCGCATGAGCACAGACAGAGAGTGTAAGGCGGTGTGCATAGCAAGGAGGACAGTAGACAGTGTCCAGCAGCGTCGCCTGAGCACAGACAGAGAGTGTAAGGCGGTGTGCATAGCAAGGAGGACAGTAGACAGTGTCCAGCAGCCTCGCCTGAGCACAGACAGAGAGTGTAAGGCGGTGTGCATAGCAAGGAGGACAGTAGACAGTGACCAGCAGCCTCGCCTGAGCACAGACAGAGAGTGTAAGGCAGTGTGCTTAGCAAGGAGGACAGTAGACAGTGTCACCCAGCCTCGCATGAGCACAGACAGAGAGTGTAAGGCGGTGTGCATAGCAAGGAGGACAGTAGACAGTGTCCAGCAGCCTCGCCTGAGCACAGACAGAGAGTGTAAGGCAGTGGGCATAGCAAGGAGGACAGTACACAGTGTCACCCAGCCTCGCATGAGCACAGACAGAGAGTGTAAGGCGGTGTGCATAGCAAGGAGGACAGTAGACAGTGTCCAGCAGCCTTGCCTGAGCAAAGACAGAGTGTAAGGCGGTGTGCATAGCAAGGAGGACGGTAGACAGTGTCACCCAGCCTCACATGAGCACAGACAGAGTGTAAGGCAGTGTGCATAGCAAGGAGGACAGTAGACAGTGTCACCCAGCCTCGCATGAGCACAGACAGAGAGTGTAAGGCAGTGTGCATAGCAAGGAGGACAGTAGACAGTGTCACCCAGCCTCGCCTGAGCACAGACAGAGAGTGTAAGGCGGTGTGCATAGCAAGGAGGACAGTAGACAGTGTCCAGCAGCCTCGCCTGAGCACAGACAGAGAGTGTAAGGCGGTGTGCATTGCAAGGAGGACAGTAGACAGTGTCCACCAGCCTCGCCTGAGCACAGACAGAGAGTGTAAGGCGGTGTGCATAGCAAGGAGGACAGTAGACAGTGTCCAGCAGCCTCGCCTGAGCACAGACAGAGAGTGTAAGGCGGTTTGCATAGCAAGGAGGACAGTATACAGTGTCCGCCAGCATCACCTGAGCACAGACAGAGAGTGTAAGGCGGTGTGCATAGCAAGGAGGACAGTAGACAGTGTCCAGCAGCCTCGCCTGAGCACAGACAGAGAGTGTAAGGCGGTGTGCATAGCAAGGAGGACAGTAGACAGTGTCCAGCAGCCTCGCCTGAGCACAGACAGAGAATGTAAGGTGTAAGGCGGTGTGCATAGCAAGGAGGACAGTAGACAGTGTCCAGCAGCCTCGCCTGAGCACAGACAGAGAGTGTAAGGCGGTGTGCATAGCAAGGAGGACAGTAGACAGTGTCCAGCAGCCTCGCCTGAGCACAGACAGAGAATGTAAGGCAGTGTGCTTAGCAAGGAGGACAGTAGACAGTGTCACCCAGCCTCGCATGAGCACAGACAGAGAGTGTAAGGCGGTGTGCATAGCAAGGAGGACAGTAGACAGTGTCCAGCAGCCTCGCCTGAGCACAGACAGAGAGTGTAAGGCGGTGTGCATAGCAAGGAGGACAGTAGACAGTGTCACCCAGCCTCGCCTGAGCACAGACAGAGAGTGTAAGGCGGTGTGCATAGCAAGGAGGACAGTAGACAGTGTCACCCAGCCTCGCAAGAGCACAGACAGAGAGTGTAAGGCAGTGGGCATAGCAAGGAGGACAGTAGACAGTGTCCAGCAGCCTGAGACCGAGTGTACAGCAAGGACTGTGGTGCCCACAGAGTGTAATACTGGGACTGTACTCACACAGTAAAGTTGCAAACAGAGGCCGCCCTCTCGCTTCCTCTGCCCTCATCGGGACCTGAGACTCCAACTTTCACTTTTCGGGAAACATACAGCTTTCACATGAAACATTCTCCACAGGATGAAAACAACAGTTTCTCTTACAGGATGTACTGCTGACAAGGGCGTGGAAAATAAAGAGCTCCATGGAAGCCAGGGTGGCTGCCTCCCGGCATGCAGCAGCACATTGCAGCCTCCCAACTCTGGGCGCCACACCCCGGGGTGACTCAAACCGCCATCCCAAACCGACACATGATGTCAGGTAGCAAGCACGGAACTCGAGCTTGAAAGGCTCCTTCTGCCTGCCAAAAAAGCAGCCATGGTACCACAAGAGACGCTCTGCTGTTTTGCCACTGGGCGGCGCTGCTCCCAAGGCCACCGGGAGGCGGCGCGAACAGCCCTCCACCTGCCCTGAGGCTCCGAGAGATGCTTGAGGGCATGGTTTTGGGCAGACTTCTGGTGGGGAAAGGCAGACAAGACAACATATTCTGCACTTGCAGACAACAGCACTGACGTGACTCCTGAGTCCCTTCCACCACAATTATTTTTTCTTTTACAATTTTGCACCCCTAAAAATATTGTGCCCAGGGCAACCGCCCTTGTGGCTCTGCCCATGCTACACCATTGCCCAGTATGAATGACATCTGACTCTTACACCTTGTAGCCCTCATTGTTAAGTAACATTTCCTATACATTGACTTTAACAGTTATACGAGTCATTGTCTCTATAGAATATATGTATGATGTAACGCACTCTGACACCCTGCTCTACATACTTCGGATGAGTAGCGATATGAAAGAAATTAAATATAAATTTAAGAGGGTCTATGGGGATATGAGGGCACCATTGGTAGATGGTAACAAGGCCGGTCTGGCCAGACCGGCCATGAGGCATTTCGCTGGAAGGATGGGGGCCCAGTTTTGTTACTGGGGGCCGGCACTGCAAAGTTCCTTGCATATCTAGCAGTTTTTGGGCAACAATAAAAGTGTCACAATAACTTTGGTGACTAATGTACCTGCCGGAGAGAGATGGGAGTTTTGTCTAGTACCAGTTTTGAATCATTGAAGGTAGCACAGAAGTTTAGTATGCCTGCTGCAAAGAATGTGTAGCATGCATATCAAACAACAATATTTAATGTGCAGAGCTCAGTGGGTTACTGCTTTTGTCACTGAGATTATTTTGTTAGTGTGCAGTTCATATGTTACATTCATTATCTAGAACAGTGAGCTATGAACTGACATTAAAGAGCTGCATGCAAGCTGCATGATACAGGCTAGAAAGTTGTGTTTGCTTCCCTGTCTTTCATTAATCTGATGTTGCTAAAAAAAATGGTCTGTGTTAGAAATGGGATCCCTGGTTGGCCAGGGCTTGCGCCAAAGTCAGTCAGAGACCACCACTCCTAAGTCAGGGCAAGGGAGTTACACGCCAAGATAACCCCTGCTCACCCTCTAGGTAACGTGGCGCGAGCAGCAAGGCTAAACTTGGAGGCGATATGAGTTAAGTATTTGCGCACGCACCCCAGCAATAACACCCAAGGCCCACCACAAAGGAAACTCCACACAAGGTTATACATAAAAATAGCCTTTGTATTACACCAAAACACATTAGATAAAACACACACTTTACAATGTGCCAGGGGCACGGGCAGAATTTACAGGGGATTATGTACAAGACAGGGCCACCTGGACCACTGTCAGGAATCAGCACTTTTAGAAGTTAGAGTATAAAATTACTGTAGCACAAACTATAAAACTTGTAACACACAACCAGCCACTACTGGTACCAGGTGAGCACCACCTATGCAATCCTCACTATCCTAGGAGATCACACAAGGAACCTGGGCCTCGCTAGTACCACCTGTACTAGCAAGAAGGAAACCACCTATGTATCGCTATACCTGTAGGGGTCTAAGGAAGGAAACACATGATGCATCACAATACATTCAGAGGTATAAAAGCAACAGCACACATGATGAATAAACTACCCATTCAAAGGTGAAAAGGTAAATCACATGAAGCATAACATACAATCAGAGGTGAAAGAAAAAGCAACACAATAGCGCAAAATCCACATTCGCCACCACCTGTGGCAGTCCCTGTGTCCCAATGTCAGGGCCTAAACTTGGCAGCTGCCCACAAACTGCTGGGCAGCTGGAAACACTCGCAGGCTCTGGCCAGAACAATGTGGTGCAAAGAGGTGAGCCTCTCAGGGCTCTAAAAGGAATCAATGCAGCCTCACTGGGCTGCGGGGCCCCTCACGGGGGACCTAGAACACTGAGGGTGCCTCGAGCCTCTCTGGGCTGGAGGCACCAATGCGGGCGGGTTGGAGTCCCTCCTGGACTCTGGATGCAATGGACAATGCCCCCAAGAGCCCTTGTGGGCTTTGCAGAAGAATGCGGCCGTTAAAGTGGAGTCCCCCACTGGGGACTCTGAGCGTGCAATTGCCCCCACACAGCTGTCGCCTTTTGGAGCCTTCTGCAGGCTCGACACACCGGAGGGGAGGGGCGCGGGCACCGGCAATGTGCCCTGACGGCCCCCCCTTTTCCCAGGTGCTCACTCACCGGCTGTCGGTAGCTGCTGCGGCGGCTGTCGGCAGAGAGCTCCCGCTCCTCTCCTCACAGGCTGCGGCTGGAAGGCTCCCGCCTCTCCCATGAGACGGGCCAGAAGTCCGAGGCTCCCCCTTCACTGGGGAGCCCCCGGGAAGGACACGGTCAGCGGCTTCCTCTCCTTCGGCGGGCACTTCCGGGTCGCGGCTTCAGGACCCAATCGCAGCGCGGCCCGGGGATATGGAGGCGGGCACTTCCGGGTCGCGGTAGGCAGCGGCCCGGCAATTTAAAAACCCTCCTGGACTGCGGCGGTGATTCTCCCAGGCACGAAGTCGAGGTGGGCACTCGATCCTGGGCAGAAAACAGCGGCAATGTCCCTGGCAGGGTGGGCACCTGCCAGGGGACAAATAAATTCCAAATAAGCGAGGTGGGCACTCGCGAATGAAGTAGCGATCGGGGCAAATGCCGGGTGGGCACCGGATCTGAACAATAAAGCGCCCGAGGCGCTTGCAGGAAATAGAGCGCGCTCTCAGCGCTAGGGGGCAAATCTAGCGCCGCAGATCAAGGGAAGCGCTCCCAGGCGCTCGGAGGGAAATCCACAGCGCTCCTAGCGCTAGCAATAATCCCAGCGCTTCCAGGTGCCCTCAGCAGGGCAGGGTCACAAAGAAAGTTCCTTGTGGAATGTAGGGGGGGCAAGGCTGGGCCCAGAGCCAGCACACTGGGTCTCCAGGCAGGGAGACACTCCAAGTGGCGGTCCTCTGGCCCAGCGACAGCAGCAGCAGCCCCCTCAGGATCGTGGAAGAGAACCGTTTCAGTGGGGACACAGCCCCATTTTTATACACCAAATCCTTTGTTCTGGCACAGGGTGGGGCAGACCCAGTCGCAGCTGGTCCTTGAGTACCCTTGATGGCCCAACCACCCCTTTCTTTCACTGGCAGGGCTAGGGTCATCAGTCACACCACAGGGGGGCGGAGCCAGCATTGTGTGGGGAAAACCCAGCCCATCCAGGACACAGGTACACTCCTCCCACACATCACTCATGCTAATCTCACACTCACCACCGGGCAGACCCACCCAGCCTTCCTGGAGCCAGGCTCACCAGCCAGCTCCAGCCAATCACACGCCAGGCATATTTTACATTAATATGCCAAGTCCTAGAAGTGGCACTTCTACATATGACACACTCATGCAACACACACCATTGCGAAGCATTCACTATCACGAGTTTGCACATATCAGATTCGAACCTGTACACCCCACGCATCAGGAACTACCAGGGACACATACATTCCCCATGCATTCCTATGGGAGGGCAGGCCTATCTCATCACATGGCCTCAGAGTGCGCACGCACTTTCCACTGGGACACAGTGAAAGTGCGCAGAACCCAAAAATCACCATCACCATGTCACCATTACAAGCTAAAAGTCTAGGGGTGAACCTGCCCTAAGGGCCACGTCCAACACAACCCCCTTCCAGCCAAAACGCAGGGTAGAACAATCACCACCGTGATGGACTTCCATGCTTGGGGCGATAGAACACGGACGCGGGCCCGCAACCGCAGGGACACCCTCCTGTTCTACGCCACGGTGAACCCATGGGATTCCTTCTCACAACACTGTCTGGACCAACTGGGCTACCCCACTGGTACTCCTGAGCTGTCCGCGGCCAGGACCAGGCCCTGGGCCACCCAGGTGCCACCGGTCCTTGCCTATTCACAGAGTGGGGGGTAGTAACCCCTGGTACATAGTAGCCATTCTCCACTCTTCCTGTCTGCAAGACAGGACTAGACTGCCACTGGTTCTCCAGCCTAGGGTCTACACTGTGAGAAGTTGGCCTGATATGCAGTGCTCACTATTCTAGTGATCACTATGCATCAGTCCAAACAACCCTTATGGTGATTGGTTGTAAGTCAACCTTAGACCAGCTATCCTAGTAGCGTGGATACGAGCAGTCTTCGGGCTAAACTCTAGAGGGCGTGTTAAGCCAGCTGTTATACCATCACATACCCCTTGAACACCAAGTGAAAGGACACCACACAAGTGTTATGAAAATAAACAGTATATTTATTAGAATCACAACAGCCCTGTACTCTTTATGAGGACAGGGTACTAAGCACACAACGAAACTCTTAGGAAAATACTTCAAGTGCACAATCAATACAAGTGCCCGAGGGCACGGAAAGGTTAGTGGTCTCGGGCGGACCCGATAAGGCAAGTTGGAAGCGAGGGACTCGGGACCCTTAAATAAGGAGGCCATGCGGGCACCGAAATGCCGAAGTTACCTAGCCCCAAGGGCTGCGGCTGCACAAGTCTTTACAGACTTCGGGAGTCTTCGCTGACGAGCCAGGAGCCGGAAGGAAGGAAGGAGTTGCTGGCCGGCGACCAGTGGAAGATAGTTCGTAGAGATCCAAGCCTGGATCAGGGATGGATGACACCTGAAAGCAAGAGGGGACCAAGTTCGTACTACTAGCCAGTAGTCAGAGGGTACCAGGAGGGCACCGGATGATCGTCACCTCGGCTAGGTGAGTGGGCGACGCTAGGCTCTGCAGTCTCACGGACCAGGAGGCGTTGTCGGCGACCAGGATGGAGGTGCGAGCTGTCCCACGAAGGTTGATGCTGTCGGCGTCGCTGGGCCCAGGATTGGGGCAACAAGCCTTGGAAAATTTCAGGGCCACGTGGTGGGCCTAAAATGGCGTCTTGAGTGGACCAGGAGGGTCCGGGGTGCTCCTCTCGTAGAAGGGAGCAAAGGCCGGTCTGGAGCAACCAGACCAGCAGCGTTGGTTATCGGATGTCGTCAAGGAGGTCACAAGCCAGCGGCTAGTGACCAGACAACGTGCTGAGCGGCAAAAGCAGAAGGGCCCCACGCAGATCGTGGAGATGCTGGGAGGCTGCACTTCGGTGCTGGAGCTGCTCAGGGTCGGGGCTTCTCGGACCCCAGAGCACTCACCAGAGGATCCCTCGGCGGTCGTGCTGGTTAAGAAATCGTGGAGGTTCTGATGATGGCCGGTCCCTCGAGGTCTCGTCGCACCCACGGATCTCAGCTGAGCTGACGATGTGGGTAGAGGTCAGAGGTGCCAGGGAAGCCAGTTCTCGTCGAGCTGGGTAGTCGGATTCCTGAGGAAGGACTTGCAGCAAACCGCAGAGTTCGTAGATGGTGCCTGCGGATGCAGGGTGACTACTCCTTAGCCACAAGGGAGAAATCTTGAGAAGAGTCTCGAATGTCCTTTCGTAGAAAGTAGTTTTTGATTCAAAGATGATCTAATTTGGATGGGTCCCCGCTCCTGCCTTTATCCTAAAGAAAGGGGTGGGTACGTGACTAGGTCCTGCCCTAGGGGTGGGACCAGGAAGGGGGGTAGTTACACCCCTCTCCCATGCCGGGCTTTCCCCAGGTCAGGGGCTGGTGTGCCCCTGGAACTGGTTCTAGCCGGCAGATGCGTAGTGAGCACCGGGGTGCCACTCCGCAGTCACCTTCCTGTAAAGCCCTGCCTACCCAGGATACACAAAACCCTGTCTGGGATGGTGCGAACACCACCCCGGACAGGAAACCCTTTGTCCAGCTCTCCTCGCTGGAAGGACTCCCAGCAGCAGGAGGTCAGACTCGTGTCTGTGGTGGCAGCGTCCATTTTGTGGAGCTGAGGCTTCAGTTAACTTTAACCGGGGTTCACAGTTACGTACATGTCGTGTCCCTCTAGAAGGGCGGAATGCTAACCTCGTCGCCAGCATTGGTGAGGGGTCAGCATCCCGATTCGTATGACACCTTACTCGACATGTCTTGATAACGCGATACCGAAGTTACTAATATGGCACGCCTTATCATGGAACAGCCAATGGGTCTTGGTTCCGCAAGCTGCAACCGGGCTCGGCTCGTGCCAGAGCCCAATTCACACGATTCCACGCACTCTGCCTTCAGGATTGTAAAGGCCTGCCATAGGAGTGACTGATAGGAACTCGGGTGTCCATTTTAGGGTTAGATATAGGGATACTATACCTAAAGCAACGGGCGAGTACGCCACGTTGCCCCAGCTGTCGCTCAGCCAGTTGTGTCAGATTTAGATGGCCATCCAGGGGTGGCATAATACATGCTTCAGCCCCTGGTAGGCCCTGGGTACACCGATGCCCTGAGTTACAGGGTCTGACAAGGTGGCCCAGTCCCAATTGGAAATGTACCTAAGGTACATGGAATCCATTTTAGAGAGAGAGCAGTAGGCCTGGGGTCCTGATTGGCAGGGCCCCAGGTCAACTAAGTCGGAAAACCAGCAAAACACCAGGCAAAAAGTCGGGGGTAACCATAGTCAGGTATCTACCTTCCTACATACACCCTCAGGCGGACCAGGAGTCTCAGGGAAGGCTCTCCTCCCCCTACCTCTTCTTCTAGGGTTCCTCCTCCTTCTGCGAGGGGTACCCTTACAACGCCACTCCAACCCAGGGCTTATCCACTCAGGTTGTACCGGGGTCAGAGGTGGGCTCTCCCACCCTCTGCACCCCCTTCCAGAGGTCTGCCCTCTCCCAACTGGAGAGGTTCCGCTGGAAGAAGAATTGGTCAGGACACTGGTTACAGTCGTCCTACCCTTCAGGTCAGGCTGATCCTGAACCTGGCCTCCCAACCTCCGGTCTAAAACCTTGCCTGGTACTCCAGGACTTCTGGGGACTCACACACCATCCCCCTGAGGCTGACACATGACCCATGTGTCGTGTGACTGTCTGCCTGGCGCAGATCTCCCGTCTCCTGTCCACCTGACAGTGCGCAGAGATCCCCCAGCACAGAAGTGGCGCCACCCGGGTCCCCCCAAGAAGATCTAGCCCAACTGGCTAGTCCCTGGTCCACTGGTGCATCCACTGGGAAACTCATCCCCCAATCACTCCTCACTTCGGACTTCTGTGCCCTCCCTCCTGGAGTAGCACTGCCGGACACTGGATCCCCTGGCGCTCTAGTTACAGATGCTCCAGGTTCCCTAGACACTAGGAGATCCTCCTCAAGTGTACTAACAGGACAGCCTAGGTCCCTAACCTGGTGTTCCCTCAAGAAACCATCCAAGTCCTGAGGCAGGGCTTCGAGCGTCTGGGGACCCTCGGTCTCCCTCTCACTCCTGCTCCACTGAGCCAGGCAGTGAGCCCCTATACCCTGCTCGCTATCCTGGGACCTAGCTGTGCTACACTGAGCCTCCTCCACCACGCTGGGCTGGAGGATACCTGAACCACTACTTTTGGAGTCACTCCCTAATGACTCTGGAGAACCTCTGGCACTCTCCCAGCGGTCAGCTTCACTTGCAAGTTCCCAAGAATCCATGGTTTCACACCTCAACAAGTGTTGCCGCAACTCCAGCCAACAACGACTGAGCACCTGCTCCTTGAGAATAAGATCAAACAGTTTGTCAAAATCAGGTCCCGTGGGAACCTCTAACCACTCAATCAATGCACACTGACAGTCACCTGCAAACTCCTCCCAAGACTGGTGAGACAGTTTCCTACTGTCCCTGAACTGCAACCTATACTCCTCTTCTAGGGAAACAGGTACCAGACTGTGGGAACTGGGGGTGGGACTTCCGGCACTGGGTTCTATATAGCTGCCACCACTGGACTCAACCCTCCCTGGGGAATCCAGACAATCAACACTGCGCGCAGGGGATAGTCTACCCTCCAGAGCTACTTTGCCTCTGGTGGAGGCCCTCTCAGCCTCCTTTATCCTTTCCTGCGCTAAGACCCTCTCAGTCTCTAGCTGTTGCTTCTTAACCTCCAGCTGCGCCATAGCCTGGGCATGCTCTAACCCATGGGTACTCACAAACTTTCTCTCGGGGGCCACATTTACAGTGTGGTTTGTGTCCGAGGGCCGCACCAGTGGGGGCGGGGTCAGTGGGGAGGGGGGCGGGGCTAGAGCAACAAAAAAAACTGCAACCATGAGGTTGATCACAGGTCCCTGCAGCGAACGCCTTCGTCCACTGAGCCACCAGACCCAGCATACACACATCTCTCTCTCTGTCTCCCTCCCTCTCTTTCTCACTCTCCCTCCCTCCCTCTCCCTCCCTCCGTCTCCCTCCCTCCCTCTCTCTCACTCTGTCTCTCTCACTCTGTCTCTCTCACTCTGTCTCTCTCACTCTGTCTCACTCTCTCTCTTTGACTGTCTCACTCCCTCACTCTGTTTCCCTCTCGCTCACTCTGTTTCCCTCTCGCTCACTCTGTTTCCCTCTCGCTCACTCTATTTTCCTCTCCCTCACTCTATTTCCCTCTCCCTCACTCTATTTCCCTCTCCCTCACTCTATTTCTCTCTCCCTCACTCTATTTCTCTCTCCCTCACTCTATTTCTCTCTCCCTCACTCTGTCTCCCTCGCTCTCCTTCCCTCTCCCTCTCTCTGAGGTCTCCCTCTCTCTGAGGCCTCCCTCTGTTTGCCTCCCTCTCTCTGCCTCCCTCCCTCCCTCTCCCTCCCTTTACCTCCCACTCCCTCCCTCCTTCTCCCTCTGCCTCCCTCTCCCCCTCCCTCTGTCTCCCTGCCTTTCCCTCCCTCAGTCTCCCTCCCTTTCCCTCTCACCCTTGCTCTCCCTCCCTATCCCTGCCTTTCCCTCCCTCCTTCTCGCTCTCCCTCCCTTTGACTCCCTCCCTCCGTCTGCCTACCTTTCCCTTCCTCCCTCTCCTTCACTTCATATGGTCTTGGTACTCTGGGGTGCCTTGCAATATCCTTTTAATGCAAATCACAGGGTACTTTATTTCTTATAATATATGGTGACTCCATCACCCTTCCCACACACTGCTTAAAGTCCTTGGGTTGTTGCACTTTCATATGAAATCGATAGTATGTTTGCTGACCTGATGAAAAAAAGTCACACCTGTACCACAAAATTAAACACACCAAAGGGCAGTTAGACTTTTTTGCAAAAAGATATTGGACTCAGTTTAATACATGTCAGATTTTTTAAAAATGTTGTAGTGCAGAAGCAATATGCATGGACAGAAACAGAGATGATATATTTTTCCATCATTTCCTAATGCATGCATGCAAAAAAATATATATATGTTGCCAATAATGTCTCCGTTCTACAGATCATCGTTCATTCAGAAAATGCGAGGTTTCGTTTTTGCATGTTTAAATTGCAGCTTTAATAATGCTCCATGTCCTCCCTTTCACCTTTGCCGCTGGCTCTGGCAGCGGGCGTGATGTCAGAGCTCAGCTGTAATAAGGCATTACAGTTGATCAGCTATGTCAGTTCTTTTTCACAGGCGACTAGAGATGTCACAAGTCGCCTACCGTATGGAAATCAGAGACACGCTTTAATATAGGGATTGCAGTCTCTCCTATATTATAAACGCCCTTTTAATGTTATACTAATGTTGTACAAAATGAGCGGGCGCATTAAAATCCACCCCCTGCCCCTCCCATCTTCCCCTTGAAATCTGCTCATCATAAATAAAGTGCAGGTTCTGAAATACGGCTGGCGAGTTATTATTAAACATTAAATGTGCTCGTCAAAATGCTGCCTGATGGGATCGGAAAGTGGGCCCTGTCACAAAGATAGCACCAAGTAGAACCACTGACTTTTTGCAGGAATACACTCACTTCTTTGTAGGGTACTGCAGTGGGTCTACATTAGCCAGTGCACAGAGGGTGCACAACTTCAGCCAATGGTGAGTGGGGTTGCGTTACAGCTGGCAGGCTGAGGTACTTCAATTTGTATGAGAGAAAATTTATTTGCGTACCTAAACCCCAATTTTGTGGGTTATAGACGTGGCTGATCGCTAGTCAAAAAGGTTACTTTGCTTGTAAGCTGAATTTAAATACTAAAACATCCTTAAGCATCAGATTAGGCAAGCACTAGTTAACGAACTGGTGGTTGAGTATAATGCAAAAATACCCAAGGGCAACAACAGTACCTTCTCGCTCCAACAGATGTTTCAACAACTGCTCTTATTTTTCAGGAGTAAGGTTCAGAGCTTCATCTCTGCGAACAGCTCTCCCTGAGAATTAAAGAGGAATGAATTGTAATTACACTAAACGCAAAGGGCGAGCTGTCCCCATAGACAGCCATCCATCACACCGCTGGCCAGGGCTTGCGCCAAAGTCAGTCAGAGACCACCACTCCTAAGTCAGGGCAAGGGAGTTACACGCCAAGATAACCCCTGCTCACCCTCTAGGTAACGTGGCGCGAGCAGCAAGGCTAAACTTGGAGGCGATATGAGTTAAGTATTTGCGCACGCACCCCAGCAACAACACCCAAGGCCCACCACAAAGGAAACTCCACACAAGGTTATATATAAAAATAGCCTTTGTATTACACCAAAACACATTAGATAAAACACACACTTTACAATGTGCCAGGGGCACGGGCAGAATTTACATGGGATTATGTACAAGACAGGGCCACCTGGACCACTGTCAGGAATCAGCACTTTTAGAAGTTAGAGTATAAAATTACTGTAGCACAAACTATAAAACTTGTAACACACAACCAGCCACTACTGGTACCCGGTGAGCACCACCTATGCAATCCTCACTATCCTAGGAGATCACACAAGGAACCTGGGCCTCACTAGTACCACCTGTACTAGCAAGAAGGAAACCACCTACGTATTGCTATACCTGTAGGGGTCTAAGGAAGGAAACACATGATGCATCACAATACATTCAGAGGTATAAAAGCAACAACACACATGATGAATAAACTACCCATTCAGAGGTGTAAAGGTAAAGCACATGAAGCATAACATACAATCAGAGGTGAAAGGAACAGCAACACAATAGCGCAAAATCCACATTCGCCACCACCTGTGGCAGTCCCTGTGTCCCAATGTCAGGGCCTAAACGTGGCAGCTGCCCACAAAGTGCTGGGCAGCTGGAAACACTGTTGGTCCACCACTGGAGCCTCGCAGGCTCTGGCCAGAACAATAGGTTGCAAAGAGGTGAGCCTCTCAGGGCTCTAAATGGAATCAATGCAGCCTCACTGGGCTGCGGGGCCCCTCACGGGGGACCTAGAAACACTGAGGGTGCCTCGAGCCTCTCTGGGCTGGAGGCACCAATGCGGGCGGGTTAGAGTCCCTCCTGGACTCTGGATGCAATGGACAATGCCCCCAAGAGCCCTCGTGGGCTTTGCAGAAGAATGCGGCCGTTAAAGTGGAGTCCCCCACTGGGGACTCTGAGCGTGCAATTGCCCCCACACAGCTGTCGCCTTTTGGAGCCTTCTGCAGGCTCGACACACCGGAGGGGAGGGGCGCGGGCACCGGCAATGTGCCCCGACGGCCCCCCCTTTTCCCAGATGCTCACTCACCGGCTGTCGGTAGCTGCTGCGGCGGCTGTCGGCAGAGAGCTCCCGCTCCTCTCCTCACAGGCTGCGGCTGGAAGGCTCCCGCCTCTCCCACGAGACGGGCCAGAAGTCCGAGGCTCCCCCTTCACTCGGGAGCCCCCGGGAAGGACACGGTCGGCGGCTTCCTCTCCTTTGGCGGGCACTTCCGGGTCGCGGCTGCAGGACCCAATCGCAGCGCGGCCCGGGGATATGGAGGCGGGCACTTCCGGGTCGCGGTAGGCAGCGGCCCGGCAATTTACAAACCCTCCTGGGCTGCGGCGGTGATTCTCCCAGGCACGAAGTCGAGGTGGGCACTCGATCCTGGGCAGAAAACAGCGGCAATGTCCCGGGCAGGGCACCTGCCAGGGGACAAATAAATTCCAAATAAGCGAGGTGGGCACTCGCGAATGAAGTAGCGATCGGGGCAAATGCCGGGTGGGCACCGGCTCTGAACAATAAAGCGCCCCGAGGCGCTTGCAGGAAATAAAGCGCGCTCTCAGCGCTAGGGGGCAAATCTAGCGCCGCAGATCAAGGGAAGCGCTCCCAGGCGCTCGGAGGGAAATCCACAGCGCTCCTAGCGCTAGCAATAATCCCAGCGCTTCCAGGTGCCCTCAGCAGGGGAGGGTCACAAAGAAAGTTCCTTGTGGATTGTAGGGGGGGCAAGGCTGGGCCCAGAGCCAGCACACTGGGTCTCCAGGCAGGGAGACACTCCACGTGGCGGTCCTCTGGCCCAGCGGCAGCAGCCCCCTCAGGATCGTGGAAGAGAACCGTTTCAGTGGGGACACAGCCCCATTTTTATACACCAAATCCTTTGTTCTGGCACAGGGTGGGAGCAGACCCAGTCGCAGCTGGTCCTTGAGTACCCTTGATGGCCCAACCACCCCTTTCTTTCACTGGCAGGGCTAGGGTCATCAGTCACACCACAGGGGGGCGGAGCCAGCATTGTGTGGGGAAAACCCAGCCCATCCAGGACACAGGTACACTCCTCCCACACATCACTCATGCTAATCTCACACTCACCACCGGGCAGACCCACCCAGCCTTCCTGGAGTCAGGCTCACCAGCCAGCTCCAGCCAATCACACGCCAGGCATATTTTACATTAATATGCCAAGTCCTAGAAGTGGCACTTCTACATATGACACACTCATGCAACACACACCATTGCGAAGCATTCACTCTCACGAGTTTGCACATATCAGATTCGAACCTGTACACCCCACGCATCAGGAACTACCAGGGACACATACATTCCCCATGCATTCCTATGGGAGGGCAGGCCTATCTCATCACATGCACTCAGAGTGCGCACGCACTTTCCACTGGGACACAGTGAAAGTGCGCAGAACCCAAAAATCACCATCACCAGGTCACCATTACAAGCAAAAAGTCTAGGGGTGAACCTGCCCTAAGGGCCACGTCCAACAGTCTGTTTGGGTCGAAATATTTTTTTTATCATTTAAGTCAACCTTAACCATGGTGTAATGTTCTCAATTCTGAGTTTATGCTTCTCCAGACCAAGCACTCCTAAAAAATGTCTACCAGTATGGATGACATATGCATCATACACCTTATAGTCCCCTTCGCCTTATGTAACATTTTCTAACCACTGATTTACACACCTATGATTCATTGCCTCTGTATGTGTGTGTGTTGCAAAGTGCTCCGACATCTTATACTGGTACGAGAAGGGCTATAAAACAAATCAAATACATATGAGAGAGGGATGTGGAGAGATGAGAGGCCCGGTTGGTGATAGTGATGGAATCTTTGAAGAGCCCCATCACAGATTGTACAACCTGGTGCACAGCAAGGTCAGCATTTACTATGCTTTAGAAACTAAAACAATTGATTATATAATGACAAATGTGTTATAGAATGCACCATGTTTGCGCACATTTTCTTTGGGGTGTGAAAACAAAGGCTATAAGCTGTCAGTTTGTAACACACAACAACTTTCAAATATCTGTATATGAATAGTGCAACTGTTTCCATACATATCAGCAGTTAGGAAACCACAAATGGACCACTTGTTTGTAATTCAGAAGTGTTCTGGAAACAGAGTTTTAAAAGGATTAAAACAATCAAGACACTTTACTTGGTGATGTTCAAATGATATATATTTGGGGAAAGCACATTTCCACACAATAATATTTGTGCGCTATATAGTTTTATCGGTAAAACTAAATGTTGGCATTGTGCTGCCATTTCAGTAGAAAATCTTCTGTATGTAAATGGCAGGGCTCCTTCTGCCTTACAATAATGCCTCAACAGCCTATACAGTTTCTAGTCTGTAGCACACATCTGTGCATCAATGAGAATCTGCAGGTTACAGCTCACAGAAATGAAACAGCCTAAGCAGTATAATATTTGCAATATACAGGTAAAATAAGGAGGGCTGATATATGGCTAGCCAGGGCATTATATAGTAATGTCAACTCCTATCTAACCGCTCTACCCCACAAGAATATCATAACACTCAGCAGTCTGCAGCCAATTATAGCTCATGGAGCCTGGTTAATAACTCCCTTTTCCTGCTTAATGCTCTTACCCGCACACAAGACTAGTCCGCTATGGGTCTTATCCATCACTCAGCACTGTATCAGCCCCTATACCAGTCATCACCAGCTGAACAGAAATGGAATACCTGAAGCGATCTGACACATAATGGCCACTTGGAGGATTGCACTCTTGTCCAGCACTGCAGGTCCCAATTAGCTACATGCTATGCCTGCTGCTTTACATCTCAAAGTGGCACTCAGATATGAGATGATAGTAACAAAGTCCATCCGAGCAGATCTTCTGACCACTTCTCTCACCAAACATGCCTGCTCCGGACCATGAACTATAAACAAAATATTAGACTAGACCACCAGTGCAGTAACCATATAAATAGATTATGATCATATGAAAAACCACAAAAATACCTGCACAGTTGACTTGTACTTATGTGATTGTCTATTTACTTACGTGTATACTATTGTGCGGCCTCCTCTGATGTGTCTGTAAAATGTACCTTTTGTCCTGCAGTATTGTCCTGAATTTTGACCTTCTGTTCTGAATTTTTGTCCTGTATGTTGACCCTTTGTCCTGAATTTTTACACTCACCATCCTGGATTTTCACCAATGCCAGTTGGTCACCCTACATGATGTATTTCACAATGAAATCAAACTTATCAAGAGTAAAAATCAACTAGCGACGTGGGCGCACGAAGCATAAACGTCACAACAGCCATCAGATTTATGTAATAACGCACACAGGGCAGTCTTCAATCAACATCACTGTACTGCGTTGTCAAATAGAACAAGCATTGGCATAGATAATAGGTCTCTCCTTTAGGACCTTGGTTAGCCAGGCAGCACAGTATCCTAGGTGCTACAACATCTACTGTTACTTTGCATGTCAATGGTGAATGGCCACACACACACCCAAGGTCATGCTTTTGTGCTATTTAATGAACACTGGAAATGCAATTAATTCCCAGTGAAGACATGCCATGACTGGCTAGACGGGACAGCGAATAAATGCTGGACATGTGGAGGGATGGGCAGAGCGAATAGATGTAGAGACTATAAAGCGATTTGACAGTGATAAGATGCAGGAGCAGTGGAGAAATTATGTGTATTTCAAGTGATGCTGGGACTGCAGAGGGACAGGGCAGTGAAGGGATGCAGGGACTGTGAAGACATGGGGCAGTGAAGAGTTGCAGAAGATGTTAGAAGATATGACAATTAAGACATAGGGGCTGTGAAGAGATGGGGCACTGAAAAGTTAATGAAACTGTACAGAGATGAGTCAGTGAAGAGGTACAGTGTGTTTGCAGAGAGAAATTAGTGAAGAGATGCTGGATTTGTAGGGCAGTGTTAAAGTGTAGAGAAGTAGGGGTGGAGAATGAAAATAACAGCATTACTGTCCTTTAAAGTTGCTCTGGAGGTTTGTGTACTGAAGATGTGATGCTTTGTAATGTTTTCATGTTTGATTTCAGACACTGAAGTTATCCCTAACATGTAACTTCTACCCAATCAAAAATTGCAGAAGCACAATCAGTCATACCCTGTCCTGAACACCCATCCACTAAATGAACTCACCTAGACATGTTGAGGTGACCCAGATCACAGTGCGCACTACACAAGGGTCAAATATCGCATGAATATACTCTTAGGGAATGCAAGGTGGAACAAAACAAGACATGTGAAAAGGAACTGCATGGATGACAAGGGTAACATTAACGACTCTTATTGTCGCTGTCGCGAAATCGCTCATTTGATTTTTATTGTAGAGTTAAGAGTTTGAAGAAAGAGGCTGATATGAAGCTGTTTTAAAATGACTGCCAGCTCTGAGACCCGGTGAGACCTGAGTGACTGAAAGCACTGCTGTGGCTGCGAGAACAGTGAATAAAGCGCCTTCTTTCTTCTCACGGCTCACCTGCACATGCTGTGCAAGCTGCTGCCTCGTCTTCCACTTCGTCTCTGTCAATCAATACCAGTCCGTTGTCATCAAAGAGACCCCTAGTGTACGCGTGCACGGTGTGAATGAGGCGCAGTGATAACAAATACATATTGTGTGAGTAAGCCCCCTGAAGAGGTTTCTGAAAGGAACCCTGTCCCTTTGGCTTTGAATACTTCAAGAAGAGGCAGTTGGTTCCATCGGTAGGGAGGCAATGTAGTCTAATCGGTAAATGACCCTGAAAACATGAATTCTAATTCTATTGCTGCAAATTATCTAAACCGTGGGATCTTGGGTAGCACTTTGTGCGATAGATCCCTACTCCCAGAAAACTGTCGAATAAGGCGTGTATAAAGGGAGAAGGCATGGACAGCAGGCGGGGAGGTGTAGGGAGAAGGGGAGGGAGGAGGCATGGACAGCGAGCGGGCAGGGTGGGGAGGGAGAAGGCACAGACAGCGGGGGAGGGGGAACGGGGATGAAGAAGTCAAGGACAACGGGAGTGAGGGCGGGGATAAACAAGGCACGACAACTGGTTGGGGTAAAGAAGGCAGCAAAGCACATCATGCCTGCAGTAAGACAAAGTGAATAAAGAAAATAGTGCTCACAGTCTAAATAACACGTACTGTGTAACAACCGAAGTAAGGGGGCCAGTCGCCAAGGGAGGTGACAAATGAAGAGGAGGCGGTACTAAGGAGGAACTATTTACGAATCAGCATTTAGGACAGACAATGACACAAGCCAATGGCAAATAGGGGCAGAGAGTGGGTGGGGCTTCTATACTCTACTCCACCACAACAAGTCTCGCAGCGCATGCGCACTGGCTCTAGACTTGACCTAAAAAAAGATGTGGTATTTAAGCACAGATAATAATCAGCGTTCAAGTTTGTAGATATAGACGTGCAAATGGGATTTCATCTCTCCCTGAAGTGCAATGTTCCGAAAATGATGCCTCAGGAGAGGAGATCCCATTAGCATCTTTATATCTACAAACTCGATAGCAGATAATTACCTCTGATTAAATACTGCATCTTTTCTTTTTTCTATTTCACAACAGCAACCCCATAAAAATTCCTGGCCATCAGAGGAAACGGTGTCTCGTATTAGAAGAGAACTTGCTAATTCGCCACAGTCAGTGTATCTCCTGAATTTTGTAAAATGGGAAAGTTGTTTTAAATGGGAGATGCAGACTAGTGTCTTAAGCCTGAGTTGGGAACCTAGAAATCTGCCGTCTAGTCGCTGCTTTGCCACTTAGCCGGGATCATCGTGGGATGCTGGGCAAATCACTTCATCTTAATTTCCTTAAAACAGTAAAAAGGTGTAAACCAGTTGTGCGTTTTGGTGCATAACCCAGTTCATAGTCCCCACATCCCATCCTAGTTTCAGTAATCTGGTTTAACCTGGTCCTGTGCATCATTTCTGTGCTACATAGTGCCAGGGCCGGACTGGCTGTAGCGGGCACCGGGCATTCCCCCGGTGGGCCGCCAGGGTTGGGGGCCGGTTTGGGCCCATGGGGGCAGATTTTGTTGCAGGACCGTTTTAGCAGCATAGCTGCAATATCGGCCGCTGTAACGAATCAGCCGAGACCAGCCGTGGTATACTGCTCGGCCACAAGCCCAACCCCCAGGGGGGGCGACCGAGCACTCAGCCATGGCCGGTTTTGGTTCCCAGTCCGGCCATGCATACTGCACCTTGTGATCTTTAAGACGCCCCTGCTACATTATACATAGGGCTCCCGGTTTTATGGTATTTATTTTTTGGACATTCCAGTCTGTATTTATACATATTGCTTTTTTGCTAATTTTATCTGTATTTAGCCATATTTATTTTGGGTTTTGTGGAAAAATTAAGCTGAAATCAGTATATTTCTGCATTTATCTAACCGTTAACTATGCACTCATGCTTGAATGCCTACTAGGTTTCAATGCTGTAAACACCCGCAGAAAATAAATCAATGTACTTATAAGAAAATATGCAACTTTCAGTATCAACCTTGTGCATATCTACTGCTGTTAAAGCCTCTTTACTAAAAGTCCTTTCTTTTTAACCCCCTTACCTATCAATCCACACAGCTATTGGCCTGGCAGTCATGGCATCACGTATTTAGAATCAATCAAAAAGAAAGTCAATGTCCGTTTTTATCCACATTTAAAAAAAAAAATACTATCAAGAAAATAAATGTTTTCTGTCTGTGTTTATCTGTACAAATCAGTAAAAATGGAAAACAGGGAGCCCTAAATATACGTCAAACACACACACACACACACTTATATAAAATTCATAAACATTCCGCATACCATTTCTCATGATAGTGTTCCAAATCGATGTTTAGATTTATTCATTGCTTCCAGGGTGAACATCCCAAAAGACCTTCTCTACCTTTTTCTCCTGAACTGTTCTTCAATATGTAAACAGAGGTTTAAATAAATCCACAATTTATTAACCACTTTGGTGCTCATGACGGCTCCCGTCCGTCATGAGTCACAGTAGCCGTGTGCTCATGACAGGGAGCCATCAGAACGTTGCCGTTCCGCCCACGCGCTGTTAATTCCCCGCCTGTGTGGGAGAATTAATCAGTGGGCAGAGTTCTGACGGCTCCCCGCCGTCAAGAGCACACGCCCACCGTGATTTATGACGGCCGGGAGCCGTCATGAGCACTGTGGCGCCACGCCCACCCCTAGCCCCGCCCACACCGCAGCAAAATTCGCACCACTGCGAAGGGGTTAAAAGATGAGCAAGAAAGAAGCTGCGCATTTCACATTCAGTGCTGGCTACTGGAAATTGGTTCTGTGTAAATCACTGCTTTCTAAATGTAGGGCCCTGCTATAGAAAACATACCTAAAAACTCCCCCTGGGAGGCAGCAATAAGTCTAATGAACACCCTCAGTCTGCCAAACAGACGTATTCACTTCGTAGCTAAGTTTACGCTATAGAAATCTCTCTTCATTTGCATAAACATGCCACCATTGGCATAATTGTGCGTGTTATAGTTGGTCGACACAGTTAATTAACTGGCAGAGCTGAGCTACAGCCTAAACAATGATCTGGGTTGACTCTAACAAACATAACACAAGCCAAGTCGTCCGCATTTGTGGCAGATAAATCGAGCAACAGATGTCATAATTCAACTCAACAGAATTACACAACACGCCACATACCTCCAATCCAGACCACAAAATTCCACATCATGCCACAAAATCAACAGCAATCCACATAATTAACTCCACAACATACCACACCACAATACAAGATACCATATCAGAAAATTACACTCTAACACACAATGCCACTTCACATAATTCTAATACACTCAATACCACATGATTACTATCCACATGTTTCAACTACACAAATCCACTACACACCACAGAATTCAACCACACACAATTCCACAACCAACAATTTCGATGCACCCCACATAATTGCAATCCACACCACATGTATCCACTCCATTCCTAACCAAAACACATGGGTAAAAGACAGTCATTTACAACGCTGATAGCTCTAACTCTCAAATGTGAGACCTATTGCAATGCAAATGCTTTATTTCTTTGTCTCTCAGTATCAAGGGTGCAGGTCTTATTTCGTCTGTCTCCCTTGAATGCTTGCTTTATTACAGGATTTTGCTCCCACACTCATTTCTGTTGTGCGTTTTGTTTCCCCTCCTTCCTCCGTTGCTTCCCCAACCGTCCACACATTGTTTTTAGGTCGAGCCTGTGCAGCACATTGGCTGCTCTGCGAAGCATGCTGTATTCGAGTATAGACTGGGAGCCCAACCCACTCTTCGCCCATATTTGTCATTGGTCTGTGTCATTGTCCTTCGTAATTCGTTATAAGGCTTGTTAGTCCCTCTTTAGTACCGCTTTGTCTTCATTTGTAACCTTCCATGAGGACTGGCCCTTTTACTTCTGTTGTTACTCAGTGTGTCTTATTTAGTCTGCAATCACTATTTTCTTCAACAAGTTTCTCCTAATGCAGGCACGAGATGCGTTCCTGCAACATTCAGCGTGCCATTCGCTCTTTCACTTCAAGCAGCCAGGGATAGTGGCGGCCGCTTCTTTGAAATTAAATAGGTCTTGCATTTACAAGAGATTTAGCTATTGGCATTGTAAATGACAATGCCTTTTATTTATGTGTTAATTATCAAAACAGACAAATAAAAGGCATCGTCTTAACAGTGACAATTAGCTTAAACTCTCGCAAATACGAGACCTATTTCATTGCAAATGCTTGTTATTTTTATGTGTTCTTGTTTTGTGAAGGCAAGACAGCGGCACACTGCTGCTGGGCCACTCGCTTTGCCATCCAGCAACCCTACTTCCTTTTTTTTTTAACAAGTAGCTTTTTCTTTAATTTCTTTTGTGAGGGCCTGCCACTGCCAGGTGCACACTGACGCTAGGCCTCTCGTTTTCTTGTACTTTGTGGCCCATCGCTCCACTTGGTTCATCATGTTTTTTTAAAATAAAATATTCCCTTTTGCTTGCGAAGACCTCGCAGATCTAAACTGTTGCTGGGCTGCTAGCTTGTTTATTTTCCCACTCCTGCGCCCCGTGAATATGTAGATTTTTAAATGTACCCTTCTAAAATGGCTGCCGACCATGTTGAAACGAAAAATTATATATGCCAAAATATCCACCAGTGCGTCAACGTATACAGGTTTTTTGTGTGTTTTTTTGTATATTATAAAACCTGTTTCTAGTAGATGAATAGGTTTTCTAATAAACCCTTTGGCCATTATTGAATTTGTTCAGACCAATGCAAGCAAGCATTGGGAAAGCCAATAAGCTCATCCTTTCAAAGATGAGATCTATTGCTTCAATTACGTACTGGTAATTGCATTACTCTGAGTCCTACTCCCTCGCTTCCCTTACTTACAAAGTGAGGCATCCCTGCCTCACCAGACACCCGTACCCACGTGATTTGTCACGTGAGGACTATAAATAGTCCCCAGCCCCCACACACCTCCTGTAATACAACATAGATCGAAACCACACCAAAAGGTTGGCCTGGACCATCAGGGAGGGAGGGAGGGATGTAAGTAAGGGAAGCGAGGGAGTAGGACTCAGAGTAATGCAATTACCGGTAAGTAATTGAAGCATTACCTCATCGTCCCTCCCTCACTTCCCTTCCTTACAAATTGAGATGTACAAAGCCAAACAGGACAACCAAAGAAGGTATGCAAAACACAGGTTTATTAAAAAACACAGAAAACAAGGGAAAAAACACTATTCAGGAACCATAGTGGAAAGAATAGTGTGTCGAAAGACATCAGCACGGTCAACCTTCTGTCCAATCCTGTAATGAGAGGCAAAGGTCAACGGGGAAGCCCAGGTGGCAGCCCGGCAAATCTCAGAAATGGAAGCCCCTTGGACCTCCGCACAGGAAGCAGCCATGGAGCGAGTGGAACAACCCTGAACCCCCAAAGCAGAAAGGTGCCCCCCCTCCTTGTACGCCAAAGAAATCAGCGAACGAACCCAACGACTCAAGGAAGGAGTAGATGGACGTAAACCCCGATTCACAGGCCCTAAATTAACAAAAAGAGTATCCGAGAGACGGAAAGGAGCGACCCGCTCCAAATAGACCAGGAGAGCCCTCCTAACATCCAAAGAGTGAAGCCGCACCTCAGACTCCGAGGACGGGGAATCAAAAAAGGAAGGAAGAACCAACTCCTGATCCCTGTGGAACTGAGAGTCAACTTTAGGACGAAAGGAAAGAATCGTCCGCAACACGATCCTGTCCTCAAAAACCCGACAAAAAGGGTGTTTGGAAGAAAGAGCACCCAGTTCACTCAGGCGGCGAGCAGAGGAAATGGCCACCAAAAAGAAAGTCTTGAAGGACAACAGGCGCAGATCCACAGAAAGTAAGGGCTCAAAGGGAGAGGACATCAAGGCGTCCAAGACCAGAGACAGATCCCAGGTCGGAAAATGCCTCAGAGGGGTAGGAAGAACATTACCCAAACCCTTAAAAAGGCGACTGACCAACCCCTCAGAATCCGAGAGATTGCCCCAAGAGCTCCTAAACGCCTGAATCGCAGCCCATTGCAAACGAAGGGAAGAAACCTTCAAGCCCAAGGCAGCACCCTCCTGAAGAAACAGCATCACCTCAAACAAAGAAGCGGAAGTATGGTCCAAACCCTTGACAAGACACCACCGACTGAAAGAACGCCAGTGCCGCAGGTAAGACTTGCTGGTCGACGCGCGCCTAGCCGCCTGCAGAGTAGAGGTCAAACCAGCCGGAACCCCTAGACGCAGAAGACCTAAGCGTTCAACCTCCAAGCCACCAAGCGCATCCGGGCCAGAACATCCTGTTGTAACGCCGGGAAGATCAAAGGGGACGGAGACAGAGGATGCAACCACTCCACCTCCGACCTCATCACCACCAGGAGAGGAAACCAGGAGGCACGAGGCCAAGCCGGAGCCACCAGAATCACAGAAGCCCCCGATGAGCGGACCCACAGCAGGAAGCGGAGAAGAAAGGGGAAAGGAGGAAAGGCATACAGAAGCCCACGGGGCCAAGGGCAGGAGAGAGCATCCACCGCCCAGGCCGACCCCTCCCGACTGCGGTAGGCAAAGCGGGACACCAAGGCATTGTCCACATTTGCTAAGATGTCCACCACCGGAACACCCCTACGCATCGTGAGAGCCACAAACAACTCCGGACGAAGGCAGAAATCCACAGAGGACGGAATGGCCCTGCTGAGGGCATCCGCCAGGGAATTTGACACCCCCCGAATATGGATCGCCGAGAGCGCCAACAGATGAGACTTCGCCCAAACAAACAACCGCCTCGCCACTAGGGCCAGAGAGGAGGACCTGGTCCCCCCTTGTCTGTTTACGTAAGCCATGGCAATGATGTTGTCCGTCCTGATCAGGACCACGGAACCCTGCAGAAACCGGGAGAAGGCCAACAGAGCCAAACGGACCGCCTCCAACTCCCTCCAGTTCGATGACATCCCGCTCTGAGTGGGAGACCAGAAGCCTCTGGACTGATGAACGCCCAGCCAGGTCCCCCACCCCGAGAGGCTGGCATCCGTGGTCACCACAACCGGAGCCGGAGGAGAGAGAGAGACACCCTTCAGCAGATGATCCCGAACCAGCCACCAACCCAGAGCCGCCTTGATCTGAGGGGAAACCGGGATCGGAGAAGAGAGGGGAAGGCAATGGGGAGACCAATGCGCCAGAACATGAGCCATCAGCGTGTGTAAATGAAACCTGGCCCATGGAACCAAAAAAAGTGTGGCCGCCATACCCCCCTGAACCTGGAGCCAACGAGCTGCCACCTGCACTGATCCGGACAGAAGAGAAAGTATGTGAGACTGAATCTTGACCACGCGAGCCTCGGGCAGAGTGACCACCCCCAAATCTGTCCGAAACCGGGCCCCAATAAAGAGACGATCTTGGGACGGAACAAGGAACGACTTTCCCAGATTGACAAGAAAGCTGTGCTCCCTCAAATTGGCCAGAACCACTTCTGTGTGATCGAGGGTCAACTGGAAAGAGGGAGCATGAATTAACCAGTCGTCCAGATATGGATGTAGAAATATCCCCTGACAGTGGATTAGGGCCACCTAAGGGTCCAAAAGCTTGGTGAAGACCCGAGGAGCGGACTTCAGCCCGAATGGCAAAACCGCAAACTGGAAGTGAAAGCTGCCAATCGCAAAACGAAGAAACTGCTGATGACTCTGAGCCACAGGAACGTGAAGGTAGGCGTCCTGCAAATCGATAGACGTCATGAAGTCCCGGACCCCCACCAACGGGATGATGGACTGCAAAGTCACCATTTTGAAGTGGACGGTCCGAACCCAACCATTCACCCTCTTCAGGTCCAGAACCGGCCGGAATCCCCCTGACACCTTCTGGACCAGAAACAAAATGGAATAACATCCCTGTCCCCGCTGTGCCAGAGGGACCGGAACGATCGCCTTCTTCGACAGAAGATCCCAAACCCCTACAGAAGAGCCTACCTCTTGGTCGGAGACTTGGGGGTAGGAGTAAGGATGGTGCCCCAGCCGGGAGGAACGGCGAAAAAATGTATATAAGATATCCTCTGCTGATAATAGTCAATGCCCAGAGATCCCTTACATCCAGCCGCCAAGCATCCAGGAAAGACAACAGCCTCCCGCCCACAGGACTTGCGGCTGAAACACAGTCGACGTCAGGACTTTCTCTTGAAGGCATCCGCCGGAGGCTTGGGACCAGCCAAGGCAGAAGATTTCCTGGGCCGGAACTGGCGTTGACAAGCAGAAAGTTTTTAGAGGACTGCCGGGAAGAATGAAATGACGCAGAGGAGGATGGAGCTGGATTCCAGAAACGGCGAGAACCAGAGGCAGACGCCTTGCTCTTGTAAGGCAGAGCATGCTTAAGATCCTTGAAAGCCTTAGTGATCATACTATCCAGCTGGTCACCAAAGAGCATCTTGCCATCAAAGGGAATCTTAAGGAGCAAAGACTTCTCCGAAGATTCAGCTTTCCAGTCACGCATCCACAAATTCCGACGAGCCAAAACCAAGGAGCCAGGGCCATGGCCGCAGACCGAAGCACATCCGAAGAGACGTCAGCCAAGAGCTTAGCCTGCTGTTCCATGTGGACAAGCAAGCCAGAGCAGTCCGTCCCCTCCTGAATAGCCGTGGCCAGTTTCCCAAAGTCAGACACCAAGGACTGCGCCGCATACGCAGAGTAAATGCCAGCTCGCAAAGACAAATTCCCAGCGGAAAAGGCCTTCTTCAGCACACCATCCACCTTCTTATCCGTGGCATCAGACGGAGAACAGTTTTCTGGATTGATAGACGTACGACCAATAAGAGTGGCCAAAATGGCATCCACCTTTACAGAGTGAGGAAGAGAGACCTCCCCCTCCTCCAGGGAATAAAGTTTCTGCAAAAAGCGAGGAACTGAGGAGCACTCCAGGTCCCGCCACTCCCCCGAAATCAAGTCCTTGATGCGGCCATGAAAGGGCATAGCGAGCGCCAGAGGCTTAACATTTTGCGGAAAGATGTCATCTGACCCCACGGGAGCAGAAAAAGGAGAAAACCTCAAGTTCTCCCTGATGTGTTGGAGAATAGCAGGCACCTCATCCCTACGTACAAACTTCCCCGAAGAGGTAGAAGGCTTGGCAGTGTCCCAAGAAGAAGAAGAGTCCTCAAAGGGAGAGTCCACCGGACCCACCGCAGCACGAGAAGACCTGCGCTTCGCAGGAACCCTTGTATCCAGAGCACGAGACACAGCAGCCTCAATCAAGGCCTGCACCTCAGAAGCAGGCAGGAGGGCAGAAGAATCCACCAGACCCTGGGACCTGGTCCGACGAGCCGGGATAGGCACCTCATCATCAGAAGAGGAGGACAAAACCCGTAAGCGCTTGGAGGTCTGCTTAGCCATAATGAAACGGTCAGGGAAGCACAGCAGAGACAAGCCTTAAATAAGGAGTATCCCAGAAACCGACCAATAGATTTAAAATACCAGGAGGTAACCAATAAAGCAGCAAGAAAACGAAAAACCAATCAGTAAAAGCAAAAAGGTAATAAAAACGACCTCAAACGAGGCCCCTACTGTAAAGGAGCATCAGAAACAGCCAGCCGAGGATCACCAGCACATCCGACAGCCGCCGTCTCCCATTCCGGTCTCCAGAACCGGAACTACAGCCCCAGCCACTCAGGGCCGGTGACTCCGTCACCCGGAACCCGACCGCCCAGCCGCCGAGAAATGCACCGCTACTCCAGCAACGTGGTGGGGAAGGCTCGTGCACACCAGGCCGGCGCCGCCAGACCCAGCAGGCATCAAAAAGCGAGGGTGAAGCCCTCAGAATGTAGAATGACCGCAGCTCTGCAGAACGGCCAGCGTGTGGGACGCGCGCAGTGGTAAAAGTGGGCGGGATCGAAAGGACACGGCATGCCCCTACTTTTAAAAATTCTTTCAGTCCTTTCCCCTACTTCTGTCATTCAAAAAATCGTCCGGGGACGGCAAGAATAGTCCAACTTACAAAACGATTATTCTTTCATCTTCCACGGGCTGCTCGCACTTCTCTGTTGAACTTGAGAGGCTGCAGCAGCCCCTCCCTGAGCTCACACAGACCGAGGGCGGCCCATTGTCATTCCGATTGAGGCTGCTTATTCCCTTTCGAATGACAATGCGCCGCCCTCTGCCTTTAGCATATCATGCTGAGTTGGTGATTACAGAGGAGCTTTCCCCAGACAGAGTACTGTGGGGAACTTGCCACCAACTCTGCAAAACCTGCATGATTATTCTTTGGTTAAGGTGGTAAGATGTCTTTGTAAGAAGTTTGTGAGGAAAACAAACTCATGAAAAATTGTGACTTGTGTTTTTAGGCCTTAATGTCCGTGCCAACTGATCTAGTTTCAACTTGATACTCCTTTGTCCAGCTCCTTGAAGATGTCCATTCCTGCGAATGTCATGAAGCAACCAGGGCCAGAAACTGTAGATCCACAGCCACACCATGGCTTCAGCATACTCTACAGTTTTTTCCGGACAATAATTCGGGGTTTTCCTGCACAGCGGCTAATTTAACATTCCAGGTCTGTTCTGTAATGTGATGTTAGTCTCTTGGTGTTTTGTCGTGATACTTGCTTATCGACTTGTATGCTTTGTGTACTTTTGCTTATTCAGGGCCTGTCATTTTTAACAGACAGCTCTGAACGCGGCATTTGTGTATATACCCGTATTTTGCAGGACAAAATTGTTTGGGGTTTTGGGGAATGTTCTAGTCTGTAATGAACTGGACATGTATTGCTCTGAACCAGAAAAGGCGACCAAGAGTTTGTTTTGACCGAGGATCTCGGAGGTTCCCAGTTTTCTACAGCAAGTTGTGGTGGTTTGAAGCGATTGTGATTTTGCGTGAATGTTCTCTTGAGTGAATGTGCTCTAAAGGCATACATTTTCGTGGAAACCCCTGCCTATAAAGACCTGTGCTAAGGGAATCATTTGCGCGCTGACCAAGTTACTTACATACATGAAGGTTGTTTACTTGCTGTCCCGTTAGTAGAGGTGATGGGGCGGGAGAGGTGACCGGGCAGGAGAGGCAACAGGGATGGAGAGGTGACTGGGCAGGAGAGGTGACGTAGCAGGAGAGGTGACGGGGCAGGAAAAGTGATGGGGCAGGAGAAGTGACGGGGCAGGTGCGGTGATTAGGCATGTGCAGGAGCGGTATACGGGCAGGAGCAGTGAACAGACAGGAGCAGTGAATGGATAGGGGCAGTGAATGGATAGGGCAGTGAATGGATAGGGGCAGTGAATGGCTAGGGGCAGTGAATGGATAGGGGCAGCGAACGGATAGGGGCAGTGAATGGATAGGGGCAGTGAACGGATAGGGCAGTGAATGGATAGGGGCAGTGAATGGATAGGGGCAGTGAATGGATAGGGGCAGCAGTGAATGGATAGGGGCAGCAGTGAATGGATAGGGGCAGTGAATGGATAGGGGCAGTGAACTATAGGGCAGTGAATGGATAGGGCAGTGAATGGATAGGGGCAGCAGTGAATGGATAGGGGCAGCAGTGAATGGATAGGGGCAGTGAATGGATAGGGGCAGTGAACTATAGGGCAGTGAATGGATAGGGCAGTGAATGGATAGGGGCAGTGAACGGATAGGGGCAGTGAACGGATAGGGGCAGTGAACGGATAGGGGCAGTGAACGGATAGGGGCAGTAAATGGATAGGGGCATCAGTGAATGGATAGGGTCAGTGAATGGATAGGGCAGTGAATGGATAGGGCAGTGAATGGATAGGGGCAGTGAATGGATAGGGGCAGTGAATGGATAGGGGCAGTGAATGGATAGGGGCAGTGGATGGATAGGGGCAGTGAATGGATGGGGGGCAGTGAATGGATAGGGGCAGTGAATGGATAGGGGCAGTGAATGGATAGGGGCAGCAGTGAATGGATAGGGGAAGTGAATGGATAGGGGAAGTGAATGGATAGGGGCAGCAGTGACTGGATAGGGGGAGTGAATGGATAGGGGAAGTGAATGGATAGGGGCAGCAGTAAATGGATAGGGGAAGTGAACGGATAGGGGCAGTGAATGGATAGGGGCAGTGAATGGATAGGGGCAGTGAATTGATAGGGCAGTGAATGGATAGGGCAGTGAATGGATAGGGCAGTGAATGGATAGGGAAAGTGAATGGATAGGGGCAGTGAATGGATAGGGGAAGTGAATGGATAGGGGCAGCAGTGACTGGATAGGGGCATCAGTGAATGGATAGGGGCAGTGAATGGATAGGGCAGTGAATGGATAGGGCAGTGAATGGATAGGGGCAGTGAATGGATAGGGGCAGTGAATGGATAGGGGCAGTGAACGGATAGGGGCAGTGAATGGATAGGGGCAGTGAATTGATAGGGCAGTGAATGGATAGGGCAGTGAATGGATAGGGCAGTGAATGGATAGGGGCAGTGAATGGATAGGGGCAGTGAATGGATAGGGGCAGCAGTGAATGGATAGGGGAAGTGACTGGATAGGGGAAGTGAATGGATAGGAGCAGCAGTGACTGGATAGGGGAAGTGAATGGATAGGAGCAGCAGTGACTGGATAGGGGAAGTGAATGGATAGGGCAGTGAATGGATAGGGGCAGCAGTGAATGGATAGGGGCAGTGAATGGATAGGGGCAGTGAATGGATAGGGCAGTGAATGGATAGGGCAGTAAATGGATAGGGGAAGTGAACGGATAGGGGAAGTGAATGGATAGGGGCAGTGATTGGATAGGGGAAGTGAATGGATAGGGGCAGCAGTGACCGGATAGGGGCAGCAGTGAATGGATAGGGGCAGTGAATGGATAGGGACAGTGAATGGATAGGGACAGTGAATGGATAGGGCAGTGAATGGATAGGGGCAGTGAATAGATAGGGCCAGTGAATGGATAGGGGCAGTGACTGTATAGGGGCAGTGAATAGATAGGGGCAGTGAATGGATAGGGGCAGTGAATGGATAGGGGCAGTGACTGGTTAGGGGCAGTGACTGGTTAGGGGCAGTGACTGGATAGGGGCAGTGAATGGATAGGGGCAGTGAATGGATAGGGGCAGTGAACAGATAGGGGCAGTGACCGGATAGGGGCAGTGACCGGATAGGGGCAGTGGACGGATAGGGGCAGTGAACGGATAGGGGCAGTGAACGGATAGGGGAAGTGAATGGATAGGGGCAGTGAATGGATAGGGGCAGCAGTGAATGGATAGGGGCAGTGAATGGATAGGGGCAGTGAATGGATAGGGGTAGTGAATGGATAGGGCAGTGAATGGATAGGGGCAGTGAACGGATAGGGGCAGTGAACGGATAGGGCAGTGAACAGATAGGGGCAGTGAACAGATAGGGGCAGTGAACGGATAGGGACAGTGAACGGATAAGGGCAGTGAATGGATAGGGGCAGTGAATGGATAGGGGCAGTGAAGGGATAGGGGCAGTGAATGGATAGGGCAGTGAATGGAGAGGGGCAGTGAATGGATAGGGGCAGGAGAAGTGATGGGGCAGGAGTGGTGATGGGGCAGGAGTGCTGACTGGACAGGAGCGGTGATCGGGCAGGAGCGGTGACCGGGCAGGGGAAATGACAGGGAATGAGCGGTGACGGGGTAGAAGTGACTTGTACTTATGTTCCTTGCCTATTTATTTATATGCTATTGCATGACATTCACTGATGTGTCTGCAAAGCATACCTGTTGTCCCGAATTTGTGTGCTGAATTTTGACCCCTTGTCCTGAATATTTACACTCACCATCCTGAATTTGCGCCCATGCCATTGTTCCTGCTTATATTTCGCACGATTTACATAAACCTGTATTCCCTATCAGTAGCGGTGGGTGAGATTTTAAAGTGGTGAGGCGCAAACGAATTAGCATACAGCACCGAAGCGAGCGAGCGCTGCGAGCGAGCCCGAACCCCAAAAGGGGGGGATTACCCCCCCAAGAAAATTTTGAAAAAAATGAAGAAAAATCGTGCATTTTCAAGCAAATTTGATAAAGCAGGAAGGTCAATAAAGCAATTGTGAAAGTGCAGTTATTACATTAATAGATGGCATAACATAGGTAGCTGCTTATTCAGTATTACCACAGAGCTTCATACATTCTGTCCTATTATGCTCAGGTGCTGATTCAGACTATAAGACTTTCATGGAAATCTCAGCTCTAAGAGTAGAAGAAGTTGCACAGCAGTGTAATGGTTGCCAATAATCAAAGTACAACGTATAAGGTGCAGTGCAATATTATCAAATTTCAGTATAAATACATTATACATATATCTTGTGCATTATCCTAATACATCTCAAATGACTGCTAAAAATAGAGCCGTACTCGCTCCTGCCTCTCTGTGCCATAGTGGTTGCTGGAGGCACTGAAAGACACTGCTTGAGGGCCTCGAGAGTGACCACATACATAGGTAGCCCTAACTCCCATGTAAAAAAATATTGCATCAGTTTGCTTACCTTTAACACTGGTGTTTGCTGGGTAGTAGTCGTGGTGAAAGTCAAGAGCAGCAAAAGAGGTTGGGGTCCTCTTGTTGTTTGCTGAGAAATGGCACCAAAATGCAATAATGTTTCAGGTTGTCAGGTGCTGAAAATGAAAAGATAACAATTTATTTTGGAAACAGTAGGGTAATCAAACAGACTGTGGGGAAAAAACATAATGCTCCAATTTTTTCGTTGCAGTTTGCATCCAGCTCTTAGATGACAGTTAATAGCGCGCTGTTGTATGTTAGGATTGTAACTTAGAAACTGCAAGTAACAAAAGGATCTCTGACAAAAGCAGTCACTCACCGACCTATTTACGTCATTTGCTCCAAGTGGGGGTCAAAATAAATTCTCCCTGAGGATGTTTGGCAGCCAGAAAGCTGACTCCAGCAACAAAGGTGAGTGCAAGATCCCCAACTAGATGTTCCATGATGAGTAGTGACGTGAGTGAGAGCATGCACAGTTGGCCATTGACCCCTGGCCATCTGAGTGAATTTTAGCCAGTCCTGTGTTTTTAGTCCACAGCTCTTAGCATACGAGCACATATACTCTAATGATATGGAAACACTCAACACAAAGAAATTGGTTGTTTAGCCATATGATACATAGCGATGGTCAACCAATCCCTAGCTGCCTACAATTCATGCACAGTGGGTTTGACGTGTGTGTTTGCAGGATGTAATGCCGGCATAATATGCATAAGTGTGGTGTATTTGCACAAGATATATGCAAATAGTCAAAGATTGGGATATTCATCAAATGTGCAGTTGTTTCCTGTTAATAATGTGGTTAACAGTAATAACCCCTGGGAGCTCTAAAAGCCTACACACACACACACACACACACACACACATTTGAAGATATGCAGACAGTTAGTTGCCCCACCGCTCAAAGTTACTGGCTGTGTTTTGGCATGCTGGTCTGAAAATGGAAATGCACCTTAACGCAAGGAGACACTTCTATTTTTTAAAAAAACAATTAACAGCCTAATCTGAATTACCCCCTCTCAGAAAGGTGGATTCTTGAGTTTTTCAGCCCATCTTTTTGACAAATCAGAAGACCATCATCAATGTGACGAAACTAGGCACACCCACATACAGCCCAACAGCCTATTTGTAAGGGAGACATGATCGTCTTTCTGTTCCCCACCAGGCCTGCTATAGCAATGCCTGCTATTGGGCAAGCAGGGTTTGGCAAACCATCCAGTCATTACCAATACCATTCTTACTCATATCACATATACACGAAGGAGCAGGTGCGCAACCTTCCCTCTAAAGAGAATCCACTTGATCCCATTGTTTGCTTGTTCATAAATATGCTGTGCCACTAAGCTATCCTATGTAGAGGGAGGCGAGCCCCGGAGCTCCTCCGCGGTCGTCCACCATAAACATCGATCCTGGCCAGCAATCCTGGAACCCAGCGCCACAGTCTGCGCATGAAGGTCCGGTGCCCCTTTTAAGAGGGTCGACGGAGCCTAGAAGGGCCTAAAAGGGCCGAAAATTGGGGTTCTTACCTCTCTCCCTGCTCGTGAGATCTGCAGGCGACAAGATGGCGCCCGCGACTGTCGAGGCTGGCGTCAGGCAGTAAGGGGACCCTTCGAGGCTGGCGGCAGCACTGGGGAAGCTGGAACCCAGCCGCTGGGACCGGAAGAAAGATTGCTGCTCCCGTTCACGATAGCGGTGAGGAGGTATCGCATGCCGGCGGGCGGGGGCCACCCAGCGACATCTTTTTCCCCCCAGCTGCCTGACCCTAAGATGGCGGCGCCCGGGACAGGATGGACTTTTGCCATTTAGCACGAAATCTCCTGCTGAGGGCCCTACGAGATCCCCACTAAGGACGGCGGAGCCCCCCGCATCGCCCTGGACCCAGCACCAAGAGCAGAACGAGGTCAGAAATGGGAAAAGCAGCCGAACCAACACGGACCCAGACGAACATCATTCTGCCTGACCCCCAAATGGCGCCCAAGTTGGGTCACCGCACTGAAAAAACATCTCTGTATTCCCTATCTGCCTGGGAGATAGAGGGGATTAAAGCACACATCCTCCCTCCACAGGACTTACAGGGTTAACCAATCCTGCTATTTCCACGCATTAGAATTAAGATGGAAAAATTGTGCTGGGGGAATTTATGGCCTTGAGAAAATCTTTCAAAACAACGAGGTTTCCTGAAGTTTGTCACGTGACATGACCGGTGCGAGCCACCTAAATCCATAATACTAGACTATCATCAAGCGCGGAGAGAAACTTGGAGACAGAGAGCTTACTTGGTTGCTGCTGGGATTGAGACCTCCGTCATGACTTCAAACAAAGTAGTTGTAAAGGGACAGCTGAAATTCCAGGAGCCTAGTCCCGACAGGTCGACGATTTCGAAGGGCTGGAAGAGGTCCCCCGCTACACGGTGGAGGAGGGCACTGGACATTCCAGGAGCCTAGTCCCGACAGCTCGACGACTTCGGAGGGCTTGAAGTGGTCCCCCGCTACACGGCGGAGGAGGGCACTGGACATCGAATGCTGTCTTATTTAAAGCGCTTTGATAACCTATTCGGTTCAAGTTACTGAAATATGCAACGTAACTGATTCTATGTAAACTGCTGTGTTAACATGTAACGAAACTTGTGCTATGTAAAGCGCTCTGATAACCTAATCGGTTCAAGTTCGCGCTATAGAAAACTCTAAAAATAATAAAATAAATAAATAAAATATAACCTAATATACAACATCACAATCTCCTTCACAACTAATTTATATTGCCGCAGACTTAGCCCTAAAAAAATAAGGTTAAATAATGTGTTATAAAACATTATGCAAAACGGATCGGGTGACCCATACGCTCTAGCAGGCTACTGCTTCCCAAGAGATATCCAGTGCACTGTGTCAGGGCCACATGCACCTAGTCTACTACTTCAGTAACTGTAGTCACTAACTACATCTTTCAATCCTGGGAAATCACTTCAGAAAAGTAATAATTTATTGCATCTGTGTGATCCATCTTAACCAGATGTGCAGGCGGGACTCTGTCTCCCTCTAAGTGGGTTCCTGTTGACGGGAAAAGCATTCACACCATGGCCTGAAATGTTATTGCTTCTGTTGCATATGTATTTGAAAGCCAGCTTATTAAGTGTGTTGCAAGTGCTGCAATTATATCTGTGAGGATGAAAACTAGACGTCTACTCCCTGATGCAGCGTTCCTGGACCACGTGCGCACAGCATCTTATTTGCCTCTGTTGTGTTCCACACATCCTTCCCTTTCAATGCCGATACTGCATAGCCTGCTTCGACGAGACGGCTGGGGGGCATTCTAATTCGGAAATAGTCGTAATTAAATGTTGTCTGTGCCTCGACCGGCGGCGGCCTCCTTTTTGGCTGCCGGCAGCACATTTCACAACAAAGGAGGAAGACACATATTTACAGAAGAACAAAAGATTTCCAAGGGGGTCTTACAAGTATGTTTGTCCCTGATGAGTGCCTTTTAATAGCATTACAGACCCCTTAAAGCTCCCCTTCTAAGCCATTCTCCTGCTGAGTGCGTGCAACCAATAGTCCCTTGCTTGTTCCACTGACAAAGGAGCGCCCACAATTTCAACAATTGTGACACAGAGATGCACAACAGCGGTGCTTTCTCGTCGGGGGAAAAATAACCCTTTCAAGGTGACCTGTGCTAGATTTCTTATTTCTAGTTGGCTTCTGCTGTTAGCAGCTAGCAGCCCTCCTTCTCATACATTTGCTACACCTGATTCAGCAGTCTGACAGTCAGCTGAGCACTGCAGTCCAAAATATTCCAATTTACCGGGAATGGTATGTGCAGCTTAATGAAACACGTGTCGCCGTTTGTCCAGAGCCTGCCAACTTCATTTTTTTTAATCGAAGCAAGCTGTGATTTATTTATGCCGTGATGAAATGTCGAAATGTGAATTTCAAATATAGGAAAAACAGTACGCGTGTTTAAATGTAATAATATAAATGGAAGTTTTACAGAAGCCACGTTGTTTTGTTTAAGCTTTACTTTTGAATCAGCACTGCCAATGTGACATATAACTTGTGCATGTATAAAATGCTAAAAGAGTTTGGGATATAGTGGGAAATAATGTGTAGACAAATGCAGAATATTTAGGTGTAATGTAATCAACATTCTAATCATATTGCATAAGTCAGATACTTGTAAGTAATAAATGACTTAATATGAGTGCTCAGGCTGCAGGGATCCCTGAAATGCACGAAGAGGGATGCAGCAGATGAAAATGTTAACACATATAAACCAGACATTAGAGCTTAGGATTTACCAAAAATGTTAATTTCCACTCTGACCTAGGTATATGCTTACAATATTCATAAATGTACACATTTTAGGTGAATAACATACATTTCTTTGTGTTCCACAAGGAATCAAATGCACGAGATTGTTAGTCTTCCATAAATACTGCTGCACGACCAATGACCAGACCCCTACAACAGGCACGTGACGTCTGCATGATTCGTGCTGAACACACAATGAATCACATATTCCATGATTTTACACGATTTTCTCTCACTCACATAGTGCTTCTGTCCGTTTCACTTTAAGAATGACATGTACATTAGATCCTGTTCGTGTTTGAAACCCTGGCTACGCTGTTACTTCACGGCACGAGCAGCGCCTGTGCCATACATTATACAAGAGGTTTTGAACTTGTGAGTGGTTGGTGTATAATTAATGTTTTTACCCGATTAGAATCCACAACTGATTGGTCAAAATCCTGAGGCGCAACAAATGCACTACGAGCGCCCATAATATTTTAGAATGGATAATAAAGTAGGGTAGGTATACAAAAAAGAGCAAAAGAGGTGTATCATTTGTATAACCTAGATCCATAAAGCATTATAATAGAGAATAAAGGGACAATAGAACAAAAACTTTAATGATCTCATGTACATATGTATATATTTTTATATATGTATGTGTTTTTCATATGTATCTTATATATGTTCTATCTCTACGATTTATTGGAATTGTACCTTATATTGATTTATCAGATGTTAATATGTTGTGGTGCACCTGTGCTGTTATGTTTTGTCATCTATTGTTTATCACAGTAAAATAGAATAAGACAATATTTTGACAGGAGACAAGGAAAGTAGAAGTGGAGCCATATGGACGAGCTACCCCTGTGTTCCTGGCTCTGCTTTTGCCCCCCCACTGAGGCCAGGGGTCAAGGGGCAAGCCCGGCGCCGCAGCTGCGAACTCTGGCGACCATGAAATGCCGTCCCTGGGTGCACTTTATTTAATCTATGAAGTGGGCAGATTTCGAAGCATACATGGGGAAATATGCACAACGCGCATTAATTAATGCATACGTTTCAGGCTTTTTATTTTCTTTGTGTGAGTCGGACCCAATCTATTTACTTCTTATGGCCTTCATCCCTTCATCGGTTTACCCATTGGCATAAAATATCCCTCTTAGCCTGACAGAAAATACCGGCTGACAGTAAAGACTTCTGCACCCTTGAAAGATTCACTAACCGCTGTTAACTGGCAGATGCTACTGCACAGTAAGTACTCCTATTCACAGCGAATGAGGCACAGCCATCCAAGTGCTGCTCACAGTCACAGACACACTGTAATCCGGTACCTGAAAGGCGCTGTCAAAAGTACAACCAGTGATTTTATACGAGAGGAAACACCCTGTAATTTGCTGCTGGCATAACCAATCCCTGGATTTTAATCTGTTCCAAAAAAAAAGTGTGTATTTAGAGAGAAGGATCTAAAAAATATTTAGACAACAACAAACACTGGCTAGACATTCCACTGCATCCAAAGCAATGTGCAATTTCAAGGGCCTATTTAAACCCCTGTTATTTTTTCGCATAACTCCCAAAAAGCATTTTTTTGTTACAAAAAAATGTACATTCGACGAGATTCTAACCAGCTGAGTCGCAAACTGCAGGTATGCACACCTCGATTGTTTGTTTTCAGTCACTGTTACCCGAATGAGTTCGTTGCACACTGGAAACTCTTTCTTAATGCCTGTATTTACACATACTGTGGAAAAGTAGGTTCTGCAAAGGTTAGGCGTGCTGTGATTTTATCTTTTATTTAACTAAAAGGTTTTGTTGATTCTAGTGAATGGAATAATGCTCCCTGATACACCGTAGGCTTCTGGAGCCAATCTAAACATCAGAAAAGCTGCGGAACAATCAGATGGAAAATAAGAACTCACTGCCTACCTATCTTTCCTAATGGACCTGCTTAAATGGATACTTCATTTACTAATTAAATAACAGTGCTTCATATTTTTTTGTTGGTGGAAACATCAATACTTTTGGCAATCTGATTTACACGTATAGTACATTATAATTGTACACTCCACAAAAGATAGAATCTGGGAAAGTGAGACACTGCACTGGAGAGAAAGGCACTAGGACCAGGTGGCCTTGCAAGGAAGGCCAGTGACAGCGAAGGATAGGGGTGGTAAGCTGCGGGTAGAGGGTAACACAGGGGCAAGGAAGACTTGTGATGAGGAGCCACTGTCAAATGAAAAAGTGGAGACTGAGGTTTAATAGGAAAAAGTCAATGTGGGCACAGGATGCTAATAAAGATACAATCAGAGCGGCACCATAAAGCAAACACTAATGTGGGCTGACAGTGATACAGCGATATGAAGTCACAGGCAAGGAAATTAGCCCAGATATGGGGAAAGGACTCACACTAGAACAGGCATGAGGACACGGAGACATGAACAGGGGGAAGAGGAGAAGCTCCAATTGACACCCTTATACTCGATTGGGCATTTAGATATGGAGGCGTTAACACTGTCACCTCGACAGGAAAAGCACAAGGACTTCTGCTGATCCATGTGCATTGAGACAGAGAAATGAACACAGACACACTGACGGAATAACATCACAAAGACATGGAGACGAGGAAGAGGCAACATTGATATCAACACTGCAAGAACACAGAGATTGTGTTCCACAAGGAATCAAATGCACGAGATTGTTAGTCTTCCATAAATACTGCTGCACGACCAATGACCATACCCCTACAACAGGCACGTGACGTCTGCATGATTCGTGCTGAACACACAATGAATCACATATTCCATGATTTTACACGATTTCCTCTCACTCACAAAGGCCCACATGCATCAATCTCGGCTTTTGCGATTTCTAAATTGCGATAAAAAGCGATTCGCAACTTAGAAATCGCAAAAGCCTATGCATGATTATTTTTTAAATATTTATGCAATTCGGTAGAAATCGCTATTTCTACCGAATCGCATAAAAAATGCGATTTTGAAATTGCGAATTCGCAATTCCCATTCATTCCTATGGGCCAAAAGGCCCATAGGAATGAATAGGAATTGCGAATTCGCAATTTCAAAATCGCAAATCCTGATTGCATTTCAAGGATGGTGAGGGGGGTTCAAATGAACCCCCCCTGCACCCCTGAAATGTATTTATCGCATCATGTTGCACACACACATGTCCTAAGGACATGTGTGTCCGTAACATGAATGCTTTTAAAATGCGTTTTCTGTGTTAATTACACTTTTTGCAAATTTACCGAGTAGTTCAACTACTCTGTAAATTTGTCCCTCTAATTGCGAATTCGCAATTTCAAAAGTATTCATGCATTGCTTTTAAGAAATCGCAAATTTGCGATTTCTTAAAAGCAATCGCATTTTTGGAAATCGCAAAAATGTTGCGATTTCTAAAAATGCTTGATGCATTCCAAAAAGCATTTTTGGAATCGCAAACGGCCGATTTTAAGGAATCGCACCGTTTGCGACTCCAAAAATGCTTGATGCATGTGGGCCATAGATCGATGTCCAAGTCCAATTACATCAGAGAGACGACTCGAGTCCAGTGAAGAAGAGCGGTCGGACACTGACAGTGAGTCTGAGTGACAACGACGTTCTGCTGGCCCTGCGCGCACGAGGAGACAGAGAGGCCCAATTAGTGGAAACGTAAACGTCACGGCGCGCACCGGCGCACGTCCCCCAAATCCAGGGCCAATTAGTCAACCCACCCACGCGCCGGCATCCAATTAATGATTGCCTGTATTTCGGCGCGGTGGCCCAGCCAATCCTGGTGCTGCATAAGCACCAGGATTGGCTAGGGGGTCACACAGTCTACTCGCCCTGGCGCATTCTTACACAACGGGGCCCAGCCAAAGACACCCCCCCCCCCCCCCCCTTGACGGCTAACGGTCGCTAACCTGGCTAAAGCGCATGCGCTGGCAAGTTTCCTACAGAATTCCTCATGCGCAGTCGAGTCAGACAGACTGTGACCTCACGTTCACGTTGTTGACTTGTAAACCAGCCCCACCCCCTGCGCACTCCCTATTGTATCGGGTCTGTCCCGGTCGGAACACTCGAACACTCGAGTCAATTGAATTGAAGCACCGCTGTGTGTATTTTATTTATTAGGTGTTTAGCTCTCTGCTGCAGCAGCCGCAGGTGCGTCCAGGCTTAGAGGGGCTACGCCCCTACGCCCCAATGGACGCACCGCTGCTGTTCCCTATGAGTATTTGCTTTTTCCTGAATTAAACCTCAAATAAACATGTTTATCCATTGTTTGAATTAAATAACGTTATAAGCTGTAACTGGTCAGTAAAAAAGGCTAAACGTACTAAAAATTGGTATGTTTTGCGATTTCTAGCCACACCCCTGACTCCGCCCACTGATCCAATCTTCGGTTATTCCCGCCCCCTGATTCTCCACCCACAGTTCCCCTACTTTTTATTCCCCACTTCGACCACTGGAGGCGCGTCTCACAACAGTGAGACAAGAAAAAAACAGGAGGTGTGTGGGGGCTGGGGACTATTTATAGTCCTCACGTGAAAAATCATGTGGGTATTGGTGTCTGGTGAGGCAGGGATGCCTAATTTTGTAAGGAAGGGAAGCGAGGGAGGGACGATGAGGTACTGGGTTTGCCAGCTCTTCTTTTTCAGATTATTTTAAGCGGAAGCAGATCCCAGAGGCGGCAGATTGGTCCAAGGATTCTTCCTTAGGGCTGTGACTGCATGTTGTACGCTCCCATAAACGCGTCCCCACCTAAAACGTTTTACATTAGCCCCAGCCAGTAACAACTGCGTCCGGTACCCTCGGACCCTACAATTACAGGCCTCCAGGCGCTGTGCGTCCGGTTATCCAATGTCACCCTAGAGGCGAAGAATGCAGTCCGGTCCGGTGTGACCGGTACTTGAGTCACCTGCCCCGGCGTCCAGCGCCTGTTGCCATGGCGATGCGATGCTGCAAACCTCCCTGATGCCCCGGGCGGGCACACGAGCTGGTGCTGAGCGGGAGCTCCCGCGCAGTGCGCGCGCCAGGGCTGGTGCACGGCGAAGTGCCATTCGCGTTTCTATATGGGGCGGCATGGTGACTTGTAATAGCTTGTTTAACACGCGGGTAATATTGAGGTCAGAAAAGGAACATTTCGTGACTGGGCAACGAGGCCTCGTTAGTTACCATCAGCATGCACGGCTACACAAGGCATTTAGGGCCAGATGTAGGTAAGTAACATTTACCGAATCTTAATTACCGAATTTTACCGATTCGGTAATTAAGATTCGGTAAATGTGAGGGGTTGGTATGTAGGGAATCCAGATGTTCCCTTTTACCGAATCAGTAAAATTCGGTATTTACCGATTCGGTAAATACCGAATTTCACAAGGGTGCAGGGGGTGTCACTTTGACACCCCCTGGCACCCCCTAAACAGGATTGGGTGCCATGTGGCAGGCATACAAGCCCTAGGGGCAGGTCTGCCTGTCATATGGCACAGGTGTGCATGCACACATGTGCATGCACACCAGAATCGGTATTTTACCATCAAATAGTATTTGATGGTAAAATACCGATTCTGTAATGCTTGTGGGACTCAGAAGAGTCCCACGTACATATCAATTTTACCGAATCGGAAAAAATACCGATTCGGTATTTTACAGAATCGGTAAATTTACCGATCGGTAAATTTACCGATTCTGTAAAATACAGGGCCCTACATCTCAAATTGCATTTACCGGTCGGTAACGGCCGAATTCGGCCGTTACCGACCGGTAAATGCCTACCTACATCTGGCCCCTAGTGCGGACCTCTTTTAATGGCGAGGTTATCTCTAATTAGTAGATTAAAAAAATTAAATTGGTCCATTCAGTGCGGTAATGGGACACACCTGGCGTGCTATAAACATAAACACAATTATTCCCCGAGGCACAGGGAGCAACAGTATCCCAAAGAATGGCCCCAGCGGGACCAGTGGAATGGCGTGCGAGCGGCGTTTTACGCACACGTGTTGTGCACACTTTTTAAACACATTTTAACGGCTGGGTGGGGCTGGTGCATCGTGAAGTTGGGGAACCATGTTCGAGTCTGGCGGGAGCGAGGCTCAAACATCCTGTTATTCTGGGCAAATCACTTATTCTTCCCCGTGCCTAAAAAAATTACATGTGTCCACCTTTAATGCAAATGGTGTTCATGCAAAGCGCTCCGATGACCTCGGGTTCGCGCTATATAAAACGACTGCAAAACAAAAAACAGCCTTAGCCTGGCGTTTAGGTAGCAGCCAAATGCATTCTGGTACTTGTGCGTAGCACGAGGGACTATTGGTAGCATTCTGTGGGGTGTTGTCTTGCCAGAGATGGACTTGTTTGCCACAAGCCCCCATTTATACTGCTAAAGAAGCCGTGGCGGCGGCAATGGCATGTATTATGCCGAGGATAGGACACAATGGGCTGAAAGGAGTGCCCCGGCGTATCTGGTGCGGGGATGGTGTAGCTCATGATAGCCTAATGTGTTGACCACGGTTGGAGACGGAGCTTTATCTCTCCCTCCCAGGGCGGGTACCCGAGGTATGACGCTGGAGTCGGCGCCAATGCAGGGGGCAACGTGGATGGACGCCTGTGCTAGGAAGGGCAGACGACTGACTCCACGTCACCACGTGCACAGACAACCATCCCAGGGCGAATTCGTTTCTAAACAAACCCCTTACCCTTATCTTGCAATTTAGTCTAACTTTTCACTCAGGGAATCAAGACCACATTAAAAGAATGCACGTGCTTAAATGAAATAAAAGCCCTGGGGAGTGGGGCGCTGCTTTCTTGGTGAGATGATGGGCGAGAGGATGTGAGAAGGTGGTAACCCTGTTCGAGTTTCGGCGTCTGCTCAACATCCTGTGATTCCGGGCAAGTCAATCAATCTCCCTGTACCTTCCAAAACAATTATTTGCACGCAATAGTTCTCGCATTTGCGAAAGTTTGAGCTATTGGCATTGTAAACGACGATGCCTTTTATTTATGTTTTGAAAATGTGCAAGGGTGCGTAAACATGCACTTTGTGCTTCTAGTCATTGCTTTAAATCAGTAAAGTAACTGCACCTCTTTTACTGCTAGCCTTGATTCTTGTAAGCAAGGACTATGCGCACAAAGTGCATGTTTAGCACCACTTGATGGTTTCCAAAACACTTGAATAAAAGGCATTGTCATTTACAATACCGATAGCTCAAACTCTTGCAAACGCTTGTTAGTACTCCTCTCGCTCCACTAGTGAATGTCCTGTGAAGTTCACAATGTATCTGTAGTATTGTTGCTTTGGTGCACTGGTACACCAAACTAAAACAGAAGCAATGTTCACAGTTTGACTCGTCTCATGGTCAGACCAGGGTGAGTCTTCCGAAGCTTTCAGGAGGGCCGATGGGCCAACACTAGACGCCTCTACAAGGCCTTCTGACAACTAGGCAGTGCCAAACACAACACACACAGAGGAAGGGGGGCACAGGTACCAAGGTATACAGACACCAGCTGGCTTGAAAATAGATGCATGGATACCCCACAGACCACAAAACATCTATTGGGCTTTGCAATGGGTCCACAGAGAGTATGATACAGGCAGTCAGGTCAACCGCAGATAAGTACACCTAGAGAAGAACAACCAGTTTGTGCAGGCACTGTGTATGTCATCTAAGTAACACCACCCTGCACATGTCTTACGTGCACCCACTTATCACTTCTCGCAGAACATAACGTGTATTTATAAATCACACGTTCACCCAAGGGTATCTTAATGTTCAATAACAGATGTTTATTGTTACCCAACTCAATGCTACCCATTTTCTAGCCCTCAGAAGGATGAAAGGCTGAGTGGACCTGCGGGGATCCCAAACTGTGACCATGAGGTCGAGCACAGGCCCCTACAATGGACGCATCGGTCCACTAAGCCACCAGACCTGGCACAGCCGGCACACACAAGAACAGCGGACGGAAAAGTGGTATCTCTAATACAGGACACTGTATAGCTCTTACAGGTGAAGGCCTGGTACAGGATACATTTTGGGTTCATATTTTGGTGTCCATCACATGGTCACGTAGCACCATCGTTGAACCCCTAGATTGTCAAATTCTAAGACACAGGTCTTGCTCAGGGTGGCACATATTTCATGTCCAAGGATTCTAAGCCCACTCTCCTACAATCTAACACCAGAGGCCCCAAAGAGTTCATTTTAACTCGCATCTTCTAGGATGCAATCCAGCTAGCACAAATGAACAAGCACGATTAGTCTAGAGAAAACACTCGGACACTAAATGCTGCAAACATTATGTACACACAACAGGTCACTGCAAAAAGGGCTCCTAAATACTTCATTTGCACAGGCTCAGCTGCAGTCATGCAGAGCACGATGCAAAAAAACCAATCCAAATCAGCTCCAACAGGCGTAGCATCACAATCCACACAGAAATTAGAGGCAGCAATGTCACCCAAAGATCTTAGCAAGGGCAACAGGAAGGTTTTGGGTACGAGGCAGCGATCATCACCTCCAACACAGTTGAGATTTACATCAAAATCCCCGTCACAAGAGCAGAAATACTCCCGCCAGCTTCCAAACCCACACCTGTGACTGCCCCTGGGAGAAGGGGTCCTGACTCAGCACCACCTTGCAATATGAGACTGGACCCTGTCAATGGTCCATGACATGGAGTTCATGTGCTATACCTCACTCCTCCCACGTGCTGAGTGACCCTCATGCTAGACTATAAGCACTTAAAAGCCAAGGTGCACCCACTGTACCTCCTTAGGCTACAGAGTGGATACGAAAACGTCAAATCACTCCACAGCACTGGCAAAGGTGAAAGACATTTCCGGCGGCAGCCCGGGTCCTTCCCCTGGACATGACCACGCAAACCCATATAAGGAGCCACCATATACTACTGAAGTCAGTTTTCACACTTTTCCTATGCCTTCAAGTACCAGAACCCACTTGGGACCCAGAGGCGGATCCTCCATGGGGGCGTTTGGGCGCCGCCCCACTGCTTTCTCGCAGTGCGAGAAGGCAGAAACAAATTGTAGAGAACTACCATTTATTTCTGTCCTCTCGCACGCGAGAAAGATGAAGTTCCTCCTGGTTGCGAGAGTGGGAGGGGTTACTCGAGGGCAGGGGGGAGTGGCTTTCGCACTGTTGTAAATACTCTCTGTTTGGGCAGCCTCACAGAGGCTGTCCAAACAGACAGTATTAACTGTATTAAGAAAGCCGCTCCCCCCTGCCCTCGAGTAACCCCTCCCACTCTCCCTGCTCTCTGTATGCTGCAGCATACAGAGAAATCACGTGGTGTTGGGGAAGCCGGCCGAACCAATCGCAGCGCTGTGCTGTGGTGGAGGCAGGCTGCCTGCAGCCTTCCTGCGTGAGTCGTGACGACGAGGAATTCGAAAGTGAGAACTGGACGGCGTCGGCGGGAATCTGGGGAGTCTCGGAGTCGGTGAAGGCGGAAAGTAGGTAAGTTTGACATTTAAATTGTATGCTATTCTATTTTATTTATCCCGCTTCCCCACCACCCATAATGCGGAAATCCAGCAAGGCCACGGCCGCCTCGCTAAGGCGGTAATGATCAAAGAACGACTTGTGAGATGCAGAAGGAATGATTCCCGCATGGAAAACGCCTCGGAAAATCCCCTGTGTGTTGACAAATAAATCCCTGTCGATACCAATCAATCTTCTAGAGTAGCGCACAAAGTAGCGCCTGCATGTGTGCCCCAGTTAACCCTGCTATATTGCCAAAAGTGTACACACATTTCGGCTGTGGCATTTCAAGCTTCATCTACACTCTCCTGTCAGTGTAAGCTTCAACCACACTCTCCTTTCAGTGCAAGCTTCAGCAACAGTGCTCTGCTGGTGCAAGCTGCACGCTCGCCTCCCAGTGCCCTCATGTCTTGTGTAATGTTTTGGTGACGTTTGGGGGCTGCAGGGCAGTCTCCTCGAGGGAGAAAATAGATTGATATATTCGCTAGGTATTTAAATGAAATGAAACTACTTTTCGCATGGTTTAGAATTCTGAGGCTGTGCTTTAAATAAACGCACGGAGAGAGCTCCATTTGTTTAATATTATGAACTTGCCTGCGCTTTCCTTTATGATGGTGGTTTAACAGCAGCACTGACCATATGTCCACTCGAGTTTGCAGGGGGGGGTGGGGGGGTCGGGCACGTGCGCTACGCCCCGCCACTTTCAAATGTCACCAGCCGCCACTGTTGGGACCTTCTTAGCAAAGTCTGCCAGAGCACTCCTCTGAACAGAAGGTGGAGGAGCGGTGATGAATCTGCAGGCAGATAGAGTATCCACCAGAAAGATTGTTACCGATGTACCACAAGATTCCTCACTTCACTCAGTGCCCGCGCAGGACAAAAAGGTGGTGGTTCGGAGGAGAGGCTCTCATGAAAGTGTTTTGCAACATTGATCTGGCAAATGGCCTCCTCTGCGCACTTTGCAGTCAAGTGAGTAGTGAAAGAGAGGACTGAAGCCAACATCACAGCCGGCCAGGTGTCAAGAACTGAACGTCCCTGCATAGCACCAAGGAAGAGGCTTACGCTCTGGTGGAATAAGCAAAACTTCCCTTCAGCATTAGCTGATATCTCTGTACGGCAGGCGCTCCCTGGCAAAATTATGCAGTTAGTGATGATTTCTTCACTTCTGGATCAAAAGGGCGGGACCGCTTCCGTCAGTCCTCTTCTGATGCTAATGCTGAAGTAGAGTTTTGAAGTACAGAGGACCGCCATTGAGCATATCCTCCTGGAATTGCTAGGTCCACGCCTTCATTAGGGAACCCGGCTGGGTTTCCTAGTGAGTAATTTCCTTTTCACCAACACACGGTTTGCACGCACATCACAAATAGTGCACCAATTCTAAATTCAGATGTCCCCCACATCGTAGGTCTTGAAGAGACCCTACATCCATATTAGGGTAGAAACGCCGTCGACAATTGAGAAAAGCGAACCATTGAAACTTGCCCTCTATCATTATATAGATGTTATGCATTTGGAAAATAGGAAGTGGTCGCTTTTGTAAACAACAACTTTTTTTGAAACCCTGCACATACTGTCTCACAAACGTTATTTTATGCTTTGGTTCATATTTTCACTTGGGACACCTCACACAACTGTGAATATTTGTTACTATATGTATGAAATTATTCACCATAATTTAATTTTCATTACAATTATTGAACAACAGAATCAGTGTGTCTGTGTTTCTTTCTGTCTGACACCGCATATAACTCCTGACTATATATACGATTTTCGCGTTGTCTTTCAAATCATTATTAAGTATCTATTCCACAGGAACCACTGTTTTTCCTAAAATACTTAATTTCCCTGGTTCCGTCGTGAGTAGGGTTCCCTTGTCTTTCTTTTACGGTTGGTGGATACAAGACACAAAGCGTGACATAACGTGTGACCAATGGCCAGAGTAGACTGCCGGAGTGGTGGAGGCTGTCCTTTGGTGAGCAGTTCAAGGAGGATTAGGCACAAGTTCTTAATTTGTGGAAGAATAAGCAGGATCGATTTGTGCCCTACATTACTGCATTGTCATCTTCCATGAAACACCAATTAATTAGTCTCATTCAACTCGTCTTTCTAGAACTGTTTGGTAACTTTAGCATTTTAAAGTTGATACAGCCAGTAACATTGGTAAACAAGCAGGGAAAAGAGGGCAAAAAGGGGCTGCAGAATGTAGCAGGACGAAGAAAGCGTTTAAGAGCTCAACAAATAAAACTATTCCTTCTGCAGGCAGCGCAGTCTCAATATGGTTGTTAAAATTAGCTTCGAGTTACCAGGGGTGTAGGTCCAGGTAGGGAGGGCGAGTGTTTGGGGTGTTACACCCGCCCTAAAAATGCATTATGTAGTAACTAGTTGGGTGCAAGTGCTTTCAGTAGGGTAATGTGAAGTGTCTGTCTGATTTCACCTGGAATTTTTACATGCCCACACTGACAAAAACACGCAGACTCTCTCCCGTCAATGTATTGAAGGCCTTAACAAAAGTGGATTAGTTTAAAAAAAGATTGTGTTTTAAGTACCCCTAATAAAACTGCACTCCTCTCTCTTTCCACTGCCCTTAAGCCCCCTCACATAATGTTTTTTATCAAAATGTCCCAGCTAAGCCCCTGCTGGTTACAGCGACCATGGGCAACTTTTCTGCGCCCTCGTCCAGTTTGCATGTCTGCTCGTCTCCTTTTAATAATTACCTACTTGCTTTATCAACGGGGGCCTTGGGGAACTGTGCGATTTAAAGCAAAGACAAATCAAAGAAAACATGGAAGAAAATTATGGGAAAGTAAAGTAAACAGTGCGTGGGTTCAGAAACCCAGCGGAAACCAGAAGCAGAGCAAACCACCAGCAAAAAACACGTTACAGATGGCGTAGGCTGCTGACACCAAAAAGTGTTGGAATCTAATCCAGCGGTCTGCAGGGATAATGTAGTACTACACTGGAGTGTTAAATGGGGTTGCAAAAAGTGGTCCAACATCATGCATTACTCCATTAAAAACTAGGCCTAAACACACCAAATAAAACAAGAAAGCAGGCTCTGCCGTGGGCAGATCGCTTCAAGCGAAACAAAAATAAATAACAAAACTCAGCCACTCCCAGCCAAACATACTGACGCCTATGCCCAGCAATATTTGGAGAGAGGATGTGGCGTAACATCCAAAGCTGCCAACTTTGGAACTGGGAAACCAAGTTCGAGTCTCGGCGTCTCGGCTTAGGTGCTCAACATGCCTGTTAAACAAATCATTTGTTAACAAAATAAAATAATGGCGAAACAGACACAAAATGACAACTGTAGAATGCAGATAGAAGTAAGTTTAATGGGAGAACGCGTACAGGAATAAAAGCCGCCATTTATAAAACACAAGCAAAAAACAAATAAAAGTGCACTTACACAAACCTACATACACAAAAGGGCAAGCCTACAAGTAATAGGGGCATGCTCCATGAGTGGGGTGACATACACAAAGGAGAGACATATAACCCATCTTGATCACTGAGAAGCAAGACTTTGTAAAGGACACGCAAAGCACCAAATTAAAAGCAGACCTTGTTCCCTAGATCCAAATGTGGCTGCTCCAAGTCAAGGAGGCCTCACAACAAGGTCTATGCGAACACACTGCCACCCCAAACCTGTTTCACCACTAAGCCCTGAAGGACACTGGGGCTGAGGTGAGAATACCTGGCCACCAGCAAGGCCCCTGCATCAACCCTTCCTATCCACCTGAGTGTGATGTGCTGGTTCATCTGGGATGGTTCAGGGTAAAGAATCTGCTTTTCAGCTGGGGTGGGCGGGATTCAAGGGAGCGGGAGGACGAGGTGACACTGGCCCTACGGCCAGATCACCACCTGGCCCCCAGAGAGGTCATGTCCCACTCACTTCCTCCCAAGCCCACCATAGTCTCAGGGTGATGGCTTGTCAGGGGAAAGAAAGACGCAAAGGACAACACTTCTGGGCTTGCCTTGGAGGTGGGGGGGCATAGGGAGTTGAAGAGAAGATTGCCCAATGACCACATCACATGTCCCTCCATCTCGCAGCAATGGTGCTTTACTTTTTCCAACCCCGCCTAAGTTTGACAGCATGTCAGCGGAGAAGGGACATTGGTTTTGGGGGTCTGTGCCGGCCCCACAAGAGAGAAGCTGAAGTCTGCCACGGCCAGAATAATACTGGCCAAGTGAGTCAAGCTCCTGTCCTTTGACAGCCAGTCAGCCCTACAGTGGCCCGGCAGGAGCTGGCGAAGACAGAAAGACTGTGGGCCAGTTGACAAAGGGCCTTAAAAACAAGCATTGGCATTGCCAATAGGTCTCACATGTGCAAGAGACGAGCTATTGGCAATGTGCTTTAGCCATGTTGTACACCAGTGTGGCTGATATTCAGCATGGCTAAAAGTAAGTGGTACGGAGTGGGGTGGGTTAGATTGATTGTGCTAGATTGGAGTAGATAGGCATAGAGTGGAGTGGGTGTAGAGTGGGATAGAATGGAGTGAGGTAGATTAGAGTAGGGGAGCTGGGTAGATTAGCCTGGTAGATTGGAGTGGGGTACATTGAATTGGGGATGATTGGGGTGGAGTAGATTTTAGTGGCATAGTTGGGAGTAGAGTAGATCGGGGTAGATTGGAGTAAAGTGGGGTAGGTTGGGGAGGAGTGAACTAGGTGGATTGGGGTAGATTGTAGTGCAAGTGGGTGGACTGGAGTGGAGTCAGGTAAATTGGAGTGGGGTATATTGGAGTGGATTATAGTAGAGTGGAATGGAATGGGGTAGATTGGGGTAGTTTGGAGTGGGCTACATTGGGGTAGAATGGAGTGGAGTAAATTGGAAGAGTTGGATAGATTGAAGTGGCCCGGGGTAAATTGGAGTGGGGTAGATTGGAGCGAAGTAGATTGGGATAGACTGGAGTGGGGTAGATTGGAGTGTGGGAGTGGGGTAGCTTGGGTTGGAGTGGAGTAGGGTAGATTGTAATGGAGTAGGGTAGATTGGAGTAGATGGGACTCGATTGGGTTAGATTGGGGAAGAGTGGAGTGCAGTGGATTGGGGTAGATTGAAGTGGAGTGGGATATATTGGAGTGGGGTAGATTGGAATTGAAAGAAGTAGACTGGAGTGGGGTAGATTAAGGTGGAATAGGGTAGATTGGAATGGGATAGATTGTGTGGATTATGGTAGGGTAGACTGGAGTGGAGTGAGGTAGATTGGAGTTGGAGTGAGATAGATAGGAGTGGGGTAGAGTGGAATAGGTTGGAGTGGAGTTGGATAGATTAGGATGGGGTAGGATAGATTGGAGTGGGGTAGATTGGGGTAGATTGGAATAGAGTAGTTTGGGGTGTAGTGGGGTATGGTAGATTGGAGAGGCATGGGGTGGATTTGGTGGAGTGGGTTACATTAGACTGTAGTGGGATAGATTTATGTGGCATGTGGTAGTATGGAGTGAAGTGGAGTGGGGTAGATTGGGTAGAGTAGAATGGAGTGTGGTAGGTTGGGATGGGCGGGGGTAGGTTGGGTGGATTGGAGTGGGTAGAGCGGAGGCAAGTGTGGTGGAGTGAGGTTGGATAGATTGGAGTGGAGTCGAGATTGGAGTGGAGTGCGATTGATTGGGAGAGTGAGGAAGGGTGTAGTGTAGTGGGGTAGATTAGGGTGGAGTGTAGTGGGGAAGATTAGGTGGATTGGAGTAGGTTAGATTGGAATGGAGTTGGGTAGATTTGAATGTAGTGGGATAGATTGAAGTGGGATGACTAGAGTGGGGTAGAAGAAGAGATTCTTGGAGGTAGCAAAGCCATTGCACCAGTGCACACACATGTCCGCTCCCGCTTCTGACTGTCGTCCCAGGATGTACCTTAGCGTGTCTTGGCAGTCTTCTTTTATTAAAGATGGACGCCAAATATGGAGTTCCAGTGTAGGTCCATTCACCTTGATGATACGAAGGGAAATGAGTCTCGTAGGGGAGGGTTAAGCAACAGCATAGATAAACCATGTCAGGAAAGATGACATACTGAAATAGATAGGTACATGTGGTTGGAAGGGAAGTGGCAACCTCTAATTGTACAGAAACTTACTCTGCATTCTTTGTGTTTCAGAGGTAAAGGAACAATTCCACTCGGCACAAATGAGAACTGTGGTGCAATACTACAGATACCAGATATGCAATGGACCACTCCATGCTGATAGATACCTACTGGCAGTACAGTGGATTTGCCTACACCCAGCCCGTCCCCAGATGGCGGGGTCTATGATTCCTCGTCACCATACACACCCTGACCCTGGTCATTCTGGAGAAGATCTGTCAGAGTTGTACCAACACCTGCTACAGAAGAAGAAAACTCTGTTGCATCAGGCTCAAGAGAAAAGAACTTCTAAATATCATGGCTTGGCTTACTTCAAAGACATTCCAGAAGAATTCAGACTGTTTTTTGACACACAACTATGTGCGGAAGGGTCCATACCCTTCTTCACCATGCAGGCAAAAGCAAATGCCCTCTGATTGCAAACAACCAGATGGGAAATGTTGAAAATTATGAACAGTACTTAGCTAAGCCTTAATGCAATCATGGAAGAACTAAGAGGTGTCCGCCTCATGGGGATGCAACATTAATACATGCTTCACTACCTGACCGCAATGCAGGAAGGGCCCAAAATTGGTGTGTCCTGTTACACATTTATCCCAGGCAATGACATGGACAAGAGGACTCTTGACATCCAATCATTGCACAGTTAACAAAGAGACAGGCATGTGGTGGGAGGTGCCTCAGAAAGAATGGTATAACAATTTGTTTTCCTGGCTCCCCCATTGGTTGACTGGTTTGTGTATGTTGATGCTGCCCATTCTAATATTCATATTGTTCTTGTGTGGTTTCTTACTTCTGTAACTAGACAAGTAGTAATAGCTCAAACTGAAGCACAACAAATCCCTAATAATGTCACTGTCATGAAGTATGGGGTAAATGATTTTGTTGAAAATTCAACTAGAGGGGGATGGGAAGGTTAATACTGATGTTGATGTACGTAACGATACATGTGTGCATAAAAACTAAATCGAATTACTGTTGTTGAGATCACCCGATATGACCTCTCCATCAACCCTGAGTCAGAAATACGTGGTTAGGCAGGTCCTGTAATCTCGGCCTGATGCAACCGATTGATAGATAACAGATGGGGGTGACACGTGATCCGCAGAAAAATGTGTGAACAGGAAAAACCCAGATTTATCCCACAGAGAGTCAGCGACACCACAATGGTCTGGGGAGATAGGCCCCAAGAAAGGGCACTTTGCCTGAGGGCCGCGTGTTCCCAAAACACCATAAAGTTAGATGCTACATGAAGGTAGTAACACTCAGCCAATCAGGACACAGCACACGCAGTGTTCATCCTCTCCCCGTGCTGGATATCTGGACCCATTACCCATTGGCACTTATTGTGTCCAGGCAAGGTCGAGACCAACCTTAATTTGTTATTAGGTGGGAGTAATTTATGACTCCATTACTAGGCCCAAATTCCTTTTCCTAAAAAGGATCTATGAACTGCTTTATGATGCTCCAAGAAATGTATATAATGGCACTCAAATCAATTAAACTTTGAGTCAGTCCTCAGACCCGTTTCTGTATGCTGTACTCCCGACCGCAGTGTTTAAAGAAACCAACTGTTCCTGTTTTACTGAAAGCCTCTTGTCTTTGTTTTTTTCACGGTATATTCACATTCGAGCAACGGTTCCCTAGGGTGCATTGGCAGAGAGTGCAGTGGTTTAGAGTAGAGTGGGATAGAGTAAAGTGGTGTAGAGTGGAATGGTGCAACGTAAAGAAGAGTGGAGCACCGTAGAGTGGAGTGTTGCAAAGTAAAGTAACATAGAATGCAGTGGTGCTGGGCAAATTTTTTCAGAGTGGAGTGAAGTGGCATGGCATGGCGCAGTGTAGAGTGTCGTGGAGTGATGAAGATTAGAGTGGAGTTGGGTAAAGTAGAGTATAACATATCTTAAATTTAAATGACCATTACATTTGCACATACAGATTTTTTTTAGGTAAATCTTTTTATTATTTTAAACAAAGAAAGAAAAGGACATATCGGGTGCCATAAATTCAATCATAATAATAAGGTGAACAGGTACGATTAACAGGATAGATGCGGATCGAAGGAAGAAATAACTGATACACCTACGCTAGTGATGATGAAGCAGCATTTGAAACAGTACAATCAACAACTCAATTTGAGCGCAAGCCCTCAGAGCCCGTTCCCCGGTAGAATCAGGATAGCAAAAGAATTCTGGCCCCCAGATACTGGAATATATTCAAAATCAGGATAATTCACAAATATTTACTTTAAAAAAAAAGAGAAGCCAATAAAAAGAAATGAAAGAAGAGAAACAGCGCGCAACTCCCCACCCCCCACCCTGCACCCCTGCATGTAGCTTATGCCAACCCCAACTAGCAGTGTGCCTGTCGCCCCATCTATTCTACAATAACTAATAAAATTAGTAAATAGAGGAGGGCCTTTATTCAGGCTCCCGGCCTCTCCCTCCCGCTAGATCTGAGCCACCCCTTGTTTACAGGATTATAAGCAAGCTATCAAACATACTAAAATCAGGGGATTCATTATTCGCCTATAACGTCTCTCGATCATTATAATGTGAGTCCCGCACCACCACCAAGCCGACAAAAGTCTTTGAACAATAAACTTTCCTCAGCCTTGGCCCGTTCGATCAGGCATACAAATATTTTCCAGCCAAACAGCAGCCATTTTAAAAAGTTCAAAGAACCAAAAGGAATCGTTTAGCTGCACACAGAGGCGAGCTAGAAACAACTGAACAAATACAAATCCATTGTCACTGAGTCTCATCCGTATCGATAAGAACTCCAGGCGTAGCTTCCAGTCCAGTTGCACAGAGTCCGGGAAGGGAAAAAGGGCCACCTTGTCAGACCACAGATGAGTCTTATCATGGGTCGTCAGGAGTATAACATGGCGCAGTTCTTCCACCGTCGGGGCTGACATTAAACATACTGGTTCATTCGGGGGTCCAAGTACGCGGACTTTGGCGATTTTATAATCCAGAACCTCCCGTATCACTCGTTTCTTGGGGTCGACATTAGAGCGTAGTGCGGATGTTGTGGGTGTCATGATTCCCATTGTACCATTCAATTGAGCGAAGACTGTTCTCAATTGTCCCAGTTCAAATGTAGCAACAATCAATTTATTCTCCAGGGCTTGGGCTCTCCCACCCAGGGAGGAATGTAGACCATCGACAGCCGCCATTAGATCTCCGATCGTAGGACCGACCCTGGGCAGTGACAAATCTTCTCCCTCAATAACATCAGACTTTCCCACTGCCAAAGAACCCTTAAACAGGATATTTCGTCCCAAGTCACCTGTTCGGTCTTTTACCATCCCATCGTAGGAGTGGGGCCGGAAAGTACACATGTCGGTACCGGGCGCCATGTCGTTCTACTCGTTCACGGTCTATCCCTCGAGTTTGTAGAGATAGACCTAGTCGATCTGTAGAATTATGACCCACTTGTTAACCCATCGATGAACAAGGATAGTTCTGAGTGGCCTTCTGGTGAGCGCTCGCTTCTATTGGGGCATGTTACAAACAATTTTGGAGTCGATCACACTCCGGGGCTTCGACAATTAGAAACGACGCAGATCTGTTGTGGCAAGGTGCTCCACTCACGCCGTTTATCAGTCCGGATGCTCACCGCAGAGCTCGGGCAAAGTTTCTTCTCTCTGCCAGATGACCGGCCCTTCCCGGACTTAAATGGCCGATGTTATTCAACTAGTAGCCGGCTGCTCTCCTACTCGAGGCCCCGGCTCCAAAGCTGATGTAGGCCGCAAATTAAAGGCGATGTTTCTCCGGCGTCGTAGCCGGTGGATCACTGGGGATCACACGATCAGGCATCATTTTGACTCATCTATGCGGGAGCGTTACATAGGCACAGGATAAGTAGCAGGATCTTATAGCTGGATGAGGAGGTCTACAGAGCCGGGAGCCTAAGCGGCCATCTTGGTCGCCAGCTTGGCTCCTCCCTGCACATACAGTTTTACTGATAAAACTATACAGCGCACTAAAAATAATGTGTGAAACTGTCATCATCTATTGTATTGATTTTTTTAGGGGGATCCTATTCAAAAATTTGTTTCCCCACCACACTTCAGAATTCCCTAAAAATGTGCTTCATTTGTGCTTCCCATATTCTAAAATATCTGCACAGTTCATTTACAGACATAAACATTTTGTTATGTGCTAGAAAAAAAGAACATTGTTCAGTGTTCGGTCCAGTACACCACCAGTAACCAGCATAATTACCACAGAAATCCCATCACTTTGAAGTCAGAGAAAGAAAAGTAAACACGAGCTTGACATTTGATTTCTGTCTTTGAATGCACAGCAAATGTGACCAGCTAACAAGATGTAAAGGCCTGCTTGTAGAAATTAAGCACTGGCGGAAGGATACCATGAATAGACTATCGGCCATGGAAGGGACAGACTCAAGCTGGACAGCCTAAAACAAATAAAGCCAGGAAATAGAAAGCAAGCAAGATATGAATACCAAAACAAAAAGCCAATGATAAGCAATGGGCAGAATGCGTTCTACGTGAAGCTTTCTGAATGTCCCTAAGATGTCGTTAGCAATCCAGAATGCACTCTCTGGTAGGCTTTGACTTAAAGGTGGACTCTGTGTGACAAATTGTATATTTGTAGAAATCTTAGGCAAAACTAAACATAATTCAAAGACATTCAAACAGGAGAGTATCATGTCCTCCCAGGGAATAAGTGGGACCGCTGGAGTCCCACGTGGACCCACCACTTTTGGCCCGTAAAAATGGATAAAACTTGCTAAGACTTAATGACAACTTTACAGCGGGTTGGAGATTTTCCTGCAAATGGCATTTGCCAAACGTTGTGGCATATGGAGAATCACAAAGTGCTCTGAAACAGTCACATTAAAATGGAATACATTTTAAATGTAATTTCCACCAGAGTTATTTGAGAAAATTGGGGCTAGTGACACATTTTCAAGTACAATGGTCAGTAAAAATGATGAACACTTGAGTGAATTCAAAGACAATTCTATAGGCCAGCGAGTAGTATTTTAAGGAATCACAGAGTAAAATGTATGTTTTAAAACAATTTTTAGCAAAAAGCATCAGTGAACAGAGGATATGGTTCAATATCAGTTCTGATCTTGATAGATAAGAATATTTGGAATTGATACACATTTGTACCAGCTCCTCGCTGCTTGTGCCAATGTATTTGATAACACCCAATCAGCGACTGTATGAAGGATATGCTTTCATGGTTACCCCCACTTTTTGCTTGGTATCAGTATGTTTTTGACCTAGTTTGACTAGGATCTTGCTAATCAGGACCCCAGGCACTGTGCTTCCCCAATAAATTGACCATAGTAAGTAATTTTAAACATCCACAATTGGCTACTGGTGTACCCTTGTAAGGCCCTAGTATATGGCACTATGGTACCCAGGGCATGGGTACAGCAGGGGTCTCCCATGGGTTGCAGCATCTATTATGCCACCCAAAGGAGTCCACTTTAAGTGTGACGAGCTGCGGGTCCTCCATTAGGGTGGAGGAGCATCGCTGCACTGCTTTCTCGCAGTGCCTGAAGCAGAAACATAAAATGGTATTTTAAATACCATTTTATGTTTCTGCTTCTCGCAGTGCGAGAAAGCAGAAGCGTGTGCCTGGTTGTGGGCTTCGGGGAGGAGTGAGCAGAAGGGCATGCCTGGTTGGGGGCTTTGGGGACGAGTGAGCAGAAGGGCATGCCTGGTTGGGGGATTTGGGGACGAGTGAGCAGAAGGGCATGCCTGGTTGGGGGATTTGGGGACGAGTGAGCAGAAGGGCATGGCTGGTTGTGGGTGGGCGGGTCGGGGAGGAGTGACTTGCCCAATGCTGTGGGCCCTGACTGTTTGGTCGGCCCTCTGGAGACGACCAAACCAGTCATGCGCACTCTGCCTTTTCTCTATGTAGGCTGCATGCAGTCTACATAGAGAAGATGGCCTCCCCATAGGTGCCCGGCTGGGCGCCATCCCCACCAATCACCATGCTGCCATTGCAGCATTTTGATTGACTTAGAGAAGGGAGGCTGCCTGTGGCTGCTTCCTGTTGGAAAAATGCAGAACTCGGCCAGGAGCTGAGGCGGCGCGGGACCCGGTAAGGTATGTTTATAAAAAATGTAATCACCCCCCGCCACCCTACCACGAACCTGCTCCTACCTCGAGTCAGCTGCTCTGGCCACTGCGCCACACCTCCCTCCTTAAAATACAATTATCATGGCCATTCTCTTTCCTTTTGCTGCCCAGACAGATTGTGCCATGAGGCCCCAGAATCATCCCAATGCCCATGTCCCTGACACATTGCCCTGGCAGTCCTGAGTGGCCATGTGCAAGAGCAGGGACAGTCTGGATCTCAGCAGTCCTATAGCAATCTGAGAGCAACACTGCTTCTGTAAAGATGCCCTTTCCATGCATTTACTACGCCTTTTTGTGGTGGAATTAAATTACGTTAGTAGTATAGTGCACAGGTAAGAAGTAGAATTAAAACAGGATTATTGTGATGTGAGATGGTACTTGTATTTTGTACATTTCATTAAACAGGGACTCGGAGGAAGGGAGACCCAGAAGACTTTAGACAAGTTGGCTAGAGTTTCTATCTGTGAAAAGAGTAGGCTTTATTCGTTTTATGTGTCCTGTCTTTTAGAAGACAGTGCATCAGCGTGCCGGTGACAGTCACATTGGGAATAGCAACTTCGTAACACATCTTTCTAAATTCCATGTGGCTGTCAGTGGCTCATATGTTTGTTGAGGTGGTATTCCAATATTTGTTAGCCTGCACAGAGAAAGTATTGCCATTGACTGGTTTATTTTTTGTAGCATAAAATGGTGAGTAGGAGACCAGACTGGAATGTAAATTCTCATGATTTTCATCTGGAGGAATTCAGGACCTTTGTGGTTTGTAGGCTTGTGAGTGATACCTAGTAGTGATGAAAAAATATCCTGAAAGCTTATTTTTAAATTTATTTAAACACTAATGTTTCCCTAGAAGAACTAAAACTCTGATTGGAAGGCAGTTGGAAACAGATTTATCTGTATGTTGGTCTGTTGATCTTTGGGATCAAATATTGACTAAGAGTCGTAAGACTTTCAAAGCCACATACCTACTGAAACATTATTTTTCATGTATAAATGATTAAGTACGCCAGTTAAGTTAAATACAATTTCTGTACTGCTAGCTATTTATGTTGGTTATGTCTTGAAAAGAACAAGGACTTATATAATATGTTGTTACATTTTGATACCTAAAAGCGTCTAAAGTGAAATACATTCTTTAAGTGAACTTGTCTCTCACTTTCGAAAATTTAGTTTGGGGTTTTCTTTTTGCTTTTGGAGAAAACTAACATTAACAACTATAAAATGTTAGAGCTCTTTGCTTCTATTGCGTTTTAGCAAATCACCTCAAGTTGGAACGAATTTTATAAACTGTTATATATATCCTGGTGAAATGGTGCGTATGAAAATCACAGAATAGATAGAGCATATATTTCTCTCAAACTTTCATTTGAAGAAATATCTTTTGATTACCACTAACCATTTTTTTAATCAGCAAAATCTACCCGTATTCATCCCTCTTGCTCTCAATATCATGTTTTCGAGCCTACATGAAATAATGTATTCATACTCTAACATTTGGTATATTTCTATTAAGATTCTTTCAATTCTTTCCCAATGACACATAATAGATGGATAGAATTTTCCATTTAAAACTCTTTATATTTCATCCTATTTTCACTTCTCCTGTTTATGCCTTTATCTCTTTCTCCCTGTGTTCTATTTATTTTTTTCTTTTACAACATTTAGGGCCAGATGTAGGTAATCCCAGATTACCGATTCTTAAATACCGAATCATACGTATTCGGTATTTAAGAACTGGCAAATGGGATGTAGGTAATTTTACCGAAAAAAAATTACCGCATCGGTAAGTTTCGGTAATTACCGATTCGGTAATTGGGGAAAAAATCGAAGGGTGGCATGGTGTCACTTTGACACCCTGTTGCACCCCTCAATTGTGCATGGGTTATTTACCACCATTATTGGGCGACCTACATCTGGCCTCTATTCTGTTAAGAAAGATTTTTTTTTATAGTTTGTAATAATTTTGTTTATAAAAACGTTATGGGTTGTTTTTGATATAAATGATGTATTGTCATTAACAGCTGATTCCAGAAGTGACATGTACTCTGTTGTCTGTGACGCCCTTTCCTACCACCCCTCCCATTGTTCGTGTTGGCCAACCTCACCTGCTAAAAGAAAGAAAAAACAATGATGCGGCCCGTTTTTTTCTAGCTTTACTGTTAGCCATGCTTCACAGCCTCACTGCGGTTCAACGTGGCTAAAAGACATTGGCAAAGCCAATAGCTTTTCAGAGGCAAGATCTATGGGCGTCGCCATAGCTTCTTTCTATTGATTTCGCTGACATTGATGACCACCATCTTGTCTGCAGCAAGCACAAATGCATGCAGAGTCCCACCTGGCCAAACACTTACGGGACATGTCTTTACAAGTTCAAATCTGTCCTGAATTGCAAATGTGGGCCACTTTTTTACCTATCTGATTCGCTAACAGGGGGCACTTTTTTTTGGTGAACAGGTCTAATTTCGATTCCAGCCCGACCCCGGGAACAGCTACTGACGTAACGATGACCCTATTATGGGCCCTGTCTGTTTGGAGTGCTCTGCGTGATATCGGTCCCGATAAAGGGATGCTCGGGGGCTTTTGAAATATTTGTCATTCATTTTTGACATCTGAGTTGGCACATTCCTGGGAGGGTATGCTTATCTTCCAGGTTATGTCACCCTTCCCTAACCCCCCATTAGGAACTGGTCTATGTTACTTTAAGGACCCCTACATGTTTTGAGGATATGCTAAACACAAGATTGAGTGTGGAGCATGCATGTGCACGCGGAAGTACACTTGGAAAGCTTTTTTTGATGATTCGGTGCAATGCTGCTTTCTGAACTTGTGGTCAGGATCATATAAAGTGAAGAAGAGTTGGAGTGAGCAAACAACATTGACAGCCGCCGGGGATAATTCCAATGTCTGTTTCCCTATATATACTTGCAATGGCTGCTCATTATATTCAGTTCACACAAAACGTCAGAATCAAGCTCACTCCATACAGGAGAGCATTCAGCAAGACCAAAGCCCGAGAGAAGTCAACGAATGCGAACACCAGGGGGAAGATACCATGCAGCACTGCCTTGCAGGACATGGAGGCAAGGACTTTGTGCACATCCTTCTACGAAAACCAGTCGGCAGCAAAAGAACTTGATCAGTGATCCCTTTCTGGAAGTCATCAAGAAGCTTTACCAGAGGACTTAACATTGTCCCATTGAACAATGAATTGGACGGCAAGCATGGCGGACGTAGCCTAGTTGAGCTCCGTCCCCGCCAGCCGACTATCCGCCGATATAACCTTCTTTCCCCCATCTCACTGCGGCCCCGAGGGCTGTACCTGCTGCGGGGGCTGCGGATCTCACCTCGGCTCGCTTTGGGCCGGTCCGGAGCCCCTGGGAACGAGCAGAGGCAGACGGACACGGAGCGGCCTGGCGGCCACGGAGAGCCAGGGTGCTCGAGTTCCGCGGCTCGGAGTGACATCCTGAGGAGGTGGCCGGAGCTCGGTTGACGGGCGGCAGACCGGTGGCGGCTGGGAACTGCGCCTGGCTTGGGGCATCTGGGAGAGGCATCGGCTTGCCATCGGAGGGCACTGGTCTCACTCGGCGGCCCTGCAGGAGGCGGCTGAGTACCGCGGCCCGCTTGGTTAACGGACATCACGCAGGTGGAGCAGAACAGCCAGGCGAGTGCCCCCCTCCCTCTGTGTGGGCCCCGGGTGGTGAGGTGCATGATCCTGGAGCGGTGGTGACCAGGGGGGCCCGGCGGCAGTGCAGAGGCCTTGAGGGACAGAGGCGGACGGACGCGGAGCGGCCTAGGCGGCCTCAGAGAGCCGGGGTGCTCGAGTTTCGCGACCCGGAGAGACACCATGCGGAGGCGGCCGGAGCTCGATTGACGGGTTGGTGACCGGTGACAGCTGGGGACCGCACCTGGCATTGGGCGTCTGGGAGAGGCATTGGCTCTCTGTTGGAGGGCACTGGACCCACTCGGTGGCCCTGCAGGAGGCGGCCGAGCAACGCGGCCCGATTGGACGGCGAACATCACGCAGGTGGAACAGAACGGCCAGGCGAGTGCCCTTCTCCCTCTCTATGGGCCCCGGGTGGTGAGGTGCATGATCCTGGAGTGGTGGTGACCTGGGGTGCCCAGCGGCAGCGCAGAGGCCTGGAGTGGCAGCAGTGGACGGGGCCTCGATTTTCGCGACGTCCAGCAGTGTGTCAGTCCAAGGGACCGGAGTCTAGTAGTAGAAGACATTGACCGCTTGCTATCATGGGACCGGACGAGCTCGGCAGCCAATACTGAGAGCCCCTGGGAAGTGAGGGGCGGAACATTCATTCCTCGAGGTACCGGACGGGGGGGCCCCCTGGGCAGCGGCGGGACGATAAGCACCACGCCAGATGCAGACAGGGGTGGCTGAGCTCTGCCCGTGAGACAAGGAGATCCTGGTGGCACAGGCCGTGGCTGGGCCTTGACCCGGAGGTGTGTGTGATCGGGGCCTCTGGACATTGAGTTGGAGCGCCTGGCCTGACTGTTCGGCAGTCACTTCGGACTGCGGCGGCGGTGGGGGGGTCTCCCTGACTAGTGGCATCGTAAGTGGTGACCCGACGAGGGACTGCCAGACTGCCCCAGATCCAAGTGCAGATCAATAGTCTTGACCCGAGGGGCAGGTGGAGGTGGAGGGGGCCCTAAGCAGGGACCCATTGACAAATTCACGGGGCCGGGAGGTGGTGCGGTGGATCCCAGGCGACCGGGCCAGACAATGCGGCCCTGATGGCAGCCATCACCCAGTCCCGAGACGCGTTGGACGCCACAATTGGAGCAGTGGGATCAGAAGTTACGCTCCTTCGCCAGGACCTGCGGATCGCGGTCTACCGCATTACGGAAGCCGAAACTCGGATCTCTGGGGTGGAGGACGATGTGGTGACCCTCAAACGCAAAGTGGCTGCCCTGGAATCGACGCAAAAGGGCCTGGCGCTCCGGGTGGAGGACGCAGAAGGACGGGCCAGGCGCAACAACCTCCACTTTGTAGGACTGCCAGAGGGCTGCGAGAAGGGAGACATGGAGGGCTTCCTGACACAGTGGCTTGGGGGCTGGGTTACACCGGAGGCCCTCTCCAATTGTTTTGTGATAGAAAGGGCGCACCGGGCCCTGGTGCAAAAACCACCCGAGGGAGCGAGACCGCGACCGGTGATTGCGAAGCTACTCAACTATCATGATAGAGATGTGATCCTCAAACAGGCCAGAGCGAAAGAACCGCTGCGCTACGAAAATCACACGATCCTGATCTTTCCTGACTATACCCGCTTAGTACAACAGCAACGCCAGTCCTTCACGGCGGCCAAGGCACGGTTGCGAGATCTGAAAATACAATATGCGCTTCTGTATCCAGCCTGCCTAAGAGTTATCTTCCAATCTCGCACCCACTTCTTTGATTCTCCGGAGGAAGTGTTTCGATGGACAGATGAAATCAGACCTGTGAAGGCGCACACTCCCCCGGGACGGGACTCAGACTCTTCCCATGATGACACATAGACGCGATCCTCCCGACTCAAGGGCAATTGGAGGTCCCGATCCCGACAGCGGTCGGCGTCAAGCACAGCGTCAGAGACTGCGACTGGTGCGGCTGAGAGACAGAAGAAGGGCACTTGAGGGCACTCAGAGACATATTGCGGACAATTTGTCTTAATTCCCTCCTTTCTGGGGAGCGTGCGTGGGGGTAGAGCGAAATGCCTGTGTCCTATGTGAGGCTGAAGATGCAGATGAGGGGCGATGGTGGATGGGGGGAGTATATGGGTGGGCGGGGGTATTCCCTTCAGGCGAGGGTGGGAGGGGGTGTGTGTTGGGTGAGTTAATTGCAGTTATGGGGATCCATTGGTGGGGTGGGTTGTCAGTCTCATGTTGGAGGCGGAAGCCATGCTGCACCGCGACAGATACTTCAGCGTTACTTGAGGTATGGGGTGGGGGTGGGGGGGAGTTTTGGGGAGTTGGTTGATGTTGGATTGGGGGGAAACTGCATGGCACGGATGCGATCGAGTAGGTTGTTGGAAGCACACACGGATGTTATGCGTCATATATGTTGGCTGCAAAGGGATTATGATGTCAAGCCTGGATAGATGGACCGCTGGGCCTGGGGCCACACTTCGGGCCATTAGTTGGAATGTGAGAGGGATGCTGGACAAAATCAAGCGGGGAGCGATCCTGAAGCAGGCTAAGAGAGTGGGGGCGGATGTTGTCATGCTGCAGGAAACGCATCTTCTGGGGACTAAAACATTATGCCTCCAGCACTTTGGTTATAGACAGGTTTTCCATGCAGGTTTTGCCAGGGGGTCCAGAGGCGTGGCCATTTTAGTACACAGCAGAGTCCCATACGTGCACTCCACTCACTGGCAGGACCCACAAGGTAGATACATCTTTATTCAGGGTACGCTTGGAGATGAGGATGTAGTGTTTGGTTGTGTGTACGCCCCACCCCCCTTGCAGTGGTCCCCAGTTGAAAAGATCTTGGCAGTGTGGGCGACTATTCCAAATGTGTTGGCTGTCATAGGGGGCGACTGGAATGATGTGATTGATTCGATGCGCGACAGATACAGGCCTGGGGGGGGGGGACAGTAGTATCCAGACATACCAAACTGCATGACCTGAACAGAAACCTGGGATGGGTGGACACATGGCGATACATGCATGGCACACAGCGTGAATACACTTTCCTTTCAGCAGTGCATCACTCATTCTCCAGGCTGGACTACATCTTCGTCCCCCAGGCAGCTCAGGGTAGGGTGGAGGCCGCGGATATATTGCCACGGGTGCCGTCGGACCATTCTCCGGTGGCGGTCACTCTGAGGTTGGACCGGAGGCAACAACAGTTTCGTTGGCGTCTGAGTGTGGCACCTACAGCTTGGTGATTACCAGGCTCACATGAGGAGAGCCATAGCGCAGTATTTGGCCGAAAATACTGGGACGGTGGCATCTAAGGCGACGCTCTGGGAAGCCATGAAGCCCACCTTGAGAGGCATAGATATAGCGTTGTGTGTGGCGGCCAAGAGACGGCGCAGGGAGACTCTTGATCTGGCAGAGGTGGCCATACGGGATCTAGAGCAGCGTAGTAGCTCGGGTGGGGAAGACTGGGTGCTGGAGCAGCTACTGCTAGCCCAACAGTCCTACGCCTCGCTGCTACTCGATGAAGAGCGGCAGATGTGCCTGGTGACCCGGAGCAGGATGTACCAATGGGGGGACAAATCTGGGACGATGTTGCACAGGCTGTGCCAGGGCCAGTTTCAAACCCAGACTCCCCCGAGAATACAGGATGAGACCGGCGCCCTGATAACCAATCCCAGGTCGCTCTCGGAAGGCTTTGCAGCCTACTGTGCCGACCTGTACTCCCCACATGAATGCATTAGTGAGGATTTGATAGACAAATTTATAGAGGATTTACCACCACGAGCACTATCGGATGAAGCCCGTGATATCCTAGATAAACCTTTGACTGGGGAAGAGCTGGGAACTGCCCTGGGGGAACTCAATACGGGGAAGGCCCCAACGGCTTCCCTAGTGAATTCTTCAAGAAATTTCATCTTCAGTTAGGGATCCAGTACAGAGCGGTAGTGGAGGAGGCACGGGAACTGGGTTGCATGCCCCAGGACTGGAGACATGCTGAGTTGGTCGTCTTTCATAAACCCGGCCGGCCCCCCGAGCAATACGCATCGTATCGCCCAATTTCCTTACTAAACGTGGAGGCCAAGGTGTTAGCTAAGGCTCTGGCCAATAGATTGTTGCCATACATCTCCGATCTCGTACACCCGGACCAAGCCGGCTTTATGCCCAAGCAACGTTGTCAGACGACTCTCGATTCCACTTGCGCTGGTCTAGGAGTGATTGATGAACCTCTGCTAGCTACTTCGGAATATATATTTGGCGATCTAAATTACGATTGTTAGCGAGATTGACTTATTTTTACAAACCGCTGACCTTCTCGAAAGTGCTTGTACGTACCGCTACTGATCCAGATCTTGCAGTTCCGTTTGTGTAAATCACTTCGAATTAGCCGTACAAGAGCCCATTTCAAAGAAACAAACGTTGATTACACAAAGTTATCCACTCAGCTTTCATCCAGAACCACCCCAGATTGAAACATTATTCAGTACCTAAGGACCCACTATACTCTCTGGGTTTATCCAAGGGGTTATTTTAAAAAAATCTAGTCCTGATGATGGTCTTGTTGATGACAGCCCAAAAGACCGAAACGTCGACATAAATATCATCTCCCCAGGCATTCTTGCCATAGGACACCAAGATACATTTGTGAATTTGGTTTCCTTATCTACGTATTGGAGTTGATCTTACTGTTATGAATTGTCAATTTAATATTTATTTGTTGCTATTCATGATGGTTTCTGTATAGTTTTGTTCAACCTTTATCCCCATTAATTCATTTTGTGATTCATATCAATATAAACAATTCTTTTAAACATGGACCTTCCCCTGCTGTGTGCCTTTTTACTTTTTACCTTTTTCAATAATGAATGTATTGTTTTGTTACAAAAGTGTCTAACAAATTTGGTTAGTTATCCTGAGGATACATTAGGTTCTATTGTAAGAACCAAAAATCTGAAAAATAATTAGGTAAGATTAAAAACAAAATCCCTTGTAGCTATCCTTTATCCTGATTATTGACCACCCAAGCCTACAAGGGTATATTGGGTTTCCACGTTTGTATAAACAAGCGGGCAACGCGGCACAACATCAGGCGGGCTAACGTTGCGGTCGCCGCGATTCGGTCCTCTGGGGTGCAAGCGGCGCTCTTTTTGGCCGACATGGATAGGGCGTTCGACTCCCTCAGCTGGACATACCTCTTCTCCCTACTGCCTCGGCTGAACTTAGGGCCGGTTTTTCTGTCCTATGTGAAATTGCTCTATACTAACCTTACGGCCTCGGTCCGGGTTGCAGGGGTGGCGTCCTCGACCTTTCCCATTCAGAGGGGCACCAGACAGGGCTGCCCCCTCTCGCCCTACTTATTTGCCCTGGCTATGGAACCCCTGGCTGCCTGGGTCCGCATCAACGCGCAGATGAGGGGCTTTGAGTGGACGGGTGACTTGTCGGACCGCATCGCACTTTATGTGAATGACGTGTTGTTTTTCCTCACGGACCTTAATACGTCCGGGCCCCGCCTCATGCGCATTCTACAGATCTTTGGGGAGACGTCGGGCCTGTACGTGGATCCGCGTAAATCCACTCTCTGGGTGTTGGGGAGGGGTCCGCCGGTCGGAGACTGGGCAGCAGAGTTTCAACAGGCCGCAGGAGGAATTAAATATCTAGGGGTGTTTCTTACTGAGTTCCCAGCGGTTGCGTGGGAGCGCAATGTAGTGCCGGTTTGGGAACGAACTCAGGCGGACATTAAGGTCGTATGCCGTTGACCATTCATGATTTAGGAAAGGGGGTGGTGATGAACAGAGTGTCTGAGTTAAACAGACCACTCTTACCCAGTCCAAAGATCAGGGCTTGATCCATCACCGTTATTTATCTCACTGCCCCATCCCAGCTCAGAACCTGGCTATATGCAAATCAGTCTGTCCCTGGCCCAGTGCATCATGGGAACAGGGCAGACTAAACTACCAAGCCAATTCTTCACCAGAAAGGAGACAAGCTACCGGGGACCGGTTTCTGGCATTTCAGCCTTCTTCGGCCCGGCTTGCTTGAATCCTGATGGAGCAGTGAGAAAGGGACTCATGTCTGAGTATACCCTGCCACACCTATAGTGGCCAAAACGATTTAGAAAAGGGGGTGGTGATGAACAGAGTGTCTGAGTTAAACAGACCACTCTTACCCAGTCCAAAGATCAGGGCTTGATCCATCACCGTTATTTATCTCACTGCCCCATCCCAGCTCAGAACCTGGCTATATGCAAATCAGTCTGTCCCTGGCCCAGTGCATCATGGGAACAGGGCAGACTAATTCATGGCAGATCGGCTATATTTAAGATGGTAGCCCTTCCCAGGCTGCTATATCAATTGCAGAACCATCAGTACCCGATTCCGCCCTTGTGGTTTAAGCGCATACACACGGTCCTGGGACAGTTCCTCTGGGAGGGTGGCGCTATCAGGGTGGCGCTGCGCACATGTTTTCGATCCACATACGGGGGGGGCTGGCGACCTCGGACGTGCTTTCCTATTACCAGGCGTCCCATCTTCTCGTCCTGAATGACTGGTAGTATGGGGACAGGGGAGACCCCGCCTACGCGCTGGAGAGACTATTAATGGAGCCACACACTCTACACACGCTTCTCCACGCACCAAAGGTGCGCAGGGCCTTGCCGGCAGTGACTCAGGTGGTCTTTGACGTCTGGCCGCGAGCGTTGAGGCGGATGGGTTGGTGGCAAACCTTGACCGAGGAGACACCCCTCTGGCACAATGGCCGCCTCCCGGGCCTTGCTTCCCTGGCTGGATTCGAGGGATGGGATGCTATCGGCATCTCTCGACTGGGTGATGTTATGTTCGGGACAACGCTTAAATCGTTTCAGGAGCTGAGAGTGGAGTTTGACATGCCCAACACGCAATGTTTTTGCTACTTGCAATTTCGCCACGCTCTGACTCCGGATCTTGCGGGTCTGACTTCACTCCCTGAATTTAGCCCGCTGGAGGCCCGAGTCTTCATGGGGGAGTTGGATACCAAAAAAAGTTCTCGCATATATCAATCCCTGATCATACATTGCTCCTCTGACTTGTGTTCCCTCAAGGAGAAGTGGGAGGGGGACGTTGGGCTACTGGAGGAAGAAGATTGGAATGAGGCGCTGGCGAGTTCCCGGGGCGCGGCCATCTCGATTCGCCTTCGGCTGATTCAATTTAAATACTTTCACAGGGTGTACTATACGCGACAGAGGCCATGGAGGGCAGGACTCATTGCATCCCCAGTGTGTACTCGGTGTGGGAATGAGGAAGGTACGTTCCTTCATACGGTGTGGAGTTGTGAGCGCTTAGAGAGGTTCTGGCGTGGTGTCTGGAGTGGTCTGGATGAGGCGCTCGGATGCGTGCTTCCGCGCACACCGCGCTTGGGTTTATTACATGTGCTGGAGGGAGTGGGGGGCAACTTGTACAAGAGACACCTATTATTACTGGGCTTAGCGATAGCCAAGCGCGACATAGCTAGAGCTTGGAAGGACCCGCAGCCCCCATCACTTCTCGCATGGAAGAGAGGCCTAGACTTCTGTATGGGGATGGAGATGCCCATATTTCTAGCTCGCGGATGCCCTAGCAAACACTACAAGATATGGAAGAGGTGGGCCGACTACAGGGGTCTTTGGCTGGAGCCCCGATAGAGCAGGATCCGAATCCAGACGTATGAGTGAGTGTGATGACTGATTGGATGTGTGTAAATGGCTTGATCGACCGAATGCCGTGTGGGGGGAGGGGATTGGGAGGGTTAGGAGGGGGGGTTGTTGGGGATGGGGTTAGGGGGAACGGGTTTGGAGACTTGTTTCATGTGATTGCTCCTATTCTTTTGCTCACAAACGTAACAACGGATTGTTTTATTGTATGACGTTATTGACTCCTGGCAGATACCTCTGGTGTACAGAGATCTGTGGCTATGTATATGATCTGTCAATAAAATCTGTTTTGAAAAAAGAAAAAAAAACATTGTCCCATTGTATATTTACACTCTGAGTGCTCCATGGTCATTGCTGCAACACAGTGATTTCAAAATCATGAGGTACAATCCCAAAAAGGCTGGTTTGGGCTTTCATCCTTCCAAAAACAGCAAAGTGAGTACCATTAGATTAGTAAAATAGTAACATCTGATATACCGAGTGCTTACAACCAGTAGATGCTTAGCGTGAAGGGCTACATAAAAACACAAGTTATTATTATTCACGCACACAGACATACACACATAAAACTCTTTTTTGACATTGAATATTACTAACTAACTCAATGGCATTCATGTTTTCTGGTCTGAAGAATGACATGTGTTGTCATGAGATAGCAAATCAGTCTGCATTCAAAAATAAGAGCCTAACGCCCTGGACCATTTGCTAGAATAGAAGTGTGTGAGCTCCAGGTTACACCAAGTACTGTAGCAGCTGCTGAACCAACTGAGCTATCTTGCTGGTATAGAAGCCCTTATTGTACAGATGACATATTTACACTGATACTAAACTGCAAGACTCTGGAAACGAGTTGCATGTAAGAAATACAAATGTGTGTGTGTTGGAAACTGACTAATCCAAAGGGAGGGTCAGTGTCTCGTGGGTAGGGCTTTAAATGTTGGATTTAGAGGGGACAGCAGATTAGTGGGCGGAGTGCCTGCTAGGTTTTCAATGCAGGTGTGTTGGGACTCTGGCTGGGGAGCTCAGTACAAGCGTCGGCTAGGGGCTAAGGGGTGAGCGGGAGTACTTACAGGGCTCTGGGGGGCACTAACTAAGGGCTGTGGTTCTTTGGGCTCCAGGTGAGGGTCTGTCAGCTAGCAAAAGTGCTTTGCAGATATGTGAGGGTCAGCTGAGCGCAGTGCTTAATTTGTGAAAACATAGGTGCTGGTGACCTAGTCGTGACACTACTGCAGCTGGCACTATGCCATTGCTCCCGTCAGCGGCACCTATCACCGTACTAACGCAAATTTAGCCATGAAACCTAACAAGTGTGACAATTCAGACTATTCCAGGCGCCCAGAGCTATATATATGGCTTGGAAGGCAGGCAGTAGCGATTTTGAGGTATATTAAATTAATAACCAGCTCTTGTTGTGCTTGCCTCTACTTTAGACAAACAGCGCCACCATGTGGCTGACTTTCATAAGTGCCGGTGTTGGCAATTAAGTGCGGGTGCCAAGCACCGGAAACCACTGGCTGAAATTAAGCACCGGCTGAGTCTGTGGTCTGATATGTTGCTCTTTAGGGCTTTCTGATAGGCTCTCACAGTGAGTAGAAGACAGTGGTGATAGAACAGCTTTCAGAGTGGGTGTGCTGCTATCAATGTTACATCACAGAATTTATAGGGATTGTGACAAGATCCAAGCGTCAGACAAAGAACAAGTGCAGCAGATGAGCCACGTCCATACAGCAAGAGTTATGTAAGGGGGTAAAACTATGCAGCGCACAACGATAATGTGTGGAAATTGGGTGCAAGCGAGTAGTTGTCCGGTATACATCACCAAGTAAAGGGTCCTAACTTGTTTTTATTGAATAAAAATCTTTGTTTCCATCGCACTTCAGAATTACAATAACACTTCAGAGTTTGTACAATCACTTAAAGTTATCTAACATTTGTTCCAGCCACCCACTGATATACACTATTTCACCTTTACGTTGAGTCATGCATTCATTCTCTCATCTGTCATTCAATCTTTCCCTATTCCATCCATCCATCATCCACTCTGCCATCCATCAGTCTGCCTTTCCATCCATTATCCATCCATCCTTTCATTCCCTCTGCCATCTATTCATTCCGTTACTTTGCCATTCGTTCACCTGTCCATCCATCTATCCATTCACTCAATCACCCACCTACCCGTCCATGCATCCCTTTACTCCTCTGCCGTCCTGTCACCTCCCCATCCACCTGTCCATTAATTCATTTTCAACCCCTCATCCATCTACCCATTCTTTCATCCACCCACCCACTCGCCCATCCATCCTTTCACCTTTCCTTCTATTCAATATTCCTCCCATCTTTCCCTCTTCAGTTTACCCCTGCTTCTTCTTCTCTTCTTCTTTGCTCCTTCTAGCTCTTCTGTTGACGCTGTATTCCTTTCTAGTGTTAGTTACGAGCGTTTGCCTGCCAAGTTGCAGACAGAGGAGCTGTAGCTGCTAAAGTGGGGGTTCACAACACCCTTGACTGCTGCACCCCCAGCACCCCTACTTCCAGGCCTCTGGCTCTGGTGGCTAACAGGGCGTGAAGGCCAGCTGAGAGTCTGGGAGGACTGACAGAGAAAACGTGAGAGCAACTTCAAGGCTTCTCGGGGTTAGGGAAGAGGTTCTTTAAGACAGACAGAAACCTCTTGGGCTTCAGTAGCCCTCAGGCGGTAACTTGTGGTGGGTTGAAGGCTAGTTCAAGATGCTGTTGGAATGGCAGAAGGCCATCAGAGCACATCTCAGCACTGGCAGGGTGGATCTGAAAGACAGAGAGCTTGGAGAGGGTGTGTTAGGACTGGCAGAGGGTGTCTGAGGTGGTCTTCTACCTAGCATATGTTCTGCTGAGAGGGGATGGCCAATATTTTATTTCCATGGGTGGAGGAGGGGAGGATAGGCTTGGCATAAAAACGTTTGACGACCACTGTCTCCTACAAACTTCGTTTTTGCTTCCACGCCTATCTGTGTGATGTTTTCTCACAACCTTGAGATCTCAGAGTTGCACCATTCTGGGAGGTGCCTTGGGGTCTTTGTATGATTTCTTAAAGTGGTATGCACAGTCGATCCAATATACCAAATACCATCATAGAGTCTGTGCGTCGCTGCCCCTGGAAAAAAAAAACTAAGTAGAATTGGCAACTTGCTCCATGTCGTCAGGGTGCCACTTTTGGAAATCGGAGTATCATTTTTTTACCTTGTGTGTTCTGGGAGTTCAGCTATGAGTTGCTCACAACATGGCACACACATAACAATGATTTGCAACAGAAAGCCCCAAGGCTGGAACCACTGTGTCATGGTAGACCTAAGGGGCATCCCTTAGTGGTGGTTGAGTCACCTTACAGTGACAGACAGTAAACAAATCCGTTCAACCTCCTTTCTACATAGGGCAGACGTCCAGATACCTCCGACTGGCCCTACTGTCTTGGGCTGTGGAAGAATGGTTCACGCCATCAGCGAAATCCTGGTGGTCTGCCTACCTCTAAATCAGGTGGGCCGACCACAAGTTGCAACAGACTTCCTTCTCCACCAAACTCTGAAACAGAGCACACAGGCCCAGTTCTGGGTGGTCCTGTGAACTGACCTGCAGAGATGGACCATCTCTGACCAGCATGCAGTAGAGTTATTGTTAGAACATCTGTAAGGCACTTACCACAAAAATGTCTCTTAAGTGCCAACTGTACCGATGGAAGGGTACTCTCAGACTTCCTTCTCCACCAAACTCTGAAACAGAGCACACAGGCCCAGTTCTGGGTGGTCCTGTGAATTGACCTGCAGAGATGGACCATCTCTGACCAGCATGCAGTAGAGTTATTGTTAGAACATCTGTAAGGCACTTACCACAAAAATGTCTCTTAAGTGCCAACTGCACCGATGGAAGGGTACTCTGAGACAGCCAGCTGGCACCCGCATGCATTGAGGGCTGCTCTGGTTTCCTGAGAGGAACAGTGAAGCCAGCACATGTTTTTGCATATGTCTGAGGGGCAGCCAGTACCAGCGCTACTGATGGAGGGGCTGTGGGTCGAGCTTAACACAAATGTAAATGTAAATGTGTTTGTATTTATATAGCGCCTTCTACCCAGAGGTCTCGTAGCGCTGTATTCATACCACTGTGGAACCCTTCCTGGCTTTCCTGTGAGATGTCCACTCCTGGGCACCCCCAAGGTGAAGCCAGGCATCCAAGCGCTGCTGAGGCCGTTGTGGAGATTAAGCAAGCTATTGCCCCGATTCACAGAGTGGGACCCATGATTAGACTAGGCACCGAGGCGAGAATTATCAGGTCCGGGGGAGATTGAGGACAAGAGCCGCCGAGGTGGGAATTGAACCCTGGTCCCGGGCCAGACCTCTGCATCAGGGTCTGCCGCTCTAACCATTGAACCACACTTCTCCACAAAGAGCCAGCATACATCAACAAACGAACAACCTTCCACCAATCAACCAGACACCTGAAATCTGCCTCCCGTTTCATCGCAGACACCCCCTGATCTGCAGATCCAACAGCAGAGGGCGCTCCTGCTCTCACCTGGCGACCAAAGCCTGGAATGACCTTCCCCTGCACATTAGGAATGCTGCATCACTCCAGGAATTCAGAAAAGGACTCGAGACATGGTTGTTTGAATGAACACAGCACTGCGAATCAGCTAGCAACTCCAGTGCTTTGAGACCCTCACGGGTGATTTTCAGTACTTTGTAAATCCTGATTGATTGATTTGTCGTAATTTGACAATGACTGGGTTAGCGTTAAGCTTTGCTACACATTATTCCCTTATCTTGACCATAGTTGTTAAACGCCATTTTGTACGTTACGGCGGCCATTTTAGAGAATGCGTCGCCTCGTGGTCAGCATGCCCTTTTGTCCGTCCTTTGTGCCACTGACCACTCGAGTTTGCCCAGCAACAGGCTATTTTTAGTAATGGTTAAGCCCGCACATGCGCAGTTCTGATTGACCAGTCATCGCTTAGGAATGTTCCGCCCAACTGACCAGTGGTGTTGTAACCCCTCCCATGAGTTGGATATGTTCCAAAAATGACCATATATGTACCTAAAACTCTGTAACCATGTACCGCCTATCTTTCAATGTCTGTAAAACTGTATAAAAGAAGGACTTACACCGATGTTCGGTGTGATACGTCTTGCATTGCCGAAGGGTGCTGTAGGAATGTACCACCACCCCATGGGGTCTTAATAAACTTGTCTTTTACATTTTCTAGTTTCCGTGCCAACAGTTCTTATGGTGCAGAGGGTATTCTGCGGAGTATGTAGGCCTGGAGAACCCAATACCACAAATTGGCGACCACGAAGGGACTCATCGGCGACTCGGATGCCCGAAGGAGAGGTCGTGACGAAGGATTGGAAACTCGCCATGGGCGCGTACGCTGCCACTGAGTGACCCGAGTCTTGGCACCCACGGTGTTTTCTTCCCTTCCTTCTGATCTGACCTTCCAGGTGGCTCCGGTCCCCGACTGAGATCCTGCTCGTCTGCGTTGCTGTACAGTGCCTGTTTGGCTGATTTGATCAAAGACCTTGGCAGTTGGAATCTGGATATTTGAGATTTGGGTAAGAATTGTGATTGGTAAGGTAGTCTGCGGACGCTTACTGTGGTTCTATGAATATGAATATGTTTTGAGTTAGCTAACATTTGAGTCTATGAATTTATGTATATGTGTAGTGCACTCCACATAGGCAGGCATGTAGAGATGTTTCTCTAACTTTCTTTGTATTTTGAGCGGCACATTTGTGTGAAGTATAGTAAGTGCCATTTTTACGGTACCACGTTTCCGTGGTACTTTTTGAACATGCCTGTTTTAAGCACACTCCGAGGGATGTGCTGTCTTGGGAATGGTACCACGTACAGATTAAACAAATCTCAGCCGGCTCCCCCAGAGGGGACTCCTAACCGTGAAATGTATATTAAATTCGGCCTTCCCCCTATATTGTACAGCAAATTATGGAATAAATACACCAAATCTGATCCCGAGTTGCAATGGCCACTACATGGGTCGTTTGATTTACGAAAGGTTCAGTTTGTGGAGCAATGTTTGTTTCAACGCAGGTCTAGACAGAATATTATTGACTGTGTACGAATGTGGGAGAAAGCAGTGCGTGAACGTATGAAGCGTGAGATTGCCTTGGCGGAAAAAGAGCAGCGCAAGGCTGCTCGAGATAAAGCTTTACAGTTGGAGGAGAAGGAGTTGCAGGAGAAGAAAGAGAGGGAGGCACGGGAACGTAATTTGCAAACAAATGGTCAATTTCCTATTCGACGTCCGCTTTATCCTGTCCTTACTAATGAAGTTGATGATTTTTCATTATTAGATCGGTCTCCGCCTCCGTACGTTTCGCCTACGGCTCCGGATGAAGACTTTGGTGATGAAGAGCGGGATAGTGTGAGTACGAGGTTAACTGCTGGTAGAGCTGCGGATTTGCGTAGTTTCGCTAGGAAACTGAATTTGAATAAAATAACTATGTCAGAGATTAATGCTGAAAGGAATAAATGGTCAGAACAAGAACAGTTGTGTTTTTTAAGTACCTTTGCAGATGAAGTTGTTGAACGATTTCGTAAGAATTCAGAGGATTTAGAATCTAAGGATATATCTGTCCATCATGAGAATATGCGTAAAGGTCTATTTGCTATTTCAGATTCGGATGCCTTTTTTCTACGATTGGTCCAGCTACGGGATGAGGCGTCCAGATTGCGGGAAGCACGAAAAGCATCAGAGAAGTCCGTGCCGGGGTCGACGGAGCAATCCAAAGAGTATTCTATCTTTGGAGCAGATAAGAGTTCTAACGTGCATGTTATGCCTATGTGTGAAGCTGCACCTTTGTATGTTCCCCCTAAAGGGCAAGGTACCAGTGATGATAAAACATCCGGGGATGCAAAAGGGTATTTTATATATAATTGGGTGTATACGCCTTGGAATAGAGCGGATGTTATGGCATTGAAAAACGCCTTACCCGATCCCCGTAAAAATCCGGCAGCTTTTTATGAAGGTGTGGAGGGGGCTATTTCTTCCTGTGTTATGACGCTGGTTGATATTGATCTTTTCTTTGGGATGATACTGCCCCCTGATATGTGGAGAGCGATTCTTAAATTTGATGATCAAACGATGTTAGGAGCGAATTGGAAGGATATAAGCCAAGCTGATTTGGACAGGGAGCCTGCATGTAAACCCTGTCAGCTGATTTTAGATCTCCCAACAGCTATTTTGAATAAATTGAAAACGCTTGTTCCCCCTAAAAAAATGGATTGGACTATGTTAGCCTCGTGCAAACAGAAACAAGATGAGTCGGTATCTGACTTCTTCACACGTTTCGAAGAAGCGTTTCATGATTACAGTGGGCAGTTGTTAACAGATGATACGGGTAGGCATCTGTTTGTCGATTAGTATGTGGCTAATCTCCTACCGGAGATTGCAAAGCGGTTGAAAACTAGTGAAAGTTCTTGGACCACGGCAACCCCTGCATCTTTGTTAACTATGGCTCAGTATTATGAGCGGCAGGAATTAGAGGCTAAAGAAAGTGTTGATAAGAAAGCGAAGGAGTTGAAGACGAAGGTGATGTTGGCACAGGTTCGCGGTGCACAATCTAGAGGGAATGATAGAGGCAGGCGAGGAGGGGGTAATGCGTCGTACGGTCGTACCGATATTGCTGAGGACCAATGTGCATATTGTAAAGAGTTTGGGCATTGGGCCGAAGACTGTCCGGTGCTTCGTGAGCAACGTAGCCAGCGTGGTCGAGGAGGTGGAAGGACACGGAATAGTTATTCGGGAGCGAGAGGTGGAGGAAGTGAACGTGGTAGGTTTGAGGCGAGGGGTCGTGGTCAGGATGAACAAAATACCTTTGATCGACGAAATCAGTATCAGATTTCGGAGGGTGAAAATGTGGAGAGTTAGGATTATGTGCACGCATAGGATTGCGTAGGATGGGGTGTGGAATCGGTTGAAGTGCCAGTAGATCAAAGAGGTCCATATGTATCAGCGGGCGTTTTGGGTTCTACTGATCAGTTTTTAGTTGACACAGGAGCTACTCGTAGTGCTTTGTCTAAAAACTTGGTTCCAAGGGCTCCCCTGTCTGGCGAAACGATTACATGTATAGGGTTCGATGGCACACCCTCTCCAAGCCCATTATCACAACCTCTTGCATTTTGCATTGATACATTTTTTTGGCTTATGCCCATTTTTGTTGTCGCCTCATACCCCAGACAATATTATGGGCATAGATCTGCTCAAATATTTTCGAGCAACAATACGCTGCGCTCCTGAAGGAGTGCGGGTTATTTTGAATGATAATTATCCAGACGTAGGCAGATTTTGTACCATGCAGGAAATTGAAGCGCTAGCCTCTCTCCCACACACGTTATGGGCGATATCAGATACGGATGTGGGACAGATGCACATTCCGCCTATTCGAATTACTGTTAAGGAGGGAGTATCTTTGCCACGTGTACCTCAGTATAAGATATCTAGAGAAGGTGAGATTGCCCTGACGCACATCGTTCAGGATTTGATTATTGCAGGAGTAGTGGAGGAAGTTCCCTACAATGTCTGTAACAGCCCTATTCTTCCGATCCTTAAGAAAGATACTGACGACAAGGTCTATCGATTTATTATTGATTTGAGAGAAATAAACAAAATTGTAGTGCCCCAGTACCCGGTGGTGTCTGACATCAACACCTTACTCACTTTGGTCCCCCCCACTGCCACTACTTTCTCTGTCATTGACCTTAAAAACGCTTTCTTTTCCATTCCTATCCATCCCGACAGCAGATATCTATTTGGTTTCACATTAAATAATAAATCGTATAGATTTTGTCGTGTTTCTCAAGGTTACACAGAGAGCCCTAGCATTTATAGCTAGGCTTTAAAAAGACAGCTTGATTCATTCGAATTGCGATCTGGGGTGGCTCTTATTCAATACGTTGATGACCTCCTATTGGCTGCGGACACATATGCACAATGTGAGGTGAGTACTCTTGACTTGCTTTCCTTTTTGGCTCAGAATAATCACAAAGTTTCGAGGAAAAAGTTGCAATATTGTAGACCAAAGGTGACCTACCTCGGTCATCTTTTGTCTAAGGAGGGACGTGCATTAACATCTGATCGAATTCAAGCAATATTAGATACACCAGTCCCCCGCACTCAGAGAGATGTACGTGCCTTCATAGGACTAACGTCCTTCTGTAGACAGTGGATAATGGGGTTTTCGCACATTATAAAACCTTTGTTAGCGTTACTATCCAAAACTACACCAATGCCCCTTGAATGGACAGATGAATGTCAGAATGCTTTTGAACAATTGAGACAGGCCCTTTGTTCTGCACCCGTGTTAGGTACACCAGATTACACAAAGATGTTCACGTTGTATGTGCACGAGAAAGATGGGTGTGCATTATCAGTGTTAGTGCAGACACACAGGGATAAGCAGAGGCCCTGTGCGTACTTTTCGGCCATTCTTGATCCTGTAGCACGTGGGTTACCTGGGTGTTTCCGAGCAGTTGCAGCAACAGCAGTAGCTATACGACAGAGTGAGGGAATAGTTTTGTCACATAAACTGTTGGTGTTAGTTCCCCATGCGGTAGATGCTATGCTAAATCAAACAAAGACCCAGTATCTTACGAGTGCACGTTTAACAGGATATGAGCTCACACTGTTGGCGCCACATATCACACTAAAAAGATGTGCTACCCTGAACCCTGCCACTTTATTGCCGTATCCGGTTGCGGAGGGCCAAGAGGAAGAACACCATGACTGTGTTTTCCTGACTGAAGAACAAACAAAGGGTCGTGTTGACTTACAGGATACGCCACTTCCAGGTGTGGATGGGGAACTGTGGGTTGATGGATCGTGTTTAAGGCTGCCAGATGGCACAACTTCTGCAGCATATGCGATCACGACGCTTAAGACAGTGGTAGAAACAGCACGAATACCACAGAAATCGGCCCAAGCAGCGGAGCTGATAGCTTTGACAAGAGCCTGCGAATTGAGTGCTGGCTTATGTGTGAACATCTACACAGACAGCCGGTACGCCTTCGGAGTAGCGCATGACTTTGGCCTACTCTGGAGAGAACGTGGGTTTTTGACTTCGCATGGAGTACACATTATGCACGGAGAGCTAGTGCGTGATCTCCTAAATGCGTTACTTTGTCCAAAGAAAGTGGCGATAATCAAATGCAGTGCACATAAAAAGGTCACTGACAAAGTGGGACAAGGCAATGCCTTTGCAGACAGTATAACAAGACAAACGGCTATGTCACGAAATGACTCTCCAATGTATGTGGTGAAGTCACAGGCTGAGCGATGGCATGATGCTAGAGAGGAAATAATAGACATTCAGAAATCAGCGTCTGAAGCAGAACTCGCAACCTGGGCAGCAGAGGGAGTGCTGGATGATGAGGGTTGTTGGAAGAGCAAAGATATGGAACGATGGAAATTGCCTGCAGCTTACTTGCAAGCGATGGTCCAGATGACACATGGGTTGGCACATGTTGGAGCTCTTGCAATTACTCGACTGCTAACGCGAGTTTGGGAGCATCCTGAGATTGCCAATACGGCCAAGAGAGTAGTGCAGACCTGTTTGATATGTTTACAACACAATCCTGCAAAAGGGACGCATACTCCGAAAGGAGGGTTCGTTCCACCTACTGCACCGTTTGAAGTACTGCAAATGGATTACATCCAGCTTGAGCGTTGCAATAACCTTAAGTATGTCTTAGTGGTGGTGTGTGCTTTCAGTAAATGGATTGAGGCCTTCCCTACGAAGGATAATACAGCGCTGACAACAGCTAAGGTCTTGCTCAAGGAGTACTTCCCACGCTACGGCATTTGCAAATTTTTGTGGAGCGATAATGGTCCTCATTTTGTTGGGAAAATTGTGGAGTATGTGTTGAAGGGGTTGGGAATCCAGCAGAAGTTTCATGCTGTGTTCCATCCTCAGTCAGCAGGTCTTGTTGAAAGGTATAATGCTACTTTGAAACTAAAGTTAGCAAAGATCGTGGCATCCACGTCTTTGAAGTGGCCGGATGCCTTGCCCTTGGCATTACTCTCTATCGGATCAGTGCCCCATTCCTGAACGGGCCTCACACCTTATGAAGTGGTGTTTGGAAGGCCAATGAACATATGGGGGGTTCCTAAGCCTCGATTGTTACATGATGTGCCTTGTATAATGATGAACGATTATTTGGCACGATTAACAAATGATTTACTCTCTATTCATCAACAGGTTCGAGAAGCGCTCCCTGACAATTCCATTGGAGAGGCTCATAATCTTCGTCCTGGCGACCATGTGATGATTCGCTCGTTTGAGAGGACAAACAGCTTGGAACCGAGGTGGCGTGGCCCCAAGCAGGTATTGCTCGCAACTCGAACGGCTGTGCGAGTCACCAACAGAAAGCGGTGGGTGCACTCTACTCACTGCCGTCGTGTCTCTCCGGATCTGGTGAGCCCGAATGCGCTGTCTGACTACTGAGATATCTTGGACGAGGAGAAGAGCCCAGCTGTAACGTCTGTCGAATCGGAGGGAGCCTTCCCGGACCACACTGTTTCTGGACGAGAAAGATACAATCTGCGACCACGATAAGAAGAATTTTTTTTTGATGCGAGACTGGTTGAGTTACCGCTCCAGGTTTGTGAAACGGAAGCCGGGAATCTCATGGGGGGGGGATCAGTTCTGCCAAGAGTAGCGACACCCGTCTTGACCCCGGAGAAGAAAACAACAGCTACCTCGGAGCTCAGCACTCATATTTTTATTTTTAGATTGTACTTTTGAGACATTGTGAACTTTGAACTATGGCGTCTTCCGCAGCACGAGACAAAAGAATCCTTGGTGCTGTATTATTTGTGTTGACAATTGTAGTAATAGCTATGATAGCCTGGGTAGTGGAACTTGTGGTGCCTGTGCGAGAACATTTGCTGCCGACTACCCCGGTTCCATCTGAACATTTTCATTTCACTCTACCGTACCATGAAGAGCGGCACCGACAGACTTACTTGAACAATAGTTTCATTCAAATTCTGCATCATACTCACAATATGACGAACACTTATAACTGCTGGGTATGTGGGATGTTGCCTGGGCATCAGAAGAAAGGAGGCACACCGCTTATCCCACTCCCGTTTTCTCATAATGGGTCTTGCAATGCCTGGTACACCCTCCTGTTCACTTTGCGATGGCCAACAAAAGGGGGACTTTTTTGTTTAAACAAAATTTGTTTCAATGATCGAGACGGCTATCCGCAAGCTGAAGGTACTAAGTTTGAATGGGAGGAGTACCGCCCGGATAACGTGTCTGCACCACGAGTCTACAGTAATCATCGAAGTGTTAATATGTCCAATTCTCATGTTATTAATGTCATTGATACAAAAGCCAATCTCTGTGTACGTAATAAAGGTACAATCCCAGTTGGTAGAAGTGGCTGTAACACCACTCTCACCTTTGATACCCCGAATGGCATTTCATTTGTAGCCTCCCGAAATACGTACTTCATATGTGGTAATAAAGGTTATCATCGTCTCCCTTTAGGATGGTTAAGAACATGCTACATCTCTTTTGTATTGCCCCCTGTATTTATTGCTCCGCCCATGTATCATAATGATTATGTTTTGTATCATGACTTTATATTAAATAGAGTTAAGAGAGCAGTAGTTCTTGATGACATAGACCAAACAGACACTGCATTGCAACAATATGTTGACTTTAATTTGGGTTTGTTTTCTTTTGTGGGAGCTGCTCTAAATAGCCAGAAAATACGACGATTAACTCGTGTTGTTGAAGCTGTTGCCAATGATACTGCTTTTGCATTAGGGAATTTAACTGAGGAGCTTCAGATCTCTAGAATTGTAACGCTCCAGAACCGGATGGTTCTAGATGTAGTTTTAGCCGATCGGGGGGGGGGGGGGGGGGCATGCCGCATTATCGGAAGCAGTTGCTGTGTTTACGTGCCAGATAATTCACCATCTGTGTATGATGCCATATCCAAATTACATAAAATTGCTGCTGAGATACATCCTGACAATAGTACATGGACCTTTTCGGGGTGGTTTTGGTCAATGCTTAGTACATGGGGCTGGAAGTTACTGACGATTCTCTGTATAATAATTGGGATATTATTCTTCTTATGCTTATGTATTCAATGTGGCCCTGCATTATGTTCTATGTGTCTATCAGCTTGTATTCCATCTAGACGAGCTTTTGTCAAAAATGAACAAATGATTCATAAAGAAGTGGCCCTGATTATGTCCATCGATATAGAAGATGAGTATCCTGATTATGTCCATTATGAGGTAGCTTCAGCTAAACGCTAAAAGGGTCGTCTGTCGTAATTTGACAATGACTGGGTTAGCGTTAAGCTTTGCTACACATTTTTCCCTTATCTTGACCATAGTTGTTAAACGCCATTTTGTATGTTACGGCGGCTAATTTAGAGAATGCGTCGCCTCGTGGTCAGCATGCCCTTTTGTCCGTCCTTTGTACCACTGACCACTCGAGTTTGCCCAGCAACAGGCTATTTTTAGTAATGGTTAAGCCCGCACATGCGCAGTTCTGATTGACCAGTCATCGCTTAGGAATGTTCCGCCCAACTGACCAGTGGTGTTGTAACCCCTCCCATGAGTTGGCTGTGCTCCAAAAAAGACCATATATGTACCTAAAACTCTGTAACCATGTACCGCCTATCTTTTAATGTCTGTAAAACTGTATAAAAGAAGGACTTACACCGATGTTCGGTGTGATACTTCTTGCATTGCCGAAGGGTGCTGTAGGAATGTACCACCACCCCATGGGGTCTTAATAAACTTGTCTTTTACGTTTTCTAGTTTCCGTGCCAACAGTTCTTATGGTGTAGAGGGTATTCTGCGGAGTATGTAGGCCTGGAGAACCCAATACCACAGATTGAGAGCCCTGTAAGCACGCTCACTAAATGACGCCGTGTCCCTGAGCATATGCAGCGTCCCATTCTGTTTTGTGAGTTGAGAAATCCATGCATTCTGGAAGTCGTAGTTTGGGTCTGTTCAGTTGAACCACCAGAACCGATTGCCAGATGGCTTGCAGGTGTCTCAGCAGAACTAATTCCATTGAACTGAATTGTGACTTCAGCTCCCAGAATGCATTCGCCAGACCCTGTTGCCACAGTGCAAAAACTAATGACGAAGCATGGCCAGATCACTCCCTCTACCCGGTCCGGGTTTTTAACATTCAAATAATTGCTATCAGGTGTTGTAATCTAATTAGGTGAATGAAAGCAAACCACGACTACAACACCCAAGATGCATTAGGCCTTTACCGTCTTACGATAGGTACGCCGTACAGGGTTGCTTACGTACATCATGTTATATATGGAGTTATCTTTTCAATATCGAGACAAGTACTGTACACTCATCAGCGTATATAATCATTTCTGCATTAGCTGTTACCAATTTCTGACAGGCATGCCATAATTTGTGATGCACCTATAACAACGTGTTTATGTCTGTGGCTTTGACCATCTTATGACAGGTATGCCATAATGGGTTTGCTATTGTACTAACATATATGCCAATAGGTGCTAAATCCTACACTGGGTGCGGGTTTATGTCTCTTTCACCACTGAAAATGTATTCAAATGAGGCTGATTCAAACAATTCTATTGTGTAGAAATGTCTGTAATGTATCATGCTGAGCATGGCATAATATGTGATAATACTAATCCACGTGAGAAGACCGTTCCGCAATATTCAAGACTAGCAGGGTTAAAACTAATTGCTGTCTTCAGCCTTAACAACCTGACGAGCGCATGTCGGTACCCATTTTAACAGACTGTATGAGAACTATCAACTAGAACAGTTACGATCGCTCTGTAACAATAAGATTTCGACAATATTGTTGCAATTTAAACTTCATAGTGGGCCGCTTTTGCAATGGTATGTATTTCCTGTTATACAAATTCTATAAAATTCCGATTGCTGGTGGTTAAGTAACCATGGTGATGCTTGACGCCAAGTCTTTCTTCTATGTTATCACGGACCAACATTGATCACGTGTCCTGGTAACCTAGGTTACTTCTGCCAAGCCTTCTGAGCCGACCGCCATTACACGAAGCGAGGCGTCTTTGCTGAGGATTCATTCCCTACAACGGTACGTAGAGGCCAATGTAGCTTAATAAACTTAGAGCGTAACTCTCCAGAACCGCTAGTTTAATCTCTGTCTTTTAATTTTAGACGGTGACTGTACCTCCGGACAACGACGAATGAATGCGGGCTCCCTTACCATGAAAATAGTATTACCTTGCAGCGGCGTGTATGTGGATTTATTACTGATACCGGTACGTGCAGGTTAACTAGCTTTCATCTATGTTGAGGCCGATACTCAGATGAGCTCATGTCTGCATTTCTTTGGAATTCCGTCTCTAAATCTCGTCTTTAATCTCTAGATGACGAGTGCATTCCCAGACGTATTGCAATAATTCCCAATTAGAGAATGAGCATGATGTAATCACCGGACCAGCTTTAGAAATGAGAGACATATATATGCCCTAATTTCTGTAAGTTATTTTGCAATACCCTTGTATTCATTTAATCTACAACTTATTTTGTGGGTGATAGCCCATTACTTATGGTATCTTCACCTTTAAATCTCTTTGCAGACCTGATGGCTGCTTCATACCGTGACTATATGTAAGTGTTTCCCCCCCCTTTTTTTTTAATATGGACACTTTTAAATGTTAGGTTACTAATCATGATCCCCTCATTGTAGAATCTGCCAACCACCTCCCCTGAGAGCGTTCTGCTCGTCATCCTGCCTAGAGACAAGCAACCTTGGTATGTCTTGTCTCCATGTGTGTGTGCTCAGTAAATAATTGCCTTTTGATTAATGCAAACATATGCTAATGCATCTATATTATTCACTAAATAGGTTGTCTGCCCCGCCCCCATCCTGATGAAGACCCCGATGCAAGGATACAATTATTGCCTGCCAATTATAGATGGTCGAAACGTCGACAGCTTTTTGTATTTAGTCAGCTTCATTTCCAAAAATTACTCATTTAATGTGATAGGTGGAGCATGATTATTAGAATATGATGTATTGAACCATTGGTCTTTTGTTTTGTCTATGTCTAAATTCGGTTACATAGTACATTGAGGCCCTCCATGGCTGTTTTTTTATTGCCACTATTCCTACCTACACTACCCTGCACTATCACTTCCCTCCCTACCAGGGGCACTATGAATTATTGTGTGATTTTGTATTGAAAAATAATTAGCTCATACCTACATTGTGAATAAACAACAATGCAGGCCCATAAAGTTTCTATGTATTTGATTGCATATTAATTGTAAATTACTTTCGTATGATTGCTGGGACCCCTCTCCTTAGCACAGGGCTGGAAACAGGTTCAGTGACAACGTAAAGTGCAGTGGCCACCTTCCCCTACAGAAGCTTAGCTGAGGCAATTAAAGTATCTAAACTGAGCTAGATTTGAGGCCAGAAGGTGCTACTGTGGACTGGGACACAGGTCATCAGTGGAACCACAGCAGGGCACTTGCATATTACTCCTATAGTGAAGGCACAGGATGGGCTCTCCTTTCATGGCATGGATATAAGGGAAACAGACTATCTTAGACTCTGTGAAAAAGCAAAAATGCTGCCATGTTGCAAACGCATCTTGCGCCCTGGGCACCCCCGACTTTTTGCTAACTGGTACTGGTGGTAACTGACTCTGACTGCCCCTGGGCTCTGCCTAACCAGGCCCAGGGACTGTGCTATGCTGAAAACACACTTACAATATAGTCAAAATACCTACATACACTCTGGGTTAGGGTACCCCTATGACCTCCTCAATAAGGTCCTAGTACCTAATAGGGCAGGGGATCCAAACTACCATTAAGGCCCTAGTATATAATAGGGCGTTGGCAGTTTAGAAGTCAGAAGCCCTTTCTGCATTTGCATGTGTGCATTGCTGAGGCAGAATAGTGAGCAGCGGACTACCAGCGCAGGCAAAGAAGTCACGCAACCCCTCTCCCACGAAAGTTAAGAACGCGACATAGTACCAGGTAATCCCTGGCGAACACCACATGAGCGAGTGGGCGGCACAAGTGGAGAGTTGTGAGCTGTTGGCAGACGCCGCCGATTAGCCAAGGTTCGGCGAAGCAACACAGTACTACGAGGGCAGATTAGCATACTGATGATTTCCTGAGACCCTACTGCGCATTTCAGCTTTGATGTGTCCCTGCGTGTACACCCACCTGCTGGGAGATCCAATGCTGCAAACTCATCTAGGCTGAAACATCCCATGATGGCGACTATGACAGCCCCGGGGAGAAAAGCTGAGACCTAGCTACCTTTGTATGATGCCCGGTGGAGCTACCTCGCTAGCTATGGGGGAGATTGACTTTGGCTTCCTCCTTTGACTATTCACCTACCCAGCCGGACTTCGGGTAACGCTCCCGCATCTCTCCTGACCTTAGCTTTCCCCTCTCCCTTCCCCAAACACTCCCCCCTCTCCGCTCCTACTCTTTTCAGCTTTTGTCCTCTGCCCTCACATGCCCTTGCCCTTTGTCCCCACCCTGTTTTTCTGTGAACCTCTTCCCTCGCCACTTGAGACTGAACTATTTTGTCTGATGCCCAATGAAGCTACTTGGTTTAGCTATAAGGGGAAATGGGCCGTGGATTCCCTCCTTGGTCGTCACCTACCCAGTCGGTCTTTAGACAGACTTCCTTTCGTCTCTACGGTTGTCTCTTCCCTTATCCTCACTTTCCCTCCTCCCCTACGTCCCACTACTTTCTCGCTCCTCTCTCTCCTCCCCGAATGTATTGCTGATTGTTTGATATAATGTTTACTTGTTTGATCTTTTCCTGGTATATCGTTGAACCACATTGCTGCACTTCCTTTCGTCTCTCCTGCCGTCTCCTACCGCATCCGCCCTCTATTTATGTCTCTCCTTCCCTCCTCTCTCAATGCATTGAGACTGAACTATTTTGTCTGATGCCCGATGGAGCTACTTGGTTTAGCTATAGGGGAGATGGGCCGTGGATTCCCTCCTTGGTCGTCACCTACCCAGTCGGTCTTTAGACAGACTTCTTTTCGTCTCTCCTTATTGTCTCGTCCCTAGCTCCTATCCCCTCTCCCCCGAATCTCTCCCCTTGCCTGCTCTTCTGCCTACCCCCCTGTCCTTTGTGCCCTTTGACTAAGCACTCCTTCACCCCTTGGGGAAATATCCAATATTTATACTCTGGAGTCTCAGCGAACCCGCGGAGTGAGTCGACTGCGCCATGGTTTGGCGCCATAAGTTGGCAGGGTATGCTCAGACGTAAGTCCCTTGCTCACTTTGCCACGGGATTCAAGCAAGCCGGGCTGAAGACAGCTGAAATGCCAGAAACCGGTCCTCAGAAGCTTATTTCCGGTCCAGGGAAGGCATGGCTTGGCAGTTCGGGCTGGACTGTTCCCATGAGGCACAGGGTCAGACTGATTTGCATATGGCCATGCCTGAACTGGAGTGGCAGAGTGGGCTAAAGAATGGTGATGGATTAAACCCAGATCTGTTGACTGGGTGTGAGTGTTTGATTAGTTCAGATGCTCCGTCCATCACCACCCCCTTTTGTGCCACTTTGTTTGCCATAAGTTGGCAGGATATGCTCAGACGTGAGTCCCTTGCTCACTTTGCCACTGGATTCAAGCAAGCCGGGCTGAAGACGGCTGAAATGCCAGAAACCGGTCCTCAGAAGCTTGTTTCCTGTCCAGGGAAGGCATGGCTTGGCAGTTCGGGCTGGACTGTTCCCATGAGGCACAGGGTCAGACTGATTTGCATATGGCCATGCCTGAACTGAGGTCGGAAGAGTGGGCTAAAGAACTGTGATGGAATAAACCCAGATTTGTTGACTGGGTGTGAGTGTTGCCATGCCTGAACTGGGGTGGCAGAGTGGGCTAAAGAACGGTGATGGATTAAACCCAGATCTGTTGACTGGGTGTGAGTGTTTGATTGGTTCAGATGCTCTGTCCATCACCACCCCCTTTTGTACAACAAGGGAGTCACTCACAGTTGAGGTATGGTATGGCACCCCTTGCCAATGCACTCCCTCTCCCCTTTCTGGAGAAGGAACCAGTATGTAGGTCTTGGAGTCTCAGAGACCCCTCTGAGAGAGTCCACTGCGCAAAGGGAGCCTCTCGCAACAGAGATAGGGAAGTGATACCACTTCCCCTGGGATCACAGCTTACTGGACTTTGGACGTTTGCCTTGACTCGTCTACCGGTTTGTGTCCCCGTCACGCTTCCCCTCCTCTTCCCATGCTGTGTCTCTCACCCTACCCTCCTCTTTCCCGCCTTCATTATCTGTCTACTTCCCCCGCTCCAACCCCCCCTCCCCTGAATCTCTCACCTTGCCTACTTTTCCCCTTACGTATTTGTGCTTATTGTTTATCTCGACCTTACAAGTAACTATGTGGCCATGCTCTAAGAACTATGTAACCTTTGTAACAATGTAGCCAGTAACTATGATCTGATGCTCATGTAAAGCGCTCTGATACCTCCGGGTCTAGCCAGCGCTATATAAAACTTTTGAAAATAAAAAAATAAAAAAATAAAAGCAGCCCTGTCTGGCAGGACTGCTTTTAACATGTACATTGTGCCCAAACCTTTGGTGTTTGGGGCACTTATAACTTATTAAACTACAATATTTGGGCATATTCAGTACCCCCGGGGACTCCCTTAGGTGTCCCTGATTTGGGGGCCAGTTACTTATAAGGAGGACCCTTATAAAACAGGTTGTATTTGCTTGGGTTTAGGGAAATTGCCCATTTCACTTCCCTCATTGTAGAAAAGTGCTTCCCAAAATCAGCTCTTGTGCTAGGAGCAGTGTGGAGTGAGGATCTACATTATTTTTGTATATTCAGGACCCCTAAAGTCTCCCCTAGGTGTCCCAGGGGTGGGGTCATGCAGTTATAAAAGCATTCATTTTAAAGGCCCTGGTACTGGAGAAATTGGACATTTCATTTGCTTCACTTTAGCTCCCCAGCCACATAGGTTAACATTGCAGTAGTTTATGAATTCATAACGACCTCGAGGCACGTAGGAAGCTGGCTCTGTATTATTATGCCAAAGTAAGGTATAGTGTGCACAGAGTCCAGGGAGTCCCCAGAGGTAAAGCAGAGGCTAAATTAGATAAGTACTAACATCTAGAAACGCTTATCTCCTGAGGCGGAAGCCGGGAGCTCGACCCCTTAATATTTAAAAAATTGGAGTGTCACTATTTGTGTTTTTAACTCACCTGACATCCTCCCCTGGCATAAAATCAGGGCTTTAGCACGCGCCTGACAAGCCCGCGCAGCGGATCTTAGCGCTGCCGCGGGAGCATACCAACAAACACCTTGCCGCCATTACCGGCGAAACCTCAGGCCATGCCCCTTTCATGAGGCCACGCCCCTTTCCTGAGGCCACGCCCCCGCCGATACTACATAAAGGATGCGGACTGCTAGCGCCTTCAGAAACGCTTATCTCCTGAGGCGGAAGCCGGGAGCTCGACCCCTTAATATTTTAAACATTTGAGTGTCACTATTTGTGTTTTTAACTCACCTGACATCCTCTCCTGGCATAAAATCAGGGCTTTAGCAGACTCCTGACAAGCCCGCGCAGTGGATCTTAGCGGGAGCATACCAACAAACACCTTGCCGCCATTACCGCCGAAACCTCAGGCCACACCCCTTTCCTGAGGCCACGTCCCCCGCCAATACTACATAAAGGACGCTGACTGCTAGCGCCTTCAGAAATGCCTATCTCCTGAGGCGGAAGCCGGGAGCTCGACCCCTTAATATTTTAAAAATTTGAGTGTCACTATTTGTGTTTTTAATTCACCTGACATCCTCTCCTGACATCCTCTCCTGGCATAAAATCACGGCTTTAGCAGGCTCCTGACAAGCTCGCGCAGCGGATCTTAGCGCTGCCGCGGGAGCATACCAACAAACACCTTGCCGCCATTACCGGCGAAACCTCAGGCCACGCCCCTTTCCTGAGGCCACGCCCCCCTACTGCTGTCTTCCATCCCTATAAATCATGTGCATTTTCTGGACGCGCAGCGGACGAGCGCAGCGGGTGCGCCTGTCTGCGCGCCGAAGGCGCGCCTAAGGCAAGCCCGTCCGCGACCGAACGGGGCTCGGGGCTGGACCCCCTCGCTCATCTGTACCCTTGGACATGACGGGAACGGGAACTCACAGGCATAGGATACAATATACTAGACAAAAATTACTATCTCTATGCCCGAAACTTAAAGATAGCTGCTACCACACCTTGCAGGCTGACTCTTTACCTTTCCTCTGTGAGACCTGTAAGTACACTCTTCAATTCTTGAAGAAGGAAAAAAGGGAGACAGCTAAATTAAAAATGTTGCTATTAAATTGTAGATCCATGAAGAATCATAAAACAGAGATATATGATCTACTAATGGAGAGCAGTCCTGATGTACTATTTCTAACCGAGACGTGGCTAGACGAAGCTTCGTCGCCTGAAGCTCTCGAAGCCACTCCTCAAGGTTATTGCCTACTCAGATTAGATAGACAGAAACAGAGAGGTGGGGGGTTAGCTCTTATCTATAAAACAGACTTAGAGTGCACCATACTGAAGGCTACGCTACCTAATAGCGAGAGCGGCTTTTTCACGATAAAAGCAGGACCCAAAAACATCATTACCCGAGTGCTTATATACCGCCCGCCCGGAGGGGCTGCACAGTTCGGCGAACAACTCACAGAACTGATAACCCAGCCAGCACTTCGATATAAAAAATTTATAGGTGACCTCAACCTTCACTTTGATAATACGGAATGCGGGGAGGCTCAGGCTGTGGCAGAAGCATTGAAATCCCTAGAGCTTAACCTTCAATCCAGATCCCCCTCGCACCAATTAGGGCATCTTTTGGACCCCATCGTTGCTAACTGGGAGGGTGTCAACGTCTCCTCCCCGATCAGAACAATTTGGTATGATCACTTTATCATTCCGTTCGAAATAGAAGGTATTCCTTCAGATATCAGAACTAACAATCCCTTACCCCAGAAACGCAGAGACTGGAAAAAATTCAAGCAGGAGGCATTCAAACTTACCCTACTTGAGACACCCCCGCCCCCTAGCAACACTTTGCAGGAGGCGTGGAACAATTATGAAAGTTGGGTGTCCAATGCATTAGATACGGTAGCACCCTGGACACTCAAACCTCCCGCAAGACTGACCAAAACTGCCCCCTGGTTCTCTCAAGAGCTCAAAGGAGCTAAAGCGAAATGCAAAAATTTGGAAAGACAATGGAGGAAAAGCTACAATCTAGAAAGTAAGTTACACTATAGAACAGAACTAAAAAAATATCATAAAGTTGTAAGAGCAGCGAGAGGTGCCTACTTTAAGGGTAGAATAGAATCTGCCGATAACCCCACTAGAGAACTCTTTGCCATTTATAAAGAGTTAACGGTCCCGACCAGACTCGAAGCGCAAGACACCTACTCCAGCGAGTGATGCGACTCCATAGCTGATCATTTTGTCGGCAAGGTCGACAAAATATATGCCACTTTCAGAGACGAAGCTGATCCCTCAAGCAAACATATGGTAGTCAGAGATAACTCCACTGTTAAACCCCGTCTGACATGTTTTAAAGTACCTGAGAGACAGGAACTGCTGAACATTGCTAATAGCATACAGTCTGGCTCCCCTTGTGACGTGTGTCCCCCCCAATCGCTGTAAGGGAGTCTTGGAGAGTATGATCAATCAGATCACTCATATCGTTACTCTCTCTTTCCAAGAATGCCATGTGCTTGATGCATGGAAAACAGCCCAGGTTATCCCTTTGAAAAAAAAAACCAATGTCCACATCTCCCAACTTCAAAATCTTTGTCCCATCTCCCTTCTTCCCTTTTGTGCAAAAATAGTGGAAAAAGTGGTAAACGGGCAACTCATGAAATATCTGGAGGAGGAATCCCTCCTCCACCCTACTCAATCGGGGTTTAGAGCCGGCTACTCGACAGAGTCAGCCGTCCTCTATTCCACTGAGTGCCTCAGACAGATGGCGGACGAAGGACAGACAGCAGCGTTGGTTTTTATTAGACCTCAGTGCAACATTTGACACTGTGCTGCACACAACGCTGCTGTCTCGCCTCTCCGACATGGGAGTGGATGGATCTGCCCATGCCTGGATAAAATCTTTCCTGGTTAACAGAAGTTTCCAGATGCACTGTCCCCCTTTCAAATCCTCCCCCCGGAAGCTGAGCCATGGGGTTCCACAGGGCTCCAGCTTAAGCCCTATCCTGTTCAACCTTTATATGGAACCCCTGGCTCATATAGTTGAAGCTTTCGGGGTGGATATTGTCACCTATGCTGACGACACCCAACTGATGATCAAGCTTTCGCTCGACCATACGGAAGATGCCATTAACTTTTCCAAATGCTTGTCATCAGTGGCAATATGGATGAATAACAACTGTCTGCGCCTGAATGGCGAAAAAAACTGAACTTTTAGTTGTTGGTAAATCCCCCTCTGCCTGGTAGCACATGTGGTGGCCGGCGGAACTGGGCAATTTTCCTTCTCCCGCGGACTCTGTCAGAAATCTTGGAGTGATGCTCGACTCGGATCTCTCTTTCAGGTCTCAGGTCAATAAAGTCACGGGCAGGTGCTTTAGCACACTAAAAACCCTCCGTAAAGTCCTTGACCTTCTCCCCATCAACGCCAGAAAGACACTTGTCTACGCCCTAGTCACACCCCATCTTGACTACGGCAATGTCCTGCTCCTAGGTCTAAGTAAAAAATGCCTGCACCAACTGCAGTGCGTGCAAAACGCTGCTGCCCGCCTGGTACTTAACCTGCCTCGTAGAGCATCTGAGAAGAATGCTCTAGCGAAGCTTCACTGGCTTCCGGTCAAGGAACGCATTAAATTCAAAGCCCTATGCTTTACGCATCGCCCAGGGCAAAGGCCCAGGCTATTTGCAAAAGCTCCTCACAATTCACTGCCCCACCAGAAACCTGAGGTCGACCGGAGCTATGCTGCTCAAACTCCCCCATACCCGCAGAGCCAGGTTGGCTGGCCGTTCTTTCAGGTACCTGGCTCCTTAACACTGGAATGAACTACCACTTGACCTTCGAATGGAACCTTCAGAAACTAGATTCCGTGCTAAACTTAAAACTCATCTGTTTCCAGTTATCTAATTCTCTCTTCTCCCTCTGACCCTTGCTTCGTTCTCTCCAACTTCTCTCTCTTGAGATATAGTAGCATTCTAGCGCCGGGACACACTATTTTTAGTGCAGCCAGGCGCTTTAGAAATGGCTTTATTATTATTATTATTATTATTATCTATCTTTGTGGTAGTGTGGACAATCAGTTAGGCGTATCCAGAGGGTATGTTAAGCATGTATTGTATTCACTCCATCAAGAATGACGAACACACTCAGAGAATGAATCCAGACCAATTGAGTAAGTAGAAAAAAGGTATACTTGTATTTTATCTCTAGAACCAAGTAGGACTTGGTACAGGAAGGTAAAAGATACTTGTAATGCAGGATTTCACAATGAAATATATTTATGATTGAGTTTTGCAATAGTTACAGGTTGATATTGATTCAGAAAGCAGTTTGTATTACACAATAATTACTTTAGGAATACTTTTCAGTTACTTTTAAATTACTTTTAGTACTGGGGTGGTATGCCTAGATACCAGGCATATGGATCTCTCAATACAAGGTAAGTAAGGCTTTTCTTGGCTTGAGTCATAGTTTCTGTTTTCTTTATACAAAACAACAGTTCAACATTTAGAACTTTTTCGGCCCAAAATCTCATAACATGGATTCCAATGGGACACAATGGTTATCGGTTTCACAGTAAATGTCTTCCAAGTGGACATTTTGGGGGTTAGTACCAAGGTTCCCCAAGGTCTAGTTAGGCACTCAAGTTGCACCACCAGTGGCTCAGGGGCAGCCAGGTGCAAAGTACAGGGGCCCAATATTAGCCAATGGGGCTAAGTGGGTCTTCGGTTAGGGACTGCTTATCAGACTGCCACTCGGGTGTGGGGGCAAAGCTCCTGGAGTTAAATTCAGAACTGCAGGGCCCAACGACCAGCACAGGAGCTGCACTACCAGCGGCACTGGGGCGGCCAAGTTCAGGGTGCCAAGAAGTTGTTGGGACCCTGTGCTTCTCAATGGAGACCTTCGGGGATGTATGACATTACAACGTATGCTTTTACCACGCATGCTTTTACATCGCAAGTTTTACAACGCATGCCTTTACAACGCATAGTGTTGAGGGGTGCTGGATAGTGAATAGTTTAATTTACTATTCCAACTCCAGTCCCCATGGATAGTAGGGAAGGTGTTGGATGGTAAATTAAATCTATTCCCTATCCTAGAGCGCCCCCCAGTGCAATGCGTTGTAATGATTTGCGTTGTAAAAGTTGCGATGTGAAGGCACTGCTTGGTAAAAGTTGCGTTGTAAAGGATGTTTCCCACCTTCGGCTCTGAAAAGTGGCTGCAGGCTCGGGCAGGGCGGCTTCCTGAAGGCATCTACCAGCTGGAGAGGTAAGTTGGGATCTCATGGATGCCTGTCAGTTGGACGACCCAAGGCCGTAGGGCGTCAGGTGCAAGGGGTCTTTTGGCGCCTGGTTCTTCTTTCCAGCTTCAGTCACAGTCGGGGGGACCCTTCAGGTTGAGGTTGCAGGCGTCGTCTTGAGGCTTGAGGGAGGTTGGGAATCACCGGATTCCAGGTCATTATATCCTGGGAGACCTTGTGTGGTGTCGGGCCACTCGGGCCGTGGGCGTCGGGTGCAGAGTGGTGCAGAATCGCAGAGTTGCTGGAATACGGATTCTGGTCTTGGAGTCTTTGTTGCGCAAATCCGGTGCTCACGGGACACAGAGTCTGTAAGGAGAGTACAAGGCAGGTCCTCTGGGCTTTGGGGGGCTGCTGGACATGCCAGTTTCTTTGATGTAGACAGGTGGGAGTCCAGACAGGCAGGTAGGGCTGGGGCCAAAGTAGTAGGCATCCTATTCTTCCTGGGTCAGCACAACTCTTTGGTCCTTCTTCTTTCTTCCTCGAATCTGAGGAGGCAAGGTTCAAGGATGCCTCTAAATACTAGATTATGGGGTGTTTAAAGGAGTGTGCAGGTCAGGACCAATGGGTCCCTTCCTTGGGATGGGTATACCCCCTATTATGCTACCCTCTAGTGGGAAGGGTCATGAGCTTCTCCCTACTTGGCTGAGTCCCCTCATCTCCAAGATGGAGGGGACTGAGATGTGTGCTTCACTCCGCCTCCCCCACCTGAGGGGTTGGGTTGGCAAAGGTGGGCACTCCTCTCTTCCTAGCTTTGTTTTCCTGCCGATTCTCTCGCCCAAAGTGGGGGGCAGAACCAGTGGGAGCCAGTTGCTTGGGGCAGCAAAAGGCAGGGACAGCTCCCAAAGGCGGCAGGCCTTTGAAGCTTCCCCTTCGTGGACCCAGCCCATCCTGGGGGAAGAGGCACGATACCTCCGCCCAGCATGGGCTCTGTTTCTGGACCCAGAGAGTGGAGGCTCTCTACCCAGGGGTACAGAAACCTGTCTGGTGGTGGCAGATGGTGGGCAGCCATTCAGGAACCTTACAAGGGCTAGTCATTTTTCAGGGGGCATTTCTAAGATGCCCTCTGAGTGCATTTTACTTGAAATCTGGCACTGACATCAGTGTGGGTTTAATGTGCTGAGAAGTTTGCTCCGAAACTTCCCAGGTTTCAGTAAAGCCATTATGGAGCTGTGGAGTTCGGAATGACAAACTCCCTGATCATACACTCTTTATGGCTTTACTACACTTACTATGTCTAAGAATGGACTTAGACACAGTAGGGGTATAGGGCTCATGCCACTGTACCCTAACCTTAGGGCTAGTGCACCCTGCTAGAGGGGTGGTTTACCTAGGCCTTAGGCAGTCGTTTCCAGGCATGGCCCACAGGGATGCGTGCCATTTCAACTCTTCACTTTTGTCTGCGCCAAAACACTCAGCTTGCAATGGAAGTGTGTGTGTGTGTTAAGGTACAGGGCCTTAAAGGGTGGCACCACATGTGCTGCAGTCCTTAGGGGCCTTCCCTGATCACAGTGCCCTTGGTACCCATGGTACCTTTTACAAGGGGACTTACCTGTGTGTTCCAATTGTGAGTACAAAGGTACAGTCTTGGGAAAGAATATATGCCCTGGGAACCTGCTTGGCAGGGACCCAGGGCACATCAAGTCACGTGTCATCAGATGTCAGGCAAAAAGTGGAGGGGAACCTTGCTAAAAGGGGCACTTTCCTACAAGGGACAGCAGAAAAATATTATTCAAGGACTTGGGAGAATGGTATTGATAAATCCAACAATATGTTGTTGTTGAATTTATCCAAAAATGTACAGAAAATAAGTTATAAAACGTTCTTGTCTGTAAGCCAAAATGCAACCTTCCAGTAGTCTGCCCTGATAGGTCAAAGTAAAGTGGATTCGCCAGGCTGTTTTTATGAAGTGATATGTGGCACCCATGGAGGAAAGGCTATCTATTGTAAGTGGACCCTGCTCCACTGGAATGCCAGAGCAGGAGGGGAGGGTCGTAAAGCTTCAGCTTCAAAGGAAGGAGGGGACAGGAAGAGACAGCCAGGTCCACCTACCCCTTTTACACTCTGAACCCAGCCAGATGGCAGGCCTAAGACAGCCATTTGCAGATGTAAGAGGGAGGGTAGCTACTGAAATGAGCCATCCTGGAGAGACAGAGAACACGAGGAGGCGCTGAGGTATCTACACACTGACAGAAGACACAAGGAGGCGCTGAGGTATCTACAAACTGACAGAGAAAACGAGGAGGCACTGAGGTAGCTACAAGCTAACAGACGACATGAGGAGGCGTTGAGGTATCTACAAACTGAGAGACGTCACGTCGAGGTGGTGAGGTATCTACACACTGACTAGGACACGAGGAGGAGCTGAGGTATCTACACAGTGACAGAGGACACAAGGAGGCGCTGGTGTATCTACACACTGACAGAGAACACAAGGAGGCGCTGAGGTACCTGCAAACTGACAAAGGACACAAGGAGACACTGAGGTATCTACACACTGACAGAGAACACGAGGAGGTGCTGATGTATCTACACGCTGACAGAGAACACGAGGAGGTGCTGAGGTACCTACACACTGACAGAGGACACAAGGAGGCGCTGAGGTATCTACACACTGACAGAGGACACAAGGAGGCGCTGAGGTATCTACACACTGACAGAGGACACAAGGAGGCGCTGAGGTATCTACACACTGACAGAGAAAACGAGGAGGCACTGAGGTAGCTACAAGCTAACAGACGACATGAGGAGGCGCTGAGGTATCTACAAACTGAGAGACGTCACGTCGAGGTGGTGAGGTATCTACACACTGACTAGGAAACGAGGAGGAGCTGAGGTATCTACACAGTGACAGAGGACACAAGGAGGCGCTGGTGTATCTACACACTGACAGAGAACACAAGGAGGCGCTGAGGTACCTGCAAACTGACAAAGGACACAAGGAGACACTGAGGTATCTACACACTGACAGAGAACACGAGGAGGTGCTGATGTATCTACACGCTGACAGAGAACACGAGGAGGTGCTGAGGTACCTACACACTGACAGAGGACACAAGGAGGCGCTGAGGTATCTACACACTGACAGAGGACACAAGGAGGCGCTGAGGTATCTACACACTGACAGAGGACACAAGGAGGCGCTGAGGTATCTACACACTGACAGAGGACACAAGGAGACACTGAGGTATCTACACACTGACAGAGGACACAAGGAGGCGCTGATGTATCTTCACTGACAAATGTGGAGAAAATCCAGCAAAATGATGCGTAATTACTTGTATCTGCAGATCACGGCTTTGAATCCTGGAAGCAAGGCTTGTTGAGCCTTCCATCCTTCCAAGGTCGGGTAAATTGAGTACCTTTGTATTTGGTACAAGTAAAACCTGTTCCACGCAGCGAGGCGGAAAAACTGTGGCAAGAAACCTTCAGGAAACTTGTATTGATTTACCTGTCTCTCGCCAGGATGCTGGGACTTGCAGCTTATGTGTAATTACATTAAAGCCGGTGCTCCCAGTTTCTAATTAAATTATTAAATTACATTAAATCCGTAGGGCGTTAGAACAATGACCCACCAACGGAAGCCGAGGACGGGAAACACGTGTGTGTTCGTGAAGACTAGACACAGGGGACCCGTGCATTGCCGCACCCCCAGATTCAGAGTCCTGGAGCCCTTGAACGGCGATCTCGGGGGTGGCCTCAGTTTACAGACTGTTTTTTATTTAATTTATCAAGGGTTGTTTCTAACGCGAACAGTGATAAGTTCTGGGCCAGAAGCAAGGACTGAGCGAACCGCGAACACCTGGCATGTGGTGTTGGAGAGGAGGTGGGGGGACGCGTGCAAATCCCTTGAAATGCAGGGACCGGATCTGTACCCCCACGGTCTCGGTAGAGGGGCGGGTGGGGGAGGGGGCGGACTTCGGTATCCCGATGTATCACCCCGTGGTAAACCTGGTTAAAAAAGTTACTAAAAAAAAAATCACAACATCTCGAAACTATCAGGAGTGCAGAACTGCAAATAATGCATGACAAGGTACAGTACTGCTAAGATTGATATCCCCCCGCTCGCAGCCCCCCGCCCTAGCCCCCACTGGACTAACATAAAAGGAACAGAGAAAGAAATGGAGATTTAAGATTTGCAAATTACCTCGCGCTCCGGACTGAGGGAGGCTCCAAGCCACAGGTGCGGTCTGATCTGAGCTAGGAGGGAGCCTGACGCCGAGTGAGGAAGCAACAGAGAGGAGGGAGGAGGGAGGAGGAGAGGGGTGAGGTACCTGCGAACTGGCAGACGACAAGGGAGGCGCTGAGGTATCTACACACTGACAGAGAACACGAGGAGGTACTGAGGTATCTACACACTGACAGAGGACAAGAGGAGGCGCTGAGGTATCTACACACTGACAGAGAACACGAGGAGGCACTGAGGTATCTACACAATGACAGAGGACACAAGGAGGCGCTGAGGTATCTACACATTGACAGAGGACACGAGGAGGTACTGAGGTATCTACACACTGACAGAGGACACGAGGAGGCACTGAGGTATCTACACACTGACAGAGGACACGAGGAGGCACTGAGGTATCTACACACTGACAGAGGACACAAGGAGATACTGAGGTATCTACACACCGACAGAGGACACGAGGAGGCACTGAGGTATCTACACACTGACAGAGAACACGAGGAGGCACTGAGGTATCTACACACTGACAGAGAACACGAGGAGATACTGAGGTATCTACACACTGACAGAGGACACGAGGAGATACTGAGGTATCTACACACTGACAGAGGACACGAGGAGGCACTAAGGTATCTACACACTGACAGAGGACACAAGGAGGCGCTGAGGTATCTACACACTGACAGAGGACACAAGGAGATACTGAGGTATCTACACACTGACAGAGGACACGAGGAGGCACTGAGGTATCTACACACTGACAGAGAACACGAGGAGGCACTGAGGTATCTACACACTGACAGAGAACACGAGGAGATACTGAGGTATCTACACACTGACAGAGGACACGAGGAGGCACTGAGGTATCTACACACTGACAGAGGACACAAGGAGGCGCTGAGGTATCTATACACTGACAGAGGACACAAGGAGATACTGAGGTATCTACACACTGACAGAGGACACGAGGAGGCACTGAGGTATCTACACACTGACAGAGAACACGAGGAGGCACTGAGGTATCTACACACTGACAGAGGACACAAGGAGATACTGAGGTATCTACACACTGACAGAGGACACGAGGAGGCACTGAGGTATCTACACACTGACAGAGAACACGAGGAGGCACTGAGGTATCTACAACCTGACAGAGGACACGAGGAGGCGCTGAGGTATCTACACACTGACAGAGGACAAGAGGAGGAACTGAGGTATCTACACACTGACAGAGAACACGAGGAGGCACTGAGGTATCTACACACTGAAAGAGAACACGAGGAGGTGCTGAGGGATCTACAAACTGACAGAGAACACGAGGAGGCGCTGAGGTATCTACACACTGACAGAGAACACGAGGAGGTACTGAGGTATCTACACGCTGACAGAGGACACAAGGAGCTGCTGAGGTATTTACACACTGACCGAGAACACGAGGAGGCGCTGAGGTATCTACATACTGACAGAGGACACAAGGAGGTGCTGAGGTATCTACACACTGACAGAGAACACGAGGAGGTGCTGAGGTATTTACATGCTAACACAGGACACAAGGAGGCACTGAGGTATCTACACACTGACAGAGGACACAAGGAGGCGCTGAGGTATCTACACACTGACAGAGAACACGAGGAGATACTGAGGTATCTACACACTGACAGAGGACACGAGGAGGCACTGAGGTATCTACACACTGACAGAGGACACAAGGAGGCGCTGAGGTATCTACACACTGACAGAGGACACAAGGAGGCGCTGAGGTATCTACACACTGACACAGGACACAAGGAGGCGCTGAGGTATCCACACACTGACAGAGGACACAAGGAGGCGCTGAGGTATCTACACACTGACAGAGAACACGAGGAGGCACTGAGGTATCTACACACTGACAGAGAACATGAGGAGATACTGAGGTATCTACACACTGACAGAGGACACGAGGAGGCACTGAGGTATCTACACACTGACAGAGGACACAAGGAGGCGCTGAGGTATGTACACACTGACAGAGGACACAAGGAGATACTGAGGTATCTAAACACTGACAGAGGACACGAGGAGGCACTGAGGTATCTACACACTGACAGAGGACACAAGGAGGCGCTGAGGTATCTACACACTGACAGAGGACACAAGGAGATACTGAGGTATCTACACACTGACAGAGGACACGAGGAGGCACTGAGTTATCTACACACTGACAGAGGACACAAGGAGGCGCTGAGGTATCTACACACTGACAGAGGACACAAGGAGATACTGAGGTATCTACACACTGACAGAGGACACAAGGAGGCACTGAGGTATCTACACACTGACAGAGAACACGAGGAGGCACTGAGGTATCTACACACTGACAGAGAACACGAGGAGATACTGAGGTATCTACACACTGACAGAGGACACGAGGAGGCACTGAGGTATCTACACACTGACAGAGGACACGAGGAGGCGCTGAGGTATCTACACACTGACAGAGGACACAAGGAGATACTGAGGTATCTACACACTGACAGAGGACACGAGGAGGCACTGAGGTATCTACACACTGACAGAGAACACGAGGAGGCACTGAGGTATCTACACACTGACAGAGAACACGAGGAGATACTGAGGTATCTACACACTGACAGAGGACACGAGGAGGCACTGAGGTATCTACACACTGACAGAGGACACAAGGAGGCGCTGAGGTATCTACACACTGACAGAGGACACAAGGAGATACTGAGGTGTCTACACACTGACAGAGGACACGAGGAGGCACTGAGGTATCTACACACTGACAGAGAACACGAGGAGGCACTGAGGTATCTACAACCTGACAGAGGACACGAGAAGGCGCTGAGGTATCTACACACTGACAGAGGACACGAGGAGGCACTGAGGTATCTACACACTGACAGAGAACACGAGGAGGCACTGAGGTATCTACACACTGAAAGAGAACACAAGGAGGCGCTGAGGGATCTACAAACTGAAAGAGAACACGAGGAGGCGCTGAGGTATCTACACACTGACAGAGAACACGAGGAGGTGCTGAGGTATCTACACGCTGACAGAGGACACAAGGAGCTGCTGAGGTATCTACACACTGACAGAGAACACGAGGAGGCACTGAGGTATCTACACACTGAAAGAGAACACGAGGAGGCGCTGAGGGATCTACAAACTGAAAGAGAACACGAGGAGGCGCTGAGGTATCTACACACTGACAGAGAACACGAGGAGGTGCTGAGGTATCTACACGCTGACAGAGGACACAAGGAGCTGCTGAGGTATCTACACACTGACAGAGAACACGAGGAGGCGCTGAGGTATCTACATACTGACAGAGGACACAAGGAGGCGCTGCGGTATCTACACACTGACAGAGGACACAAGGAGGCGCTGAGGTATCTACACGCTGACAGAGGACACAGGGAGGCAGTGAGATATCTACAACCTGACAGATGACACGAAGAGGCGCTGAGGTATCTGCAAACTGACAGACGACACAATGAGTGGGTGATGTACCCACAAACTGACAGAAGACACAAGGAAGCACTGAGGTATCTACAAACTGACAGCCCACACAAGAAGGCACTGAGGTATCTACAAACTGACAGACAACATGAGGAGGAGCTGAGGTACCGGCAAACTGACTGATGACACTAGGAGGCAGTGAGGTATCTGCAAATTGAGTGATGACAAGAGGAGGTGTTGAGGTACCTGCAAACTGACAGACGACACAAGGAGTTGGTGAGGTATCTGCAAACTGAAAGACAACACAAGGAGGTGCTGAGGAATCTACAAACTGACAGATGACACGAGGAGGCGCTGAGGTACCTTCAAACTGACACACGACACAAGGAGACACAAACTGACAAAGGACATAAGGAGGAGGTGATGTATCCAAAAACACAAGATGACACGAGTAGGCGGTGAGGGGATGTACGGCTTTACAACGCGTGCTATTACACCGCGTGCCGTTACAACGCGTTTTTTTCAGCGTAAGTCGTTACCACGACTTGCGTTGGAGGGGGTGCGGACTTAGGAATTTTTAAATTTACTATTCCAACACACAGCCTACGTACAGTAGGGAAGGTGTTGGATAGTAAATTAAAAAATTCCTTGTCCTGCAGTGCCCTCCAGCGCAAGTCGTAGTAACAACTTGCGTTTTAAAAACCGTGTTGTAACGGCATGCGGTGTAACAGCCGCATTGTAAAGGCTGTTCCCCGCGGTGAGGTATCTACAAACTGACAGACGACACGAGGAGGCGCTGAGGTATCTACAAACTGACAGATGACATAAAGAGGTACTGAGGTACCTGCAAACTGATAGACGACACGAGGAGGCACAGACTGACAAAGGACATAAGGAGGAGGTGATGTATTCATAAACAGACAGATGACACGAGGAGGCGGTGAGGTATCTACAAGCTGACAGACGACACAATGAGTGGTTGAGGTACCTGCAAACTGACAAAAGACACAAGGAGGCACTGAGGTATCTATAAACTGACAGACAACACGAGGAGGCACTGAGGAACCTGCAAACTGACTGATGACACAAGGAGGCAGTGAGGTATCTACAAACTGACAGAGGACATGAGGAGGCACTGAGGTATCTATAAAATGATGGACAACACGGGTAGGTGGTGAGGTATCTACAAACTGACAGACGACACAAGGAGGTGCTGAGGTACCTGCAAACTGACAGACGACACGAGGAGGCGCTGAAGTACCTGCAAACTCAAAGACGACCCGAGGAGGCACTGAGGGACCTGTAAACTAGCGGACGACATGAGGAGGTGGTGAGGTATCTACAAACTGATGAATGACACGAGGAGGTGGTGAGGTATCTACAAACTGACAGATGACAAGAGGAGGTGCAGAGGTACCTGCAAACTGATAGAAGATATGAGGAGGCACAAACTGACAGAGGACATAAGGAGGAGGTGATGTATCCACAAACAGACAGATGACACAAGGAGGCGGTGAGGAATCTACAAACTGTCAGACCACACGATGAGTGGGTGAGGTACCTGCAAACTGACAGACGACATGAGGAGGCACTGAGGTATTTACAAACTGACACGCCACACAAGGAAGCGCTGAGGTACCTGTAAACTGATAGAAGACACGAGGAGGCACAACCTGACAGAGGCCATAAGGAGGAGGTGATGTATCCACAAACAGACAGATGACACTAGGAGGCGCTGAGGTATCTCCAAACTGACAGAAGACACGAGGAGGCGCTGAGGCATATACACACTGACAGAAGACAGGAGAAGGCACTGAGGTATTTTCAAACTGAAAGATGACACGAGCCCTAAAGACAACCCTCTTTTTTACAGAGAGCCAGAGTGGAGGGCCCTCAAATAGGGGGCCAGGTGAGACCTAGGTGTGAGTCTGAGTAGCAGTCTTGCCACAGATTTCTGCACCACCTGCAGTCTGCTGAGAAGGTACTCAGGGAGGCAGAGGTAAGGAGCATTCATGATCAGGTCCTGCAGCACCTTTCTACTAGTAGACTCAGATAGGAGAGGTAAAAAGAAATTCAACATGCGGAGCATGCTGAAGCAAGAGCCAGCGAGGGCTTGAATTTGCGGTTGGAGGGAGAGGGATCTGTGAATCTTCTTCCGAATGTTCTTCACACAGTTTTGGGGGAAGACGGGATACAGCATATCACTCAGCCAACAGGTTTCCACTAAATTGTGAGAGACATCTCCGAAAGTCACAATCTCAGTTTTATCTGAAATGCACCTTGGCGAGACACCAAGAGATAAGCTTCCCATCTAAGTCACTTCCCTTCTTACAAGCAAAAAGCAGCTGCTTGTCATCCACGTAAGAGATTACTTTTGCACCTAGGGACGCAGCAAGAGTAGCCAAAGGCATCAGATATATATTAAACAGGGTGGGACTGACAGCGGAGCCCTGCGGTACGCCCACTGTCAGGGGTCTGGCTTTTGAGGAATGAGGAGGGAGCCATACTTCTTGAGTACGTTTATACAGAAATTATGATAGCCGACTTTAGGCTGAGTGTCTGAACCCTATCTCATGAAGGCGCTCAAGCAGCTTAAAGTGGGGCACAGTATCGAAAGCCGCCGTAAGGTCCAGAAGTATCAGAATGGCTTTCCCCCCGGTATCTAGAGTATTCCCTACGTGTTTGACCACTTCAAGAAGTGCAGTATCCATGATGAAGTGAGGGCAAAAGCCAGATTGGCTGGGGTGTAGTATTTTATTGTCTTCCAAGTAGTGGGAGAGTTGGTAATTAACTTCCTTTTCCAGAATCTTCAAAAGGGCAGGGAGAAGGGAGATGGGCCTATAATGTGTGGTAGGTAGTGGGATGTGGAGAAGGTTGGGTCTATGTGTTGTGCGAATGCTATGTAAGTATCTAGGTCGTCTACATCTGGTTGTGATTGCGGAGTTCGACAGTTTGGGGTTCATGGGCTATTAGGTGATGCACATGATTTTATCTTCCTAGCCTGAACAGGCGATAGATACCCTTGTCTGCCCTTTGATAGGGATTTCTGAAGAGTTGATAGAAGTGGGAGAAGGCAGGGAGCAATGTCAATTCCTGTGCAGATGAGTGATGGGTAACCACTGATGTCACTTCCTGTGCTGATAGATGATAGGGAAAACAAGCACTGGCAAAAACAATAGTTCTTACGTGGGGCCAGCCTTATGGTTTTGTCAGTGCTTGTTTTGTCTGGTGTGTGCAAAACGTTATTTTTGGAGAGTCTGTTGAGCCCTAACAATATTAGAAAACAGTATTTAAAAGCAAAAATATGTTTAGGCTAAAAGACACAGATGCTGGCACTGAAGGGGATTATTTTGTGCATGGATGTGTTCCTTGTAAAAGGTTATAATGCTGTCACTGACAGTGAAGTCAGCCTCTGGCCAAATAACCCACTGCCCCATGCTCTATGCTGTAGTGGACTGAAGAAAAATGTGAAAAACACAATAACAGACAAATAGATAGAGCAAACTGGCTGGAAGACCCAATAAGTATGTATGTTTTACTTATAATTGTAGTAGAAACAAAATGTTTTGGCTAACACCAGACCTCAAAACCTAACACTGTAAAATGCATGTCCTGTACCCTGCTCCTATCAAATTAAATTTGCACTTAAAGTCGTGAGAAACATTTTGAATTCGAATCAATGCCATTGCAGCAGTGCACATGGAGAATCTCATCATAACTCCAAGGCATAATATCTTCTGGCAGTCAATGGTGGAGGCATACAAATGGCAGTTGATTCAATTTAGGAGCGCATGTAGCAAAGAAACTGGGCAGTTTACATATGAAAGCAATTCTTGAACCCACAGAAGGGGTACATTCAAATATAAATCTAATCATCAACAGGACTGAATGTGAAGAACCCCCTACCCCAGCATCAGCACCCTGGAATGTAAGCAACGCTCACCTGGTGTTTTCTAATCGAGGCCACTGGGATTATGTGATTCAGCGACAGGGGTGTATCATTACCCCTATTACTTAACCACGCATTAGCTCTAATCCCTTCTCGCAGGACTGGGATGTTCTATGCAAAACTATGTACTGTAAAGAAATCATGCCAACTGTTATTACTCTGGCACTGGGAGCACCCAAGCACTGTATCAATTAATTAAATGTCCAGGAGGGCACAGTGCTAACATAAGCTCAATTTTACTCTAGTTTCAGACTGCTCACCCTGTCCTGATGATGATTGTTAGACGGGACCTGGAGGGTCGGCCGAGGACAAGGGGAGAGGTCTCCGGGGAGAGCCGTCTCCAGCGATCGTACAGACAAATAACTCCCCCCCCACAGATGGACACCACACCAGGATAAGATTTAACGTTCTTTATAAGCAATCTTAAGGTACGGTAGAATAGTACAAGGAGGTCTGGACTCAGGGGTCCCCTCGATTATAGTCTCTTGGATGGGCAGGGGGTAGCGGGACAGTCTTATTACCAATGTGGTAGATGCGATGAGATGATGGATAGCTCACAATCCTCGAGCTCGGCGTTCTTGGAGGACGGGCCGCGGCAGCGCCGGCAGGTCCCGGGTAGAGCGAAGGTGGTAACGGTCCGCGGCAGCGCCAGCAGGTCCCGACGAAGATGGTAGTTACAACGGGCCGCAACAGCGCCAGCAGGTCCCGACGAAGATGGTAGTTACAACGGGCCGCGGCAGCGCCAGCAGGTCCCGACGAGAATGAAGGTTGCAGAGGGCCGCGGCAGCTCCAGCGGGCAGGACGATAGTTCGCAAGGCAGGGCTGCGGCAGCGCCAGCAGTCCGTCAAGGATGAGTTCTTCTCGGTGTCTCTCGACTCCAGGATACAAGTGCCTTCCTGCTCTGGAGCTGCCCCAGTTATAGGTCTGGCGGCCTTTGATGTCCGGACCCTCGCACTTGGAGGTCGGGAGGTCCGGGATGAGGGTGTCCAGACACCCCGCAGGGGGGTGGAGCCAGCGCCCGGGGAGGCTGGGGGCGATCGGCACCTGGCGGGGGAGAGCCATCGACACTTCTTCTCTCCCATTGACCTGCCAAGTGGGCTGTTCACCTCCTGGGTGGATGGTGGTGCCGGGATGTCGGGGCCTGGCCAGGCACAGGGTTGGGGTCGAGCTGAGGCCATCCGGCCTCGTGGTGCAGTATCCAAGATGGCGGCCGGGCTGGGCAATGGTGCTGTCAGTGGCCCGGGCCCGGGACACAGAGATGTCCGGGGGTAGGAGTCCCGTAGGGGATGGAGTGTGGGTTGCTTCTGGGAGTAGCACCTGAGGAGCCGGGTCCCGGCTCTGTCATGCGGGGAGGGAGCGAGCCCTTCATGTGGCCTGTCCAACATGCGTCCCCCCCAGCTGAAGGCGGGGAGAGTCACCCATCCTCTTGGGGACTCTCCTCGTCGAGGCGGAAAAAGCGTGACAGGCCATCCGCGTTGGCGTGATCCTGGCCAGGGCGGTGCTCCACAGTGAAGTCCATCCCCTGCAGGGAGATGGACCATCGCAAAAGCTTGGGATTTTCCCCCCGCATCTGCATTAGCCATTGCAGGGGGCGATGGTCTGTTTGCACCCGAAAGTGGGTACCGAAGAGGTAGGGCCGGAGTTTCTTGAGGGCCCACACTACTGCAAAGGCCTCCCGCTCGATGGTACTCCAACGCTGTTCTCGGGCCAGCAGGCGTCGGCTGATGAAGGCCACTGGTTGGTCGACTCCCTTGGGGTTCAGCTGGGAGAGGACGGCCCCAATGCCGTGGTCGGAGGCATCAGTCTGGACGATGAACTCCCGGCTGTAGTCGGGAGCCTGGAGCACGGGGGCGGTGCACATGGCGGCCTTCAGCTTCTCGAAGGCCGCTTGACAGTCGGGAGTCCAGTCGACTCTTTTTGGCTGGTTCTTAGATGTAAGTGCCGTGAGTGGCCCCACAATGCTGCCATAGTCCTTCACAAACCGTCGGTAGTAGCCGGTGAGCCCCAGGAAGGCCCGAACCTCGGTTTGCGTTACGGGGGGCTGCCAGGACTGGATAGCAGCGATCTTGAGTTAGAGGGGGGCCACCAGACCGCTCCCCACTTGGTGTCCGAGGTAGGTCACGGACCCCTGGCCAATTTGGCATTTGCTGGCCTTGATTGTGAGGCCGGCCTGCTGGAGGGCCTGCAGGACCTCTCGGAGGTGGCGGAGGTGGTCTGACCAGTGGCGGCTGTATACCGCGATATCGTCCAGGTAGGCGGCGCTGAATTCTTCGAGGCCCGCCAATACCTGGTTCACCAGGCGTTGAAAGGTTGCTGGAGCGTTTTTCATGCCGAATGGCATCACCTTGAAATGGTAGTGGCCATCCGGGGTGGAGAAAGCGGATTGTTCTTGGGCCCTGGGGGTGAGGCCGATCTGCCAGTAGCCCGCTGTCAGGTCGAAGATGCTGAGGTAGCGGGCAGCCCCCATGCGGTCGATCAGTTCATCGGCTCGGGGAATGGGGTGAGCGTCGGTTCGGGTGACAGCGTTCAGACCCCTATAGTCAACGCAGAATCGGAGCTCAGGGGTGGTGCCGGGGGCAGCAGCTTTGGGGACCAGCACGACTGGGCTGGCCCAGGGGCTGTCCGAGGGTTCGATGACTCCGAGTTTTGAGCATTTTTGATACTTCTTCTTGGATGCAGGCACGTACCCGATCTGGCACGCGGTACGCCCGATGTCTGATGGGGGGACTGTCCCCAGTGTCCACGTCGTGCAAGCACCAGGGGGTGACCCCTGGGGTGAGGGAAAATAGGGCTGCGAATTGCAGCAGGAGAGCCCGACAGTCTTGGCGCTGCTCCGAGGTTAGTGCATCGGACAGCCGGACCCCGTCTACTGAACCATCTTTTTCTCCGGTCCTCAGTAGGTCAGGGAGGGGCTCGGAGTCTTCTTCCGCCCCACTGTCTGTAGCCATCAGTAGGCTGAGCTCCGAGCGCACAAAGTGGGGTTTGAGTCTGTTGGCGTGGAGGACCCGGAGGGGGTTCCGGGAAGATTCCATGTCGATGAGATAGGTGACGGGGCTCTTGCGCTCGATCACCTTGAAGGGCCCCGTCCACTTATCCTGCAAGGCACAAGGTTCGGTGGGGGACATCACCCATACTTGCTGGCCTGGTACGAACTCTATGGAGGAGGCGTTCTGATCGTACCATTTCTTCATGTCCTCCTGGCTGGCTTCAAGATTGGCTTTGGCGATTTCTCGGAATCGTCTGGTCTGATTGCGGAGGGTCAGGAGGTATTTGTTGACGTCTGAAGGGGTTTTCAGGGGGGCCATCTCCCAACCTTCCTTCACTAGGCTAAGGGGCCCTCGAACAGGGTGTCCGTACAAGAGTTCGAAGGGGCTGAAGCCGAGGGACTTCTGAGGGACTTCTCGGTAGGCGAAGAGGAGGCACGGGAGTAGCACATCCCACTGGCGGCGGAGGGGCTCTTCCAACCCCATAATCATTCCCTTGAGTGTGCGGTTGAACCGCTCAACCAGTCCGTTTCCTTGCGGGTGATAGGGGGTTGTGAATCGGTAGGTGACCCCGCACTGCTGCCAGAGGGATTTCATGTATTTTGAAATAAAGTTTGTGCCTCTGTCGCTGACTACTTCCCGGGGGAAGCCCACCCGGGAGAAGATCCCCATTAAGGCTCGGCCGACCACCGGTGCGGTTACAGTTCGAAGGGGGATGGCCTCGGGATAGCGGGTGGCGTGGTCCACCTGTACCAGGATGAATCGATGCCCTTGTGCTGTTTGGGGGTCCAAGGGCCCCACAATGTCTATTCCCACCTTTTCGAACGGGGTGGTAACCACCGGAAAGGGCTGCAGGGGTGCCTTGAGTTTGCGGCCGCTCTTTCCGCTGGCTTGACAAGTGGGGCAGGACCGGCAGTGATTGAAGACATCATTTCTCATTTTGGGCCAGTAAAAGTGGGTCACTAGGCGTTGGTAGGTTTTGTCCTGACCCAAGTGTCCGGCCAGGGGGACGTCGTGGGCCAAGTTCAACAGGAAGTCTCTAAAACGGAGGGGCACCACCAACACTCGACTGGCCCCCAGCTCGGCGATTCTTTGTTCGCTATACAATAGTTCATTGTCCCAATAGATCCAGTGGGCCCCGGAGGCATCTCCCGTGCTCTGGGCGAGTGCTTGCTGTCGTAGTCCCTCGAGGGAGGGACATGTCTTTTGCTCCTGACGGAATTGTTCTGGGGTGGGTCCCCCCTCTTGACGCCACTGAGCCAGGTCTGGGAGGTCCTGGGGCTGAGCGAGTTCTTCTTGCGTTGGTTCCGGGGGGTCGGCGTCCCCCACTGGAGCGATCGGGGGAGGAGGTGCTGGCCATTCTGGTTCTTCTGGTCGGGGGATGGCGCGGGCCGCCATGGACCGGGTGGTTACGCACGCCCAGTCCGGGAGGCCCAACATCCCCAGGTGCTCTTTTCTTTCCACAGCGGCCCACGGGGAACTCTCGAGATCGTTCCCCAGGAGACAGTCCACGGGGGCATCATCGCGGACCGTCACCTTCAGCATGCCGGATACTCCTCCCCACTCAAAGGGGACGCAGGCCATCCGACACATGCTCTCCGAATTGTCGGCTGAACGGACGGGGCAGAGAATGTTCGGTATTATTTGATCTGGGGTCACCAGGTGAAAGCGGACGGCCGTCACACTGGCCCCCGTGTCACGTAGGGCTTCAGCCTTGCGCCCATTTATGTTCACCCACTGACTGTATTTTCTGGTGTTGGCGGGAAGGGGAGCCCGCGGGATCATGTCTCTTCCCCCTAGGCACGCCAGGACCATGGCGGCCGGTTCCCACTCTTGTTGCTCTTGTTCGTATTCCTCCTGTTCTTCGGAGACTTGCTCTTCTCCTAGGGCGGCGGCAGCTACTTGGCGGGGCCTTGGAGTCTGGTTCTGTGGGCAGTTCGGGTCATTGGCGTAGTGACCGACTCGCTGGCACCGATGACACGTAACGTTGGCTCTGAACCCCGGGCGCATCGGGGGGTTGCCCCGACCGGCCGGGGGCGGGGTGCTGGTAGCGGGAGCGGCTGGGACGGTGTCTTTCCCCCGGCCCTGGCCTCCTCCTCCTCCTCCTCCTCGGGGATGGTGATGGCCTTGGTTGTTCCTATTCTGCTCGTTCGGGCCACCCCGGCCCACTCGGGTGCTTTCCCATCGGTCAGCCTCGGCGGCGAGCTGCCGTGGATCAGTCAATTTACTGTCAAGGAGGTGCTGCCTGAGCTCGACGAAGCAGTTGTTGGAGAGGTGCTCCCACACAACGAGGTTAAAAAGCTGCTCGTAGGTCGTTACGTTGCTCCCCTTGATCCATCCCTCAAGGGCTCGGCTGAAATAGTTCACATATTCCACCCAAGTTGTACCCGGGATTCGGGTGCAGTCGCGGAACCTCTGGCGGTACATTTCGGGTGTCAGCCCATATCGAGTGAGGAGGGCGGCCTTCATGTGATCATAGGACGTCATTTGATGATCCGGGAGCTGTAACAGGGCATCACGGCCCTCATTGACGAACCTCCCCCATAGACCGGCTCCCCAGTCACTTCGATCGATCCGGTGAGAGGACATGGCGATCTCATAGGCCTTGAACCACTGCTGTATGTCGTCCTTTCGGTAGTATTCTCGGACAACATCTTTGGGAATGTGGACCTTTGGTTCTGTAGCTCCTGGGGTGCGTGGTTGCTCGGGCACCCCCAGGTCCTTGCCTTGCTTCCGTAGTTCTATTTCTGCTAGTTTGCGCTCGTGTTCGTATGCCAGTCTTTTTTCTTCGAGCTCTCTTTGTCTTTGTTTTTCTTCCCGCTCTTCTCGGAGCCGTAAGTGTTCTAGGTTCAATTTTTGTTCCGCTAGTTTTAGTTCTCCATCCATTTTGAGCCGTGCCAACTCTAATTCATGCAGTCTGCTTTTTTCTCGCTCTTGGATCTCTTCCCGGGAGAGACCCGTTCTCCTCTCTTCGGCAGGAGTGGTGCTAGTCTCTGGTGTTTCGATGCGTTGGTCCCGGGGACCCGCGGTGTTTGCTTCTGCCCACGATTCTAGGGCGTTTTTAAAGTCATCTTTTGTGCTCAGACCGGTGGTAGCAATGCCCAGTTCCATACAAAATTGTTTTACTTCTCGATGGTTGTACTCCTCCAGCTTGTCCATTTGGAATTTCACCGTAGACCCGCTCTCTTGGGTCGACATTGTGGTTTAGTCGTGGGGTGAGTTGCTTTCTGTACGATTACGCGTTGGTTCGGATCGCGCCGCTGGCCACCAATGTTAGACGGGACCTGGAGGGTCGGCCGAGGACAAGGGGAGAGGTCTCCTGGGAGAGCCGTCTCCAGCGATCGTACAGACAAGTAACTTCCCCCCCACAGATGGACATCACACCAGGATAAGATTTAACGTTCTTTATAAGCAATCTTAAGGTACGGTAGAATGGTACAAGGAGGTCTGGACTCAGGGGTCCCCTCGATTATAGTCTCTTGGATGGGAAGGGGGTAGCGGGACAGTCTTATTACCAATGTGGTAGATGCGATGAGATGATGGATAGCTCACAATCCTCGAGCTTGGTGTTCTTGGAGGACGGGCTGCGGCAGCGCCGGCAGGTCCCGGGTAGAGCGAAGGTGGTAACGGTCCGCGGCAGCGCCAGCAGGTCCCGACGAAGATGGTAGTTACAACGGGCCGCGGCAGCGCCAGCAGGTCCCGACGAAGATGGTAGTTACAACGGGCCGCGGCAGCGCCAGCAGGTCCCGACGAGGATGAAGGTTGCAGAGGGCCGCGGCAGCGCCAGCGGGCAGGACGATAGTTCGCAAGGCAGGGCTGCGGCAGCGCCAGCAGTCCGTCAAGGATGAGTTCTTCTCGGTGTCTCTCGACTCCAGGATTCAACTGCCTTCCTGCTCTGGAGCTGCCCCAGTTATAGGTCTGGCGGCCTTTGATGTCCGGACCCTCGCACTTGGAGGTCGGGAGGTCCGGGATGAGGGAGTCCAGACACCCCGCAGGGGGGTGGAGCCAGCGCCCGGGGAGGCTGGGGGCGATCGGCACCTGGCGGGGGAGAGCCATCGACACTTCTTCTCTCCCATTGACCTGCCAAGTGGGCCGTTCACCTCCTGGGTGGATGGTGGTGCCGGGATGTCGGGGCCTGGCCAGGCCCAGGGTTGGGGTCGAGCTGAGGCCATGCAGCCTCGTGGTGCAGTATCCAAGATGGCGGCCGGGCTGGGCAATGGTGCTGACGGTGGCCCGGGCCCGGGACACAGAGATGTCCGGGGGTAGGAGTCCCGTAGGGGACGGAGTGTGGGTTGATTCTGGGAGTAGCACCTGAGGAGCCGGGTCCCGGCTCTGTCATGCGGGGAGGGAGCGAGCCCTTCATGTGGCCTGTCCAACAATGATGTTGACTATGCAAAGATCGAAATGCCGTCAACCCCCCCCCCCCCCCCCCCCCCAATGAAAATCCCTCATTGTATATATCGTTGTGGATTTCTTGTTATTGTCTTTGTGATATTTTGTGTACCTTCACTTTCACTTAGTCATGTTGCACACATTTTTTCACTCATGTGAGCACCTGAACATATCTGTGAAAAGTTATTTTGCAATCTTAAATGAATAAAAGTACACATGTTGCCCTACATACTGTGCTCCCTAAGGTATTCAATAACCAAAAATAACTCTTTTGTGCTTCTCTGGACCTAGCTAGACCACCCCCGAACTATTGTCCTCTCTACATACATTACAACCCCAGGGTCGCTTAACGGGGTATCCTTGTTTTTCATAACCTACTTACGTGCAGTGGCTACACTGCAAGGGTTCAACTCACTGAGTGGTTATATTAACTATTTTTCAGCAGCTGGCAATGTTCCCGGTGAAAATAAAAAACAATTGAAGATTCTCTTCTGTAAAAAATCTGTATGTCTACACCACTGGTCCCTACATATACTGAAGAATATATTGTAAGTAAACTCACATAACCTTCCTTATTCCAAGGTCCAGTTGTTAGCATCTGGGCCCCCACTGAAGTGGCAACTTAGAAACTAGCTGAACTCGAAAGACTAAAGAAAAATCATATACGTACAGAACTACATGCTCGTATGCTAACTGACTATCTAAGAGCTGAAGTCATCCCAATAGGTCTCCAAATACGTAACGTACCCGCCATTTTAATCCAAGACCCAAAATTCAAGACCGGCTTTGCCCATATAGGGACTACCTGCTCGCGTCACTGGATGGTGCTAGACATCGACACGGCGCTGGAGCACAGCAAAAAAGAATTGGAAGAGATACAGGAGTTAGAGCAAGCCATCCGCGGACTGGATAGTATCGCGGACGCAAAGTCGCCTCTAAATAAAATAGATCGCAAAATACTAGACTTCCAAAACTTTGAACACCATAAAAAATCAACAAAAGTTACAAAAGATATAAAAAACTATAACAGAACGAAAGAAAGAACTTATCCGTACCTTCAGGGGGATTTCTTTACTGTAGGCCCACAAGAACAACAAAGAGTCCCGACTGACACGTGGGGCCGTTTCCGGGACAGAGTACCTGTTACCTTCTCTGACTCCTCTTCAGAATCGGACAGCTCCGAAACTACAGAGGGGCCAAGTACGTCCAGTCATAAAAACAGCCCCCTTTTTTTAGGGAGAGGCCAACTGAGGAACATAGACCCCCAGAGAGGGAGAGGAAGAGGCAGAACCAGATACAACTTCCCCCCAGGCGAACGGCAGATAAGGAACAGATATTACCAGTGGGGTTACCAGTACTAAACACTGAGGTACAATCCCAGGCCACCATGGAATCAATACCTATTTTCAATCTCGCCCGCCACCAGCTGAATTCAACAGACATATCTCTACTGAGCAGAGGTCTGTCATTTGTAATAGCAGAGAAGCCCAATTGGTTTAACATCCAGGCGGAAATATAAATATTTTTTCGAAAGGTGAGACTGCAGGTCTTCTTCCAAGACCGCAAAACTCCCAAAAAACTGATGTCACAGGACTGAACCCAGTGTCGACTTTTAATCTATCTAGCGTCACCATGCCCCCAGAGGTCATTACCTTTGAGCACCTTGTACTGAGAGCCCTGGCTAAACTCAAAATGGACTACAGATTCACCCCTTTCAACGTCAGTGCAGAAGAAAGAAACATCCTGACCAAACTGAAACAGAATGAGGATATTGTTATAAAACCCTGTGACAAAGGGGGCGGTATCGCCATTCAGGACAGAACCACCTACGACACTGAGATCCTACGCCAAGTAAATAACACCTTATACTACGAACGTCTGAGCAGCAACCCAGTTAAAATGATCAATGAAGACATCCTCCGGATTACCCAAGAGGGCTTGGAGAATGGATTCATTAGTAAAAATGAATACAAAATTTTCTAGCTATCGCAACAAGAATTTTAGATTCTATTAAGGACACGGAGGCGAGGATTATGCTTTCTCATTTCTTTACTGCAACAACAGCAGCCAATGAAAATGAAAGTACACATGTAAAAAATAACATTTCTCATGAGGCTTTGAACCACGCCTCTCTTACAACAACCAATCACAAAGGTATCATGTCTATAAATCCTGGAGACATTAGTCCGGCCTCCTCTTTCGTTGCGCGAAAGTCAGTAACAGTCTCAACACACTGAAAAGTTTAATACTGCAACGGAAAACAGATCCAGCAGAAGTTCCAACGGAGAAAACTTGAACAGAAGGAAAAACCATCATCCGGAAGGAGCGGCAGCCAAGCACCGGCCATCTTCAACTCTTGTTGGAGTCATTTCCTAGAATATAAAAAGGAAGTTTGAGAAAAAATTTCCACCACAACCTAGATCGTTGTAAGGGTGGGTAAAACAGTTAGGTAAAATCACGTAAACAACAACAGTTGTATAACAGTCCCAACGGGTGGGATAATCCTCGCCTCCGTGTCCTTAATAGAATCTAAAATTCTTGTCGCGATAGCTAGAAAATTTTGTATTCTATGGCAGGACCGGAGGCTTCTGATTATGCTGGTTCAAAGCTCACATCAAAGCTCGTCAATCACAGCATCAGAAACATGAGGAATTGGTTTGTAATAAAACACCTTGAACATTGAATCTGAGGACCAATCAGCTGCCTTCAGAATGTCCTCCAAGCGGGAACCCAATAAGTAAGCCTCGCAGAGTGTGCCCCATAAGCAGAAATATCAATGCCGGCTTCCGACATGATCCACCTGACCCATCTGGCTAAAGTAGCAGCAGCGACTGGCTTGAACGGTTTCTGAATAGATATTAATAACTGCCCCAGAGGATCCGCCCTGTGCACACTAGTACGCTCCTCATAACATTTAAGACATTGAAGAACACACAGCCTGCCGTTATGAGGAAAGGCAGGATAATCCACTGAACGGGACATGGTCTTAGTACGTCTAGTAATGACAAAGGATACACCTTGGGGTGAAAACATCCTCCCAGCCAAATTCAGAGCTCTGACATCCGAAACCCTCCGACATGAAATAAGGCACAACAGCATAGTAAGCTTGGCAGAAAGCTGTTTCAACGACAAATCACCATTATCGGGCCAGGATTCCAACAAATTCAGAACCTTATTAACATCCCACATGGTGGAATACCTGGGCCGAGGAGGGTTGGCCACACTCACACCTTTAAGCAACTTACATACCAAGGGATGCCTCCCCACCGGTTTACCATCTATGTGATCGTGACCAGCTGAAATAGCAGACCGAAAGTTGTTCACCGACCTATAGGCCAGGCCAGAAGTCGCACACTCTGATAAAAAATTCAGTACCTCTGTTATATTTGATCCCACGGGATCCACCTGTTTTGAAAGGCACCAACTCACCCACTTCTTCCACGAAGAAGAGTATCGTTTTCGGGTGGAAGGAGCCCACGCTTGCTGCATAAAGCTGGAAGCCTCTCGTGAAAGGCCTGCAAGGCGTTCATGTCTCCGGAGAGCGTCCATACCATTAGTGACAGCTGGTTCTGCAGGACCAGGGGGTGGCACGTCCCCACTGGGTCCTGCAGAAGCGCCGGGAAGACTGGGAGCCGGAAGGGAAGGTCTATTGACAATTCCAACAGTGTGGGAAACCACGACTGAGTCGACCAATAAGGCGTTACTAGCACCACCGTCGCTTCCTGTCGGCGCAGTAGCGCCGCCACTCTCGGGATGAGTGCAAACGGTGGAAACGCATAATTCCTCTGTTGACCCCAATGATGAAGGAACGCGTCCGTCCCCAGGGCCATTGGGTCCGGTCTCCAACTGTAAAACAGGAAAAGATGGGCATTGAGGCGCGAGGCAAACAGGTCAATCCGACACGGGCCTCGTAGCGACATGATCCGGGAAAACAGCGATGGATGGAGCCTCCAATCGCTGGAGTCCCGGAGAAACCGGGAATGCCAATCCGCTACTTGATTGAGTTTCCCGGGAAGGTATTCCGCCACCACGGAGATCTTGCGCTCCAGACAGAAGTGCCTGAATTCCTTCGCAATGTGCATTAGCATCCGGGACCTCGTCCCGCCCAATCGATTGATGTATCGCACCGCGGAGACATTGTCCATCCGAAGGAGGATACAACAATTGCTCTTCAGCGGTGAGATAGACCTGATGGCAAAGGACCCTGCCAAAAGCTCTAGACAATTGATGTGCAGTGATAGTTCGTCTGCAGACCACCGTCCTCCTGTGGCAAAGTCGCCGCAGCGAGCGCCCCAGCCCAACTGGCTGGCATCGGACTCCACCACTACATCCGGGGCCGTGCCAAATATAGCTTGGCCGTTCCAGGCTGACATGTGGTCCAACCACCACTGAAGCTCCTCCCTGGACTCGGAGGAGAGAGGGATCAAATGATCGTAGTGAAAGTTTCTCTGTAGGTAGAAGATCTTGAGCCTCTGCAGGGCTCTGTAGTGCAAAGGACCGGGAAAAATGGCCTGAATCGACGAGGCCAGAAGGCCCACAATCCGTGCCAGAACCCTCAAAAAAATCTTCTCTTTAGCCAGGGTAGCTGTGATTTCTCCCTTGATCGACCTGATCTTCGGCAGAGGAAGGAGGAGCTGTGCCGAGACCAAGTCTATCAGAAAACCCAGGAATTCTATCTGCCGATCCGAAATCAGCACCGATTTCTTGGTGTTGATCACGAATCCCAGATTCTGCAATAAGGACGTCGTCCACTCCAAATGCGTGAGAAGGAGGGACCGGTCCTGTGCCAGGATCAGCATATCGTCTAGATAGACAATTAGCCGAACCCCCATTTCCCGGAGGCGGGAGACCACCGGCTTGAGTAGTTTGGTGAACACCCAAGGTGCCGAGGACAGCCCGAAAGGGAGTACCTCGTAACGAAACCAACGCCCTTTCCAGGGGAATTGTAAAAACTTTTGATGTGATGGGCCTACTGGGACCGTCAAGTAGGCATCCTTCAAGTCCAATCTGACCATCCAGTCGTTCTCCAAGAGAAGGTCCCGCAAAAGATGGATGCCCTCCATCTTGAAGTGTCGATACGTGACAAAGGGGTTGAAATCCCTCAAGTTTAACATGAGGCGCTGTCCGCCTCCCTTCTTTTGAACAAGAAAGACGTTGCTGCAGAAGCCTCCCGGCCGGAAGGGTCCCGCAGCAATGGCCTGTTTTGCCAAAAGCTCGTCTAGTTCTGAGTCTATAAAACTCTGTTCGAGATGGGAAAAAAGGAGAGGACGGGGGGAGAAGGGCTGAATGGGGCAAGACACCATCTCTATCTCGTAGCCCTGGACGGTCCGAAGGACCCACACATCTGAAGTGAGAGTTGCCCAATTCTGGACAAAATGGCGCAATCTTCCCCCTAAAGGAAGCAAAGGAAGGGTGAGACTTACCGGAAGATTGGTTATCGAAGTTTTTGTAGCCTCGATTGATTCCTTTGTTGTAGCGGCCCCTGAAGCCGCGTGATCGGGACGGGTAAAATCCGGCTTGATCCGGTTCTTGCGTATACCCTCCACTACCCCGTCTAGGGGCGTAGCCTCTCTGAGGACTGGGGTTTGAGTAGCGGTCGGTCGAGCATCCTCTGCCACGCCCGGCCCTACCAGAGACCTGCAGAACACGTTTCAGCGATGCCTGAGACTTGTCCAAAGAAGCAAAAGTGTTCACAAATTTAGCAATATCCTTTACGAAGTTATCCCCAAACAACTGTCCATCCGCCAAAGGACCCGGCTCCGAGGAAGCCAATTCCACCAGTTGGGGGTCGATCCGGAGAAGGACGGACTTCCGTCGTTCCGAGGCAAGGGCGCAATTCGCGTTGCCCAGCATACAAATGGCCCTCTGAGCCCAACCCGCCGAAACCTCGGGGTGTATGGCGGCACCAGTCTCTTGCGCCTGCAGGGCCAACTCCAGGATCTTGGCCAGCGGGCCCGAAAGGTCGAGGACCTTATCCTGGCACGCTCTGAGCGCGCGATCAATCCCTTTCTTCGGGTCTTTTTTGTACTTTTTAAGAAAAGTGGTCATGGAAGGGTCTATGTCCGGAGTGAGAGCCACTTTATGGGGCAAATCAGGGCGCGGGCATTCAGATTTCAGGCGGGCACGAACCTCCTTGTCGAACCCCTTGCGGAGATGAGTCTCCAGATAGGTCGCCACCGCCGGAGGGGGAACCCAGTCGGATGACCTGGGGTGAACAATGTCCGTCGGGTCAAATGAAAAGGGAGTGGGAATGACCGGGGAATTGTGTTTACACTTCTTAGTGCGTTTACGCGGAGCGGCATCCGAGGAATCGGTATTGGTGCCAGTATCCGTTGTGGTGATAACCAGGGGGGACGTGGGGGGCGGGGTAACAGGCTTGTCTAGGGATCGAGACTCCTGGGACTTATAAAGTTTGTCGTAGGACTGGGCATGCGGCCAGGAAAGGTCAAGAGTCGCCTTCTTCGGGGGAGGGGGGTGAAGGGGATCTTTGCCCGGAACGGGCAACGGCTTACCCGGGACCAGCAGATCTAATTCCTTGGCCAGAGGGGAGAGGGCCGAGGAAAGGGCTTTATCCAATTTGGCATCGAGTTTTTTGTCTATGATCTCCTCCATGGAGTCCCCTTCATAGAATTCCTGCAGTCCCTGAAAACCATACGCAGCATCCTCCTCTTCGCAGTACTCCCCGAGACATGCGTAAGGCCTCAATGGCACCTACGTACGCTCGTCCCCGAGGGGGGGGCTAACCCCTCACTAGTGCGGCTAGCTGAAGCCTGTGCCGCGGCAGCGACGACTGGAAGTCGAAGGAAGGGATCGGACGGGCCTAGGTGCGCAACACGCGCCACCATGGGGAAGCGGGGAACGGAGCGAAGCTCCGGCCCCAAACTAAGAGTAAAGCGGACAATGCAGGAATAAAACAATGCCAAGAAAGCGTAAAGCGATCAATCAAGTATGCAATATACATAAACAATCAAACACAATAGTCAACGGCATTAACCAATGAATAGGCATCAAGCATAAGCAATATAGGTAACATGAAAGAAAAGAGCACTTATCTGGGCTGCGGAGCAGCAAAGAAAGAGGAGGCCGGACTAATGTCTCCAGGATTTATAGACATGATACCTTTGTGATTGGTTGTTGTAAGAGAGGCGTGGTTCAAAGCCTCATGAGAAATGTTATTTTTTACATGTGTACTTTCATTTTCATTGGCTGCTGTTGTTGCAGTAAAGAAATGAGAAAGCATAATCCTGCCATAGAATTCCTGTTCCTCAATAACAAGGAGCCACGCACCCCGCTACTGTACACTCTACCCAAAGTGCATAAAAATGCAGAGGACCCCCCAGGAAGGCCTATCCTGTCTGGGTGTGACTCCATTCTGGAACCCCTAGGGAAATATGTTGATTATTTCATAAAGGACCTTGTTCGTGATACTATGACCTACGTTAAAGACACCACCCACCTTATCAATCTGATTGAAACACAAGCATTTAACCCCATACAGAACTCCTTGTCACTCTTGACATAGAGTCTCTGTATACGAATATTCCCCAGCAAAAGGGTATAGACGTAATTAAGACATCTAAATAACCGTCCAGCTCCCCATCAAGTCCCAACTGAATTTATAATCAGCCGACCTGAGATTGCAATCACTAAAAACTACTTCTTATTTAAAGACACATACTACCGTCAGTGTAAAGGCACTTCAATGGGGGCAATTTTTTAACCCTGGGCGGGCAACTTCGCTACGCCTACGAACTGGGCGTAGTGTTGCCTACTTCGCCCTTTGCAAAGTAGGCTAAGCAGGCAACACTACGCCCACTCCTTGGGCGTAGCGAAGTTGCCCGCCACCCGCCTCCCTCCCGCCCTCCCGAACATACCTAATTTTTAAGAAATGGGCACATAAAAAGAAATAAAGACAGTTACCTTGTCCCCGCGGTGAGGTATCTACAAACTGACAGACGACACGAGAAGGCGCTGAGGTACCTGCAAACTGACAGACGACACAAGGAGGCGCTGAAGTACCTGCAAACTCAAAGACGACCCGAGGAGGCACTGAGGTACCTGTAAACTAACGGACGACATGAGGAGGTGGTGAGGTATCTACAAACTGATGAATGACACGAGGAGGTGGTGAGGTATCTACAAACTGACAGATGACAAGAGGAGGTGCAGAGGTACCTGCAAACTGATAGAAGACATGAGGAGGCACAAACTGACAGAGGACATAAGGAGGAGGTGATGTATCCACAAACAGACAGATGACACAAGGAGGCGGTGAGGAATCTACAAACTGTCAGACCACACGATGAGTGGGTGAGGTACCTGCAAACTGACGGACAACATGAGGAGGTATCTACTAACTGACAGACGACACAACGCTGTGCTGAGGTACCTGCAAACTGACACACGACACAAGGAGACACAAACTGACAGAGGACATAAGGAGGAGGTGATGTATCCAAAAACAGAAGATGACACGAGTAGGCGGTGAGGGGATGTAAGGCTTTACAACTCGTGCTATTACACCGCATGCTGTTACAACGGGGTTTTTTCATTGCAAGTCTTTACCTCGACTTGCGTTGGAGGGGGTGCGGACTTAGGAATTTTTTAATTTACTATTCCAACACACAGCCTACGTACAGTAGGGAAGGTGTTGGATAGTAAATTAAAAAATTCCTTGTCCTGCAGTGCCCTCCAGCGCAAGTTGTGGTAACGACTTGCATTTTAAAAACCGCGTTGCAACGGCATGCGGTGTAACATCATCGTAAAGGCTGTTCCCCGCGGTGAGGTATCTACAAACTGACAGACGACACGAGGAGGCGCTGAGGTACCTGCAAACTGACAGATGACACGAGGAGGCGCTGAGGTACCTGCAAACTGACGGACGACATGAGGAGGTGGTGAGGTATTTACAAACTGACAGACGACACGAGTAGGAGCGGAGGTACCTGCAAACTGATAGACCACACAAAGAGGTGCTGATTTTCCTGCAAACTGACAGACGACACAAGGAGGCGTTGAGTTATTTACTAACTGACAGACGACACAAAGCAGTGCTGAGGTAACTTCAAACTAACAGACGACACGAGGAGGCACAAACAGACAGATGACACGAGGAGGCGGTGAGGTATCTACAAACTGACAGACAACACGATGAGGTCTTGAGGTATCTACAAACTGACAGAGGACACAAGGAGGCAGTGAGGTACCTACAAACTGGCAAAAGACACGAGGAGGCCCTGAGGTACCTGCAAACTGACAGATTACACGAGGAGACCCTGAGGTACCTGCAAACTGACAGACATTACGAGGCGGCACAGAGGTACATGCAAACTGACGGATGACACGAAAAGGTGGTGAGGTATCTACAAACTGACGGACAACACAAGGAGGTGGTGAGGTATCTACAAACTGACAGACTACATGAGGAGGCGCTGAGGTACCTGCAAACTGACAGATGACACAAAGGCGTGCTGAGTTATCTGCAAACTGACAGACGACACGAGGAGGCGCTGAGGTATCTACAAACTGACAGATGACATAAAGAGGTGCTGAGGTACCTGCAAACTGATAGATGACACGAGGAGGCAGAAACTGACAAAGGACATAAGGAGGAGGTGATGTATTCATAAACAGACAGATGACACGAGGAGGCGGTGAGGTATCTACAAACTGACAGACGACACAATGAGTGGTTGAGGTACCTGCAAACTGACAAAAGACACAAGGAGGCACTGAGGTATCTATAAACTGATAGCCCACACAAGGAAGCACTGAGGTATCTACAAACTGACAGACAACACGAGGAGGCACTGAGGAACCTGCAAACTGACTGATGACACAAGGAGGCAGTGAGGTATCTACAAACTGACAGAGGACATGAGGAGGCACTGAGGTATCTATAAAATGATGGACAACACGGGTAGGTGGTGAGGTATCTACAAACTGAAAGACGACACAAGGAGGTGCTGAAGTACCTGCAAACTCACAGACGACCCGAGGAGGCACTGAGGTACCTGTAAAGTAACGGACGACATGAGGAGGTGGTGAGGTATCTACAAACTGATGAATGACACGAGGAGGTGGTGAGGTATCTACAAACTGACAGATGACAAGAGGAGGTGCAGAGGTACCTGCAAACTGATAGAAGACATGAGGAGGCACAAACTGACAGAGGACATAAGGAGGAGGTGATGTATCCACAAACAGACAGATGACACAAGGAGGCGGTGAGGAATCTACAAACTGTCAGACCACACGATGAGTGGGTGAGGTACCTGCAAACTGACAGACGGCACGAGGAGGCACTGAGGTATTTACAAACTGACACACCACACGAGGAAGCGCTGAGGTACCTGTAAACTGATAGAAGACACGAGGAGGCACAACCTGACAGAGGCCATAAGGAGGAGGTGATGTATCCACAAACAGACAGATGACACTAGGAGGCGCTGAGGTATCTACAAACTGACAGAAGACACGAGGAGGCGCTGAGGCATATACAAACTGACAGAAGACAAGAGGAGGCACTGAGGTATTTTCAAACTGAAAGATGACACGAGCCCTAAAGACAACCCTCTTTTTTACAGAGAGCCAGAGTGGAGGGCCCTCAAATAGGGGGCCAGGTGAGACCTAGGTGTGAATCTGAGTAGCAGTCTCGCCACTGATTTCTTCACCACCTGCAGTCTGCTGAGAAGGTACTCAGGGAGGCAGAGGTAAGGAGCATTCATGATCAGGGCCTGCAGCACCTTTCTACTAGTAGACTCAGATAGGAGAGGTAAAAAAAAATTCAACATGCGGAGCATGCTGAAGCAAGAGCCAGCGAGGGCTTGAATTTGCGGTTGGAGGGAGAGGGATCTGTGAATCTTCTTCCGAATGTTCTTCACACAGTTTTGGGGGAAGACGGGGTACAGCATATCACTCAGCCAACAGGTTTCCACTAAATTGTGAGGGACATCTCCGAAAGTCACAATCTCAGTTTTATCTGAAATGCACCTTGGCGAGACACCAAGAGATAAGCTTCCCATCTAAGTCACTTCCCTTCTTACAAGCAAAAAGCAGCTGCTTGTCATCCACGTAAGAGATTACTTTTGCACCTAGGGACGCAGCAAGAGTAGCCAAAGGCATCAGATATATATTAAACAGGGTGGGACTGACAGCCGAGCCCTGCGGTACGCCCACTGTCAGGGGTCTGGCTTTTGAGGAATGAGGAGGGAGCCATACTTCTTGAGTACGTTTATACAGAAATTATGATAGCCGACTTTAGGCTGAGTGTCTGAACCCTATCTCATGAAGGCGCTCAAGCAGCTTAAAGTGGGGCACAGTATCGAAAGCCGCCGTAAGGTCCAGAAGTATCAGAATGGCTTTCCCCCCGGTATCTAGAGTATTCCCTACGTGTTTGACCACTTCAAGAAGTGCAGTATCCATGATGAAGTGAGGGCAAAAGCCAGATTGGCTGGGGTGTAGTATTTTATTGTCTTCCAAGTAGTGGGAGAGTTGGTAATTAACTTCCTTTTCCAGAATCTTCAAAAGGGCAGGGAGAAGGGAGATGGGCCTATAATGTGTGGTAGGTAGTGGAATGTGGAGAAGGTTGGGTCTATGTGTTGTGCGAATGCTATGTAAGTATCTAGGTCGTCTACATCTGGTTGTGATTGCGGAGTTCGACAGTTTGGGGTTCATGGGCTATTAGGTGATGCACATGATTTTATCTTCCTAGCCTGAACAGGCGATAGATACCCTTGTCTGCCCTTTGATAGGGATTTCTGAAGAGTTGATAGAAGTGGGAGAAGGCAGGGAACAATGTCAACTCCTGTGCAGATGAGTGATGGGTAACCACTGATGTCACTTCCTGTGCTGATAGATGATAGGGAAAACAAGCACTGGCAAAAACAATAGTTCTTAGGTGGGGCCAGCCTTATGGTTTTGTCAGTGCTTGTTTTGTCTGGTGTGTGCAAAACGTTCTTTTTGGAGAGTCTGTTGAGCCCTAACAATATTAGAAAACAGTATTTAAAAGCAAAAATATGTTTAGGCTAAAAGACACAGATGCTGGCACTGAAGGGGATTATTTTGTGCATGGATGTGTTCCTTGTAAAAGGTTATAATGCTGTCACTGACAGTGAAGTCAGCCTCTGGCCAAATAACCCACTGCCCCATGCTCTATGCTGTAGTGGACTGAAGAAAAATGTGAAAAACACAATAACAGACAAATAGATAGAGCAAACTGGCTGGAAGACCCAATAAGTATGTATGTTTTACTTATAATTGTAGTAAAAACAAAATGTTTTGGCTAACACCAGACCTCAAAACCTAACACTGTAAAATGCATGTCCTGTACCCTGCTCCTATTGAACTAAATTTGCACTCAAAGTCGTGAGAAACATTTTGAATTCGAATCAATGCCATTGCAGCAGTGCACATGGAGAATCTCATCATAACTCCAAGGCATAATATCTTCTGGCAGTCAATGGTGGAGGCATACAAATGGCAGTTGATTCAATTTAGGAGCGCATGTAGCAAAGAAACTGGGCAGTTTACATATGAAAGCAATTCTTGAACCCACAGAAGGGGTACATTCAAATATAAATCTAATCATCAACAGGACTGAATGTGAAGAACCCCCTACCCCAGCATCAGCACCCTGGAATGTAAGCAACGCTCACCTGGTGTTTTCTAATCGAGGCCACTGGGATTATGTGATTCAGCGACAGGGGTGTATCATTACCCCTATTACTTAACCACGCATTAGCTCTAATCCCTGCTCGCAGGACTGGGATGTTCTATGCAAAACTATGTACTGTAAAGAAAGCATGCCAACTGTTATTACTCTGGCACTGGGAGCACCCAAGCACTGTATCAATTAATTAAATGTCCAGGAGGGCACAGTGCTAACATAAGCTCAATTTTACTCTAATTTCAGACTGCTCACCCTGTCCTGATGATGATCTTGACTATGCAAAGATCGAAATGCCGTCAACCCCCCCAATGAAAATCCCTCATTGTATATATCGTTGTGGATTTCTTGTTATTGTCTTTGTGATATTTTGTGTACCTTCACTTTCACTTAGTCACGTTACACACCTTTTTTCACTCATGTGTGCACCTGAACATACCTGTGAAAAGCTAATTTGCAATCTTAAATGAATAAAAGTGCACATGTTGCCCTACATACTGTGCTCCCTAAGTTATTCAATAACCAAAAATAACTCTTTTGTGCTTCTCTGGACCTAGCTAGACCACCCCCGAACTATTGTCCTCTCTACATACATTACAACCCCAGGTTCGCTTAACGGGGTACCCTTGTTTTTCATAACCTACTGATGTGCAGTGGCTACACTGCAAGGGTTCCACTCACTGAGTGGTTATATTAACTATTTTTCAGAGGCTGGCAATGTTCCCGGTGAAAATAAAAAACAATTGAAGATTCTCTTCTGTAAAAAATCTGTATGTCTACACCACTGGTCCCTACATATACTGAAGAATATATTGTAAGTAAACTCACATAACCTTCCTTATTCCGAGGTCCAGTTGTTAGCATCTGGGCCCCCACTGAAGTGGCAACTTAGAAACTAGCTGAACTCGAAAGACTAAAGAAAAAGCATATACGTGCAGAACTACATGCTCGTATGCTAACTGACTATCTAAGAGCTGAAGTCATCCCAATAGGTCTTCAAATACGTAACGTACCCGCCATTTTAATCCAAGACCCAAAATTCAAGACCGGCTTTGCCCATATAGGGACTACCTGCTCGCGTCACTGGATGGTGCTAGACATCGACACGGCGCTGGAGCACAGCAAAAAAGAATTGGAAGAGATACAGGAGTTAGAGCAAGCCATCCGCGGACTGGATAGTATCGCGGACGCAAAGTCGCCTCTAGATAAAATAGATCGCAAAATACTAGACTTCCAAAACTTTGAACACCATAAAAAATCAACAAAAGTTACAAAAGATATAAAAAACTATAACAAAGAAAGAACTTATCCGTACCTTCAGGGGGATTTCTTTACTGTAGGCCCACAAGAACAACAAAGAGTCCCGACTGACACGTGGGGCCGTTTCAGGGACAGAGTACCTGTTACATTCTCTGACTCCTCTTCAGAATCAGACTGCTCCGAAACTACAGAGGGGCCAAGTACGTCCAGCCATAAAAACAGCCCCCTTTTTTTAGGGGGAGGCCAACTGAGGAACATAGACCCCCAGAGAGGGAGAGGGAGAGGCAGAACCAGATACAACTTCCCCCCAGGCGAACGGCAGATAAGGAACAGATATTACCAGTGGGGTTACCAGTACTAAACACTGAGGTACAATCCCAGGCCACCATGGAATCAATACCTATTTTCAGTCTCGCCCGCCACCAGCTGAATTCAACAGACATATCTCTACTGAGCAGAGGTCTGTCATTTGTAATAGCAGAGAAGCCCAATTGGTTTAACATCCAGGCGGAAATATAATTTTTTTTTAGAAAGGTGAGACTGCAGGTCTTCTTCCAAGACCGCGAAACTCCCCAAAAAACTGATGTCACAGGACTGAACCCAGTGTCGACTTTTAATCTATCTAGCGTCACCATGCCCCAGAGGTCATTACCTTTGAGCACCTTGTACTGAGAGCCCTGGCTAAACTCAAAATGGACTACAGATTCACCCCTTTCAACGTCAGTGCAGAAGAAAGAAACATCCTGACCAAACTGAAACAGAATGAGGATATTGTTATAAAACCCTGTGACAAAGGGGGCGGTATCGCCATTCAGGACAGAACCACCTACGACACTGAGATCCTACGCCAAGTAAATAACACCTTATACTACGAACGTCTGAGCAGCAACCCAGTTAAAATGATCAATGAAGACATCCTCCGGATTACCCAAGAGGGCTTGGAGAATGGATTCATTAGTAAAAATGAATTCCTGTTCCTCAATAACAAGAAGCCACGCACCCCGCTACTGTACACTCTACCCAAAGTGCATAAAAATGCAGAGGAACCCCCAGGAAGGCCTATCCTGTCTGGGTGTGACTCCATTCTGGAACCCCTAGGGAAATATGTTGATTATTTCATAAAGGACCTTGTTCGTGATACTATGACCTACGTTAAAGACACCACCCACCTTATCAATCTGATTGAAACACAAGCATTCAAACCCATACAGAACTCCTTGTCACTCTTGACATAGAGTCTCTGTATAGGAATATTCCCCAGCAAAAGGGTATAGACGTAATGAAGACATCTAAATAACCGTCCAGCTCCCCATCAAGTACCCACTGAATTTATAATCAGCCTACCTGAGATTGCACTCACTAAAAACTACTTCTTATTTAAAGACACATACTACCATCAGTGTAAAGGCACTTCAATGGGGGCAATTTTTTAACCCTGGGCGGGCAACTTCGCTACGCCCACGAACTGGGCGTAGTGTTGCCTACTTCGCCCTTTGCAAAGTAGGCGAAGCAGGCAACACTACGCCCACTCCTTGGGCGTAGCGAAGTTGCCCGCCACCCGCCTCCCTCCCGCCCTCCGGAACATACCTAATTTTTAAGAAATGGGCACATAAAAAGAAATAAAGACAGTTACCTTGTCCCCGCGGTGAGGTATCTACAAACCGACAGACGACACGAGAAGGCGCTGAGGTACCTGCAAACTGACAGACGACACAAGGAGGCGCTGAGGTACCTGCAAACTGACGGACGACATGAGGAGGCGGTGAGGTATTTACAAACTGACAGACGACACGAGTAGTCGCGGAGGTACCTGCAAACTGATAGACCACACAAAGAGGTGCTGATTATCCTGCAAACTGACAGACGACACAAGGAGGCGCTGAGTTATCTACTAACTGACAGACAACACAAAGCAGTGCTGAGGTAACTGCAAACTGACAGACGACACGAGGAGGCACAAACAGCCAGATGACACGAGGAGGCGGTGAGGTATCTACAAACTGACAGACAACACGATGAGGTGTTGAGGTATCTACAAACTGACAGAGGACACTAGGAGGCAGTGAGGTACCTACAAACTGGCAAAAGACACGAGGAGGCCCTGAGGTACCTGCAAACTGACAGATTACACGAGGAGACCCTGAGGTACCTGCAAACTGACAGACATTACGAGGAGGCACAGAGGTACATGCAAACTGACGGACGACACAAAAAGGTGGTGAGGTATCTACAAACTGACGGACGACACAAGGAGGTGGTGAGGTATCTACAAACTGACAGACGACATGAGGAGGCGCTGAGGTACCTGCAAACTGACAGATTACACAAAGACGTGCTGAGTTATCTGCAAACTGACAGACAACACGAGGAGGCGCTGAGGTATCTGCAAACTGACAGATGACATAAAGAGGTGCTGAGGTACCTGTAAACTGATAGACGGCATGAGGAGGCACAAACTGACAAAGGACATAAGGAGGAGGTGATGTATTTATAAACAGACAGATGACACGAGGAGGCGGTGAGGTATCTACAAACTGACAGACGACACAATGAGTGGTTGAGGTACCTGCAAACTGACAAAAGACACAAGGAAGCACTGAGGTATCTATAAACTGATAGCCCATACAAGGAAGCACTGAGGTATCTACAAACTGACAGACAACACGAGGAGGCACTGACGAACCTGCAAACTGACTGATGACACAAGGAGGCAGTGAGGTATCTACAAACTGACAGAGGACACGAGGAGGCACTGAGGTATCCATAAAATGATGGACAACACGGGTAGGTGGTGAGGTATCTACAAACTGACAGACGACACAAGGAGGTGCTGAGGTACCTACAAACTGACAGACAACACGTGGAGGCGCTGAGTTACCTGTAAACTGACGGACAACATGAGGAGGTATCTACTAACTGACAGACGACACAACGCTGTGCTGAGGTACCTGCAAACTGACACACGACACAAGGAGACACAAACTGACAAAGGACATAAGGAGGAGGTGATGTATCCAAAAACAGAAGATGACACGAGTAGGCGGTGAGGGGATGTACGGCTTTACAACTCGTGCTATTACACCGCGTGCTGTTACAACGGGGTTTTTTCAATGCAAGTCTTTACCTCGACTTACGTTGGAGGGGGTGCGGACTTAGGAATTTTTTAATTTACTATTCCAACACACAGCCTACGTACAGTAGGGAAGGTGTTGGATAGTAAATTAAAAAATTCCTTGTCCTGCAGTGCCCTCCAGCGCAAGTTGTGGTAACGACTTGCGTTTTAAAAACCGCGTTGTAACGGCATGCAGTGTAACAGCGTCGTAAAGGCTGTTCCCCGTGGTGAGGTATCTACAAACTGACAGACGACACGAGGAGGCGCTGAGGGGCCTGCAAACTGACGGACGACATGAGGAGGTGGTGAGGTATTTACAAACTGACAGACGACATGAGTAGGCGCTGAGGTACCTGCAAACTGATAGACCACACAAAGAGGTGCTGATTTTCCTACAAACTGACAGACGACACAAAACAGTGATGAGGTAACTGCAAACTGACAGACGACACGAGGAGGCACAAACAGACAGATGACACGAGGAGGCAGTGAGGTATCTACAAACTGACAGACAACACGATGAGGTGTTGAGGTATCTACAAACTGACAGAGGACACGAGGAGGCAGTGAGGTACCTACAAACTGGCAAAAGACACGAGGAGGCCCTGAGGTACCTGCAAACTGACAGATTACACGAGGAGACCCTGAGGTACCTGCAAACTGGCAGACATTACGAGGCGGCACAGAGGTAGATGCAAACTGACGGACGACACGAAAAGGTGGTGAGGTATCTACAAACTGACGGACGACACAAGGAGGTGGTGAGGTATCTACAAACTGACAGACGACACGAGGAGGCGCTGAGGTATCTACAAACTGACAGATGACATAAAGAGGTGCTGAGGTACCTGCAAACTGATAAACGACACGAGGAGGCACAAACTGACAAAGGACATAAGGAGGAGGTGATGTATCCATAAACAGACAGATGACACGAGGAGGCGGTGAGGTATCTACAAACTGACAGACGACACAATGAGTGGTTGAGGTACCTGCAAACTGACAAAAGACACAAGGAGGCACTGGGGTATCTATAAACTGATAGCCCACACAAGGAGGCACTGAGGTATCTACAAACTGACAGACAACACGAGGAGGCACTGAGGAACCTGCAAACTGACTGATGACACAAGGAGGCAGTGAGGTATCTACAAACTGACAGAGGACACGAGGAGGCACTGAGGTATCTATAAAATGATGGACAACACGGGCAGGTGGTGAGGTATCTACAAACTGACAGACGACACAAGGAGGTCCTGAGGTACCTGCAAACTGACAGACGACACGAGGAGGCGCTGAAGTACCTGCAAACTGACAGACGACCCGAGGAGGCACTGAGGTACCTGTAAACTAATGGATGACATGAGGAGGTGGTGAGGTAGCTACAAACTCATAAATGACACGAGGAGGTGGTGAGGTATCTACAAACTGACAGATGACAAGAGGGGGTGCAGAGGTACCTGCAAACTGATAGAAGATATGAGGAGGCAGACACTGACAGAGGACATAAGGAGGAGGTGATGTATCCACAAACAGACAGATGACACAAGGAGGCGGTGAGGAATCTACAAACTGTCAGACCACACGATGAGTGGGTGAGGTACCTGCAAACTGACAGACGACACGAGGAGGCACTGAGGTATTTACAAACTGACACACCACACGAGGAAGAGCTGAGGTACCTGTAAACTGATAGAAGACACGAGGAGGCACAAACTGACAGAGTCCATAAGGAGGAGGTGATGTATCCACAAACAGACAGATGACACTAGGAGACGCTGAGGTATCTCCAAACTGACAGAAGACACGAGGAGGCGCTGAGGCATATACAAACTGACAGAAGACAAGAGGAGGCACTGAGGTATTTTCAAACTGAAAGATGACACGAGCCCTAAAGACAACCCTCTTTTTTACAGAGAGCCAGAGTGGAGGGCCCTCAAATAGGGGGCCAGGTGAGACCTAGGTGTGAGTCTGAGTAGCAGTCTCGCCACTGATTTCTGCACCACCTGCAGTCTGCTGAGAAGGTACTCAGGGAGGCAGAGGTAAGGAGCATTCATGATCAGGGCCTGCAGCACCTTTCTACTAGTAGACACAGATAGGAGAGGTAAAATAAAATTCAACATGCGGAGCATGCTGAAGCAAGAGCCAGCGAGGGCTTGAATCTGCGGTTGGAGGGAGAGGGAGCTGTGAATCTTCTTCCGAATGTTCTTCACACAGTTTTGGGGGAAGACGGCATACAGCATATCACTCAGCCAACAGGTTTCCACTAAATTGTGAGGGACATCTCCGAAAGTCACAATCTCAGTTTTATCTGAAATGCACCTCAAATGGTGCAAGTCCAGCCAAGGAAACACCTTGGCGAGACACCAAGAGATAAGCTTCCCATCTAAGTCACTTCCCTTCTTACAAGCAAAAAGCAGCTGCTTGTCATCCACGTAAGAGATTACTTTTGCACCCAGGGACGCAGCAAGAGTAGCCAAATGCATCAGATATATATTAAACTGGGTGGGACTGACAGCCGAGCCCTGCGGTACGCCCACTGTCAGGGGTCTGGCTTGTGAGGAATGAGGAGGCAGCCATACTTCTTGAGTACGTTTATACAGAAATTATGATAGCCAACTTTAGGCTGAGTGTCTGAACCCTATCTCATGAAGGCGCTCAAGCAGCTTAAAGTGGGGCACAGTATCGAAAGCCGCCGTAAGGTCCAGAAGTATCAGAATGGCTTTTCCCCCCCGGTATCTAGAGTGTTCCCTACGTGTTTGACCACTTCAAGAAGTGCAGTATCCATGATGAAGTGAGGGCAAAAGCCAGATTGGCTGGGGTGTAGTATTTTATTGTCTTCCAAGTAGTGGGAGAGTTGATAATTAACTTCCTTTTCCAGAATCTTCAAAAGGGCAGGGAGAAGGGAGATGGGCCTATAATGTGTGGTAGGTAGTGGGATGTGGAGAAGGTTGGGTCTATGTGTTGTGCGAATGCTATGTAAGTATCTAGGTCGTCTACATCTGGTTGTGATTGCGGAGTTCGACAGTTCGGGGTTTATGGGCTATTAGGTGATGCACATGATTTTATCTTCCTAGCCTGAACAGGCGATAGATACCCTTGTCTGCCCTTTGATGGGGATTTCTGAAGAGTTGATAGAAGTGGGAGAAGGCAGGGAGCAATGTCAACTCCTGTGCAGATGGGTGATGGGTAACCACTGATGTCACTTCCTGTGCTGATAGATGATAGGGAAAACAAACACTGGCAAAAACAATAGTTCTTACGTGGGGCCAGCCTTATGGTTTTGTCTTTGCTTGTTTTGTCTGGTGTGTGCAAAACGTTATTTTTGGAGAGTCTGTTGAGCCCTAACAATATTAGAAAACAGTATTTAAAAGCAAAAATATGTTTAGGCTAAAAGACACAGATGCTGGCACTAAAGGGGATTATTTTGTGCATGGATGTGTTCCTTGTAAAAGGTTATAATGCTGTCACTGACAGTGAAGTCAGCCACTGGCCAAATAACCCACTGCCCCATGCTCTATGCTGTAGTGGACTGAAGAAAAATGTGAAAATCACAATAACGGACAAATAGATAGAGCAAACTGGCTGGAAGACCCAATAAGTATGTATGTTTTACTTATAATTGTAGTAGAAACAAAATGTTTTGGCTAACACCAGACCTCAAAACCTAACACTGTAAAATGCATGTCCTGTACCCTGCTCCTATCGAATTAAATTTGCACTCAAAGTCGTGAGAAACATTTTGAATTCGAATCAATGCCATTGCAGCAGTGCACATGGAGAATCTCATCATAACTCCAAGGCATAATATCTTCTGGCAGTCAATGGTGGAGGCATACAAATGGCAGTTGATTCAATTTAGGAGCGCATGTAGCAAAGAAACTGGGCAGTTTACATATGAAAGCAATTCTTGAACCCACAGAAGGGGTACATTCAAATATAAATCTAATCATCAACAGGACTGAATGTGAAGAACCCCCTACCCCAGCATCAGCACCCTGGAATGTAAGCAACGCTCACCTGGTGTTTTCTAATCGAGGCCACTGGGATTATGTGATTCAGCGACAGGGGTGTATCATTACCCCTATTACTTAACCACGCATTAGCTCTAATCCCTTCTCGCAGGACTGGGATGTTCTATGCAAAACTATGTACTGTAAAGAAATCATGCCAACTGTTATTACTCTGGCACTGGGAGCACCCAAGCACTGTATCAATTAATTAAATGTCCAGGAGGGCACAGTGCTAACATAAGCTCAATTTTACTCTAGTTTCAGACTGCTCACCCTGTCCTGATGATGATCTTGACTATGCAAAGATCGAAACGCCGTCAACCCCCCCAATGAAAATCCCTCATTGTATATATCGTTGTGGATTTCTTGTTATTGTCTTTGTGATATTTCGTGTACCTTCACTTTCACTTAGTCACGTTACACACCTTTTTTCACTCATGTGTGCACCTGAACATACCTGTGAAAAGCTAATTTGCAATCTTAAATGAATAAAAGTGCACATGTTGCCCTACATACTGTGCTCCCTAACTTATTCAATAACCAAAAATAGCCAAATACCTGTAGTCCCCCCTGTCCAAAGCCTCCAGTTTGATACATATACTCATTATTCTGTATACCTTGTTTCGCTGCTTAGATGACTCTTATGAAGGGCCCCTTGTCGAACCACAGGGGTTCAGAGAACTTATATATATGGTTGCAAGTGTATTTTTAAGGGTTTAGGGTGAGTATGGTTTTTTGGGTGGCAAGGGTATTTTTAGGGTTTAGGGTGTGTGTGGGTTTTTGAGTGGCAGGGGTAATTTTAGTGTGGGTATTGGTTTTCGGTGGCAAGGTTATTTGTAGGGTTTATGGTGGGCATGGGTGTTTGGGTGGCAGGGTAATTTGAGGGTTTAGGGTAGGTATGGGATTTTGGGATTGCAATGGTATTTTTAGGGTTTAGGGTGGATCTTGGTTTTAGGTTGGAAAGGGTTTTTTTAAGGTTTGGGGTGGGTGTAGGTTTTTTGAGCAGAAAGGGATTTTATAACATTAATAGCGAGTATAGGTGTGTGTGTGTGTGTGTGTGTGTGTGTGTGTGTGTGTGTGTGGATATATATATACACTCGTCTTGCTCTGCTTAAATAAATGAGCTACACTGCTTACACCTTTATCCCTTGTGGTGGTCCCTGATTTGAAGGAATTCTGAAGAGGTCCGCACCTGCAATCGTCCGCCCTGCATTAGGCGGTCAGGAGTTTTTTTGCATATATATATATATATGTGTATATAGTGTTAATACTCACCAATATTATTTTACAATGCATACGTCTTTAGCATGCGTGCCTTTACCATGCAATGTAAGTGTTTTACAGGTACATACAGACCCATTACACACGCACACATATATGTATATCTATATATATATATATATATATATATATATATATATATATATATATATATATATATATATATATATATATATATATATATATATATATATATATATATATATATATATATTAACCAAACGACTTGATGATTTGATAAGGTCACTCGACCGCACCCCTCCCATCCGGGCTGATGCCTCGTGGAGCTCGCACAAACAGATCCCTTTCTTTTCTTAAGAAAGCCAACGCGTTTCGAGGCTGGAGCACCTCTTCTTCCTAGGCTTGAGGGATAGCACTGATGAAACACCTGACTGCGGTTGCCACCTCCTTTTATTTTGCAGTTGCCAATCACGGCGTACTCTTTGTTGCGCTGCACTGTGGGGCATGTAGTCTTCAAGGTGATTCAGCATTAACCTTTGAATAAGTTCAGTGTCAGTTTCTCACATGAAGTCCTCTGTATGCACACCTTGAGTAGGTGGGGAGCTGTTTGCATTCGCTAGTTGCCATGGGATGCTGTGCTGCCGGACTTGACCAAGTTCGAGTCCCAGCCTTCCCATATGTGCGTTTTCCGCTGGGAATGGTGCACCATATCAGGACCAGACATCCCTTCTGTGAAATTTCTAACCAAACGCCTTGACGATTTGATAAGGTCACTCGACCGCACCCCTCCCATCCGGGCTGATGCCTCGTGCAGCTCGCACAAACAGATCCCTTTCTTTTCTTAAGCAAGCTGACGCGTTTTGAGGCATGAGCGCCTCTTCTTCCTGGGCTTGAGTGATAGCACTGATGGAACACCTGACTGCGGTTGCCACCTCCTTTTATTTTGCAGTTGCCAATCACGGCGTACTCTTTGTTGCGCTGCACTGTGGGGCATGTAGTCTTCAAGGTGATTCAGCATTAACCTTTGAATAAGTTCAGTGTCAGTTTCTCACATGAAGTCCTCTGTATGCACACCTTGAGTAGGTGGGGAGCTGTTTGCATTCGCTAGTTGCCATGGGATGCTGTGCTGCCGGACTTGACCAAGTTCGAGTCCCAGCCTTCCCATATGTGTGTTTTCCGGGTGGGTATGGGTTTTTGGGTAGCAAGTGTAATGTTAGGGTGGGTATGAGGTTTGAGTGGCAAATGTATTTTTATGGTTTAGGGTGGGTGTGGGTTTTTGAGTGGCAAGGGTAATTTTAGGGTTTTGGGTGGGAATGGGTTTTTGGGTGGCAAGTGTATTTCTAGGGTTTAGGGTGGGTATGGGTTTTGGGGGGGCAAGTGTATTTATAGGGTTTAGGGTGGGCATGGGTTTTTGGATGGCAAGGGAAATTTTGGGGTTTAGGGTAGGTATGGGTTTTTTGGATTGCAAGGGTGGGTTTAGGGTGGATGTGGGTTTTAGAGTAGAAAGGCATTTTTTAAGTTTTGGGGTGGGTGTAGGTTTTTTGAGCAGAAAGGGATTTTATAACATTAATAGTGAGTATAGGTGTGTATGTGTGTGTATATATATATTCACTGAAAAAACTGCCCAAAGATGTGTGAATAGTTGATTCACTAGATATATGAAGTTAAAACTACATGCTCTAACAGTTGTTTGGGTGAGTGAATATCTTTATGGGTGTGGTGATGAGCAAATATATTTCTCAATGGTACATGTCCAACAAACTAGAAAAATAAAAGGCAGTGTATGTGTCAGTTGTTGTATATACATAAGACTCAATGATTGTGTGAGTGACTGTATGGATAACTTTATACTTTTAATAATGATTTTATAATTCACTAAGTATGACTTACTATCTAAATGAATAGAGGAAGTTGTGTTTGTATAAGTCTGTTGCTAAGTAAATATGTAAGTATGATCCAATGTTTGCATAAGTGAGTAGGATGACTTCATATGTGAATAGGATGTGTGCTGGTGTGTAATGTCGATTTAGGTGTATAAGTATTTTTGATAGTGTTCTATTGTTCATTGACAGCATGTATGAGTGAATCAACAGGTAAGTGATACGATGTGTGTATACATCTATGAATCACTGAGTGGGTTTTTAGATACTTGTATTGCTGTAACAATGGATTCAAATATCATACTCTGTATTTTACAAAGAGTGATGAAAGATTTTACTAGTGTATGAAAAGGTGTATGTGATTGTCACGTGGATGATGTCATCAGTGATGTCATTTGAGATGTCATCAGTGATGTCACTGACCTTGTCATGAATGATGTAATATATGACATCATCAGCAGTGGATTACGGGTTCGAGAAATATAGTTAGTACAACTAACTATATAGGAGCAATTTCAATGGTTTTGTATGAGTGAAATGTCCAGCAAACTATAACACCCCTAAAACGTATAGTTTTTTGAGTGAATTTTAAAGGTTTTTTAAATGCTAATTCCTAACTATATAAGGCCTGAAACCTATGGTTTTTTCAGTGAATTTCAAAGGTTTTTTAAATGCTAATTCCTAACTATATAAGGCCTGAAACCTATGTTTTTTTCAGTGAATTTGCAAGGTTTTTTAACTGCTAATTCCTAACTATATGAGGCCTGAAACCTATGTTTTTTTCAGTGAATTTCAAAGGTTTTTTTAATGCTAATTCCTAACTATATAAGACCTGAAAGCCCACCAGGAATCTCCAGTATGCGCCAGGGGACTGCATTGCAGAGAGGTGTAATGAAGCCACGCCCCCTTTTACACCTCTCTGCAATGCAGCCCCTGTGCATGTTTGAAGAGGGGGAACTAATTCCCCTTGCATACTGGGGGCCCCTGGGGGCCAACTAGCCCAACTGGAACCTCCAGTATGAGCCAGGGGGCTGCATTGCAGAGATGTAAAGAGGCTATTCCCCTTGTTACACCTCTCTGCAACGCAGCCCCCTGCCACGTTTGAGAGGGGGAACTAATTCCCCTTGCATACTGGGGGTCCCTGGGGGCCAACTAGCCCACCAGGAGCCTCCAGTATGCGCCAGGGGGCTGCATTGCAGAGAGGTGTAATGAGGCCACACCCTTTTTTACACCTCTCTGCAACGCAGCCCCCATGCATGTTTGAAGAGGGGGAACTAATTCCCCTTGCGCACTAGGGGTCCCTGGGAGCCAACTAGCTCACCTGAAACCTCCAGTATGCGCCAGGGGGCTGCATTTCACAGAGGTGTAATGAGGCTATGCCTCTTGTTACACCTCTTTGCAACGCAGGCCACTGGCGCGTTTGCAGAGGGGGGACTAATTCCCCTTGCATACTGGGGGTCCCTGGGTCATATCTGCCCAACCACCGATATTCTGAACGATTGAAAATGACTTTTCTTGATAAACATTTGGATTTGGATTATCCTGTCCTATACTTTGGAATTTTTGAAAGACTGACTTTGAGGATGCTACTCAAGTCTGCCCGAATTGTGTGGGTAAAATTGATACCTAGTCACTTTGAATAAGAATGTACTTACGTCTCATCTAACATTTGGAAGAAATATCTAGTTATATGACAACAGGATACCGACATAACTTGAAGGAAATAAGAACGCCCTGAAGAAGTTCTGTTGTACAGAACGAAACGTTTCTGCTGGCTGTGGTACATAAACTTAAGGAAAATAAAAAATATTTGAATATACACCAAGATTCAGTGCTTCAATAAGGACTATAAGTGATATGATTTGATTGGACTTATTGCGCAAGTGGTGCTGTGCCAAACTTTGGAATATTCTCCACTACTCTCTACTACTTACACTCTCCTACTCCACTACTCCCTACTACTCACTCTCTACTACTCTCTACTCTCTACTACTCACTCTCTATTACTCTCTCTCTACTACTCACTTTTTACTACTCACTCTCTACTACTCTCTACTACTCACTCTCTACTTCTCACTCTCTACTACTCTCTACTACTCACTCTCTACTACTCTCTCTCTACTACTCACTCTCTACTACTCACTCTACTACTCACTCTACTACTCTCTCTCTACTAGTCTCTACTACTCACTCTACTACTCACTCTCTACTACTCTCTACTATTCTATCTCTCTGCTACTCACTCTCTACTAATCTCTACTACTCACTCTCTACTACTCTCTACTACTCTCTACTACTCTCTACTACTCACTCTTTACTACTCTCTACTACTCACTCTACTGCTCTCTACTACTCACTCTACTACTTACTCTCTACTACTCTCTACTACTCACTCTCTACTACTCACTCTCTACTACTCACTCTACTACTCTCTACTACTCACTCTCTGCTACTCTCTCTACTGCTCTCTACTACTCTCTACTACTCACTCTCTACTCTCTATTACTCACTCTCTACTCTCTACCTCTCTACCTCTCTCTACTTCTCTCTCTACTAGTCTCTACCTCTCTACCGCTACCTCTCTACCTCTACCTCTCTACCTCTACACCTATACCTCTCTCTACACGCACACATATACACATATATATATATGCATATGCGTTTGGTGAAATGGAATATATATATATATATATATATAAATATATATATATATATATTCAATGAAAAAACCATTAGTTTTAGGCCATATATAGTTAGGGATTTGCATTTACAAAACCTTATTTTACTCGCATAAAACCATTGAAATTCCATATATAGTTATAAGCGCTAACTATATATCGCGCACCCGCAATCCACTGCTGATGGTGTCACATATTACATCATTCATGACATGGTTAGTGACATCACTGATGACATCACTGATGACATCTCAAATGACATCACTGATGACATCACTGATGACAACATCCAGTGACTGTATGTTTCTGTAAAGTTAAAATATCTCTTACATATTGAAGAATGAGTGGATATATAAGTGTCTGGATGAAGGATTTAGTAGGTGCATGACTGACTGTATGAGTGAGTGATTAAATGTGTCTCACTGAGTGCATGGGTTAGTGACTAAACTGTCTTAATTTGTGCATCATTATGTCTGTTGTTCTGTAAACTGTTGCATGTGTTGATAAGTAGCTATATGAAAACTATATGGGTTATTGATTGGTTGCCCAAGTATTTGTATGGGATACTGAGTGTGTGTGTGGGTGGCTGGGAGGTGTGTGACTCTGTGCATAGATGTGTGAGCAGTTGATTCAGTAGATGTATGGTTTCAAAAGTGCATGTGGAAACAGCTGTATGGGCGGTTGACTGTGTGCATGAGTGTATTGGTGAGTGAATGGATATCTCAGTGCTACATGTCAAAGTAAGTACATATGTAAAACACAGTACATGTGAGAGTTGACATATATAAATAACTGTGCATAAGAGCCAGTGAATGTGTGAGTGGCTGTATGGATCATTGTGAACTTGTATCAGGGATTGTATAATAGAGTAAATATGTGTTAGTATATGTTTGAATAAGTAAAGTTTGTATAACTGTATAGTTGAGGAAATGGAGGTGTGATTGATTCTTTGCATGACTGACTAGGTGTGTGAGTAACTCCATGGATGAGTGACAGTCTGTGAGTGTCTGTTTACACTGATTGTATCTAAGGTTATATTTATTTATTTATTTATTTATTTATTTACGCAACTTTTATAGCGCAACAAATACCCGAAGGTGTCTCGGCGCTGTGGAGCAACAAGAGTTCATCATCCTACCGTCTTCTCACTGGTTAAACAACCATGTTTTCAGAAGCCTACGGAAGCTAATCAGATTCGGAGCGGCTTTTATGGCAGTTGGCAGAAGGTTCCAAAGTTTTGGAGTGGCCACAAGAAAGCGCCTATCACCCCAGGTAACTGATCTTGTACGTGGCACCGGCAGAAGACTGGAATTGGCCGATCTAAGGTGCCTTCTGGGGGTATAGAGCTGAAAGGCTTCGATCAAGAATCTGGGACCTGTGCCATGTATGGCCTTATAGGCAATACAGAGGGCCTTAAATTTGACACGGCACTCAACTCTCAGCCAGTGAAGCTGGCGAATAGCAGAGGTGGTAGATTTGCGGCGAGGGATATTAGAGTCTGAAGAGGTTCATGGTATTATCACATGAATGATATCATCAGTGATGTTATCAGTCATGTCAAATGAGATGTTTTCAGTGATGTCATCAGTGATGTCATTTGAGATGTCATCAGTGATGTCATCAGTGATGTCACTAACCATGTCATGAATGATGTAATATGTGACATCATCAGCAGTGGATTGCGGGTGCGCGATATATAGTTAGCGCTTATAACTATATATGGAATTTCAATGGTTTTATGCGAGTAAAATAAGGTTTTGTAAATGCAAATCCCTAACTATATATGGCCTAAAACTAATGGTTTTTTCATTGAATTTTCAAGGTTTTGTAAATGCAAATTCCTAACTATATATCCACTATAACCTATGGTTTTTTCTGTGAATTTCATTGGTTTTTTAATAGCAAATATGAAAAGCTTTAAAATGTCAAGTACGTGATAGATAAAAACATTTTCGTATTTATGCACGCTGATGTGCTTTGAACGCTGCACCCCCCCCCTCCCCTCTTTTGTCTTAGTAGTACTCTCTCTTTGCAGATACTGAAGGGTAGTTAACGCAGGCCTTTACCCCCGTTGTAATCCGTCGTGCCTGCTTGTCTCTCCATTTGATTGATTGTTGTCCAAGCATTTACTGTTTTAGAATTGGTTCTCTTTGGATCATTCTCTATTTACAAACAAGCACAAAGTCGCAATACTCTGTTTAGTCTTTGCAGATAGTGAAAAATCGTGTAAAAAAATAAAAGTAATCGAGCAAAATCAGTAGGCCACTAATTGGATCTCTTTTTGACCTCGCTAAAATAGAAATATTAGGAACAACCCTTCATGAGAAATACGAAAATAGTGAGATGAACTGAGCTCCACACCATGAGGGCTGCAAGACAGCTCGGCTCCATCACCCATCCCGCACAAAATAACGACAAACCCTATGCAAATATTAAAAATATAGACAACACACCAGCAAAGAAACAGGGTAAAACATTTTATTAAAAAACTATTTACATAACGTTGGTTTATAAGATGATGTCAGTAGTGGACCGATGTGTGAATAGGTCGAAAGCAGCACAAGGCTCCAAGATCCGGATGGCAACCTCCTGGATGTTGGGTGCCATAGTTCAGAGTTCTGAGTTTGAGCCTTTTTCAATGCCTGTGCTTTGTTGAATCAAAATGGCGGCTTGACACAAAGCTGACTCAAGCGTTGCTACTGATGCTATGCAGACCAAAACTGGTTTTCAGTTTGTACATTTTTCTAGATTTTTCAATCCAAGTTTGGTTGACTTTGTAGAACGATGGCTTCAAATTTTCAACATACGGTGTGGTGGCGCTGACTGGGAGGGGGCGCTTCGCTCCTGCCCCCTCCCCAAGTAAGATTTTCATACGTGAAAGTACGTTAATGGTTTTGGTCCCTGAGTTGCTTCGATGTCACTGCCATTCTCAAATGGCATAAGTTCTGGATGTTGGGTGCCATAGTTAAGAGTTCTGAGCAGTGCTTGTAACACTGTCTGAAGCTTATTTCCACCTACTGCAGCTTCTCTATTCTCAAAGTAAGTGAGTGTCGTTTGTGGACCTGACTGCATTAGAAAACAATGTGATATGTTACCTTCCTAAACAGCTTGACGGAGGCCCCTGAGGGGCGGTGTGATGGCCATGGACTCGGAGAAGACGCTTGGCTCCGACACCCTCCCCAAGTCTTATAGCACTGGTGTAGCCTGAGATCGCCCCCGACATAGGCGGCCGGCTCCCGGGGTCCGGCAGAACTTTTTGCCTTTTGATGACTCTTCAATTCTGAACCTTGTCCCACAATCCGTTTGACCTGAAGACACGCTGTAGTGGGGCGCCCCTTTACCGTTTCAGTTGCCATTCTGCCCGCTTTTGCTACACTGTGCCTCTTCCGCCATTCAGCTGTTTACCGCCCGCTCTTGCGACTACAGCGTCTCGCTCATCATGTAGTTGAGTTGCTCCCGCTCTTGCGGTGCAGCGATAGGCGGCTGCCACAGGACTCTCAAAATGGCGGCCGGCTCTTCGGTTTTGGGCCTGGTCCACTAAAATGGCCCTGGGACACCTTTGAACTCGGACGCTTCCCTGATAGGGCTTGGGTCCCATTCTCGAAAAGCGTCCCCTCAGCCGTGAAGATTCTACAAAAGTCTTGGGGGCCTCCGACTCCCGCAGGCTTCTGGTGGGGAGCGGCTGCCATGATTGCTCGTGGAATGGCCACGACGGAGCTACGAGATGGTAGTGGTCTCATGCTGACGCCAGCTTTAGTCTGAAACATCCAGAAACACTGTAGACTACCAATTCGATCAGTTCCGGTAGCGCCCCAACATGACCCGGAAGAGAAGAACTTGCCCTCCCCTCTTTGACTGATGGTTCTTGTTGCCTGTCCCCTCTGTTGTCATTTAACAGAACTTTTTGGACTGCTGAAAGGGGTTGTGTTCCGAACGCTGGTTGGTGGAGACATTTTGACTATATTCTTGACCTACGTTGTCGCGTAATGCGTTATATGACACGCCGCGTTAGCGCACCCGGAAGTGATCCGAGGCGCGGCGCGCAGCGCGTAACGTAAGCATAACAGGTCATGTGACTTGTTAATAAAACTTTTCATTGGTTCATTTTACTTTTGTTAATTTAATGATGAAAAGCTTGATCATATGACCTAAAAATTACGCTTTTTATTGTTTTCGAACAATATTTTTTTTTCAAACATATGTTATAATATTCCAGGCTAATGTACTTTCCCGGAAAATTTACAACTGTCTTGCAAGTAAAATATATTCCTTTTTCGAGAAAAAGGGCGTTTGTTCCTTCCATGACGGAGCCGTTGAGTAAAAGAGATTCGGCCTGCTGTCTTAGTCGCCGATACGCCTGATTATCAGATTCTTATCGATCACTTTATGTTGCAGACATGAAAAACACAACTGCCCTTGACCATTTATCTTTACTGCGTTCCTACATATTATACCTTTTATCCGTCATGTAATTGGACTGCTTTATTTCACTTGCCTTTTACTGATTCGAAAACAGTGACTAAAAGTAAAAACTTTACCAATGTAAATACTACTACCGTGTTTTGTTTTAAAAACCTTTATTGTGAAAATGTCAGTATACAAATACGGGCCTATAACCACGTGGGCCGGCCACGGAGCAAACTGAAATCGTATATGATGAGGAGACATTTACACTGTAGAAGAACGTAACGAGCGGGCCATTAGGTTGCAAGAACAAAGGTGTCTAACAGTTGCGGAATCGGTGGACGTACATTTTGTAATTAAAATACGACAGGGCCACTTACAATAACATTTTCTAGATATACATTTGCGGGCAAGGAGTTACGAGTCCCATTTATACCGGCGCCATTTTGGGCGAGGCCGAGCAGGTCTAAGATATAGTCAAAATGTCTCCACCAACCATCGGCCAGACCAGAACCCCTTTCGGCCCTTTAGGCTACAAGATGGTGTCTTCCATTCAGAAAATATTGTTGGCAGCATTTTGAAAGGAAACAGAAACAGCCGTTCTCCTAGTGAGTTTCACATTGTTACATTTAGGAAGAATGTTGAAGAGTAGTATGTGGAAAATCTGAAGCCATTTTTCTACAAACTCTCAATCAGACTTGGATGGAAAAAAAAAACCTGAAGAATGTACAAACTGAAAACCAATTTTTGTCTGTATAGCATCAACAGTAACGCTTGAGTCAGCTTTGTGTCAAGCCGCCATTTTCATTCAATCAATAGCGTCCCCCTGCACACATTCAGGGACCTGGTCGTGTCTTCAGATGAAACGGATTGTAGGAAAAGAAGCAGAAATGAAAAGGAAAAAAGTTCCGCCGGACCTCGGGAGCCGGCCGCCTATGTCATGTGCGACCTTTGGCCACACCAGGGCAATAGTGAAGCTGCAGCAGGTGCAAATAAGCTTCAGACAGTCTTACAAGCACTGCTCAGAACTCTCAACTGAGGCACTCAACATCCAGGACTTGCCATTCGGATCTTGGCGTCTTGTGCTGGTTCCGACCTATTCACACATCGGTCCACTACTGACATCACCTCATAAGCCAACGGGGCACCCCACGCCGACTTTCGGCGCAGCATTGTAGGATGGCCACACCAGTGCGGCAACTTGCTGGACACAACATCGGGGCCATCCAGATCTCGGCGCGTTCGACTCACTGTACCGCAAGAGTGACCGCAACTCAGCTGGACACGCCATCTTTCGGCGCAGCATTGTAGGATGGCCACACCAGTGCGGCAATTTGCTGGACACCACCTCGGTGCCATCCGGATCTCGGCGCGTTCGAGTCACTGTACCGCAACAGTGACCGCAACTCAGCTGGACACGCCGTCTTTCGGCGCAGCATTGTAGGATGGCCACACCAGTGCGGCAATTTGCTGGACACCACCTCGGTGCCATCCGGATCTCGGCGCGTTCGAGTCACTGTACCGCAACAGTGACCGCAACTCAGCTGGACACGCCGTCTTTCGGCGCAGCATTGTAGGATGGCCACACCAGTGCGGCAATTTGCTGGACACCACCTCGGTGCCATCCGGATCTCGGCGCGTTGTGCTGCCTTCGGCCTATTCGCACATCGGTCCGCTACTGACGCCGCCTCACGTGCCAACGGATTTTCTACGCTTTTTGTAGCCCTATGCCGCATAACAGGTCATGTGACTTGTTTATAAAACTTTTCATTGGTTCATTTTACTTTTGGTTTCCTAAAGATGGAAGTCTTGGTCATATGACCTAAAAATAACACTTTTCATTGGTTTAGAACATTTTTTTTTCCCAAACGATGAAAGCCCCACCTTGTTTCTGGATCATTCAGACTGAAGCTGGCGTCAGCATGAGAGCACCACCATCTCGTGGCTCCGTCGTGGTCATTCCGCGAGCAATCATGGCAGCCGCTCCCCACCGGAAGCCTGCGGGAGTCGGGGGCCCCCAAGACTTTTGTAGAATCTTCACGGCTGAGGGGACGCTTTTCGAGAATGGAGCCCAAGCCCTAGCAGGCAAGCGTCCGAGTTCCAAGGTGTCCCAGGGCCATTTCAGTGGACCAGGCCCAAAACCGAGGAGCCGTCCGCCATTTTAAGAGCCATGTGGCAGCCGCCTATCGCTGCACTGCAAGAGTGGGAGCAACTCAACAACATGGTGAGCGAGACGCTGTAGCCGCAAGAGCGGGCGCAACTCAGCTAGATGGCCGCCACCTGGGGAGGCCCGTTCACACCGCCTCCCCCACGCCCCCCCCCCCCGGGCCGCCGCACGCCAATTTTCGGAGCAGCATTGTAGGATACCAAAACCAGTGCAGCAGTTTACTGGACATCACCTGGGTGCCTGTCGTACATGTTGTGTCAGCCATGGGACACTGGACACAGTCCCATCAACATCTCAACGCGTTCTGCTGCCTTGGGACTATTCGCACAACAGACCGCTACTGACGAGGCCTCCCCCCGCACCACCCGGGACGCCCCACGCTGTTTTTCTGTGCTGCATTGTAGGATCCCAAAACCAGTGCGGCACCCAGGCGACATCACCTGGGTGCCGTCCAGAACTCTGCACGTTGTGCTGCCTTGGGACTATTCGCACAAAAGACAGCTTCTAACCATTGTTGCTTTTTGAGTTGAAAAATGTTTAAATGTTTTTAGTTTTTGTTCCGTTCATTATAGTTAAAAGTTAATAAAGTTTTATAATCTTACTTTGTTGGAGTGTTATCTATTTTTTTAAAAACGGGTGAATAGGGCCTTGAATCGGGTTATTGTCATGTGTGGGCTTTGGAAGTGTGCTGCTGCAGGATCGGACATTTCAAACTCAAATGCACGTTCTTTTTCTTACCTTTCCGAAGCATGGAGCGCAATAGCAGGCAGAGAAAGGGTGATGCACGTGTTGAACACTACCTGACCTGGCAAGTTGCTGGCAGTGCCCCCCCGCCCGCTCCTGAAAGAGGGCACACACACACCGCCGCCCCGAGTACTTCACAAATCTTTAAAAGACCATGCGCTTGTTCATGAGCCTTAAATGGTTTATCACCTCTTCTAGAACCCCTGCATCGACCCTCTGACGTTTCCTGGAAAAATTACCATGTAACACAATACCAAGCCCTGTCAGCTGAAACCCCCAAGGAATCGTGGGGCATATTATCAAGGGGGTTTATCTCCGCTTTTTTGGCTTTAAAAGCCATGAAAGCGGAGATAAAATTATCTCCCTATTACCAAGCTGTCGCTAACACCAGTTAGTGACAGCTAAAAGGAGATAGCGACCATCTTGGGCCCCGCTTTGCATGTCAGTGATACTTATCACTAATAACATGCAAAGTGGCGTGCCAAGATGTTAGCGGCTGGAAACAGTCCCTAACATCGCTTTCTCCTATTACCAACTTTTGGAGATATTCGCGCTAAGCGCGAATATCTCCAAAATCTAACACCTGCCCTGAGCAGTTCTTAGCCATGTTATCCAATGGGAGGTGGATAACATGGCTAAGAGCATTTGCTCGATAATACATGAATATCGCTGACTTTTCTGCGATAATAGCAAGGTTTATCTGCGATAAAAATCGCCGATGTGCGGCGATAATTTATGTCTCTAAACAAGTTAGAGACAAAAATTATCGCTAGTTGTTCGTAATATGCCCCCGGGTTTTTGCTTGCAGAAATCGGGAGGCGGGAGACTAGCACTGAAATCAGTAGTCACACGCCTGAATCGGGAGGGTTGGCATGTCTGAATTCTCTACAGCTGGGGCCATAAACTACATCCGCAGGGGTAGGTGATAGCCTGGGACCAGCCTGGCATCTAAAATGGCTGCCGTGCACGACAAAATTGTGGCATTGGAAAAAAGGCAAGATGGCGCAGCCGCTGGAAGAGATGTATCAACATATATCAGCCTCCTCAGCCACCCTCAGGAAACATAGGGGATTAGGATACGTCTCCCGCACCCCCTTATACCTAGTAATTTAATTAACGAAGCACAAAATGGCGAATTCCCGTTTCGCTACCAGTTTGCGGCCCAGTTCGCGGCCCGTGAAGCGCTTCTACCGTGAAAAATATTTTTTTTTTCTTTTCCCCACGGGACCCTTTAATAACCCCAACAACATTCCTAGGGGGTCAAGAGGGGGATACCTTGCCCCCTTTCATTAAATTCCCCCTTCGTTTTTCACCTCTTCTTCTCTCTCGATCCTACCGAGAGACAAGATGGCGGCCGCTCCGGACTGTCACGCAGCAAAAAAAAAAAAAGCTCACGCACAGCCGCTGGAAGAGATGTATCAACATATATCAGCCTCCTCAGCCACCCTCAGGAAACATAGGGGATTAGGATACGTCTCCCGCACCCCCTTATACCTAGTAATTTAATTAACGAAGCATAAAATGGCGAATTCCCGTTTCGCTACCAGTTTGCGGCCCAGTTCGCGGCCCGTGAAGCGCTTCTACCGTGAAAAATCATTTTTTTTTTCTTTTCCCCACGGGACCCTTTAATAACCCCAACAACATTCCTAGGGGGTCAAGAGGGGGATACCTTGCCCCCTTTCATTAAATTCCCCCTTCGTTTTTCACCTCTTCTTCTCTCTCGATCCTACCGAGAGACAAGATGGCGGCCGCTCCGGACTGTTTAGAATGTTGACAGACACCGGAGAGCCAATCAGCTTTCTGCGCGCAAAGTTCCGAAACGCGAAAAGTAAGCGGACCGGATCGCTGCCCGGAGCGCTGTTACAGATATATATCTTGATTTAAACGTTAATTTCTCAAAATCCACTGAAGCACATATATTGAGACCTAGCAAAGGCACATCGGGCTAACAGTCCCTACAATTTTGCCAAGTTTCGTGCAAATCCATTCAGCCGTTCGAGCTAAAAGTGAGTCCAACCGCCCTATGGAAAACTCAATGTAAAAAACGCGTTTTGGGACCCCCCTTTTTTCTCAGCCCCCCCTTGACGAAACCCCACCAAATTTTCAGGGGCTGCTCAGAAACAAAATGTGCCATTTTCCTGAAAATTTCAGCCGATTTCGTCCACAAACGCCAAAGTTATTAGACATAGAATTTTCAAAAATCCCATAGGGAAAAAATCCTAACTATATATACCTACTGGCGATAGCCAGTAGGTAATATATATATATATATATATATATATATATATATATATATATATATATATATATATATATATATATATATATAAATCTTGTGAACAAGGCAGCGTGACGCTGCCGAAAGCCGTAGATGCCGTCACTATAAAAAGTAAATGAATAAAAATAAAAACTGAGTGAAAATTGCCCCACGGAGTGCTGGATGATTACTGCCAAATGAGAGTGGTGAGTTTGTCGGAATATATATATGTATATATATATATATATATATATATATATATATATATATATATATGTGAGAAGTTGGCCTGGTATATAATGCTCACTAATTCTAGTGATCACTTTGTACCATGCCAAGCAACCCTTATGATGATGGTTGTAATTCAACCTTGTAGACCAGTTATCCTAGTGGTAACGTGGACAAAGCAGTCTTAGGCTAAACTCTGAAAGGCATGTGAAGCCAGCTGTTATACCATACACAACCCCCTTGAATACCAAATGAAAGGGACACCACACAGATATATATTGAAAATATATATTGATTTATTAACTATAAAATCCCCTGGACTCTTTATGAGCACAGAAGCACAAGCGTAAAATCACAAGACAGTTTAAAATACACAAAAGTTGCACAATATGGATGAGCCCTAGGGGCCACCTAAACCATATACTAAGAAAGTGGTATAAGAGATACCAGGAGGAAAGTGAAGAGGCCTAGGGCCTTGGGAATCGCTGGAGCTATTCGAGACTGGAGTTAACTAAGTCGGGAAAGGCCCACGGGACTCGGGTGCAGTGTTCAAAGTGCACGCACTTCTCAATACAAAGTCTATGGTGCGTAAAAAGCACAAAGTTAGAAAGTTAGGAACCTTCCGAGTGACCTACGGAGCTGAAACTTAAAACACAGGCCCTTGGGATGTGTACCAGTGCAGGAGCACCGGCGGAGCTGAGTTACCTCACCCACAGGAAGCGGGTGCACAGGGTCGAAGATGTGTCGGGTTTCGTCACGCTGGTCGATGGTGCTTGGAGCTGAAGATGCTGCAGGCGGCTCGATGAGAAGAGTTCCGGTGGATCCAAGGGTGGATCTGAAGAGTTGAAGACCTGAAAGCAGAGGGGACAGTGTTCAAAGTCACTAGCCAGTGACTACCGTGGAACCAGGTTGGAACCAGGCGATGTCGGGTGCAAACAGGCGTTGTCGGGTAGCTTCTTTCTGCAGCCACGAGGATACCCGGGGTCGAGGACGTCCAGGAGTCGGTCACGAGCTGTCCCACGTAGGCTTCTCGCTGTTGGCGGTGTCGGCGACCTGATCGGAGCAAACAGGCCTTGGCAAATGCAAGCCACGCAGAAGTTGAAAGATGCTGTTCACTCGGACCAGCAAGGTCAGAGCGGGTGCTCCTTTTCACAGGAGCTTGGGTAGGTCTGGAGCAACCAGACCTGCTGTTTAAATCTTCGGGTTCGTCGCCAAGATGGCCGCTGGCCGCGTGGCTAGTGGCCGGGATGGCGCGTCGAGTGGCACAATGCAAAAGGGCCCCACGCAGATCGTGGAGATGCTGCAGGGCTGATCTTCGGTGCAAGGGCTGCTCGGTGGTGGGGGTTCTCAATCCCCAAAGCACAACGTCGAGGATGCCTCAGAAGCTGCGCAGTCAGCTTGTCGGGTGTCTTTCAAGAGGTCCGGTCCCACGTCACTCGGTGCCTCCACGGGTCCCTTCTTCGCAGGGACTGTGGATCGGGCTCTGAGAGGTCTGGGAGTCTGGTTCTTGTCGGGCTCTGGGCTCGGTCTCCGGCGGGAGGCGGCGGCAAAGCAGACGTCGAGTTGCTGGTTGGTACCTGTTTTCACAGGGTGGTCACTCCTTGGCCACAAGGGAGATTCTTCTTCAGTCTTCTGTGCAGCAGAATGTCGAAGTCCAGTCTTCTTCTTAGTTTTAAGTTGATTTCGGGATGATCTGCTGTGCAATGGCACTGCTCCCCCTCTTATTCCCAAACTGGGGGTGGATCACCTACTTGGTCCCTCCTCTGGGAGGAACCAGGAAGGGGGGCGGTTACACCCCCTTTCCTTTGTCCAGCTCCACGCCAGGACTGGGGCTGGAAGGCCCCAGAACCGGTTTGGACTGGCCTATGCACGGGGACACCTTGTGTGCCCCGGGCATGTCTGATTCTTTTCAGCCCTGTCCTACCTAATACACAAAATCCTGTCTGGGGTGGTGCTCGCACCTCCCAAGGCAGGAAACCCTTTGTCCAGGCCACCATCTGCCGAGTTTCGGTCAGCAGCAGGAGGCCAGACTTGTGTCTGTGGTGGCAGCGTCCATTTTGTGAAGCTGAGGCTCTGTTTAACTTTAACCGGGGTTAAGGCTACACACATGTCGTGTCCCTCTAGAAGGGTGGAATGCTATCCCCGTCGCCAGAATTGGCGAGGGGATAGTATTCCAATTCGTATGACACCTTACTCGACATGTTTTGATAAAGCCAAACCAAAGATAGCATTTAACCGCGAGGATTATAATGCACTTAAGAGTATATGGTATGGCAATATCCCGGAACAGCTTAGGGAATTGTTCCCGACAGCTGCAGACAGGCTCAGCTCATGCCAGAGCACCATCTCACATATTTCCAAGCACTCTGCCTCCAGGATTGATGAGGCCTTCCATAGGAGTGGCTGATAGGAACATATGTGTCCAGTTTAGGGTTAGGCACAGGCATACTGCACCTAAGTAAGAGGTGATTACACCAACTTACCCCAGCTGAGTGATCAGCCAGTTGTGTCAAATATGGAGGCCAGGCCAGGGGTGGCACAATACATGCTGCAGCCCCTGGTAGGCCTTGGCTACACCTATGCCCTGGGTACCTATGGTACACTGTTACAGGGGCCTATAAGGTGAACCAATTCCAATTGTGTTATGCACCTAAGGTACATGGAGTCCATTTTAAGGAGAGAGCAATCAGCCTGGGGCCCTGAATAGCAGGATCCCAGGCCAACTAAGTCAAAAACCAGCTAAACACCAGGCAAAAAAGTTTGGGGGTAACCATAGTCAGATATCCACCTTCCTACATAACCCCCCCCCAAACGAAAGGAGATAAGGCTATCCTTGACCAGGTAAGCCTATATTGCCTAAGTGGCCATATAAGGAAGTACCAGCTCTGGCTTGGTAACCCCCTGTCTCATGGTCCACTAAGCAATCCCTCACCCTAAGGGCATCTGAGGGTCTCCACCATAGGGAATCTCTACCTGTGGTGTGTCTTTGCAAAGTCAAAGGCTGGTGTTGGGATGGAGTACTGAAGTGAGTTTCCTCTGTAGGGCTCAGCTTCCTCCAATCACTCTCCACCATGTGTGCCTTTCTTTCTCTGACTGAGTTGCACTGTGCTCTCAGGGTCAACCTCTGGCTACCTAAAGCTGGAGGCTGGGTCCCTCTGTTTGGCTTACTGGAGGGACAGGTCAGGTTTGGGGCCTTTTGGTCCCAGGTTTGGCTGTGCCCAACAATATCCATCTGGGGGAGGTCCCTAACTACTTTTAAGGGGGATCCCTCAGGAGTTTTTAAAGTTTTCACCTCACTAGGGCTACTAGTTTCGGTGCCCCTAATCTGTTGATGGGGGTGCTTTATTTGACAGGGGGCCCTTTGGGTCTCACTGTCCTTCTTGTCCTCTGCAGCCCTGGGCTGAGTAAGGCAAGGTAGAGAGGGGCAGGTTACCTGCTCCAGACTGGGTCCCTCCTGAGAAGGGTCCACTGCCATCAGAGGTTCTGTCAGGCCAGGCCTAACAACCTCTGGGACAGTTCCTTCATCAGGGGTAAGATCAGTTCCCTGAGGAGGCTGATCCTTTCCTAAAGTCTGGTGAGGGGGAGATTTCTCTTCCTCCTCCATGCTCTCTGTTTGGGTGGAGTGATCCATCATTTCAGGCTTCACTACCCATGTATCTGTTTGAGTTTGGGCTGTGGCCATCACAGCCCCTCCAACCTTTTCAGGAGGAGACTCAGTTTGGGTATGGGCTGTTACCAGTACAGCCCTGCTACTCTTTCCAGGAGGGAAGTTATCTAAAGATGGGGCTGAGGTTTGCTCAGCCCTCCCAACCTTTTCAGGAAGGACATCTTGAATTGGGGCTGTAGCCATTACAGCCCCACTAACCTTTCCATGGAGATTTACCATTCTAGAATGGGTTTGCTGTTCAACCTCAGCCCAGGCTGAGATTTCCAAATCATTACCCAGTAGGCAATCTACAGGCAAGTTTGCTGACACTGCCACTCTCTTTGGGCCAGTGACACCTCCCCAGCTAAGATTGACTACTGCCATGGGATGATTGGTTTCTATGCCATCAATGTTTGTCACCTGATATCTGGCATCAGGTAAAAGTTGCCTTGAGGGGACTAGACATTCAGCCACCATGGTGATGCTAGCCCCTGTGTCTCTGAAGGCCTCAACTTTCAAACCATTGATGAGGGGCTCCTGTCTATACTTGCTCAAAGTGTTTGGGCAAGCTGTGAAATTGGCAAACCCCATGCCAGTCTCATAGACAAGAGTATCTGAGTTGGGGGACCTGGATAGGCCAGAGTCCACCTGTCCTCCAAAAGTAAACCCACCCAAATTCTTGGGGGTGCTCCCACCACCTGGGGGACCACTGCTAACAGTGACAGGAGGTGTTGGAGCCTTACCTGGAGGTATATTCTCCTTATTGCCATTCTTGGGACAACAGCTATCTGTTTTGTAATGCCCCACCTGTTTACAGGTATGACAATAAGGCTTTTTCTGGGATGTAGAAGTGTCTTGGGACCCACCCCCATTCTTGGAGTTTTGGGGCCCTGGGGAAGTCTTTTCCTTACTTTTATCCCCACCCTTCTCTTGAGGCTTGGTAGTCTCTTTCTTTTGGTCACCACCCTGGTTCTTAGGCCTGATCCTGGTTCTGACCCATTTGTCTGCCCTCCTACCCAATTCTTGTGGGGAGGTCAGATCAGAGTCAACCAGGTGCTGATGTAGAAGCTGATTTTGACAATTACTTAAGATTTGCTCTCTCATAATTAAATTATACAATCCTGTATAGTCAGTAACCTTACTTCCCAGCAACCAGCCCTCCAGAGCCTTAGTGGCACACTCAACAAATTCAGACCAGTCCTGAGTCTGTGTCTTCTGGGTATCTCTGAACATTAACCTGTACTGTTCAGTGGTTAAGCCTAACCCATCAATCAGAGCACTCTTCAGGACCATGTAGTTTCTAGAATCCTCATCACTAACTGTGAGGAGTCTGTCTCTGCCTCTACCTTCAAAGGAGAGCCACAGGATTGCTGCCCACTGCTCCTGAGGGATCTGCTGTACCATGCAGGCTCTCTCAAGTGCAGTCATCCATTTGTGGATATCATCCCCAGCTTTGTAGGGGGGCACAATCTTATTCAGGTTTCTTGTATCAAAGGACCTGTATTTATCCTTCTGGATATTGCTGCCACCAGTGGATCCTAATCCACTCTCTCTAGGCTGTCTTGCTCTAGCAAGTTTCTCCTTGGCCAGGGCAACCTCTAGTTCTTGCCTCTGAATCCTAAGCTCAGCCTCTCTCATCTTGGCCTCATGTTCCCTTCTCTGAGGGCTAGTCATCTCCCTTCTGGAGTGACCATGAGAGCCTCTAGAAGCATGGGAGTTGTCAGAGTCACCTGAGTGAGTCCTTCTCCTCCTAGGCTTCTGGTTAAGTCCACCTGGGGGTCTGAATGGGTTGTTACCAGATTCATTCCCAAGTTGGCTTAAGTTAGCCTGGTTCAGTCTGCTGACCAGCACCTGACTATCTCTGTCATCATCTGACTCACTGCTTTCCACCTCCTCCTCTTCCTCCTCTTCCTCTACATCTACCTGAGGAGCTCCAGTGGTGGAGGCTTCCTCATCTACCAGGATGATAGGGGCAGGGGTGTCTACAGTGTCATCCTCTGAAGGATGGCCTCCTTCAGCATCCCCTGTGGGGTTTGCCTTAGAGGGCTTTAGAGTCTCAGACTGGTCTAAGAGCTCTCTTAGGTGGTCTGTAGTAGGGGAAGGCCCTGTCTTCAGACCCCTTAAGACACAAAGCTGTCTTAATTCCTTAAAGGAAAAAATAGCAAATTTGGATGGTGCCCTTGGAGGGTCACTCTCAACAGGAGTAAGTCCACTGGACCCCTCTGCTCCAGACATTGCTCTAGTGTGGGTGGATGTGTTGCAATCTACCTACACTGGTGTTTACCTACTAAACCTATCTAGTAGTTGTAGCTAGGGTGTGCTACTCCCTTTGCTCTACAACAACTAAGTTCAGTAGAACTTAAGTATACTAGTCTTGTTTTATATGTACCTAGCAGGTACCTGTATGATCTTTCAAATGATAATCTCAAAGATTGCAATGGTAAAACAACAGCAAGCTCAGATCCCAATCCGCTGCCCACCAATGTGAGAAGTTGGCCTGGTATATAATGCTCACTAATTCTAGTGATCACTTTGTACCATGCCAAGCAACCCTTATGATGATGGTTGTAATTCAACCTTGTAGACCAGTTATCCTAGTGGTAACGTGGACAAAGCAGTCTTAGGCTAAACTCTGAAAGGCATGTGAAGCCAGCTGTTATACCATACACAACCCCCTTGAATACCAAATGAAAGGGACACCACACAGATATATATTGAAAATATATATTGATTTATTAACTATAAAATCCCCTGGACTCTTTATGAGCACAGAAGCACAAGCGTAAAATCACAAGACAGTTTAAAATACACAAAAGTTGCACAATATGGATGAGCCCTAGGGGCCACCTAAACCATATACTAAGAAAGTGGTATAAGAGATACCAGGAGGAAAGTGAAGAGGCCTAGGGCCTTGGGAATCGCTGGAGCTATTCGAGACTGGAGTTAACTAAGTCGGGAAAGGCCCACGGGACTCGGGTGCAGTGTTCAAAGTGCACGCACTTCTCAATACAAAGTCTATGGTGCGTAAAAAGCACAAAGTTAGAAAGTTAGGAACCTTCCGAGTGACCTACGGAGCTGAAACTTAAAACACAGGCCCTTGGGATGTGTACCAGTGCAGGAGCACCGGCGGAGCTGAGTTACCTCACCCACAGGAAGCGGGTGCACAGGGTCGAAGATGTGTCGGGTTTCGTCACGCTGGTCGATGGTGCTTGGAGCTGAAGATGCTGCAGGCGGCTCGATGAGAAGAGTTCCGGTGGATCCAAGGGTGGATCTGAAGAGTTGAAGACCTGAAAGCAGAGGGGACAGTGTTCAAAGTCACTAGCCAGTGACTACCGTGGAACCAGGTTGGAACCAGGCGATGTCGGGTGCAAACAGGCGTTGTCGGGTAGCTTCTTTCTGCAGCCACGAGGATACCCGGGGTCGAGGACGTCCAGGAGTCGGTCACGAGCTGTCCCACGTAGGCTTCTCGCTGTTGGCGGTGTCGGCGACCTGATCGGAGCAAACAGGCCTTGGCAAATGCAAGCCACGCAGAAGTTGAAAGATGCTGTTCACTCGGACCAGCAAGGTCAGAGCGGGTGCTCCTTTTCACAGGAGCTTGGGTAGGTCTGGAGCAACCAGACCTGCTGTTTAAATCTTCGGGTTCGTCGCCAAGATGGCCGCTGGCCGCGTGGCTAGTGGCCGGGATGGCGCGTCGAGTGGCACAATGCAAAAGGGCCCCACGCAGATCGTGGAGATGCTGGAGGGCTGATCTTCGGTGCAAGGGCTGCTCGGTGGTGGGGGTTCTCAATCCCCAAAGCACAACGTCGAGGATGCCTCAGAAGCTGCGCAGTCAGCTTGTCGGGTGTCTTTCAAGAGGTCCGGTCCCACGTCACTCGGTGCCTCCACGGGTCCCTTCTTCGCAGGGACTGTGGATCGGGCTCTGAGAGGTCTGGGAGTCTGGTTCTTGTCGGGCTCTGGGCTCGGTCTCCGGCGGGAGGCGGCGGCAAAGCAGACGTCGAGTTGCTGGTTGGTACCTGTTTTCACAGGGTGGTCACTCCTTGGCCACAAGGGAGATTCTTCTTCAGTCTTCTGTGCAGCAGAATGTCGAAGTCCAGTCTTCTTCTTAGTTTTAAGTTGATTTCGGGATGATCTGCTGTGCAATGGCACTGCTCCCCCTCTTATTCCCAAACTGGGGGTGGATCACCTACTAGGTCCCTCCTCTGGGAGGAACCAGGAAGGGGGGCGGTTACACCCCCTTTCCTTTGTCCAGCTCCGCGCCAGGACTGGGGCTGGAAGGCCCCAGAACCGGTTTGGACTGGCCTATGCACGGGGACACCTTGTGTGCCCCGGGCATGTCTGATTCTTTTCAGCCCTGTCCTACCTAATACACAAAATCCTGTCTGGGGTGGTGCTCGCACCTCCCAAGGCAGGAAACCCTTTGTCCAGGCCACCATCTGCCGAGTTTCGGTCAGCAGCAGGAGGCCAGACTTGTGTCTGTGGTGGCAGCGTCCATTTTGTGAAGCTGAGGCTCTGTTTAACTTTAACCGGGGTTAAGGCTACACACATGTCGTGTCCCTCTAGAAGGGTGGAATGCTATCCCCGTCGCCAGAATTGGCGAGGGGATAGTATTCCAATTCGTATGACACCTTACTCGACATGTTTTGATAAAGCCAAACCAAAGATAGCATTTAACCGCGAGGATTATAATGCACTTAAGAGTATATGGTATGGCAATATCCCGGAACAGCTTAGGGAATTGTTCCCGACAGCTGCAGACAGGCTCAGCTCATGCCAGAGCACCATCTCACATATTTCCAAGCACTCTGCCTCCAGGATTGATGAGGCCTTCGTCTTAAGCATTTAAATCAGCACCAAAATAATTGAAGAAAGAAATGACGATCACAAGAAATCTGATACCAATTTATAAAAATATGATTTAATATTTGTAACTGTATGGATACCACAGTGAAAAACACCCACTGAGCTGTTCCACAAAGATACATATTCAAAGGAACAATAAATCAAGACTTTTCTCTCAACCACAAGCAAGCACTGGCAAATTCAACAAAAAAGACACTTAGAAACTTTCTCAACAAAAAGTTGCTTCAAGGATGGATGCAGATATTTGGAATTACTTTGGGCAACCAATTCGGGCGAAGAGGCAGTCAAAGGGACCAGCAAGGTCCAAAGAACTGTTACCTTGGTCAGTAAGTCAGTCTTTAGTCAAGTTCCATTGTCAGTTGTCCCTTGCCACTTGATTGTTATGGAGAAGTGTGGCTCAGGGGTTAGAGGCGGCAGACCCGGAATCTGAGATCGCCCCTGGACCAGGGTTCAATTCCCCGCCTCGGTGGGTCTTGGGCTCCAAAAAAAAAAAAAAGAAAATTCCACGGACTCGATAATTCTCGCTCCGGTGCCTTCTCGACTCACGGGTTCACACTCTGCGACTCTGGGCAATAGCTTGCTTAATCTCCACAACGGCCCCTCGCGGCGGGATGCCTGGCTTTCACCTTGTAAATACCCTGCCGGGGTTATCTCACAGGGGAATACCAGGACGGGTTCCCTAAGCAAGCGCCGGGAAACCCACTGCGGGTAGCTGTGCGCTATATAAGCTCACATACATTTACATTTACACATGGAGTAGTCCTGGTGCAAGGGATACAGGATGCTGAAGATGCTCAAGGATGATGAAGATGCTGTGTACTCAATGGAGGTCTTCCTGGGGCCCCTAACTAAGTATGGGCGAAATGTGCAAATTTGCGTTCCGCGAATTCGTGCGAAAGGGAATCCGCGGTCCGCATAATCCGCAAATTTGTGGATTTTTCTTTGCGTGTTCTCGGGGCGCTTTGTGTGTTTGCGGGCCACTTGCAGCGTACTGACCGCGAAGTTACCCATGCGGTCGTACATGGGCGGGGCCATCTTGTCCATGTTGCGTATTTCCATTTCCGGGCGCAGTTGCATGCTCGCTTTGTGCGCGGGGCGCAATTGCGTGGTCGCGGGCATTTCTGCGTGCTCGCAGGGGAAATATCGCACAAACTTACCCACGCGGTCCTCAATTGGCGTGGCCATCTTGTTTTTCATTCATTGCTATGGTTCTGGGCATGCTTTTTCAATCCTCCCCTAATCTTTCCAATTCTTTTATTTCTTTGAACTTTTTTTGGATCTTTTTTACTGATTATCTATCCCTCTCTTTTTCTACATCTATATTTTGTGTTTTTTCTACTTTTGGTTACTTTAAACTACTTTTCTTTTATTTACTTTTTCCCTATTCTTTCCTATTTTTTATTTAACTTTCCTTGTGTCCAGGACCATGGCAAAGGGAGCCGGCTCCCATGCGGGCGCTTAAGGGGGGAGACCGGGAGATTTTCAGCGCAGTGGAGGTGGCCGCACTGGTTCATTCCGTCCAGCGCCACCTCCCCAAGACCGTTGCGGCAGGCGGCAGGCCCGGTCTCAGGTACGGGCTCCGGGAGCGTCACCAGCTATGGGGGAAGGTATGCTGGTCCATGTATCGGGAGTCTGGGGCCCGGCACACCTACAGCCAGGCGACGCACTGGTGGTCGGACATCCTGGACTGGGAACAGGACCTGCTCGACCTGCTTGGAGTCGAGATCCCGGGTCTTGGTGAGTAGTAGTAGCTAGTACTTAATCACTACTTTGTTTTCTCCTTTTCTGTGTTATTATGATAATTCAAATATTTGTTTTTTCTGATGCGCAAGCATGCTGCCGATTACATTGCAGGTAAATTAAAATTATGTTTCAAAAGCTTCTGGGATTGGACGTGCTCGGCTGGTACTCACTGGCGGTGCTACTATGCTTAGTGCTTGTTTTAAATTTTGTACTCATTTGGCCTGGGTGATGATGATCATGTATCAGTGTTTATGTTTATGTTTAAGGATTTCTAGAGCGCATGGTTGCCCGTGAGCGTCGCAGCGCTGATGATGAGAACAGGCGTGAACAAATGAGGAGAATTAAGGGAACAGCCAAGTCTTTAGGAGTTTACGGAAGGAGGCTAGATTGGGTTGAGCACGCATGTCCAGAGGGAGTGAGTTCCACAATTTGGAAGTATTATATGAAAAAAGGCGGCCTCCGGCTCAAGCTCTCTTAATCCTAGGTGTCAGGGCCAGGTGGAGGTTCGTAGACCGAAGGATTCTGTTGGTTGTTTAGATAGCAATGAGATCTTTGAGAATGGGTGGGGCCTTACCATGCAAAATTTTGTGAGTTATACAGAGGGCCTTGAAATGTACTCTCTCTAGTATTGGCAGCCAGTGAAGTGCTCTAAGGGCCGGTTTTGCCGAACAACGATTGTTGGTGCCTGTGAGGATCCGGGCCGCAGTGTTTTGCACAACCTGCAGTTTAGCTGTCACTTTCTTTGGTACCCCAAGGTAGAGGGCATTCCCATAATCCAATCTGGATAATATCAATCCCTGAACCAGGAGTTTCTTGGACTGAAAGGGGAGCAGGGGTAGGATTTTGCGGACAGTGCGGAGGAGACCATAACAAGCCCCGACCGTACAAAGTGTAAGTTCTTGGTCCAGCCAGATCCCAAGGCTTTTGATGTCAGACTTTGGGATGGGAGGTGTACCCATACAAGGGGGCCACAGAGTCTCTGGACAATAATGGGACTGATTGCCCATGACCAGGATCCCTGTTTTGTCGCTATTCAATTTTAGCTGGGACCTGTCCATCCAGCTAGTTATATCCCCAAGGCAGGAATACAAATCGGTGGCAGTGTTGTCCTTTTGGTTTGGGGATACGACGAGCTGGGTGTCGTCAGCGTACGTCAACAGTTTAATTCCATAGGCCTGGTCGCCCCTCCTGCTCCCGTCGTTGCCGCTTGCAGCCTCTTCTGCCTGGCTACCTGCCTGCCGCTTCCCAAGCGACCCAGCCGCCGCTGAGCCGCCCGCCTGCCCAGACTTTCCCGCCGCTGCCTCCCTGCGGCCCCGCCCCCACCAGCCCATTCGCCGCCCCGCTCCCGCCACCCAGCTGACCCGCCCTCCCGGCTCCTCACTTGTGACGCCCACGCGCAGCGTTGACACGCAGATGGCGCGCCGATTGTGCACTGAAGGCGCGTCGAAGGCAAGCCCGTCTGCGCCCGTCCGTGCCTGGACCGTGCCCAGCGCCAGGACCCCTGGCCCCCGAGAACACCAGCCCACACGACGGACTTACAACCCCACCACCCTCAACACACTCAACGCTGGCCGGAACCCCGCCTGCTACCGAGCCACCCCGAGACGCACCCACAGACCATTCACCTGCCAAGACTGCAAATTCACCTGCCTCCGGACCTGCACCACTCTCGCCAAGCCAGACACCAGCAACAACCACCTCAAGTGCATCCTGATCAACACCCGCTCCGTCCACAGGCAAGCCGTGGAACTCTGGAACCTGCTCGACGTGACAGCACCAGACGTCGCCTTCCTCACTGAAATCTGGATGAACGCCTCCTCAGCGCCCGACATCGCCATTACCATCCCGGACGGATACAAGATCACCCGGAGGGACCGCGTCAACCAGACGGGAGGAGGCATTGCCATCGTACACAAGAACACCATCCGCATCTCGACCAACTCCGACGAAACCTTCAGCGCCGCTGAACACCTCCACTTCCAGATACACACCGACCCCAAGACCACCCTCCGAGGCACCCTCATCTACAGACCCCCGGGACCACGCACACAATTCAGCGAAGACATCGCAGACTTCATCAGCCCGCACGCCCTTCCCTCTGTCGACTACATCCTCCTAGGGGTCTCAACTTCCACCTGGAGAACAACAATGACAGAAACACCACCACCCTGCTGGACAACCTCGCCAACCTCGGACTCAAGCAACTGGTGAACACCCCCACCCACTAAGCTGGCCACACGCTTGACCCCATCTTCTTCAGCCACTCCACCGGACTCCACTGGACCGACCACAGCTGCGTCCACTTCAGCTTCAGAAGAACTACGACCCACCACCACCCGCAATAGGTTCCCCGCCGGATCTGGAGCAAGATCACCACCGAGCAGATCACCGCCTCCCTCAGCATGAACACTCCCACCAGCACAACGGACCCCAACGAAGCAGCCAGCAACCTCACCAAGTGGCTGACCGCCGGCGCCGATGACCTTGCACCACTAAAGAACCCTCCCAGCAGACCCGGCAGCAGGAAAACCCCCTGGTTCAACGACGAACTCAAGGACTCCAAGAAGAACTGCCGCACCCTCGAGAAAGCCTGGCGGCTCGACCAGACCACAGACAACAGGACCGCCCTCAAGCACGCCACCCGCAAACACCATCAGCTGATCCGCGCCACCAAGAAGATGGCACTCAAAGAACGACTGGACAACAACGCCCACGACAGCAAGGAACTCTTCAGCATTGTCAAAAAGTTCTCCAACCCCAGCGCCGGAAACAACAACATCACTCCCTCGCAAGACCTCTGCAACTCACTTGCCTCGTTCTTCCACAGCAAGATCGCCGACATACACAACAGCTTCGACGCACAGACCACGCACCCTACCACCGAACCAACGCCCGCCACCACCACCCTCTGCAACTGGACCCCGATCAGCACCGAAGACACCACCCGCACGATGAACTCCATCCACTCCGGATCACCAATCGACCCCTGCCCACACCACGTCTTCAACAAGGCCGACACCATCATCGCACCCCATCTCCGGGACATCATCAACACCTCCTTCCACACCGCCACCTTCCCGGAGAGCTGGAAGCACGCCGAGCTTAGCGCCCTCCTGAAGAAACCGACGGCGGACCCCACCAACCTCAAGAACTACCGTCCCATCTCGCTCCTTCCTTTTCCTGACAAAGTCATCGAGAAGACCGTCAACAGACAGCTCGCCGCCTTTCTCGAGACGAACCGATCCCTCGACCCCTCGCAGTTTGGGTTTCGGGCCACAGCACCGAGACCGCCCTGATCGCAGCCACCGACGACATCAGAGCCCTGATCGACAACGAGGAAACAGCGGCCCTCATCCTCCTGGACCTCTCTGCTGCGTTCGACACTGTCTGCCACCGCACCCTAGTGCAGCGCCTCAGCAACATCGGAATCCAAGAGAAAGCACTGAAGTGGATCATCTCGTTCCTCGCCGGAAGAACCCAGAGAGTCCGCCTCCCCCCGTTCAGATCCGATGCCACCGAAGTCATCTGCGGCATACCACAAGGATCTTCACTCAGCCCAACCCTCTTCAATGTCTACATGAGCCCCCTCGCAGCCATCGCACGCCAACACAACCTCAACATCATCTCCTATGCCGACGACACCCAACTGATCCTCTCCCTCACCAACGACCCCGCCACTACCAGAGCCAGCCTACACGAAGGGATGAAAGACGTCGCCGAGTGGATGAAGAACAGCCGCCTGAAACTGAACTCCGACAAGACGGAAGTCCTCATCCTGGGATCATCACCCTCCGCCTGGGATGACTCCTGGTGGCCCACTGCCCTGGGCACCGCTCCCAAGCCTACGGACCACGCACGCAACCTGGGCTTCATCCTGGACTCCTCCCTCTCGATGACTAGACAAGTCAACGCCGTTTCCTCATCATGCTTCAACACCCTGCGCATGCTCCGCAAGATCTTCCGATGGATCCCCACAGAAACCAGGAAGACCGTTACCCAGGCACTCATCACCAGCCGACTGGACTACGGGAACACCCTCTACGCCGGAACCACAGCCAAACTTCAAAAAAGACTCCAACGCATCCAGAACGCCTCCGCACAACTCATCCAGGACATCCCCCGACAAAGCCACATCACCGGACACCTGAGAGACCTGGACTGGCTCCCCGTCAGCAAGAGAATCACATTCAGACTCCTCACCCACGCACACAAGGCTCTCCACGACCTGGGCCCCAAGTACCTCAACGGCCGCATGACCTTCTACACGCCCACCCGCCAGCTACGATCGACCAGTCACGCCCTCGCCACCGTGCCACGCATCCGCAGAGCCACCGCCGGAGGAAGATCCTTCTCCTACCTGGCAGCCAAGACTTAGAACTCCCTCCCCACCCACCTTCAGCGAACCAAAGACCATCTCTCCTTCAGGAAGCAGCTCAAGACCTGGCTGTTCGAGCAGTAACATACCCCTCTCCCCCAGCGCCTTGAGACCCTCCCGGGTGAGTAGCGCGCTTTACAAATGCCGTGATTGATTGATTGATTGATTGATCGATTGATAAGAGAAAAAGTCAGGAAAATTAACGCCACCTAGATGTTTAGGGCATTTAAGTTTAGAAAAAGACATTCTAGTTTTCTTGTGTTGCCATAAAAAGCGAGATAACGTAGAATAAATATTCTTATAACAAGATTTCGGAATATTTACTGGAAGATAAGAAAGGAAAAATAAGTTTATTGGGACTAATATCATTTTAATAGAGTCTAATCTACCCCACCAGGATAAAAATAAATGATGCCATCTGGAGGTAGAGTCGTTAACGGTAGTTTGTAAAGTTTTCAAATTAAGTGTAACAGTATCTTTAAGTGAGGGGGTAAACCAGAGACCCAAATATTTGATTTTAGAAGAATTCCAATGAAAGGAAGAAGTCAAAAAATCAGCATGAAAACAAAACTTATTAAGAGGAAGAATTTCGCACTTATCAACATTAAGTTTATAACCCGATACTAATGCAAAAGCCGAAACCTCTGAAAGAAAAGTTGGAATAGATGTCCGAGGATTGGAAATGAAAAGAAGAATGTTGTCTGCATAAGCAGAGAGTTTCAAATGTTTATCGCCATATTGGAAACCAGTAATATCCTTATTCATTCGAATTTTTGTAAAAAAAGGCTCCAAAGCAAGAATGAAAAGGAGAGGGGGAAGGGGACAACCTTGACGAACACCACGGAATAAAGGAAAAAAAGAAGATACAAGACCATTGGCAAAGATAAAGGATCAAGGGAAAGAATATAATAATGATATGTAAAAAAGGAATTTGGGACCAAATCCAAACCAGGAGAGGGTTGAAAATATAAATTGCCAATTGACCCTGTCAAATGCTTTTTCAGCATCTAATGCAACTGCGGCCAAGGACTGAGAATAAGAATAGGATTTACTAAGAACTTTAAAGAAAAGGCGAGTATTAACTGAAAGATGACGACCCTTGATGAAACCACATTGTTCTTTACCAATTAGATGGGGTAAAATTGTATCTAAACAAAGTGCAAGAATTTTCGCAAAAATCTTGTAGTCAAGGTTAATCAAGGAAATCGGTCTATAATGTTTACATAGAGTATGGTCTTTGTTGACCTTGGGAAGAAGGCAGATCAAAGCTTCTTGGAAAGACCCCTCGGATTTCTTAGATGCTATAAAAAATGAAAATATTTGATGAAGCTTGGGGATTAATAAATTAGAGAAATGGAGGTTTAATTCATTGTAAAACCATTTGGGCCAGGAGCATTACCTTTTTTAAGTTTGTGAATAGCATCCAGAATGTCTGTAGGAAGAATGTCCTTATCCAAAGAAGAAAAATCAACACCCAGTAATGAAAGAGAGGGAATAGAAGATAATCATCTATATCAGTGGACAAAGGCGAAATTTCAGGAGTATATAAGTTTTGATAGAAATCAGTGAATTCCGACAAGATGTCTTCATCTTCATGAAGGGGGATGTTGGAGGAAGAAGTAATAGACTCTATTTTTATCCGCTCTTTTTTAACTTTAAGGTATTTAGCAAGAAGATTACCTGCTTTATTCTGTGCAGAGTAATATTTAGCGCCAGCTTTAAGAAGACATAAGTTCGCAGACTCCGTGGACAACTTATTAAAGGAAAGTTTTGCTTTAATAAGGTTAGACAAATCAGATTGGCTCTTAGTTGAATAATACACATATTCCAATTGTTTAATCTGGGAAATTAGTTTCTCCAATGATTGAGTAGCTAGGCGTCTCTTTTTGGCTACATAGGAAAAATGAAGTCTCTAGAGCCAGCTTTAAAGGTGTCCCATATCAATTGAAGGGAAGTTTGAGGAGATTCATTCTCTGTGAAAAAGAGGGATGCAAAGTCAAGAAAGGATGTCGTGAATGAAGCATCTAAAAGGAGAGAGTTATTAAATATCCATCTCTCAGTACCTTTGTTGGGAGGGAGCAAATCTAGAAGTAAGGAGACGGGGGCATGATCTGAAAGTAAAATGGAACCTATGTCTGAGTGAATATTGTGTTGGGTCAGAGCTTTGGAAATGAAAATGTAATCAATCCGTGATTGGGAAGAATGAGCAGGAGAAAAGTACGTATATTCTTGCAGTGTGGGGTGGCAAAGCCTCCAGGAGTCAACAAGAGATCTCTGAGATATACTGAGGGAAATTGAGTGTGGACGTGGGAGGGTGAAAAACGAGAATTGGATTTTCTGTCGAGAAAGGGGTCCATAATCATGTTACAGTCACCCCCTAAAATAAAATAATCATCAGTATATTGCATGGGAGAAGAGAGAATCTTAGGCCAAAACGATTTATCACCAACAGTGGGAGCATACAAATTAAAAATAGTGAGAGGAATTTTGTTTATCAACAAAGAGACAGCAACCCACCTACCATCAGCATCATTATCTTCTTTTATGAGTTGAATATCTAATCCTTTATGACAGAGAATTGCAACCCCATTACGTTTCCCTGAACCAGGAGCAGCAAAAACGTGACCTACCCAATTGCGCAGTAATTTAGATATTTCAACATCCTTAATATGAATTTCCTGTAACAGCACTATATCTCCTTTAAGGTGAGCAAGATGAGACAAAACACGTTGACGTTTAATGGGGGAGCCCAAACCCTTAACATTCCAGGAAACTATGTTAATTGACATCTAAAACTCAAAAAATATGAAGAAATGCAGAATATTCAATAAACATTGTAAACGTATCAATGGAAAGAACATTAGAAATGTAGAGAAAAAGTAATAAAAGAGAGAGAAGGCAAATAGAGAAGAAGAAATGAGAAAAGAACTGGCAAACGGAAGTGAAGTAGCAGAAACAAAGAAAAGGAGGGAAGGAGAGAGAAGGAGAGAGGAAAAAGAAGCAATTAATGAAAAAGTACTGTAACCAAGAACTTACCACGGGGGGACAATACAAATGGGGGTGGTGAAGCCACATGAGGGAGGTGGAACGCTGAGTGGAAAACTCCAGAACGAAACAGCGAGGAGGGAGACAACTTGCAGGACAGGAAAATTGCAGAAAAGGAATGAGGGACCATAGAACCTACAATCTGAAAAATGAAGAATAGAAAGGGAACAATCAATCAAACAGACATAAACAACATATCAATATGCAACAATACAGAATAACATCTAATACAAAATCAAAAATACAAAAGGAAGGAAAAAATGACTAAAAGACGAGACAACCGGCAAAAAAGAGGAGGAATAAGTCCATTATGGTAGAGAGACGTCCATGAAATCCAAACTGCAGCTGTTCAGGAACTGTTGAAGTAATACAGGATCTTCATAGGTAGTAGTTCTGTTATTATAAGTTACTTTGAAAAGACAATGGTGGAACAACCCGTATCTAGCATTTAAATTGCGCAGAGCAGGTCTCATGTCTAAGAATTTCTTCCGACGTCCAGCAGTGACCTTAGCATACTCTTGGACAAAAAAGAGAGAGGAGCCATTCCAAATGATCCTGCCACGTTGTTTGGCAGCACGTAGGACTTTGAGCAAGTCAGTGTATTCGAGAAAATATAGTACAACACCTCTGGGTTTTGAAGCAGATGATGTAGAACGAGAGGGTTGTCCAAGATGATGAGCACGTTGAATATTCAAAGTAGGACTGTCATAGAGACCCAAAAGAGTAGGCAGAAACGACTGAAAAAAGGAGATGGGATCAGGACCCTCAAGACCTTCCACCAGTCGGTAAATACGTAAGTTACTACGCCTTTTACGATTTCCCAAATTTTCAAGTTGTTGTTTAAGCTGTACAACCTCTTTGGATAGTGGGGGTACCTGACTCATAACATCCTGCACAAGATCAAAATGGGCTTCTAATTCCCCAACTCTTTGTTCTGTGAGAGACCAATTGGCTTCTAGGTTTTGTAGTCGAGAATTTGTTTCTTCCATATGTGACTTAAGGGCACGAATTTCATCAAGAATAAGCTCCATAGATATTGAGGATGTCAAACCAGTAGGAGAAGGAGGGTTTACTTTCACGCGTTTGCCTGAGGTAGACGCCGACACTGAAGGTATTTTTTAACCTGACTTCGCCCCTAATCGGGAATTAGCAGAAACAGAACCTTTAGTGCCAACAGTGTCACTTATAGTATCATCAGTAGATTCCGGCAAAACACTAAATGGGTTAAAGTAATCCAAAACCACCTCCTTGGAAGCAGGCGATCCCTTTTGATTGGTACGTGACATTGCCATGAAGGAAAAATGAAGAAAAATGAGGAAAGGATCACGTACAGCAATTAGAAAATAGGTCGATCACTTCATTCGCCACAAATAGAGCAAAAACCGCTAGGAAGTAGCCACATAGAGAAACAACCAATTGGTAGTCCAAATACTTCAAGAGAAGGTCAAGCGGGTCAAGAAACTAATGCCATTCCGAAGAAAAATAAATTTCTGTGAGGAAACAGCCTCTCACAGTAGGTTAGTGGGAAAACGCGAGCGCGCCCCAAAAAAATGGGGGCCGCAACGCCGCATGATGATGCGGCATAAAAAGAGTCAAAAGAAGGATCCTGGGCTCACCCTGCGCTCACCACTTGTTGTCATGAGGAGCAGCGCTGGTTCCGCCAGCTAGTTCTAGCAATTCCGGGGTCCTAAACATGAAATGAACGCCTGGAATTGTCTCGGAGCCTCACTTCCCGACGGAGCTCCCAGAGACAGCGGCCATCACCCAAGGCTCCGAAGCCACACCCCCCTAGTGGTGGTGATCATGACAGACTGTGTCTGTCACTTTGCGTGTTGCGTAGTGCTGTCTGCCAGTCCTAGTAGAACCTTTTTGTAGTTGGTTTAGTGAGTTACATAACTTTCCAAGTAGACGGTCCGTGAATCCAGCAATACTATATCCTAGTAGACCACATCAGATATGGGTCAATAAATGTAGTGCAATTGTCGTCTTTTTCCCTGAGATAATTTGTTACTGTTTTTTTTAAATGTTTAATGTGGTTCACAACAATCATCCATGTTTGTGCCTTTCTTTCATGTGTACATCAGGTCCCCCTGGGACAAGGACACACAGGAGGAGGTAGCGGCGCCGGCGGAGCAGGGACAACAGCAGGAAGGCCAAGATCGGTCCGCCGAGGGCTCCTTTGTAAGCATGAGCGGATTTTGCGGATTGGCAATCCGCGAATTTGCGGATTTGCGAACTCGCAATCCGCAAAATCCGCGAATTCCCGCGAATTTGCGGATTTTTTTTTTTTTTTGTGTTCGCCCGTGTTTCTGCCAGTTCGCGAGGGTTTTTACAATTTCGCAATTTGCGAACTTACCTGTTGGGTCGCAAGTTTTGCGAACTTGTTGTTTCTACGTGTCCAACCTGTTTGGGACACTCTTCTTCATCACTGCCACTCTCTGTCACCACTGCCACTCTCTGACTACTCATGCCACCCTCTGGCCCACCCATGCCACCCTCTGTTTCATCACCACACCCTCTGGTTGTCCAGTGTACATTATTTTCGGCAAAGCAAAGCACACCTTCCCTGCCTCAAGTGACCTGAATTAATTTGGGGCTGATTAATGTGTCACAGAATATTTTTTTAGCTGGCACCTGCTTCCTTAGTGCGCCCTGATTAGTGATCTTTTGCACTTGCTAAGTGCTTTCATTGTTGCAAAATTAGTTACAACACCTGCCCTGCCCCAACTGACAATAATGAATTAGGGGCTGATTAATGGAGTTTAACTTCCAGCCTGGCTCCTGCTTGTCTCCCTTAGCTGTAATTCATGACCTTTGTGGCATATGTGTAACTATTCTGAGGTTCAGAGCAGGGTCACATAATAGTTTCAACTGGCAACTGAACTCTGGAGGGGCCCCTCAGGAAGCACTACAGGAAATGGCTACTAATGATGTGCCTGAACTTTTGAACCTGGTAAGTAGTTACTTTCAGTTTTGCTTAGAACGTATTTCTGCAATTTCGCACTTATTCGCGGGGCGCGAACTCACGCGAACAGTGCGAGCAGTGCGAGCAAAATCCGCTGCTCGCGGATTTGCGGATTTTGCAGGAAATTCGCAAATCTCGCGGATTGCGGATTTCCCGAAAATCCGCAAAATCCGCGAGCGGAACGGATTTTCCGCCCATGCCTACTCCTTTGCTGGCCCCAGTAAGTTTTCCTGTTAATATTAATAATTATACTTCCCTATCTTTTACAGCACCTGTATTTGTTCCAAATTGTTCCTCATTCTATTTTTTCCTAAATCGTCTTTGATGTTCTTGTAGACTGTTTCTAAATTCTTATCCTGCCTCTAGTATGACTCTGGCTTGTCCATAATGTCTTTTGAAGTCTTCTAAATGTTTATCCTTTGACAATTCCCAATAACAAAATGTCAATGGCCACCAAGAATAAGATAGTAGTTAACTTTTTTATTGGATAGGAGGACAATCCATACTACTACTGTTGCAGGGACTACTCTGCACAAACAGAACTATGGACAAGAAATAGGGCATTGATTATAAATTATAATAGGCGCAGTTAGACTTTCCATATACCTCAGTGCTAACAGAAGTTGAACCCCCAATCTCCTTACTGCCTAGTTAGTGTGTCAGAGTCCTTATTTAGCTCCCGAATGCAGCAATGATTGATCCCCAATGGTTATACAACCCAGGACATAAGACTACGGAGTCAGAGTCCCGACCTCTCTGAGCCACGGACTCATGCTTGCAAATTGCAAACCCTTTCACTCACTCACTCATGACCAAAAACCACAGTCTATGTAAGTTTTCAAACTTTATTAAAAGTAAAAATATTTACTAAAATCAACTTCATCATATAAGATAAACGGTGAAGGATTCAAAACTGAAAAGTGGCTGATTGCACACATCAATTGTGGGAGAGCCGCCACCTGGTTGGAACTTCAAGTCTTCTTTGTGGGGATGAATCGTTGCTGACTCCGGTCAAGTGATGATGATCTGATCTTGCTCTTGTTCTTAGAAGGGAAGCTTTTGTCTGTTATGAGAAAAATGGTGCATGTTAAAAAGAAAGCATTCATCAGTTGTGCCAAAAATTGTAGCAAGACATGTTATGGCTAAGCATAAATAAAAAACACCCTTCCCTGAAGAATGGAAAGGGAAGACCACTCGGTCCCCCCGAACGTATGGAAACCATTGTGGGCGGGGGGCGTGTCCCGGCTGGTATGCCCGAAGCGGCGTGGCCGGAGCACGCCCCTCCCACCCAGAAAAGGTTGGCCCAGACACCCGCCCGGAAGTCCGGGCACGGATGGGTGTACCTGAGGCGGCCCCTCGCCCTCCCGCAGATGGATAAATAGAGCGGGAATTCAACAAAGCTTCCTCTTGTTCCAGTGCTCTGAAGGCTGCACCACTCGTCGCTCGTGAGCCCTCTAGGGAACAAGCTGCAATTTTTGAGAACTTGCAATCTTTGTTTTTCTCTTTCAGTATCAGGCGTGTGGAAGATCGAGTCACCCTTGCGGGTCAAGTCCGACGGAGTAATCGAAGTCATGCCTGGCAAGAAAGCAGGAAAGAGCTCCGAGATGGAAAGGATGCTTCGCACCTTGGTGAACCAAGTGGCGGTGATGGACCGAAAGTTGGGTAAAGTGGATCAGCTCGGTCGTGGCTTAGCGGCCATCAGGAAACAGGTGGCGGCCCAGAATGCCCCCTCGGGGCGGCCTAAAAGAGTCATAGGACCGGCCTTGCCGAACGTCGCCCCGGGGGATCAGGGTAAGAAGAAGAAGGGGAGGGCAGGTTCCAGAGAGGTCCCAGTCCCAGGGATAACTCCATCGAGCCCAGGCGCGGACATCCCCGTCGCGCCGGTAGATAGCCCGGTACCAGGACCGGATGGGGGTTTGCCACTTCCCGTGGTGATCACGCCAATTGGGATTGACCAAATGCCCCCTGAACTAGCACTTCAGTTAGCAGCAGTACTACCATGGCTAAAGAAGGGAGCAGGGGGATCAGTGGCTGCGGGAGACCCGGCTGAAGAAGCCAGATTAATTATTGAGCAGTTGCGGCAGTCAAGGGATGCCGGGACGGCGACTGTACCTGCTATTCCCCCACAGGTGGCGATGGGGGTCACGACTGACGGTCGGGTGAAGACAACGGACACGGCTGGGAAAACGGCTGAAGCCGGTAAGAGAGCATTGCCATTGGTGGGGGAGGGTCCAGTACCTTCAAGGCGGGAAAGTTTATCGCAACACATTCCCATGGCTACGAAAGAGATGGTGTGGGGAGATAAGTACATTAATATGTTTTCACTTTTGACTGACCATCGTGAGTTAGAATATGCAAAGACCCAGAAAGATTTGTGGCACCCCAGCGTATGGCGGGCCAAGATGGCGGAATTCAGGGTCGATGAGACCATGGTGAACTGGGTCAGGGCCTTTTCTATTTTTTCGGCAATTATTGGGGAGCGTAAACCAGAAGTGTTGACTGACTTAGCATGTTATCAGAACAGGATCATGAATTTCCATGCAATGTACGGGGGAAATGAATGGAAGGGTTACGATGTTGCCTTTAGAAAAGCGAAGGAGTTTAACGAGGCCTTGACATGGGATTGTTTGAATACAGTGTCATGGCATGCTCAGCTCTTGCTGGGACCGGCGGGTACGTCTGTACCAAGCACGAGTGGCTCTGGGGCATTCCATCAGAGGCCGTCGCAGCCCTTTCGGGCGAGCGCCGGGGGGGACACCCATCCAAGGTCTGGCGGGAATGGAGGGAAGTGGGGGGTTTGTTGGGGATTCAACAAAGGAACCTGTACCAGGCCTCAAGGAACGTGTAGGTTCCGGCATGCTTGTTCGGGCTGTGGGAATTCCTCACACCCGGAAACCAGTTGCCGATCCAAGACCAATGGTGCGGGAGGAAAGGGGGGATCCAAGCAGGATTGATGTGGTGCCTTGGAAGCAAACATCTTCGCCCGTTGATATCTTGGCTTTGACCCCCTGGCTGAACCAATACCCAGATCATGCGTCCACCGGGACTTTGAGGAATGGCTTTCTATATGGCTTCAGGATCCCGGCGGGAAATTTTCGGGGTAGCCCCTCCTGTAAGAACCAGCTGTCTATTCAGCACAACCCGGCGGTGGCCACCAGAAAGGTAGCGAAAGAAGTTAGCTTGGGGCGAGTAGCAGGTCCATTTGTCTGCCCCCCAGTTGCGGAATTTGTGTGTTCTCCGTTAGGAGTGGTTCAGAAGAAAGACCCAGGGGAGTATAGACTCATCCACAATCTATCGGCCCCTAGGGGGGCCTCGGTATATGAGGCTATTAACCTCGAGGTATGCTCAGTGAGATATGCATCGTTCAATGACGCAGTCGTGCTGTTGAATCGCCTGGGCCCCGGTGCATTGTTAGCGAAATCAGACATTGAATCTGCATTCAGGTTACTTCCGGTACACCCTCAGGACCAGCGCCTGCTGGGATTCACGTTTCAAGGGAAGTATTACATGGATAAATGTATGCCCATGGGTTGTTCAATTTCGTGTGCTTATTTTGAGATGTTTAGCTCCTTTTTGGAATGGGCGTTCACCGAGGCCACAGGGCATAGACAGGTGATGCACTATTTGGATGATTTCCTTTTCCTGGGCCCGGCGGGCACTCGGGACTGTGCACAAGCGCTGCAGGAGATCTGCACATTCATGCGGGATTTTGGGGTCCCATTGGCGCCAGGTAAGACGGTGGGGCCATCTACCTCACTGGAGTTTCTGGGGATTGAACTAGACTCGGTGGAGAGGTGTTTCCGTCTGCCGGTTGAGAAGGTGGCCAAGTTCAGGGCTTCTTTGGTACGATGTCTCCAAAAAGAAAAGGTGACCCTACACCACTTGCAATAGACAGTGGGTCAGCTTAATTTTGCCTTAAGAGTGATGCCGATGGCTCGCCCTTTCTCACGTTCCATAGCACAGGCTATGGTGGGCCTTAAAGAAGGACACCACCGCAGTAGACTGTCGGCAGAGGTTCGCCAGGACATGCGCATTTGGTTGGCATTCCTGGCGGATTTCAACGGTCGAGTGGTGTGGAACAAACCCCCAGCCTCGTCGGACGAACTGGGATTGTGGACCGACTCGGCGGGGAGCGTGGGATTTGGCGCAATCTTTGGAAACCGGTGGTCGGCACAAACATGGCCGTCGTGGTAGTACTCAAGCGACCTGACAGGTAACATTGGATTCTTGGAGCTATTCCCCATTTGGGTGGCTCTGATGGCATGGCCGGAAGACTTTAGGGACCGCTCAGTGGTGTTGTGGTCAGACAACATGACGGTGGTCGAGTGCATTAATCACCAGGCGGCACGCTGCAAGTGGATCTTAAGACTGTTGAAAGAAATTGTATTGCGATGCATGAGATTGAATATACAATTCAGGGCAAGACATGTGCCGGGTGTACTGAATAATGCAGCTGATGCACTCTCTCGTTCACACATGCAGGCTTTCAGGGGTTATCTACCCACAGCGGAACTAGTGGCGGCACCTTTCCCCGAAGCACTATGGCAGATCGGTGCCCCGGACTACAAGACCTCGTGGCAGCCAGTTTAGCACCCAGGACGAGGAAAGCTTATGAAGGAGAGTTCCGTTCTTACTGCGCCTTTTTAGGGCTGGTAGGGGGGCATAGCTGGGAGCGGGAAGAGTCCTTGCTCCGGTTTCTTGTGGCACTTCATAAGGAAGGCCGATCGGCGGCAACCGCCAACAGGTATAGGGCTGCCATATCATTCATGGCACAGCTCCACGGGATACGGGACCCGACGGGTTCCTTCTTAGTCAGGAAGGCACTCCGCGGCTGGCAGCGCCTGGAGGGTCGCAGACAGGATAAAAGGTACCCGATTGGGTTAGACAGATTGTCCTTGCTACTAGCGAAACTAGATGCTCCCTGCACAGCGAGGTAATTCTGTTCCGAGCGGCTTTCGCATTGGCATTCCATGGGGCCATGCGGGTAAGTGAACTCGTGGTGAAGAATAAGAAGGATGTGGGGGGAGGTTTATGCAGGGATCACATCCAAATAAGGGGCGATTCTCTGCTGATCTCGATAGCCAGGTCAAAGACAGACCAGGACGCTTTGGGGAGTAGTGTGGTGCTGCAGCGCGCCCCGGGGAACCCCAGTTGCCCAGTAAGGTATTTGGAGGACTATATGGCACAGAGGTTGACAACATGGGGGGGGACCCTGCTTAGACACAAGGACGGCACCCCGTTGCCAAGATTTCAATTTCGGAGGGTGCTGGCAATTACAATTGCAGCGACGGGCTTGAACCCGTGTGATTTTGGGACCCACTCATTCAGAATAGGGGCCGCTACTGAGGCTACGGCTCGGGGTCTGTGTACAGAGGAAGTGAAACAGTTAGGCCGTTGGTCCTCGAACTGTTTCAAAAGGTATGTGCGACTGCACATGTTGTAAAAGACTGATGAAATGAACTCACGCTTGTTGTCTTTTGTTTGGATTACAGTTTCGCAAGCCTGTAACGCGGGGCGAAAATTGGGATCGGCCCAACACCAGAGGACCAGTGAGAAAGGATCACCGACTGGAGATCAAGTGGTATCGGTCATGGGCCACTCATACGTGAGGCGTGCTGGGGACATATTCAATGCAGGTGACGCGACTCACGCATCTGAGGAATATGGGTTCAGAGTGACCTTCCATGGGAAAGGAGGCCTCTGTTTTGACCACTTTCAGAGCTTTGTGGAGGAACTCATAGGGCAGCAAAGGTCACCGCCATCTGTAATCATAGTGCATCTGGGAGGCAATGACTTGGTAAGACTGGGAAGACGGGTGTTAGTAGAGCATATATTGTCTGCAGTCAGTTGGTTGGCCAAGAGGCTCCCGGGGTGTATGATTGCCTGGTCCCACATGATTCCCAGAAGAGTTTGGCGGGGGGGTTTGTCTGTGTCGGCGTTGAACCACTCGGTAAGGAGGGTCAACAACAAGATTGAGAAACTGTTTTGCTCTACTCATTTACAAAGCATTCCCCATGGGTGTATTCGGGGTGATCACTATTACTTGAATTATGGGGTGCACCTGTCCAGGGCTGGGAATGACTTACTCATAGGAGACTTCGTAGCTTGGCTAGTGGGATTGAGGAGACATGACCTTTAGGAGGTGTGGGGGGGCCGGATAATCGATCAACTATCCGGCCTGTGGCGGTAAGGTCATGATCGGTGAGCAGTGATTTCAAGGTCCCTAGGGGGGACGCCACCCATTATGGATGGGAGCGCCCGGGGGGAGCGGCCATTGGCCCCTCCCATGGGGGGCGGCACCCACTACGGATGGGTCGCCCAGGGGGAGACGGCCATAGGCCCCTCCCAGGGGGAGACGGCTATATGCCCCTCCGACGAATTTCCCGGGGGCCGGATATCCGCTCCGGCGGAAGAGAGTGTGGGGAAGGGGGGGGGGAGTCCACGCTGTCCTTCTTACGGATACCTCGCACGAGGACTCGGACGACCTTAAGATGGCGTCGAGTGAAAGGGGGCCCCCACGACAAGGGAAGTTACAGTTGGCTGTGAGGGTAAAGTCCTCTGCGCATGCGCCACTCACACCGTGAGAGCGGGAATTTGGTAGTAGGGATCTGACACCGGTTAAGACCTTGCCGTTGGCCCTTAATGCTAGGTTGTACAATTTTATCTTAGAATGTTATGCATTTGCAGGATGCTAGACTCGGCTAGGAAACCTTTGTATTAGAGATTTGTTAAGGTTAGCCAAAAAACTTGTCTTCATCAAAATGTAATGGAAGTTAAAATTGTACATGATTCATGAAACATTTTACTTTAAAGTTTTAAATTTTGTTTCATATTTTAATAAATACGGCCGGGGGGGTAAGGCCCCCCGCCTTCCAAAAGTCAAACCTGTGTCTGTCTCCTCCCATGGGGAATTGGTGTTGGGAGGGGTGGCGGGCATCCCGGCCCATATGGAAAGGGAAGATCACTCGGTCCCCCCGAACGTATGGATGGGTGCCCAGATCCCCCGGGAAACCATTGTGGGCGGGGGGCGTGTCCCGGCTTGTATGCCCGAAGCGGCGTGGCCGGAGCACGCCCCTCCCGCCCAGAAGAGGTTGGCCCAGACACCCGCCCGGAAGTGCGGGCACGGATGGGCGTACCTGAGGCGGGCCCCCACCCTCCCGCAGATGGATAAATAGAGCGGGAATTCAACGAAGCTTCCTCTTGTTCCAGTGCTCTGAAGGCTGCACCACTCGTCGCTCGTGAGCCCTATAGGGAACAAGCTGCAATTTTTGACCCACCCACCAGTCCCTGTTTGCAATGTTTGTGGAATAAAGTAACTATTGGTGATTATTCGAATGTAATAAAAAGATACAGTCAATTTAGCATCATAGATGTATGACTTTGATTGAATAGATGCTTGTAGGCCTTTTTCTCCTTTGTAGAAACGTAGAGGAATGGAGTAAATAAATAAAGATTGTCTTGTGCTTTAGGACTTTTTTCCTTTGTAGCAATGTCAAAGTTGGTGAATCGTCAAGCTGTTACAGATTAGGCGTATTTTCTCTCCTTAGTAGGTAAAAACAACTGTCGTATTTATTTTGGTCGGGCCGTAAGGTCATGATCGGTGAGCAGTGATTTCAAGGTCCCTAGGGGGGGCGCCACCTATTATGGATGGGAGCGCCCGGGGGAGGCGGCCATTGGCCCCTCTCATGGGGGGGCGGCACCCACTACGGATGGGTCGCCCAGGGGGAGACGGCCATAGGCCCCTCCCAGGGGGAGACGGCTGTATGCCCCTCCGACGAATTTCCCGGGGGCCGGATATCCGCCCTGGCGGAAGAGAGTGTGGGGAAGGGGGAGAGTCCACGCTGTCCTTCTTACGGATACCTCGCACGAGGACTCAGACGACCTTAAGATGGCGTCGAGTGAAAGGGGGCCCCCACGACAAAGGAAGTTACAGTTGGCTGCGAGGGTAAAGTCCTCTGCGCATGCGCCACTCACACCGTGAGGGCGGGAATTTGGTAGTAGGAATCTGACACCGGTTAAGACCTTGCCGTTGGCCCTTAATGCTAGGTTGTACGATTTTATCTTAGAATGTTATGGATTTGCAGGATGCTAGACTCGGCTAGGAAACCTTTGTATTAAAGATTTGTTAAGGTTAGCCAAAAAACTTGTCTTATTTATTTATTTATTTATTTATGCCATTTGTTAAGCGCGCGATTACCCGTAGGCGTCTTGGCGCTAGATTGTTCCCTAGATCCTCCCAAAAGCTCGCCAAGTGCTGACCTATTATTGGTCGAACAACCACGTCTTGAGGCCCTTACGGAACTGTAGCAAGGAAGGGCACATCCTAATGTGCTGGGGTAGAGAGTTCCAGAGCTTAGAAGCTGCAACCGAAAAGCGACGGTCCCCCCAAGAGACAGTTTTTGATTGTGGGGTGGCTAGTAAGTTTAGATTGGCCGATCAAAGGTGTCTGGTTGGTTTATAGAATCTGAACTGATCCTTAAAGTACCGAGGTCCTGAATCGTTCAATGTTTTATATACAATACACAGGGATTTAAATTTAATTTGATTGGAGATGGTCAACCAATGATATTTCCTGATGGTGTTTGCTATGGAGGTGAACTTAGGTGTCCCAGAGAGCAGGCGTGCAGCTGCATTCTGAATAGTCTGAAGCTTGGTGATCACCCTTACCTGAGCATTTAGAAACAAACCATTACAGTAATCTAGGGACAATAGCACTAGGGAGGTGACCAGGGTTTTGGCAGCAGAGTCCGGTAAAAATGGGAGAATTTTTCTGATCAGCCTTAGCTTGTGGTGGGCTGTTGCTGCTACCTTATTTGCATGAGCTAGAAAGTTGAGGTCACCATCAAAGATTATGCCCAAATTCCTAACCTTAGAAGCCGGCCTGGGGGGGTCACCCATAGCTGCAGGCCACCAGGTTGCTGACCAGTCAGGAGAAAGAGGTCCAAAAATTAGCACCTCCGTTTTTCCGGAGTTCAGCTTAAGGCAGTTCGCTGCCATCCATTCTTCGATAGCTAGCATTCCACATTGAAAGCGCTCTGCCACCTCTGGTCCATTGTTTTTAATGGCTAGGACCAGTTGAGTGTCATCGGCGTATGAGGTTATGCTCATCCCGTATGCTCTGATGACATTGGCAAGGTCCGACACGTATATATTAAATAGGGTCGGACTTAGGGACATCTCAGCTGATTGATATGGGCCCAGGGTGACTTTCTGGGTTCTGTCAACCAGAAAGGATGCAATTAGATCCCTTGCAGTAAGGAGAATGGCACTCTTTCCGACACGGTCGAGTAAGATCTTATGGTCGACCGTGTCGAAGGCCGCGGATAAATCCAGCATTACTAAAATTGCCGTTGCTCCCTGGTCTCTGATGGTCCTTATATCATCGGCAGCTTTAATTAAAGCAGTTTCCGTGCCGTGATATTTCTGAAAGCCGAATTGCGAATCATCCAGGAGGGAGTGTTTCTCTAGATGTTCGACTAGCTGGTGATTCATGGCCTTTTCTATCACCTTGGCTAGGAATGGGAGACTTGCAATGGGCCTATAGTTCTTTAAATCGGATGTATCGAGGTTTTCTTTTTTCAGCAGGGGCTTCACCAGAGTATTCTTTAAGGAATCTGGATAGATTCCAGAGGTAAGTATCGAATTGCAAACTGCGGTAATAACCGGGATGAGGGTGTCCATCACCGGAGAGAGTGCTGATAGAGGGCAAGGGTCTAATGACGATCCAGATTTGATGGTGGAGACCAGAACCTTTATTTGGTTTGTATTGAGTGGGTTAAAAATTGTCAAGGTGTTATCCATGGGGGGAGCCAATGAGGCAGATATTATGGGCCGCGAGGAAAAGGCCTGATAAATATCGGTCACTTTCGAAAAGAAGAATTTTGCCAATTCATCGCAGTGAAATTGGGAGGGGGGTCGGGATAAGATCGGGGGCATTGCCTGACAAGGATCTAGTGATGTCATACAGTTGCCTTCATCAAAATGTAATGGAAGTTAAAATTGTACATGATTCATGAAACGTTTTAATTTAAAGTTTTAAATTTTGTTTCATATTTTAATAAATACGGCCGGGGGGGTAAGGCCCCCACGCCTTCCAAAAGTCAAACCTGTGTCTGTCGCCTCCCATGGGGAATTGGTGTTGGGAGGGTTGGCGGGCATCCCGGCCCATATGGAAAGGGAAGACCACTCGGTCCCCCCGAACGTATGGATGGGTGCCCCGATCCCCCGGGAAACCATTGTGGGCGGGGGGCGTGTCCCGGCTGGTATGCCCGAAGCGGCGTGGCCGGAGCACGCCCCTCCCGCCCAGAAGAGGTTGGCCCAGACACCCGCCCGGAAGTCCGGGCACGGATGGGCATACCTGAGGCGGGCCCCGCCCTCCCGCAGATGGATAAATAGAGCGGGAATTCAACGAAGCTTCCTCTTGTTCCAGTGCTCTGAAGGCTGCACCACTCGTCGCTCGTGAGCCCTCTAGGGAACAAGCTGCAATTTTTGACCCACCCCGCCTTCCAAAAGTCAAACCTATGTCTTTCTCCTCCCATGGGGAATTGGTGTTGGGAGGGGTGGCGGGCATCCCGGCCCATAAGGGGAATTTGGAGTTTACAGACTAGAGAGTCACAAATTATTAAATTTGTTTAGGTAGTACAAGTAAATTTTGTTCATTCCTAGACAAAATAGGGAGTGGTGGATATGGCATCTAAGATTATATAATGTATTTTCTAGACGGAACATCGGCACAGCCATCCACCGGTGCCGGGGCCAGCGCGGAGGTGGGCACTCCTGGGGCGGAGGCGGGTAACAGCCTTCTATAACTGGTGTGGGGAATGCCACGGGAGTGGCGGGAAGTGGTAAGCTATTATATTCCTTACTTATTGAGATTGCAGACTGCAGAGTGTGCTCTCTGCACGGGTGTATTTGTTGTACAGTACAAGTACACTTTACTGTTAAGAAGACTTACAAATTTAGAACTAAGTTTTTGTCAACCAGGTAGAAGACATTCACCCTTGACTTTGCATTAGCAATAGCATTAGCGGCAGGAGTTGATGTGTAACCAATGGCCTCCTCTAAATTTGACTTCAACTCAGCTGTGAAAGTTTTATCGAGAAGCCAAGTCAGATCAGAGATGACCTTGATGGATGGGATGAATGAAAAGGGAAAGAAGGGTGTAAGGAAGACGAGCGAGTTAAAAGTAATGACTGGCAAAGAATGATAAGTGTTTTTGAATGCTGCCCGAGTTGGCTAGGAATATGATGCATGGCTGGTTGTAGGCTGAAGTTGCCAGCAAGGGATTTATTTAATGTTTTAAGTTTAACAGTGTCGTGAAGTCTATATTATTTAGACTTGTCAGCTGAATGGAACAGCAACTGTTCAACGTATTCTGAATCTGTTAACAAAATTCTATAGAAACTACCACACTAGCCCTATAGCAGTACAATGACTTGAACAGATTCACAAAAAATCTTGTGGTTCCAAACAGTGAATGAAATATTGAACACAAGAACAAAAGTAAAGCAACACGGAAAGGTTTGTTCTTCAAAAAAATTATTATTTATATTTATACAGAAATAGATCATCAAAAAATCAAGGGTGTACAGTTATTAGCGATTGCATGTGTATCTTAAGTAAATGGAGCTGACAAAACAATCCATTAATACAAAAGAAAACAATCCAGTCTATGGCAAAGTAAATAAAATTGACTTCTTTTAAAGGATAATAAATAGAAAGTCAAATGCGGACAAAAGGCTTGGATTGATGTGTCGACGTTTCGGTCTCAGTGGTGAAATCCAGAGACCATCATCAGGACAAGGAGATAATGCAATGAGGATGACCCTTATAGTATATATAAGACCAAGCTATTGGTGAACTCAAGCGGAAATTCAAGGTTCATTGCCTTAGGGGAACTTCAAGTCTACCCTGTAGTTGTATCCAAATATCCAGGCCAAAAAAGTATTAAATCTTTGTGGTGGAGGAAACCTGTAGTATCAATCTCAGGATCCACGATAGTTCGGGGAATTGGTAAATGGCACGAAGCGTCTCCTCTGCATCGAGTCAAAAGTACAATCTGTTCAAGTCATTGTACTGCTATAGGGCTAGTGTGTTAGTTTCCATAGAATTTTGTTAACAGATTCAGAATACGTTGAACAGTTGCTGTTCCATTCAGCTGACAAGTCTAAATAATATAGACTTCACAACACTGTTAAACTTAAAACATTAAATAAATCCCTTGCTGGCAACTTTCTCCTTAAACACTTTGACTGCCCAAGCCCGCAAGGGTTTATTGGGTCACCCACCCCTACTACAGGTTGTAGGCTGAAGCAAGGATGGGTGGAAGAAGAAAGGGTAAAGAGGATTGCCTGGGTGGGTGAAACAGAAACTGTATGTGTGCGCAATATATCCTTTGCTTCAAATTCAAATGCCAGTCAAGCACGGATGCATGGCTGGCGGGTTTCAAAATATAATAAAAAGGTCATTTTCCGTGAGAAAAACTAAGGTTTGTCCAGTTGAGACATTAAGAAGAACGATTGACATTTACTTTGAATGGATGGATTTGTGGATGATGGTACTATCTTACTCATAGATAGCACAGGTATATGTAGACATAGTAAATGGTGACTGTATGAATTAAGTGTTACTTTGAAGAGCATGTAACAACGCACCCGCACATCCGTTCCAGTGTAGCAAAGGCGAGGAAAAGAAGTTGTAATTTTTCAAAATACTACCCAGACTAGTAACAGTAGTTTGCAAGGACAGCATACATCCTGCAATTACGGGGGACACTCACTACCTCTGTTAATAATTTTATTACAACACTGTCATTCATGTGTAGCCTATCAGTGTTCACTCAATAGAAAACAAAGCACCTAAAGCCATCCCATATGTATCCTGTGAAGGGATAGATAATCATACTTTTTTTATCTTCTTCATTTTCCTTTTCTAGTAGTCATTGGCACTGCAGGGTGAAAGTTAAATAATGAAGCAGTAGCCCTTGTAACAGAGTATGGCCAGTGCCACCTGTAATAGAAAATTAAGAGCTTCACCACCTGCATGCACTAGAGTGGTACAGTAACGCAAGTCTGTGTCATCATGGCTTGCGTCTGTTTTTCTTGGGCGCAAGTTGACTGCGCTGGCATTATGCCGGCTTCCAGAAATTTACGTACCAATTTCGCTAAACAAGAGATAGGAAGAATAAGAAGACTGGTTTACTGTCTGAGCCTAATGTATTGAGTCCATATAGTGCTACTAGAATCGATTCATGAAACTACCACTAATGTTAGAGCAGAGGCCGACGAAGTGGGAGGTTAGATAGAAGCAGGCCACAAATGTTATGTACTGTGCTTGCAAGTTGCTAGTGCTACTGTGACACAACTTTCTGCTGAATTATTTTGTGTGAATCTTAAAAAGCAATGGTTACAGTATGTTTTTCTTTCTTCATATAGATGCTCCTTCCACACTAACACGGAAGGAGCTGGCTAGACGGGCCCGACAAAGGAAGCTGGAGGCGATTGTCGCCGAATATCGGCGGCTGGTGGCCCGGGAGGAGGAGGACACGCAGTCTCAGTCGACAACATCCAGAACGACAGCTTCATCCTCCTCCGCGTACCCTGGGTCAGCCAGTCAGCGCAAGCCTCCAGCGGTACTGAACCGTGGTACCGCAGCCACCCGCCACCGCCAAGCAGCCAAAAAATCAGCTGTCCCCCACAGCAGGTGTAAGGCACGCATACACTGCCTAACCCTCAGGGTGTCCTACCTTGAGCAGGAGATTAAGAGAGTGAAACCTTGCTCAAGAAGAACCTCCGCAAGGAGCAACGGGACCACCTGGCCAAAGGACACGGCCGGCGGCAGTAGAGGAGGAGAGACTGTCCCTTGCCCCTTTCTTAAAGACTTTTGGGGGGGTGGGAATTGGGAGTTGGGTTTTTTGGACTTTGGGGACTTTTTATTTCACGGACATTCTTTGGGGTGATGGAGCGAGCTTCAGAAATGATTTTATTCTGGCTCGTGATATAAAACTCTCATAACTTGAATTAACATATTAATGAGTTATTGCATGGTTTGTTGTATTAAACCAATCTAGAGTAAAAATCCATATCATAACATGGGACTAATGTGCTTTATGTTGCATTTGCAAGTTTGTTTATTAATTCATAACTAATGTTGTTTTGTCTGTCCTATTGACTTTGTCAACATTAATGCGGCTGATTAATTAATGGCATGTGCTCATTTCATATGTGCTTTTGTCTATGTTGTGTCTGTTTATCTTTTTCAGATATATGAAGAATCCTGCTGGACACTATGAAGAATGGTAGAGTTTAAATGTGCTGCTTTTCTGTGTGCTTCTGCTAGGTGACTTATACTAATGGGTTAACATTAGCTATGTAGGTTGGAAACAGAATGACTTTCATTACCTGAATTAATTATTGTTTTGTGTTTGTTTAAATAATAGTCTTCTGAAAAAGTGACGTGAGCTAAAAGTGGCGCAGTGACGCAAGCAAAAGTGGCGCAGAAAATTGATGCTTTCTGAAAAGAGGCCTGCTGATGAAAAGCCACATGAGAAAAACTTATTTTGAAAAGGATGAGAAGCCTATGAACTTTTATTGTGAAATGTTTTTGAAAAGAACTGCAAAAGGCGACTCTGTGGAAAGGTTTGCTAATGTGCCACGAGAAGCTCAGAACGGACAGGCTCAAGGCCAGGATGTGAGTCGCGGCATTTTTGTGCACTACATGAACAATCTTTGCTACAAAATGTAGCAGCCTAAGGAAGTACTGCCAGGACTCTGTGCATGAACAATGGCTTTGTGTAAAAGCCTGGACTTGAGGTGGAAGATGTCACAATTTACTGTGGCGTGAGGTGGTTCAGCCAATGGGGAGCCAGAATTCAGCTGATGGTATGTGAAATTAGTTAGTTTAGCCATAGTTTTAGGGTATAAGAATAGGCTCTAGGAGCAGATCTTTGGCTTACGCTTCTTGATTCCAGAGGGACGTGTTCTGCTGTCCGATGATTACACGTAAGGAAAGGTGACTTTTAAAGACTTTGTTTTCAGGCAATGAGGGTAGAGACAGAGAATTAGTTAGGGTTTGGAAATGCTCTTTTTCACTTATTTCTGCTAAAGAATATTATTTTCTTGAATTAAGCTCTCTTTATAAATAAATGCTGAATATAACTTTCTTATGACTTTTAAAATGCTTGCTTAATAAAGTTCCAAAACCTAAGTTTTCTTGAATATGTTTGAATAAACTTTTAAAATGACAAGCTGGTCTTGTTTATTGTAGATAGTTTAAACAACATATCAGATCCATTCGCCTCATGATTCAGCTGCTCTGTTATTTTATGGGCCTGGTATTGATTGGTAAGTTTGGTGGTAGATAGTGACATCATTTATGCAGAATTTTAGTAGGAGCGCTGGATCAGTTTTTGGTAGCAGAGGATGGTTCTATGTTGTTTTTGACATACATGCTACATACACGATACATATATGTTGGTATATACATAGGATCAATGTTTAACATATGTTGAGTTTTTGATTTTGTCAGATTGTTATATGTAGTTGTAAGGGTTTTTCCAGCAGTATGAAAAATTCCTGGTTTGCCATGGAAAGAGTAGTGTGACTAGAAGAGTTACACAGTGCATTTGTTCTGCTTCAAAAGGTTATATCGCCGCATATCACGTGTTGTGGACGTCCAACACAAATTTAGGGTTCTAGGTGTGTTGAGTAAATTGTATGTATGATAGTGAGGATTGTCTATGAAATCGTAGCATTGAGTATAGGGACCTGGTGAGCCTGTTTTAAAACTCTCTGTGAAAAGAGTAATAGGATTTATCCAAGCTTGTGTGAAGGGTAAGCGTTATTTTTTTCTAAGGTTAGAGTCCTAAAGAAGAAAGGTAAGCGTTGTTTCTTTCCTAAGGTTAGAGTCCTAAGGAAGAGATAAGCGTTGTTCTCTTACTGGCGAAAGAGGTTTATTTCTGAGGTTAAAGTCCTGAGGAAGAAACAAGTATGCATGAATAGGGATTTTCTTTGTATGAATGTATGTGTAAATGTGGTGAAAGTATTAAGAAGAAGTAGCGTCGTCTATTTCAAGTGATTAAGTGAAAATTTGTGTGTTTGAGAAGTTACTATCCTTTTTAGGGAAGCAGGCAAATGGTTTGTTTTGTGTAGTTACTAAAATGTCCCAAATGTAATTTTAAAGTACTTTGGAGCCTTTGGGTAAAGTCTGTGCTATTTAAAAGTATTTTAAAGTATTCTGCGCTATTTTATAAGCATTTTAAGGGTCCCGATCGAAAATTCTGAAGGGAGGGGCCGTTTACTGAGTGAGGAGCGTAAGGGTAGAGCTGCCTGCTGCAGCAGCTGTCTACGTCACAGCCGCCGCGCTCTCATTGGTCAGGGTGCCGCAGCGTCATAGCAGGGCCATGTCCTGATTGGTTAATGTACCGTAGTGTCACAGCAGAGCTGCGCTGTGATTCGTTGTGGCTCTCATAGTGTCACAGCAAGATCGTGCTGTGAATGGCTTGGTGTGTGTGTTGCAACTGACTGCCGAGTTGTTTATTTACATTATGAGTGTCTCAGCTTTGATCTTGATTGTGGCACAAGTACTTTAGAATTTAAAACCATTGTGCAGGTCTGAATAAATGACTGTTTAAAGAGGTGAGAACCTGGTGTGAAATCTGCCATAAAAAGCTTATCTGAAATCTGTCATCGCGCTGTGTACAAAAGGAACAAGCTTGATGTTTCACTAATTAATTGAAATAAACACTGTGTCATTGTGCGCAGCCAAGCGTTTATTAAGACTTGTGCTAAAATCCTTGTCATATGTGATTGAAAATAAGCAGGCAGGTGTTGAGGAAGGTCGTGTTGAAGCCTTAATGTTACACTAATTGAAAGTCAACATTGCATTCAGCTGAGTGTGGAGAGAGGCTCGTGCTGAAATACATGCTGTGCCACTAATGGAAAGTAAACATCGTGTGCAGGGAGCGTGAAGGAAAGCTTTTGCTGAAACGTCTTCTGTTCTATAATTAGAAAATATAGATTGCGTGGAAAGCGTGATATCAGGAACTTCTCAAGGCATTGTGTGAATGTATTTCTCTTGTACACAGTTTGCATAGTACATGGTATTTAAATCAACACTGACACAACGTAGAAAAATAATTTAAATGCGGTTTCTTTTCCTTAAAAAAAAAGTGTGTGTTACAGCTGACTCGTGTTGCAGCAGCCAGCAAGTGTTGTGACATAAATGGAATTAGTGATTTATGGGGTTTAAATAAGTTCAAGGGAAACTAATTTGATGCTGGTTGACAAAGGGGAAAAACGGAGGATCTTGCAGCAGTGTGTTTAAATGAAAATGTTACAAATCTTTCTCCACAAGTGGTAGTGCACGAATATGTGCAAACAAGCATTTCTAAATACTTAATCATTTTTAAGTGTTTCTGATTTTGTTAAAATAAGGTATTTTTATTGTTGCCTTTTGCCAAATATATTTTTCTGTTTCAAATAAAATTGAATACTCAGGTAAATTAGGAGTTGTATTATTTTGAGCAGGGTATAACATTTTATTTCACCTGTCCTTGATAATTAATTAATAAATTGATTAGCAAACGCTGTAAGGCCAATTAAGAGAATACATTTTCTTATTGTAATTATATTTAACTATTTTTAGCATGGATAATTATTATCTAAAGAAAGAGAAAAAGTTTACCTGGTACCAGAAAATGAAAAAGGTTGTTGCTATATGTAAGAGCAAATTAAAGATTTCCAAATCAGCGAATGAAAATAATAAACCTGTCAGAGAAGAATTAATTGATCATTGTAAAAATGATGTTGTAAATACAGATCAGGACAGAAATTCAAGCAGACCCCCAGAACAGATTAATGTAACGCCAAGAGTCCCAGTTCAGATTAATAGAGTCCCAGCCCAGACCCCTTCTCAAGGTGTCACAACAGAAAGGTATGATGAGATGCCTAGTACTTCTGGAATTAATATTCCTGATCATGTAAATTCTACAAATGATTTAATTGAGCAGTTAACCAGAAACATGGAAGCAGTGACAGATCCTGTGACAATTCGACCTGTTCCCCCAGTGCTTAGAAAAGATTAAACTAGTCCCACAGCTTTAACGGTCCCATTGAATTGTGAAATTCAAAAGTTTGCTGAAAAACTTTATTCTAATGTACCTGAAAATGAGCTAATAATGATTTCAACTCAGCAAGAGAGAGTGATGACTCTAGCTTCAGCTAGTGATGACTCTGACGTTGACCTGATTGACCTGACACAGCCTGATGAGAACAAATTACTGGATGTTGCAAAATTAAAAATTGATTTAGAAGAATTAATAAATGGTCCAATCAGTACAGACAGATTAAAAACATATCAGGATGTTGAGGACATTGAAGGCTTGAACAATACAGGTAGGATTGCCCCTGCCCATATAAAAAATGTAATTTGGACTTTGAGAAAATGGGGTAATCTGAATAAATGGAAAAGAAAACGGACGAAGAAAAAGGAGAAGGAAAAAACAACTTTAGCTTTTGTAGGAGAGTGTAAAAATCCACAGATGCAGAATCAGATAAATGAGCAGCAACAGCTGCTGAATCAACAGCTACAAATACAGCGACAGGTGGTGATTCAGCAGAATGAGATACCTCGGCCGCCATTTCCAAATTATGTTAATGAGCAGAAATACAATACAGATACAGGATTCAGTGGAGACAAGGAAAACAGGCCAAATCTGGTTAAAATTGCAAACAAGCAGGGAAACTCATTTCCTAATGTTTCACAGTACAAGATGAAGTCAAAAACAATTGAAAGAGTTATTCCTGTTATTGAAACATTTATTGAGCAGGGTGTCCTAAAAGAGATTGAGAACAGTCTTTGTAACTCACCAGATATGGGTATTAGAAAGCCAGATGAAACGTACAGAATAGTACAGGACCTGATAAAGGTTAACGAGATAGTTATCGCTTGTTGTTCTATGGTGCCCAAACCAGTAGAGATCCTTTGTCAGATACCACATGATGCTGAGTCGTACTCGGTCACAATGCACTCAGAGAGCCAACCAATTTTTGCTTTCAGGTTCCAAGAGTGTATAGATAATCTGCTTGAAGCAGCAAAACCAAGAGACAATTGTGTAACAGACACCATTACACTTTTGAATAGATTACCAGATGAGGATCACAAAGTGTCACCTGCAAAATTGCAGTTTTGTAAAAAAGAGGTTAAATACCTTGAACATAGAACTGCAAAAGAAACCAGACAGGTAACTATTGAGAGAATTAAAATGATTCAGGCAGTAGAATCCCCAAAGACACAAAAACTGGTAAGAATGTTCCTAGGCATGGTTGGTTACTGTTGCCAATGGATTAGTGGTTTCCCAGTAATTATGAGGCCATTGCAAAGACTGACAAAAGCAGATATAAGAGACCGAATTGTCCTGACAAAAATTGAACTTGAAGCCATTGAGCAATTTAAAAAGAGTTTGAGTGAAGCTCCTGTTCAGGGCATGCCAGACCTCAACAAAGGAATTGAGCTTCTTGACAAAATAGCAGTGATAAAATGTGCTGCAAATGGAGAGAAAAATAATTATGTCTCAAAAGGCAATGAGCACGTAGGTACCATTGTTCAGTTTTGTGCTCAGGAGTGGGTTGCAATCAATGGGGAAAAATTCAATGAACATGTTTCAAGCATCCTCATACTAATCTTTGCAATTCAGACATGGCAAGAATTAAAACAATTACAAGATGAGGCCCATGTTGAGGAGAAAAACACAAGGCTCAAAGAAAGTTTCAGACAGCAGGAGGAAGATGAAATTTGGGTTTACAAAGATGACAGACCTGTTATGCCCGATTGCATGTTTGCTGACATGGCACGGATGTACCATGGTCCAATTGAGAGTTTGGGAACCATAGGCCGGGAGGGTGGTTCATTTACAAATATTCAAATAGATCTTTTTGAAATGCCCCAACAGAACAAACTGAGATATGTCCTAGTCATCATTTGTTTATTTTCAAAATGGGTAGAAGCTTTTCCTATAAGAAAAAATGACACAATTACTGTGGGAACAGATGTAATTGCAAAAGAAAAGGAGCAGGCTCATAATATATTGCCAGGAGACTTGGTCAGGACAAAGGTTCATCTGAGGAAGAACTGTTTGGTACCCAGGTGGCAGAAAGCAACACAAGTGATTTCAGTCACAACAAATTCTGTAAAGTGCAGGGGTCTGAAAAGGTGGGTGCATGCAAATCATACCCTTTGTGTACCTGCACCTGATAACCCTGATGAAGATAGTGAAGACACTGCAACTGATTCAGACTCTGAAGAAGACATTTCTGAAGAAAATCCAGATCTTGAAGATCGACAAGGTGGTCGACATCTGGATGATGATGTCAATGTAAAAGAAACATTGAATGAAGAAGATCTAGAGATTGTGATTCTAGATTCAGAAAATTATGAAAATATGATAGAAAAAGAATCTCAAGAAAAAGAAGAAGATTCAGAAGCAGAAAATTCTGAGCAAGATGATAATCTAGTCCAGGAGAGTATTGAAAAGCAGAAGAGTAGCTCTGAATGCGGGAACAAGAATCCTGAAACTGGGAAGCTGAAGGTGATCCTGGAAGAAGAGGAAGAATTACCAAGTACCAGCTATAAGGATGATGTTCCTAATGGAGTGAAGCTGCCGAGTAAAGAAGTTCCTAGGTAGAGATTTGAAGTCTCAGAAAGTGATACAGACGGGAGTGATGAAAAGTCTGAAATATTAAAATTCAGAGGAAGGGCTTGGAAAGCTAAATATATTGAAATCAAGCCTAAGAAGAAGCTCCTGAGAAAAGGTGATGTCTGGCTAAAAGAAGACTTGAAGTTAAAGTCGGTGAAAAGACCAAAGGAGCGGATAAATGAGATATCTAGTCAGAAGAGTGATTCAGACAAAAAAGAGCAAGCTGGAGAGAAAATTGAAATGATTACCAGGAAAAGCAAAAGACCATTGAGAGCAAATGAAAAATACAAGTCTCCAGAATGGGCCTACATAAATATTGCTCCAGTAGTTGAGGAGCGCAGTAGCAGTCAGGCGGACTTGGAAGAAAATAGTGACAATGATTAGGTTTTATTTTCTTTGAGTTGAGGTATGTTTTTGGCATAAGGCTGAAGAAATTGTGTTAGGGTGACACAAGGTCGAAGAAATTGTGTTAGCTGGAAACACTTTTATGTAAGACGCAAGGTCGAAGAAAACATGTTTTAGAATTTGAAAAAAAAAAGAGGGGGTGTATACTATATACTAAACTATATACTAATTTTTCACAAAAAAAATTAAGTTTTTGTTTTTTGTTTTCTTTTATACTACTCAGATTGATATTTGTTTTGTTGGTGCAATTCAAAAAGTAGTTATGCAATTTAAAACTGTGGGGCATATTATCAAGGGGGTTTATCTCCGCTTTTTTGGCTTTAAAAGCCAAGAAAGCGGAGATAAAATTATCTCCCTATTACCTAGCTGTCGCTAACACCAGTTAGCGAAAGCTAGTAGGAGATAGCGACCATCTTGGGCCCCACTTTGCATGTCAGTGATATTTATCACTAATGACATGCAAAGTGGGCATGCCAAGATGTTAGCGACTGAAAACAGTCACTAACATTGCTATCTCCTATTACCAACTTTTGGAGATATTCGCGCTAAGCGCGAATATCTCCAAAAGCTAACACCTGCCCTGAGCAGTTCTTAGCCATGTTATCCAATGGGAGGTGGATAACATGGCTAAGAGCATTAGCTCGGTAATGCATGAATATCGCGGACTTTTCAGCGATATTCATGCTTTGCAGCGATTTTTATCGCATTTGCGTTAAACCTTGGTAATACCAAGGTTTATTTGCGGTAAAAATTGCCTCAGCTCAGCGGTAAATTTTTGTCTCTAAGCAAGCAATAGCGATAATTATCGCTATTTCTTGATAATATGCCCCTTAGTTACCTATGAATTCATTGGGGGTTGGGGATTCAAAGGTGGAAAGGATCCAACTTAGCTGAATAAAGAAAGGGTAAAGGATGTAGAATTAGTAGGATGTAAGACTCAATACTCATTATGAGAGTTGCAGAAATATAGATGAAATTAGAGTTTAAATACTAATCCTGAGAAAGCCTGAAACATGTTCAATAGATAAAATTTTTAAGTAAAATTTTTGGATTTTGTTTGGTGATTTTGAAATCACCAGATGAGGGAGTTGATGGAGCGAGCTTCAGAAATGATTTTATTCTGGCTCGTGATATAAAACTCTCATAACTTGAATTAACATATTAATGAGTTATTGCATGGTTTGTTGTATTAAACCAATCTAGAGTAAAATTCCATATCATTACATGGGACTAATGTGCTTTATGTTGCATTTGCAAGTGTGTTTAATAATTCATAACTAATGTTGTTTTGTCTGTCCTATTGACTTTATCAACATTAATGCGGCTGATTAATTAATGGCATGTGCTCATGTCATATGTGCTTTTGCCTATGTTGTGTCTGTTTATCTTTTTCAGATATATGAAGAATCCTGCTGGACACTATGAAGAATGGTAGATTTTAAATGTGCTGCTTTTCTGTGTGCTTCTGCTAGGTGACTTATACTAATGGGTTAACATTAGCTATGTAGGTTGGAAACAGAATGACTTTCATTACCTGAATTAATTATTGTTTTGTGTTTGTTTAAATAATAGTTTTCTGAAAAAGTGACGCAAGCTAAAAGTGGCGCAGTGACGCAAGCAAAAGTGGCGCAGAAATTGATGCTTTCTGAAAACAGGCCTGCCGATGAAAAGCCACATGAGAAAAACTTATTTTGAAAAGGATGAGAAGCCTATGAACTTTTATTGTGAAAAGTTTTTGAAAAGAACTGCAAAAGGCGACTCAGTGCAGAGGTGTGCTAATGTGCCACGAGAAGCTCAAGGCCAGGATGTGAGTCGCGGCATTTTTGTGCACTACATGAACAATCTTTGCTACAAAATGTAGCAGCCTACGGAAGTGCTGCCAGGACTCTGTGCATGAACAATGGCTTTGTGTAAAAGCCTGGACTTGAGGTGGAAGATGTCACAATTTACTGTGGCGTGAGGTGGTTCAGCCAATGGGGAGCCAGAATTTAGCTGATGGTATGTGAAATTAGTTAGTTTAGCCATAGTTTTAGGGTATAAGAATAGGCTCTAGGAGCAGATTTTTGGCTTACGCTTCTTGATTCCAGAGGGACGTGTTCTGCTGTCCGATGATTACACGTAAGGAAAGGTGACTTTTAAAGACTTTGTTTTCAGGCAATGAGGTTAGAGACAGAGAATTAGTTAGTGTTTAGAAATGCTCTTTTTCACTTATTTCTGCTAATGAATAATATTTTCTTGAATTAAGCTCTCTGTATAAATGCGGAATAAAACTTTCTTATGACTTTTAAAATGCTTGCTTAATAAAGTTCCAAAACCTAAGTTTTCTTGAATATGTTTGAATAAACTTTTAAAATGACAAGCTGGTCTTGTTTATTGTAGATAGTTTAAACAACATATCAGATCCATTCGCCTCATGATTCAGCTGCTCTGTTATTTTATAGGTCTGGTATTGATTGTTAAGTTTGGTGGTAGATAGTGACAGCATTTATGCAGAATTTTAGTAGGAGCGCTGGATCAGGGGTTAGGGAGGGGGGTGTGTCGGGTCTTGCAGGATAGTTTATTTTTGTTAGGGATAACAATTATTATTTACTTTCAACTTAAACATAGCATATGCGTTTTTACTGTTTTGGGGGTGAGGCGGGGGGGGTTAACTACGTTTGTTTTCCTGAAACTTAACTGGCTGCTTGATTCAAATTGTCTAAGTAATCGCCCAAATGTTTACAAAAGTAAGTGCCATTCACAGAGTTAGTGAATTCAATTGTCCTACTACTTTACTAGTACTACCATCAGTCTCTCCTCTCTCCTACTACTCCATTATTCTTCCTCCCCCCAAACGCTTATCTTACCTGTGATTCGTGTTTGAAAATACGGCTAGGTACAGGGCTGGCTTCATGGCAATTGGCGATTAAGGTTGACAATCCTGGGCGGATGAAATGGCATTGTTGTGGTGGTAGTAGTGGTGGTACACAGTGGCAGTAGCAGCATATGAAAAAAAAGAAAATGAAACCTTGAGTGGCCTGAGTGGAGCATTAGAACTGTACTATAGATAAAAGAGTGCACCAGAACAGTGCCATAATTTAGCCTAACAAATGCTAAAGTATTGAAAGTATAACTACTAGTTGCGTGGAGTTTGGCTTTGGCTACTACAAGAAATAGTACTGAAGGTGAAGGACACAGCAGCGTAATTATTTGCCACGTGTAGGAGTAGGATGTTCTTGATGATCAATCCAGTTGTCATGGGTCTGCGTCAAGCTGAGTAAGAATATATCCTCGGATTCCTTTACCAGCCTTGAAATGTAATTCATTTTCTGTTGCTATGACCTTATCCTCCCTAGCAAGTGTGTGGAATTATTGTTGTCATTTACTCACACCTCAATGAAAACCACACAACCCGGGGGAAGAAGGTTATGGATTGGAAATTGGATGGGAATGGGTTTTTTTTCTGAAAGTTTTGTTGAGAGAAGAAAAAAAAAGCAGAGCATGGACAAACAACAAATGAAGATAAACAAATCTTTCGATACAAAGCTATCCATAAATCTTTTAAGGGACATAAAGGAAGTGCATGCACTACTGCATGCATGAAGTTGTTTGCTAAATGGATAGGTTACTGAAAAGTAAGTAGTACTTTCTACAACGTACTAACTATGAAGAAACAATGTGACAGTACAGGGCTGCAGTAATTACTCGATTTCACTTGCCTATCTGCACTCAGAGAGAATAACCACTAAGTACATTAAATTAGTTTAAAAAATAGCAAAGAAAAACGTATACAATGGCTGGAGGGATGAATTGAAGCAGAGAGCAAACAAATGCAGAGACACACTCATAGAAGTTCACAGCAATAACATTACTTAAAAGATAAGTAGAAATGAAGAGGGATACTGTAACTGTATGTTGTTGTAGTTGTCCTGGTGAATTTGGGAAGTTGCATGCATGTATGTATTGTGTATGTATTGTATTCTTGTATAGCGCTGCTATCACCCTACGGGTATCTTGGCGCTCAGACAGGAATTTCCGATTATACCTACAGTTCCAGATCAGAGAAGATAAACTAGCCCCTAGGGAATAGTAAGGTCTTCAACTCCTTCCTGAATTTCAGCAGGCAGCTAGCTACCCTAAGGCCCTGTGGCAACCCATTCCATAATTGTCCAGCTGCCACACTGAAAGCCCTGCCCCCCATTCTGGACCGTTTCAATCTGGGGACCAGGTCTAGGCCAGTGTTAGCAGGCCGCAGTTGTCTAGGGGGCTCGTACCAATTGAATTTATCCTGCAGTGGTAAAGGTCCCTGTCCATGAACCGCCCTAAAGACGATGCCTAGTGATTGAAAGCTGACCCGTTCTTTAATTGGTAACCAGTGAAGGTCTCTCAGTGCCAAGGATGTTGAGGACCTCCATGGTCTGTTAAGAGCCACCTTAGCTGCCGCCGACTGCAACCTTTGGAGCCCTTGAAAGATGTACTGAGGGGCACCCAGGTACAAACCCCCCTTTTCCACCATGGATTTTCTTCAAACCACTTGCAATCAAAATTAGACCTTCCTACGAGTGCTCCCAGACCCCTCAACCCAGTCGCAAAAATCTAGAAGACCCCCAAACATACCCCCAAAAATGTGCAATACTGCTACCTGGCTGAGGCCTAGTGGAAAATGGTGCCACAACGCACTTTAAAAGGAGGCCCAAAACACCACTTTTCCAGCATGGATACTCTTCAAACCACATGCAATCAAAATTAGACCTTCTCAGCAGTGCTCCCAGACCCTTAAACCCAGTCGCAAAACTCTAGCACACCCCCAAGTAGCCCCCAAAAACATGTGGGCATGAGCCCTAACTTACAATCGTGCCGAAACGCTCTCTGCAACTAGAAACCCCCCTTTTCCACCATGTATTTTTTTCAAACCAATTGCAATCAAAATTAGACCTTCCCAGCAGTGCTCCCAGATCCTTAAACCCAGTCGCAAAACTGGCACGAGCACTAACTTTTTTTTTTTTTGTTGAAAAAAAAGACCTTTATTGTGAGTGTCGCCAACTGTCAGCATACATTGTCATTGCAGTTCGACTGTACAGTGCACAAAACTCTGCATAAGCCCTGGGGGCAAGTCCACTGAACCTTATACACAGCCTGTGTGCCGGCATCCCGGAGGCCCGGCGGCGTGAATTGATGGCATCATTCAACACAATACAATGTTATCGTGCACTGTTGGCCCCCAGCTAATCATCAAGGCAGTCGACAGTCAATGAATGGAGACATATTAGTACGGTCTTTCATGAACCAGGAAAGGGCAGGAAAGGAAAAGTGGAAAAGGGAAAAACTAACCTAAACTACCCCTAAACAACCCCCGGGCCCTCCCCGTTTGCTATTGAGTACCGTGAAGGAGTCTTAGTGACGCTTCCTATGTAAGTGATGTCGTGTATGCACTGTGTATGTTCTGCACCCACCACCCGCTTGCCCTGTCCACTAAGTCATGACACACCCGACCCACCCTCCCCGTTAACCGCCTACACTCTCCCTGGACCCACCACCCCCCAGAAGAACATCAAATCCCCCTCTGCGGTGATTGCCTCAGTCCCATAGCATTCTCTAACTCCTCATCCTGATGTTCCTCGGCTGCCGACATGTCACTGTCGTCCACCTCCCCCTTCTGTTGATACTCCTTGTAGAGATCCCAAAAGGACTTCGGTCTACTCTTGGGCGACAGCAGCTCGCTGTACAATTCCGCCTGAGTGCAGCAGTATTGGAGATCCCTGAGCCATCTCGTCTTGGTGGGGAGTGGCCCGCGCATCCAGCACGCTGCCACCACCCTTCTGGCCAACAGCAACGCTACATCCACTAATCTACGGAACGCAGGGGCTAGCGGTTTGGAGAAGCCCAATAGCGCGAGCAATGGGGATCTCAACAGCGGCTCCCCTAAAATCTTTTCCAACTCCGCGAAGACCTCCTCCCAGAAAGCACTCACCCCCGGGCACAGCCACGCTAAATGAAAGAAGTCAGCAGTGCCGGTCCTGCAGCGCTCACACTCCGAGGAGCCACGTAGGCCGTAGCGGTGAAGTCGCTCCAGGGTATAGTATACTCTCTGTAGAAATTTGAAGTGCACCAAGCGGTGCCTACATTAAGCGAGATCCTACGGGTGTTGGCGCAGCAATAGCGCCACATAGCATCGTCGATGGGGGTTTGGAGATCCGCTTCCCACGCCGCCCTAGGAGCCGAAGTGGGTAACGTCTGATATGAAGGTCCAAGCCTGTTAACCATAGAGACCAATTTAGCCGGGGTTTTCGTTTTGATGATATGTGTCAGTTCAGGGACCTCCTCCGGCTCCCGTAGCGCGGGGCCCAGTATTTCTCTGCAGGCCGACCGTATCCTGTGATATTGGAACCTCTGCAGCAGCGACGGGGCCGGGGTGACAGGGGGAAGTTGTTCCCAGGTTTTCAGCGTACCGTCCAAGAACAAGTCCTCCATTGTTTGCACGCCGAGGGCTTTCAAGGCCTCTGTCACCCCCCTCTCATTGAGCGGATCTAGCCATAGGGCCCAGGCCACAGGCATCTGTGGGGAGTACAGTAAGGCACATCCCCGTTCTCTCAGCAGTGCGTGCCATGCATGGTTCGTCGCCTTAAGCGAGTCCATCCGCCCGATTGCTCGGTCTGTTGGGAGACAAATTGTGGCTGGCAGGGGGAGTGGGTCTGCGAACAGCCTCTCTAGTATGAGATGTGGAATGCGGGCATCTCCGTGGATCCAGGAATGTAAATGTGTCGCCTGTGCCACCCGGTAGTAGCACTCCAAGTCCGGCGCCCCCAGTCCCCCCATTTCACACGGGAGTATCAGTGTCGCCCATTTGACACGAGGTTGCTTTCCGCCCCAGGCGAGCTTGACTAGGACTTGGTTTAAGCGCTTAAAGAACGATTTCGACAATACCACCGGGATGTTGACAAATAGGAAGAGGAACCGGGGAAGCACTATCATCTTCATAAGGGCGATTCTGCCCAACAAGGAGAGGGGGAGCTTAATCCAGGCGTCCACATCGTCCACCAGTTTGGTAAATGCGACCCCGTAGTTGTCGCGGATCAGGATCTCAGGATCCGTGTGGAGACGGATGCCCAGGTATCGCACCGAGTCGTCCGTCCACTGTAGGGGATACTCCATCTCAAACGGCTGCGTGACTGGGGTCAGGGGGAAAGCGATGGACTTGTCCCAGTTCACTTTGAGTCCCGACAGCGCACCAAAGTGGACCACTTCCCTGAGTATCGGCGACAGATTGGTTACTGGGTCCCGGACATACAGTAAGGTGTCGTCTGCATAAGTCGAGATGCCAATCTTATATGTGGGGAAGCTGACACCCTCCAGGCTATGGTATTCCCGCATGGCACACGCTAGTGGTTCAGCCACCAGTGCATACAACAGGGGGGACAAGGGGCATCCCTGTCGAGTACCTCTACCGATATGTATCGGTTCCGAGACCCTGTCGCCGAGGCGCAGGCGGGCCGAAGGGTGATGATAGAGTGCCCCTATTCTCTGCAAAAACGGTTCTCCCAGCCCCAATTTGCGCAATACCCTAATCATGAACGGCCATTCGACAGAGTCGAACGCCTTCTCCATATCTAGGAATATCGCCAAGGCGGGATTCTCCTGCTTCACATGCTGTATCGTTCCCAGCACTGTGCGGATGTTATAGGTTAGGTTCCTGCTAGGTACGAAGCCCGATTGTTCCGGCGCCACCAGTTCCGGGACCAGCAGCGCGAGTCTGTTGGCTAGAACCTTTGCATAGAGCTTCGTGTCCACGTTCAGCAAGCTGAGCGGACGGTACGATCCACAGCGGTCCGGGGGCTTCCCTGGTTTCGGGACCGTAACCAGCAGAGCTTCCCGCATTGAGGGCGGCATTTCTCCCTCCTCGCATACGGTGTCAAAGAGGGTAATCAGATGTGGGAGTAATAAGTCTTTAAATGCTTTGTAAAAGCCAGCCGTGAGGCCGTCAGAGCCTGGGGCGCTCCCCGACCGCATGCCACCCAGGGCCTCCAGAATTTCATCCTCATGGAAGGGCGCCATTAGAAATTCACTGTCTGAGTTCTTAAGGAACGGCATCGAGATGTAATCTAAATAGTCGTCAATCTCGGTTTCCGCTCCCCCCGCCCTAGAACGATACAGTTCCGAGTAGTAGCGTCGGAACGTCTCCAGTATCTGGTCTTCCTCAACCACCCAGTTACCCTCCGGGGTCTGCAATTCATCTATCACTAACGGTTTACGGGATCCCTTGGCCATACGGGCCAGCAGGGCCCCCGGCCTCTCCCCCTCCCCATAAGCCCGAGCCGTGGCATACTTTCCCATATAGAGGACTTCTCTATCCGCAAGTGCGTGATATTCCGCCAACATGGGCACTAGGTCTCATCCCGCCCCTCCTTCCGGGTCCGCCAGCTGCTCCCTTTCTAGAGCCGCCATCTTGTTCTCCAAGTCGGAGAGGTCCCTTCTAATGGAGCGTAGGACGCTGGAGTGTTTGGACATGGCCATCCCCCTGATATAGACTTTGAAGGCCTCCCACACAGTGAAGAAGCTATCTACGGAGTTAGTATTGGTGGCGAAGAATCTTTCTATATCTTCCGCCAATTCCCCTCGGAAGGCGTCATCTAGTAGCGCATAGGGCAAGAAACGCCAAGTATAAGGCGGGATCCCTTTTCTGTCGGTGGAGAGACTGATCAGGACCGGGGAATGATCCGATAACGTGCGCGGGAGAACTGCACACGAGCTGATGCCGCCCAGTACCGAGGAGGAGGCGAGCCAGTAGTCTATCCTAGTGTGTATGTTGTGATATGCTGAGTAATGCGTGTAACCGCCCTGCGTAGGGTGCTTTTCCCGCCAAACATCCACCAGGTCCAGCTTCGTCATTTCCGCTCTCATGTAGACAGCAGACGCAACTGGTCTTCGAGTAGGGCCCGCAGAACGGTCCCTGTCAGGGTCAAATACAAAGTTGAAGTCCCCCCCCCCACAGCATCTTGGTGTGCGTGTGTGACCTACAGGTGGCCGACAGTGCTGCATAGAACTCCGGGCTATCATGGTTAGGGCCATAAACGTTTACCAAGAGCAGGTCCAGCCCCCTCCCCGTACACCTAGCCACCACATATCTACCCTCAGTGTCCACAGAGAGCGGGTTCAGTTTCAATCTCGAGGCGGGGTTAACCCAGGTGATCACGCCACGGGCGTGGGAGGTGAATCCCGCTGCTACTATATTCCCTGCCAACCCTCTAGCCTGCAACATCTTACTGTGGACGGGCAGGTGTGTCTCTTGCAGCAGGGCCACATCCACATGGTGTCTATTAAGAAAGCTCATTACCTTCCGTAGCTTTCGGTGGTCATTCAGCCCTCGCACATTCCAGGTCAACAGGGACAGCGCGCGTTGGGCATGCGGGCGTTCAGACACTACAGCAGCAGACATCGTAAAGCACAACGCGCCATATTAACTCCCTCGGGAGGTGACGTTCCCTCAAACAGTGCATCATCGCTCAGGGCAGGCAGACAGACACTCCGCTCACGCGCACTCACCATTCGCCAGATACTCATAGCAAACCACAGGCCCTTCAATTCCCGAACAGCAACCAACCCCTCAACTTTAGCCCCACCGCCCTCCCCCCTGTCCCCACCCCACCCACAGCTGACCACCCCCAACCCGGCCAGACAGAACCCCTCACAAGTCCCCATCAACTCAGGTACCCCAAAGTAGCGGGCGATACAAGTCCCAACTCATGCTCAACCAGGACACTTGCAACTAAGTACAGGAAAAGCCGGGTGCACTGTCTCAGTCCTGTTCCTCCAGGGTCGACGCCTCCGCCGAATCCTCTCCGTGCTGCTGCCGGTGTTCCTTACGTTCTTTGGCCCAATTTTTCAGTGACTTCTGTAGTTCCTTAGGGTCCGTGAAGAAGTACGATTTCCCGCCGGTGTTAATCCTCAATTTGGCCGGGTACAGCATCTCATAGTCTAGGCCCAGCTCGCGCAGCTGTTTCTTATGCGGAATGAACTGGCGGCGCTCCTCCTGTACTTTGGCCGTGAAGTCGGGGTACAATGAAATATTCATGCCTTCCACCTGTAGTTGTCCTTTTTCCCGAGCCAGCCGCAGGGCCGTGTCTCTGTCTCTGTAGTTTAGGAGCTTGGCAATGATGGGTCGGGGTGGCAGTCCAGGTTGGGGCTGAGGGCCCAAAGTACGATGCGCCCTCTCCACAATGAACATCGGGGAGAAGGCCTCCTCCCCAAGAAGCGTTTTCAGCAGGTTTTCCACGTAGAGCTCCATCTTGCCTGTCCTAGTCGATTCCGCTACTCCCGTTATGCGAATGTTCGATCTGCGGGAGCGCGCTTCCAAGTCCTCTGCCTTGTCACGGATCACTTGGAGCAACCTGCCGAATTGTCGACGGTCTTTGTCCCACTCGGTCTGTGCCTCCTCCGCCTCCGTGAGGCGCCTCTCTGCCATGTCGAGGCGCTCCGCGTGTTTGTCTACTCGTTCCGCCATGCGGTCCATGCGGTACGATAAAGCGTCGATCTTGGAGCCCACTGCCTCTATGCTGTTCTGGATTCCTTTCTCCATCGCTGCCAGCAGGTCCCGGAGATCTGTAGGGGCCGTGGACGCTGTGGCTCCTTTCGGGGAGGCCTCCGCCGCCGGGGGCTCCGACCCCTTCGTCTTCCGGCAGTCAAAGGAGAGTTTGGCCTGCGTTGCATCGTGTTTCCCCATGATGAAGATCCAGCACCAGGGAGGATTTCTGTCTCACTATAACCACCCCGTAAATGACCGGGCAGTGTCGCAAGGGTAGCGCTCCGCAGAAACGTTGGCACTGGCGGGCCAAAAATGGCGGCTGCGGCGCAGTTGTAACCTCCGGGGTGCGTCTTGTGTCGGAGTTCGCCGACCGCCCAGAGCTGTGCCGGCCCCGCCGGGCGTGCTAGCGGTAGTGTCCCTGCTGTTGTAGCGTCGCTGCGTGTGGGTTCCCAAGTGAGCCGCAGCGATCACTCGGACCGTGCGCCGTCCCAGTATCAGCGTGCTGCTCTCTCCGGCTCCCCTGGATGTCGCGGCCGCACGTCAGGTGACGTCGTACGGCCCGCTCCGCAGGGCAGGTCGCGGCTTCAGGCCTGGTCCGCGCCACTCTCCGTCGTCGACCGTGTACGGGTCGCTACCCACAGCTCACAGTCATCCCGGGCCACTCAACCGGGTCGGGGGGGCACCAGGGGTCACCAGGCACCGAACTCAGCTAAATTGGCATTCAGTAGGATAGATTATCAGGATATTTTAGGGGCTTAGGCGAGGAGCCGAAAGCTCACACGTCCGCCATCGACGCCGGCTAGCTCCGCCCCCCCAGCACGAGCACTAACTTAAAAATCGTGCCGAAACACTCTCTGCAACTAGGCCCAAACCCCCATTTTCCACCATGGATTTTCTTCAAACCACTTGCAATCGAAATTAGACCTTCCCACAAGTGCTACCAGACCCCTCAACCCTGTCGCAAAAATCTATAAGACCCCCAAAAAAGACCCCCAAAAGCGAGCAATACTGTTACCTGACTGAGGCATAGTGGAAAATGGTGCCACAACGCACTTTGAAAGTAGGCCCAAAACACCACTTTTCCACCATGGATTTTCTTCAAACCACTTGCAATCAAAATTAAACCTTCTCACGAGTGCTCCCAGACTCCTCAACCCAGTCGCAAAAATCCAGAAGAACGCCAAACAGACCCCCAAAAACGTGCGATACTGCTACCTGGCTGAGACCTAGTGAAAAATGGTGCCAAAACGCTCTTTGAAAGTAGGCCCAAACCCCCCTTTTCCGCATTGGATATTCTTCAAACCACTTGCAATCAAAATTAGACATGCCCACAAGTGCTCCCAGACCCCTGAACCCAGTAGCAAAACTCTAGAACACCCCCAAGCAGCCCACCAAAAACATGCGATACTGCTATCCTCAAAGAGGCCTAACGTAAAATTGTGCCAAACGCCCTTTGCAACTAGGCTCAAACCCCCCCTTTCCGCCATGGATATTCTTCAAACCACTTGCAATCAAAATTAGACATGGCCACAAGTGCTCCCAGACCCCTGAACCCAGTAGCAAAACTCTAGAACACCCCCAAGCAGCCCACCAAAAACATGCGATACTGCTATCCTCAAAGAGGCATAACGTAAAATCGTGCCAAAACGCTCTCTGCAACTAGGCCCAAACCCCCCTTTTCCAACATGGATTTTCTTCAAACTACTTGCAATCAACATTAGACCTTCCCACGAGTGCTCCCAGACCCGTCAATCCAGTCGCAAAAATCGAGAAGACCCCCTAACAGACCCCATAAAATGTGTGATACTGCTACCTGGCTGAGGCCTAGTGGAAAATGGTGCCAAAATGCACTTTGAAAGTAGGCCCAAAATACCACTTTTCCACCATGGATTTTCTTCAAACCACTTGCAATCAACTTAGACCTTCCCAGCAGTGATTCTAGACCCTTAGACACAGTCGCAAAACTCTGGAACACCCCCAAGTAGCCCGCCAAAAACATGCAGGCACGAGCCCTAACTTAAAATCGTGCCGAAACGCTCTCTGCAATTAGGCCCAATCCCCCTTTTTCCAGCATGGATTTTCTTCAAACCACTTGCAATCAAAATTAGACCTTTCCACGAGTGCTCCCAGATCACTTAACCCAGTTCCAAAAATGTAGAAGACCCCCAAACAGACCCCCAAAAACGTGCAATACTGATACCTGGCTGAGGCCTAGTGGAAAATGGTGAAAAAACGCTCTTTGAAAGTAGGCCCAAACCCCCCTTTTCCGCCATGGATATTCTTCAAACCACTTGCAATCAAAATTAGACATGCCTACAAGTGCTCCCAGACCCCTGAATCCAGTAGCAAAACTCTAGAACACCCCCAAGCAGCCCACCAAAAACATGCGATACTGCAATCCTCAAAGAGGCCCAACGTAAAATCGTGCCAAAACGCTCTCTGCAACTAGGTACACACCCCCCTTCTCCACCATGGAATTTCTTCAAACTACTTGCAATCAAAATTAGACCTTCCCACAAGTGTTACCAGACCCCTCAACCCAGTCGCAAACATTTAGAAGACCGCCAAACAGACCCCCAAAAACGTGCGATACTGCTACCTGGCTGAGGCCTCGTGGAAAAAGGTGCCACAACACACTTTGAAAGTAGGCGCAAAACACCACTTTTCCACCATGGATTTTCTTCAAACCACTTGCAATCAAAATTAGACTTTCACACAAGTGCTCCCAGACCCCTCAACCCAGTTGCAAAAATCTAGAAGACCCCCAAACAGACCCCCAAAAACGTGCGATACTGCTACCTGGCTAGGTCCTAGTGGAAAATGTTGCCAAAACGCTCTTTGAAAGTAGGCCCAAAAGACCACTTTTCCACCATGGATTTTCTTCAAACAACTTGCAATCAAAATTAGACATTCCCATGACTGCTCCCAGACCCCTAAACCCAGTAGCAAAAATCTATAACACCCCCAAACACATGCAATACTGTTAACCCTAAAGAGCCCTAATTTAAAATCGTGCCAAAACGCTCTCTGCAACTAGGCGCAAACCCCCCTTTTCCACCATAGATTTTCTTCAAACCACTTGCAATCAAAATTAGACCTTCCCACGAGGGCTCCCAGATTCCTCAATCTAGTCGCAAAAATCTAGAAGACCCCTTAACAGACCCCCAAAAATGTGCAATACTGCTGCCTGGCTGAGGCCTAGTGGAAAATGGTGCCACAACGCACTTTGAAAGTAGGCCCAAAACACCACTTTTCCACCATGGATTTTCTTCAAACCACATGCAATCAAAATTAGACCTTCCCAGCAGTGATCCCAGACCCTTAAACCCAGTTGCAAAACTCTAGAACACCCCCAAGTAGCCCCCCAAAAATATGCAGGCACGAGCCCTTACTTAAAATCGTGCCGAAACACTCTCTGCAACTAGGCCCAATCCCCCTTTTTCCACCATGGATTTTCTTCAAACCACTTGCAATCAAAATTAGACCTTCCCATGAGTGTCCCAAGACCCCAGAACCCAGTCGCAAAAATCTAGAACACCCCCAAACACATGCAATACTGCTAACCCTAAAGAGCCCCAAGTTAAAATCGTGCCAAAACGCTCTCTGCGACTAGGCCCATACCCCCATTTTCCACCATGGATTTTCTTCAAACCACTTGCAATCAAAATGAGACATTCCCATGAGTTCTCCCAGACCCCTCAACCCAGTCGCAAAAATCTAGAAGACCCCCAAAGAGACCCCAAAAAACGTGCGATACTGCTACCTGGCTGAGGCTTAGTGGAAAATGGTGCCACAACGCACTTTGAAAGTAGGCCCTAAACACCCCTTTCCCACCATGGATTTTCTTCAAACCACTTGCAATAAAAATTAGACATTCCCATGAGTGCTCCCAGACCCCTAAACCCAGTCGCAAAACTTAACAACGCCCCCAAGCAGCCCCCCAAAAAATGCAACCGTGCTAAAAACAAAAAAAATTCGCCATGGATTTTCTTCAAACCACATGCAATCAAAATTAGACATTCCCACGAGTGCTCCAAGACCCCAGAACCCAGTCGCAAAATTCTAGAGCACATCCAAGCAGCCCACCAAAAACATGCGATACTGCTACCTGGCTGAGGCCTAGTGGAAAATGATGCCACAACGCACTTTGAAACTAGGCCCAAAACACCACTTTTCCACCATGGATTTACTTCAAACAACTTGCAATGAAAATGAGACCTTCCCAGCAGTGCTCCCAGACCCTTAAATCCAGTCGCAAAACTCTAGAATACCCCCAAGTAGCTCCCCAAAAACATGCTGGCACGAGCCCTAACCTAAAATAGTGCTGAAACTCTCTCTGCAACTAGGCCCAAACCCCCCTTTTCCACCATGGATTTTCTTCAAACCACTTGCAATCAAAATTAGACCTTCCCAGCAGTGCTCCCAGACCCTTAAACCCAGTCGCAAAACTCTAGAACACCCCCAAGTAGCCCCCCAAAAACATGCGGTACTGCTACCTGGCACAAGCCCTAACTTAAAAATCGTGCCAAAATGCTCTCTGCAACTAGGCCCAAACCACCCTTTTCCACCAAGGATTTTCTTCAAACCACGTGCAATCAAAATTAGACCATTCCACAAGTGATTCCAGACTCCTCAACCCAGTCGCAAAATTGTAGAAGACCCCCAAACAGACCCCCAAATACTTTCGATACTGCTACCTGGCTGAGACCAAGTGGAAAATGGTGCCACAACGCACTTTTAAAGTAGCCCACAACACCACTTTTCCACCATGGATTTTCTTTAAACTACTTGCAATCAAAATGAGACATTCCCACAAGTGCTCCCAGACCCCTGAATCCAGTAGCAAAACTCGAGAACACCCCCAAGCAGCCCACCAAAAACATGCAATAATGCAATCCTCAAAGAGGCCTAACGCAAAATCGTGCCAAAACGCTCTCTGCAACTAGGCCCAAACCCCCCTTTTCCACCATGGATTTTCTTCAAACTACTTGCAATCAAAATTAGACCTTCCCACAAGTGTTCCCAGAACCCTCAACTCAGTCGCAAACATTTAGAAGACCGCCAAACAGACCCCCAAAAACGTGCGATACTGCTACCTGGCTGAGGCCTCGTGGAAAAAGGTGCCACAACACACTTTTAAAGTAGGCCCAAAACACCACTTTTCCACCATGGATTTTCTTCAAACCACTTGCAATCAAAATTAGACTTTCACACGAGTGCTCCCAGACCCCTCAACCCAGTGGCAAAAATCTAGAAGACCCCCAAACAGACCCCCAAAAACGTGCGATACTGCTACCTGGCTAAGGCCTAGTGGAAAATGTTGCCAAAACGCTCTTTGAAAGTAGGCCCAAAAGACCACTTTTCCACCATGGATTTTCTTCAAACAACTTGCAATCAAAATTAGACATTCCCATGACTGCTCCCAAACTCCTAAACCCAGTAGCAAAAATCTATAACATCCATAAACATATGCAATACTGTTAACCCTAAAGAGCCCTAAGTTAAAATCGTGCCAAAACGCTCTTTGCAACTAGGCCAACCCCCCCCTTTTCCGCCATGGATATTCTTCAAACCACTTGCAATCAAAATTAGACATGCCCATGAGTGCTCCCAGACCCCTGAACCCAGTAGCAAAACTCTAGAACACCCCCAAGTAGCCCGTGAAAAACATGCGATACTGCTATCCTCAGAGAGGCCTAACGTAAAATCGTGCCAAAACGCTCTCTGCAACTAGGCGCAAACCCCCCTTTTCCACCATGGATTTTCGTCAAACCATTTGCAATCAAAATTAGACCTTCCCACGAGGGCTCCCAGACCCCTCAATCCAGTCGCAAAAATATAGAAGACCCCCGAACAGACCCCCAAAAATGTGCAATACTGCTGCCTGGCTGAGGCCTAGTGGAAAATGGTGCCACAACGCACTTTGAAAGTAGGCCCAAAACACCACTTTTCCACCATGGATTTTCTTCAAACCACATGCAATCAAAATTAGACCTTTCCAGCAGTGATCCCAGACCCTTAAACCCAGTTGCAAAACTCTAGAACACCCCCAAGTAGCCCCCCAAAAACATGCAGGCACGAGCCCTTACTTAAAATCGTGCCGAAACACTCTCTGCAACTGGGCCGAATCCCCCTTTTTCCACCATGGATTTTCTTCAAACCACTTGCAATCAAAATTAGACCTTCCCACGAGTGCTCCTTGACCCCAGAACCCAGTCGCAAAAATCTAGAACACCCACAAACACATGCAATACTGCTAACCCTAAAGAGCCCTAAGTTAAAATCGTGCCAAAACGCTCTCTGCGACTAGGCCCAAACCCCCCTTTTCCTCCATGGATTTTCTTCAAACCACTTGCAATCAAAATGAGACATTCCCATGAGTTCTCCCAGACCCCTCAACCCAGTCGCAAAAATCTAGAAGACCCGCAAAGAGACCCCAAAAAACGTGCGATACTGCTACCTGGCTGAGGCTTAGTGGAAAATGGTGCCACAACGCACTTTGAAAGTAGGCCCTAAACACCCCTTTCCCACCATGGATTTTCTTCAAACCACTTGCAATCAAAATTAGACATTCCCATGAGTGCTCCCAGACCCCTAAACTCAGTCACAAAACTCAACAACACCCCCAAGCAGCCCCCCAAAAAATGCAACCGTTCTAAAAACAAAAAACAAAATCCGCCATGGATTTTCTTCAAACCACATGCAATCAAAATTAGACATTCCCACGGGTGCTCCAAGACCCCAGAACCCAGTCGCAAAAATCTAGAGCACATCCAAGCAGCCCACCTGAGGCCTAGTGGAAAATGATGCCACAACGCACTTTGAAACTAGGCCCAAAACACCACTTTTCCACCATGGATTTACTTCAAACCACTTGCAATGAAAATGAGACCTTCCCAGCAGTGCTCCCAGACCCTTAAACCCAGTCGCAAAACTCTAGAATACCCCCAAGTAGCTCCCCAAAAACATGCGGGCACGAGCCCTAACTTAAAATAGTGCCGAAACGCTCTCTGCAACTAGGCCCAAACCCCGCTGGATTTTCTTCAAACCACTTGCAATCAAAATTAGGCCTTTCCTCGAGTGCTCCCAGACCCCTCAACCCAGTCTCAAGAATCTAGAAGACCCCGAAACAGACCCTCAAAACGTGCGATACTGCTACCTGGCTGAGGCCTAGTGTAAAATGGTGCCAAAACTCACTTTGAAAGTAGGCCCAAAACACCACTTTTCCACCATGGACTTTCTTCAAACAACTTGCAATCAAAATTAGACATTCCCATGAGTGCTCCCAGACCCCTAAACCCAGTCGCAAAAATCTATAACACCCCCAATCACATGCAATACTGCTAACCCTAAAGAGCCCTAAGTTAAAATCGTGCCAAAATGCTCTTTGCAACTAGGCCCAAACCCCCCTTTTCCGCCATGGATATTCTTCAAACCACTTGCAATCAGGATAAGACATGCCCACGAGTGCTCCCAGACCCCAGAACCGAGTCGCAAAATACTAGAACACCCCCAAGCAGCCCACCTAAAACATGAGATACTGCTATCCTCAAAGAGGCCTAACGTAAAATCGTACAAAAATGCTCTCTGCCACTAGGTCCAAACCCCCCTTTTCCACCATGGAATTTCTTCAAACCACTTGCAATCAAAATTAGACCTTCCCATCAGTGCTCCAAGACACCTCAACCCACCCCCAAAAATCTAGAACACCCCCAAGTAGCCCCCCAAAAACATGCGGTACTGCTACCTCGCTGAGTCTTACTTGAAAATCGTGCCAAAACGCACTCTGAAAGTAGGCCCAAAACACTTCTTTTCCACCATGGATTTTCTTCGAACCACTTGCAGTCTAAATTAGACATTCCTATGAGTGCTCCCAGACCCCTAAAACCAACCCCAAAAATATAGAACACCCCCAAACAGCCCCCCAAAAACATGCCATACTGCTACCTCGCTGAGGCCTACTTGAAAATCGTGCCGAAACGCTCTATGCATCTAGGCCTAAACCCCCCTTTTCCACCATGGATTTTCTTCAAACCACTTGCAATCAAAATTAGACCTTCCCAGCAGGGTTCCCAGACCCTTAAATCCAGGCGCAAAACTCTAGAACACCCCCAAGTAGCCCCCCCAAAACAAGCGGTACTGCTACCTGGCACGAGCCCTAACTTAAAAATCGTGCCGAAACGCTCTCTGCAACTAGGCCCAAACCCCGCTTTTCCACCATGGATTTTCTTCAAACCACTTGCAATCAAAAGTAGACATTTCCAGCAGTGCTCCCAGAGCCCTAAACCCACTCCCAAAAATCGAGAACACCCCACAGTACCTTCCCAAAAACATGTAATACTGCTACCTCGCAGAGGCCTGCCCTTCCAGCCTCTAGAAGGCTGTGATTGTTTTTTGTTTTTTCACCCTTGCAGCATATCTAATTGTAGCAAAACCAAAGGAAATGATGGACGGAACGTTGACAATACAAGCACTCACCCCCAGTCAAAATCGAGAACACCCCACAGTACCCTCCCAAAAACATGTAATACTGCTACCTCGCAGAGCCCTGCCCTTCCAGCCTCTAGGAGGCTGTGAAAGTTTTTTGTTTTTTCACCCTTGCAGCATATCTAATTGTAGCAAAACCAAAGGAAATGATGGACGGAACGTTGACAATACAAGCACTCACCCCCAGTCAACTGATCTGGGTTTAATCCATTCCCATTCTTTAGCCCACTCTGCCAACCCAGTTCAGACATGGCCATATGCAAATCAGTCTGACCCTGTGCCTCATAGGAACAGTCCAGCCCGAACTGCAAAGCCATGCCTTCCCTGGACCGGAAACAAGCTTCCCAGGACCGGTTTCTGGCATTGCAGCCGTCTTCAGCCGGGCTTGTTCGAATCCAGTGGCAAAGTGAGCAAGGAACGCACGTCTGAGCATACCCTGCCAACTTATGGCGAACAAAGCAAAACCAAAGCAAATGATGGCCTGAGCGTTGACGATACAAGCACTCACCCCCAGTCAACTGATCTGGGTTTAATCCATCACCATTCTTTAGCCCACTCTGCCACCCCAGTTCATACATGGCCATATGCAAATCAGTCTGACCCTGTGCCTCATGGGAACAGTCCACCCAGAACTGCCAAGCCATGCCTTCCCTGGACCGAAAACAAGCTTCCCAGGACCGGTTTCTGTCATTGCAGCCGACTTCAGTCGGACTTGCTTGAATCCAGTGGCAAAGTGAGCAAGGGACTCACGTCTGAGCATACCCTGCCAACTTATGGCGAACAAAGCGAAACCAAAGGAAATGATGGACGGAGCATTGACAATACAAGCACTCACCCCCAGTCAACTGATCTGGGTTTAATCTATCACCATTCTTTAGGCCACTCTGCCACCCCAGTTCAGACATGGCCATATGCAAATCAGTCTGACCCTGTGCCTCATGGGACCAGTCCAGCCCGAACTGCCAAGCCATGCCTTCCCTGGACCGGGAACAAGCTTCCCAGGACAGGTTTCTGGCATTGCAGCCGTCTTCAGCTGGGCTTGCTTGAATCCAGTGGCAAAGTGAGCAAGGGACTCACGTCTGAGCATACCCTGCCAACTTATGGCGAGCAAATCAAAACCAAAGGAAATTATGGACGGAGCATTGACAATACAAGCACTCACCCCTAGTCAACTGATCTGGGTTTAATCCATCACCATTCTTTAGCCCACTCTGCCACTCCAGTTCAGACATGGCCATATGCAAATCAGTCTGACCCTGTGCCTCATGGGAACAGTTCAGCCCGAACTGCCAAGCCATGCCTTCCCTGGACTGGAAACAAGCTTCCCAGGACCGGTTTCTGGCATTGCAGCCGTCTTCAGCCGGGCTTGCTTGAATCCAGTGGCAAAGTGATTGTATGCAGCAAGCCACTTAGCCCCAATTTTACATGAACTGCTGTCTGGACTCTGCCCGGCATAACAACACTACACTGGATCGACCACTCCACCGCGACTAGACAGACAGTGTAGTGTAATTCCTATATTCCCAATAGGCTCTACGCATTGGAATAACATAAACGACAGTGTAGACATAGGACTGAGGTCGACTAGGTCTCTATTGAATATGTTAGACTTAATTATAAAATGCCAGCTAGCTCAGAGGTCACTAGAAACTTTCTCGAGTAAACAAGAAGGTGTTAACTTTCTTGAATAGTCAAGAAGGGATTAGTTTCTGACAACCGCATAAACATAACAACTTTGCTCCCCCAGAATAAGGAGTATATCTCCAGAGTCGCGGAAACAATAGATAGCTATTTCACTCAGTTAATCGTGCATGCCTAGTTTCACCAGGATGGCAGAGAAATAGAGAGACGGGCGTTTTCAATAAAAGTGGTTATTTATTGAGCAGTCTACTTTCTCATGCAAGAGAAGTGAATTGCCACAATTGCAATACTTGTCATAAAGTAAAGTGCGTACAGTAAAATGAGTATTATGAAATAATACTGTAAAAGCATTTCTATGGTTTCTAAGCCATAAGATACTTAAAATGGATAAAAAACATACAACGATAAAATAATGACTAAACGTACTCAACTGGAGTTTCTAAGATACGCCTACCCCAGTGTGCCTACCCTAAGCCTAGTACAGGGAAGGAGTAGATGAGTTACAGTTTTTGCCAAGAATCTGAATTAAGAATTCTCTGTGGGTCTAATCAGCTCCGTACCTTGGTTATAGAATGAAGGAGGCCTTGTATCTCTTTCTCAGGACTTGATCTCCCAGCAACCCAAAAGGGTGACAGGGAAACACTGGAGCTGGATTTCTCGGCAGTAGAAAAGACAGCGTCTCTCTCAGTGCGTCAGCAGGGAAGGTCGGCTTCCTTCAGCACTTTCATCTGCAGGGCGTCAGGCAAGTAGATAGCCAATCTGCTCCAAACCACTGTGTGTTGCTTAAGGCAGATGCTTTTATATTTATACCTGGAAGGTGCCGAGTTTGACGTAAGGTTGGACATAACGTGTTGTGCTTTCTAGGAGTCTATGGGAGTAGCCTTGCCGTATTTGGACTGCATTGGCTATGTCTTAATATGGGTATGATTCTTATGCCTGTATAAGGGTATGATTTGATATAACCACATAAGGGCATGAAATCGGGAATATTTACCAGAGTCCTGGAATCATCTACAACACCCACTCCACGTATAATGTCCATCATTACTAAATACTAAGCAATGTTTAAGCATATCTAAGCATGTGTTTTCTATTCCACCCCAAAATACATAAGATGCATTCGAAATGGTATATACACGAAAATTAGTATTATGCTGTAAGTTTTTTGTAAGCAGTGGTGTCATTCAGATAATGCACATATTGTACATTTAGAATGTTGACTGAATGAATCATGAAATTTAAATTTATGAAATGGCTCTTAATACAGAAGAGAAGGTCGAGACCATTTTATCACATATTTATACAAGAATGTACATGTGCTAGAGACTAAGAAAATATAGTCTCTAGAGTTTCTAAAAATAGTAATCTTGTCCTCTAAGAATAGTTCTACTTTAAGCAGAGTATCATGTGCCAAAAGGTAAATATTTTGGGAACTGGAAAAAATGAATTTCGCTCTCTGGGGAAAAAAAATTGTTCCAAAGTTTTTTAGGTTCTGTTTACCAAAACTGAAGGCCGAATTCAGATTTCAGGGAACGGCATGTGCTTGCTTTTACAACAGTTATTCTCGATGTTAGGGGAGAACATCAATTATGATAGACTGGCAAAAAATTTGTCTACAACAGTAGGTGAAAGTTGGTCCATTTCCGAAAAAGTGGAAATAGTGCATATGTGAGATGTATTACTGTCAGCGTTATCTGGATCAGCAATGTTCACAGAAGGTTGTACCTGTGTGCCGCTTTCATCTCGTACCTCACCGCCACCTAATCGTAATGGTGAAGTCTCAATGAATGCCGTCAACAGAGAATGGGTAGCCGCTGGGGACAACATGTTGCATGAGCCATTACCAAACCAAGCAAAGTATCGATATCCATAGGTACTGCTGATGAAAGTGTGAGACAGGCATCTAACATGCATTCTTCTCCGCATAGCAGGCAAGGTAGAACAGGTTAGATGCAACCTTGCCAAATTGGTCTGAATGAAAGAAATCAGGTAGTATTCAGATCTCTTAGCCGAGCCAAGCCGAGGACTTTAGTAATCCGCTCTCTGTATTGCATTGCTAGGATTGTGTCTTCCATTGTAGCCTGAGTTTTGTCTGTGACTTGACTTGCCATATCAGAGCAGAAGGAACAAAAATAAGATTCCTGCTACGAGTCCCAAGATGAGAGGCAGGCCGCCGAACACAGAGTGCACGAAATTCGGGAAGATGCTCAGGACTGCTTCAAAGGGTGCTAACAGTCCGAAAAATTTTCCTAAATACATGTGCGGTGCCACTGGTATCAGACATGTTTAAGATTTGGCTTAACATTTCTACGAAATGTACGGGGCAATTTGTCGATAACAATGTATGTATCTCTGCTGCTGTCTTTGCAACTTGCAGATCATACGTTTCTCTAGACGAGGTTGAAGGCACAGTTGTTTGTAAAAGAATAGACTTTATTCTGCTTAAAGTATCAATTCGAATAGAAGAGATATTCAAAGAAGGCCATATTGCCGCCTCCATGTCTAGCTTGTTGTTTGGATACAATACTTGCATACAACAAGTGACCCTGGAAGTAACGCTCACGAGATAGGCCGTTCCTGGCACCATGCCACAACAGCTGTGGTCACTTATTAGAAAGTAGCTTCCGTTGGAAAGCAGTCTGAAAAAAGGCTCTATCTGTGTAGCAGGGGTGCCGTGCAGGTGGCATGAAAGGTTATTTGATGAACCTTCGCAGGCTACGTGTAAGTTAATTCCTTGGCACAGAAGTGTACCGCTTAGTGAATTTTTACAGTTGTTACCAATAAGGAATAGAAGTAACATCAATGGACCGCAAACCGCTAGCCCCTCCTCCGGGTCGCCCCTAAGCACTCTGGTATGTGAAGTGCCTGAAGTTCGTAAGTGGTTCACCTATGTAGGTGCAAGTAGATACTTGTTATCCCCCCGATCTCTAGACCCAGGACATGGCCCGGGTTTCGGGATATCTTCCCTCATCAGTAGAGAAAGTCAATAGGGGTGGAAGAGAAGGCCGCCTCGTAACCGTCATGGGCCTTGTTGCCCAGCACGCAGGTGCGTCGTCCAGAAGCTCATCAGCTTGGGAGGCTCATGGGAGCCCTTATGTAGAAAAAACAGCACTGGACCGCACACCGCTAGCCCCTCCTCCGGGACGCCCCTAAGCACTCTGGTATGTGAAGTGCTTGAAGTTCGAAGAATTACTGAAAGTTCGTAAGTGGTTCACCTATGTAGGTGCAAGTACATACTTGCTATTCCCCCGATCTCTAGACCCGGGACATGGCCCGGGTTTCGGGATATCTTCCCTCATCAGTAGAGAAAGTCAATAGGGGTGGGAGAGAAGTCCGCCTCGTAACCGTCACGGGCCTTGTTGCCCAGCACGTAGGTGCGTAGTTCAGAAGCTCGTCAGCTTGGGAGGCTCATGGGAGCCCTTATGTAGAAAAAACAGCAATGGACGGCACACCGCTAGCCCGTCCTCTGGGTCGCCCCTAAGCACTCTGGTATGTGAAGTGCCTGAAGTTCGAAGAATTACTGAAAGTTCGTAAGTGGTTCACCTATGTAGGTGCAAGTACATACTTGTTATTCCCCTGATCACTAGACCCGGGACATGGCCCGGGTTTCGGGATATGTTCCTTCATCAGTAGAGAAAGTCAATAGGGGTGGAAGAGAAGGCCGCCTCGTAACCGTCACGGGCCGTTCCTGGCACCATGCCACAACAGCTGGGGTCACTTATTAGAACGTAGCTGCCGTTGGAAAGCTGTCTGAAAAAAGGCTCTATCTGTGTAGCAGGGGTACCGTGCAGGTGGCATGAAAGGTTATTTGATGAACCTTTGCAGGCTCCGTGTAAGTTAATTCCTTGACACAGAAGTGTACCGTTTAGTGAATTTTTACAGTTGTTACCAATAAGGAATACCTCTTTCTTGCCCCCACTCCAACATCTATGTGTGTAAGGTAAATTCCAGGTTGGCTTGATGTACCCTTTACCCAACCTTTCATACAGGCCTGCTGGTATATACTTTTGGCAATATTTAAACTGAAAAGTTGTTATCGGAATTGTAATGGTGCCATATATTATCCATTCAATGACAGGTCTTTCGGAGACTGTCAATGGTAATCTTCTAGTTTTTCAATGCTCAGCACCGTATAGTCAGCCCCTCTTTGTGCCAAAGAGATTTGTTTATCAGTAAGGTTAAAGATAGAAAATAATGACGTTGTGTTTATCAGATGCCATGGCACGAAGCCTGAACGCAGATTTTGTAACATCCAGCCTAACTGTACAATAGAACGTAATTGGGACTGGTCATGTTGTAACATTTAGTATATCCTGTTCTATTATGTGGAGTGGTGTGGCTCACTAGTTAGAGGCAGCAGACCCGGAAGCAGAGGTCGGCCCGGGACCAGGGTTCGATTCCTGGCGCGGCAGGGTCTTGGGCCATGGTCAGCACACTAGATAATTCTCGCCTCGGTGCCTACTTCAACCATGGGTCTCACTCAGCAACTCTGGGCAATAGCTTGCTTAATCTCTACTAACGGCCCCATCAGCGCCGGGGATGCTTGTCTTCACCTTGGAGATGCCCAGGAGGGACCATCTCACAGGGAAAGCCAGGATGGGTTCCCCCAGCGGTATACAGCGCCGGGATGCCCCTTTGCTGGGGCAAATGTGCGCTTTACAAGTATACAACATTTAACAACATTATATCAATAGCAGATGATACAATGCTGTCCAGTGAATAAATTCTGGAGGACAGAGTTGTTAACCCATTGTCCACTACAGACAGTGATTTTTCCAAATGAATACGATCAATTTCTCGTATTTTTTTTGCAGTTTCAATTTGTGTTACTTTCCAAGCTTCATTGTAAGCTGTGTATATTCCAGCATATATGAAACGTTTTTGACGCTGTTTGCGAGGTCCCAGTAAGAAATCTCGCAAGTCAGCACCTTCTTTAAGTAAAGTCAAGTGATGCTTAATTTTAGGCAGTGTGGATTTCTGTAGCCATTTGAGGCATAGTTTTCCTACACTATAGGTTGTTATTATCCCTGGATGTTGTCTCTGGGAATATCTTGGGTCTGGCCTATTCTGTTTGAACCCCTGTATTTTGTTCAGGAATCTATCTTGACAGTTATTAGGGTCTGTGGGCCGGATCAACCATTTTTTCCAATTAGGAAGTGTTCTGTTATGTTTTAAAATATGGGATACGTCTATCTCCACTTCTGTAGTGCTATTACTATCAGGTATGGGTTTTGGTATAGACGGTTTGTTGAGGTCTTTTATCCTGGCTGGGCCAAGACAGGTCGTTTGTTGAATGGTGTCATTCAGGAACATTATTTGTTCTGGGATCATGCAGGCTCTGAATAATGATTCTAAACCTTGTACCTGCCAGTCTTTTGTACCCCAGACAGTTTTTATCTCAACGTTGTTTTTCCAAAATTCAAAACCAAACATAGACATTATTTCATAAATTTTTTTCAGAAGAAATCAGTTTAGTATTTGTCAACATGTTTTTCATTCCTGTCTTATTAATAATTTTAAAATAAAACGTTTCTGGATCAGTGATATTAAACCCTGAAATGTATGGGCATTTTTCATAAAATGTTTTTGAGCTGCCTTTTGGCGGAGTTGGACAATGTTCCCATTGATTATACATAAAAACATTTCTAGGATTTGCTGATTTATGCAAATAGTGATGCCCATAATGATTATAGCAATACATTTCTTCATAATGTGATGAACCTTGTAAATAATCATGTTCTGTATATTTAGCTGACATTTCTAAATCTGACATCATATTGTTAATATTTTCAAACTCCCAATCATCAGAGAAAGTACTAGGTGATACAAAGTCACTTAAAGAAATCTTGAACTGATGTGGATATTTCAAGAGTTCAACCGGACCATAGATGTCGTAATCAGTAGTGTCCCACGCTAGACCACCAGGTATAGGAATGGCTGTGTTGTTCACTGATGATAGTTCTCTTTTTTCAATGTGAGAGGATCTGTGAGGTTTTAGAACCAAGTTGATGTTCTGACTTGCTGTGTCCATTGTACTGTATTTTCCATCAATGGCCCGGGTTTCGGGATATCTTCCCTCATCAGTAGAGAAAGTCAATAGGGGTGGAAGAGAAGGCCGCCTCGTAACCGTCATGGGCCTTGTTGCCCAGCACGCAGGTGCGTCGTCCAGAAGCTCATCAGCTTGGGAGGGTCATGGGAGCCCTTATGTAGAAAAAACAGCACTGGACCGCACACCGCTAGCCCCTCCTCCGGGTCGCCCCTAAGCACTCTGGTATGTGAAGTGCTTGAAGTTCGAAGAATTACTGAAAGTTCCTAAGTGGTTCACCTATGTAGGTGCAAGTAGATACTTGTTATTCCCCCGATCTCTAGACCCGGGACATGGCCCGGGTTTCGGGATATATTCCCTCATCAGTAGAGAAAGTCAATAGGGGTGGAAGAGAAGTTCGCCTCGTAACCGTCACGGGCCTTGTGTCCCAGCACGCAGGTGCGTAGTTCAGAAGCTCGTCAGCTTGGGAGGCTCATGGGAGCCCTTATGTAGAAAAAACAGCAATGGACGGCACACTGCTAGCCCCTCCTCTGGGTCGCCCCTAAGCACTCTGGTATGTGAAGTGCCTGAAGTTCGAAGAATTATTGAAAGTTCGTAAGTGGTTCACCTATGTAGGTGCAAGTAGATACTTGCTGTGTCCATTGTACTGTATTTTCCATCAATCATTCTTCCCAAGCTTAGAATTAAAATGAGCCAGAGTAGGAGGAAAAGTACACCTAACACAATCCACAATTCAAACCACGGTGAAATCAGATATGTTTCCCCAAGTTGATGAAAGAGTTCTGTAATTGTGTCTTTGAAAGTTTTGTTTGCTGGCTTGTCTTCATGTTCACTTGGATCATCAGAAAAGTCATCGCAATTGATGAAGTAGCCAGATGCAGTTCTGTCAATTGTTTGAATGGCATCAAGATTGTTATTAATCTTTGTAGTTGCTTCTTCCTTTTTCATATTGGTATAGTCCGAGGTTACATCATTGTAGGCAGGTGTTTCTTGACGAACTGTTGCAATTTGGGTTTCAAGAGGCACAAGTTCCATGGCTTTGTTGCATAGTCATTTTTTATTCACTGCAGGTTTATCAAATATGATTAGTCTCCCAGTTTGAGCCTCTTGGATTGTAGCAAGGTTTGGTCTTCTGCTACTTCTTGGGAGTCCACTGGGCCTACTACTTATTATTGGCCACATGGTTGTGGTTTTACCAGGTCGATTGATACTACCCTGTTCTCCTTTTTACCAGCAAGGGGCGGTAGTACGACTGATCTTGTTCCGCTGATAGCTAAGACAGGTACTGCTTTTCTGTAAGAATGCCCAAATTCCTTCTTTACCGCAATTTTTTTTCTGAGCAGATCCCCAATCTTTGGAATCCAGACAGGTCTTGCTGGGACAGGTGGTTTCTCTTCAGTGGCCGTTGGCTTTAGCTTTGTGTTACTTAGACTTCTTCTTGTTTCATTCAAGTCCTGTAAAACAGCCAAACGATCTTTGATATCAAACGCTTTTTGTTCCACCACTGAAATCTGACAATCGAGATTTTCGATTATCATTCTTGTACCAAACAAAAGTTCATACGGGGTGATTCCACCCAGAGAATTTCTTGGCAGATTATTAAGACTACGTTGGACACTTATTAGATGTCTGACACACCAATCACCCGAACCTAATACCCTCGCTGTTATAGATTGCTTTATGTCACGTTTTTTTCTTTCCACTACCGCATTTCCCTCATGATGGAATGGACTAGAGTACGGCAATGCAATGCCCAAGCTGGTCATGGCCTCCTTGTAAGCTCGAGAGCTAAACGCAGGACCCTGGTCAGAATGTAGCATGGCAATTGCGTATGTGCCGATAAAGACTCGCAAATCTTTTATAACAGTTCTGGCGTCAGCAGAGCGCTGGGGCCACATCCAAATGAATCTCGTCTTAATATTTATGGGATCGCATATGTCTGGTCGGATGCTTGCGCGTAGATAGTCTAATGCTGTCTAATAGAGGTGTCTGGGCTGGTCTTACTGTGCTAGAGTCAGATAGCTGGTCCGGTTCATAACTGCGATCTCTATTGCAGTCCTGACAATCCATTGCAAAGTAATAAACTTGTACGCTCATTCCCGGCCACCAGTATATTGATTGCATTTCTATTAGAGATTTCAGGATCTCTTGGTGCCTCAGACCCATCCCCATGTGTGCTACTTGAATCAAGAAGACTCTCCGGTTCGTGTTTGGAATTACTCTATCCCCCACTCCAGGAATTTGAGCAAAAGGAACGGAGTTCGCATCAATTATGTATGTTTTTTCGAGTGGATAATTCAGAGGTAACGCCGCGTAATTGCCTTCCATAGAGGCTTTTACTGCAAGTAGCGTTTCACCATCTATTTGTTTTTTAGAACTTTTTTTGTAGCTACGGTAGCCGGTTGACCAGCTGCCGCTGTGGCTTTATTAGCCAATAAATTCCCTGCAACGTGAACGCCATCACGTTGAAAACTCTGCGTATGTGGAGTGGTGTGGCTCACTGGTTAGAGGCGGCAGACCCGGAAGCAGAGAAACGGCCCGGGACCAGGGTTCAATTCCCGACGCGGCAGGGTTGTGGACAAGGGTCAACGGACTCGATAATTCTCACCTCGGTGCCTACTCTAACCAGGGATCACACTCGGCAACTCTGGGCATTAAGCTTGCCTCATCTCTACAACGGCCCCCCACAGATGCCGGGGATGCCTGGTTTCACCTTGGAGATACCCAGAAGGGACCATCTCACAGGGAAAGCCAGGACGGGTACCCCAGCGGTCTTCAGCACCAGGACACCCCGAGATGAGGTAACAGTGCGCTTTACAAGTATCATCATTACATTACATTATGTATCATGTGAGTCTTTTGTAGTTCTTTCTGTAAAAGAACTACTTGTTCCCATAGTTTTTTATGGTTTATTGTTCTACCTGTCTCATCTTTGTAACCGTTTTCAATCCAGGTCTTCATGGAATTATTGTAAGATTCGACGCATTAATGCGAATCGCACACTATTAGTGTGGGGAATTTGCGATCTGCATTTTCAAGCGCCATCTTAAAAGCCTGTAGTTCAGCTCGCTGAGCTGTACAGTTTCTGAGCGATTCAGTTTTAGTGATTAATGATCTAAATTTACCTATGATGCCTTTTACAACCGCGCACGCAGCATTGTAAACTTTTTTATCCACAACGTAGTGTTGTGCAAATCTGTCTGTGTAGATTACACAGGTGTACTGTTCCAGAGGTAGAATTTCAGTTGGCAGAGGACATTCGTATTTGTATTGGAGAAATTCTTGCGTTTTTAAGTTAGGATGAAATTTGTATACTACATCTGATGCAGCAAGAGAATTAACCCATTGTATCCATCTCGGATGTAAGGCTTTAGCATTTGGAATGCTTGCTCTTGTTACTGCTCCTAGGGCAGGTATTGGTGTAACGATTATTATGCGTTTACCTTGAGCCAGGGCTCTTTCGTTTGCTACATCAGTTTACACCGCAGTTAGAATCTTTTCAGTGGAACTGAATTTAAATTTCAGCTTGTGTGTACAAGTGTGATTTGTGAGCTATTGGTACCGTTTCTCCCTCATTAGAGGTTAGGTATGTAAATCCGTATCTTCCTGGGATGACTCGGATTACAAGGTTGCACTCGTTCGCGCGTATTTGCAGTTTTGTTTTAGTTAACATGTCTGTTTGTAATGATCGTACAATTTCTGCGTGTTTTTGAGTCCAATTAATTGCTTTGAAATCAGGTTTTATTAGTTCGTAGAGCGGTTTAACCCTCTCTGCATAATTTTGAATGTAAGTTCTTCCAAAATTTTGGAAACCTAGAATTGATTGTAAGTTTTTTAGTGTTTTTGGAGCTTGGAGTACTTCACACTTCTCTAAATTTAAATTTATTTATTATGTTTTGGCTCTCAAAGAGGGCCACATAAACATATACAGACAAAGCAACACAATCATCAAAAATACAAGAATTATAAAAACATAATATTCGAGCCGTAATAGCTACACTGCAAGCCAACAGTCCAACAAGGCCGGGCAGACACAGTTTTCCAGAGAAATTAATAAATAGCTAAAAATCCTTTAAAAAAGTTAAAAACATAAGCACAAAACATTTCATTTGGTGGGCAATAAAGTGCATGAAGAAAATCTTGTAAAGTGACAATGCTGAGGCGGAGACAGATTACTTTAAGCCATCGATTGCGCAAGTTACGTAACATAGGACAAATCAAAAGTACATGCATACAGTCCTGATTATTCAATTTACATAAATTACACAAAGGTGAAGTGCCATGCCATTTGGACAACAACACGTTAAGAGGGATTAAGTCATAACGTAATAAAAACCAAAACCTACGTATCCCATGTGGTAAGTTCCATAGGGCATACGGTTGAGGCTGTTTCAACCTATAGGAGGAGATGAGCGACTCCACATTCCTTTTATCTCCAACTGTTTTTTTGTCGGATAGGAAACAATACTCCCACGAAGCCTCCTTAAGGACCTGCTTTAACTGCGTGGGAGAGTAGGAGAAAAGAGCGCTTTCATCCAGTTTAAGGATTTTCACAGCCCCTCTAAAATTACTAACGAGTTTAGAGAACTCCTTAAAATTGCCCAAAAGTTCATTTTTGAGTAAAACTCGCAGGGTTCCTTCTCTCGCTCTGGCCAAACTGGCTACCCACCTTATTATGGCGCACAGCCCCTGAACCCAGGCACTCCTGAGTCCAAAATCCAGCCTGCAGGCGGCCAGTGGACAGGCATTGTTAAGAGTCGAGAGGGATCTTAGGAGTTTTCCCTCAGTCTTGTGGCAAAAGTCCCAATATTTTATCTCTATTATTTCTATACCGTACAAGATGGTTGCGGGGATTTTAGCTCTAAATACTTCTAGAAGGCTAGAAAAATGTCTTTTCCCCGTTGCCAGGTATAGGGACTTTAACCCATTGCCATGGGCAAGAGCTTTGCGAGAGCAGTGCTCTATATGGAGATTCTCGCTCATATTGGCCGAGAATATTTTCCCTAAAAAGGTATAACAAGTTACGACCTCCAATCTATGCCCTCCAATAGCCCAACCAAAATTTGTCGAGCGGCATTTCTTCCTACCAGCAATACACATCACTTTACTTTTATTAATATTGATCTTCATATGATGCTCCCCGGCAAAGTCCTGAAGGGCCTGAAGCCGATTTGCCAGACCCGTGGGAGTTAAGTCGAGCAACAACACATCGTCGGCATACATCAGACAGGATATTGGCGCCCCTCCTATCAACGGCGCGATCCCCTCACTGTGAGACACAGCAGCAGGGAGATCAGTTGTATATAGGGAAAACAAAAGGGGTGCCAATAAACAGCCTTGTTTAAGGCCATTCTGAGATGGTATTTTGGCCGAAAGCCCCCTTTCGCCCCCCATTAAGACCCTGCACCAGGTCTCAGTGTGCAGAGCCCGCACCAATTCCAACAGGGGAGTAGGGACACCCAGCGTCGCCAATTTTCTCCACAGCGTTCCACGATCTACTTTATCGAACGCTGTGGAGAAATCAATGAAGGCGGCGTATACAACACCCCCTCTCACCTGGACATATTTATCAGTAATCACCTGAAGGGCAGTCAGGTTATCCAGAGTGCCATGCTCCCTTCGGAAACCAGTCTGTTCCAACGGCAAAATGTTGCGCTCCTCGACCCAATCAGAAAGAGAATTGAGGAGACATTTCGCAAAGACCTTTCCGATGGAGTCGAGGAGCGCAATCAAGCGAAAATTACTGGGGCTGTCCCTTGCCCCCTTTTTGAAGATAGGGACCAGAATGCTTCCTCTCCACGAAGCAGGAACACATTTGGAAAGATGGCATGCCCTAAACAGGGGGTACAAGATTTTGCTCCAGCTTAAGGGGTCTTGTTTTAGGACCGTCATCGGAAGCTCATCCGGTCCCATGGCCCCAGAGGATCGCATATTTTTTATAGCCGTCTCAATTTCTTTCTCAGAGGGAAAGAGAACCAGGTCATCAGGGGCAGCATACATGAAGTTATCCACACCTGTGGTCCCGTTCCCTGCATATAGTTCTCGGACATGAGAGGACCATAGATCTTCTGGTATAGATATGGGAGTAAGGGAGTGGCGTGTACCACATCCTTTCCCGGTTATTGCCCAAAAATCTTTAATGTTGCCATGTGCAGCAGATTCCCTTAATTTGATCCATACTTCATCCTCCCTGTCCCTTTTAATTTTTAGCTTGAGTCTGCCTCTCTTTCTTTTTAACCTAGCGATATCTTTCCCACGTTCCAGTACCCTTTCAACGTACTGTGCACGGATTAGTTTATTTAATTCCCTATTCAGATTACGGAGAGTCAGAGGAACTACCTCTCCTTTTTTCCTAGGGGGGACAGTTTTTTTAGCATTCAATAAAATCTTTAACATAAATTCCTCAAAACAAACTATTTCCTTTCCGTTCCACTCTTCTATTTCCCTAAGGGTATCGGTCAGTAGATCCTGCACCCCATTGATGGCAGCATTATTCCAGAAGCATCTTCCAGATGTAGCGTGGAAGGTAGCCTCCTTGCCATTTAGCGACCAGGACGCCGTATTCAGAGAGTTTAAAGAAACTGATAGTAACAATATACTATGGTCGCTCAGAGTCGTGGGTATGATCTTTAACTTCTCTAAGAAGTTGTCTGCTAGGCTTTCGCCTTCACTTGATAACTAATATCCTAAAAATATGACAGTGAGCTGGGCAATTTGTGACTTTTTAAAGTTGAATTTGTACCCTTCAGAAGCGAACCCAAGTATTATGGAGTTCACTCTTTTCAAGTGTGTCTCCAGGTCATCGTCTGTTAGATAGATATCGTCGACATAGGATAATGCTTCATCATCATACATTTGTAGTAACTCTGTTACTCTGGCTGAAAATAATCCTGGGCTATTCTTGAATCCCTGTGGGAGACAACAAAATTGCTTCTGAGCCCCCAACTGGAGAAAGCGGTCAAATACCTGCTTTCTGGTGCAATGTTTTGACAGAAGAAACCATTTGAAATATCTAATGTCGTTTTATATTTTTTGCGCAAAAAGTTATTCATCAGTGCGGCACTGTGTGAATTTTGTACTGCAAATGTTTTGCAACAGGAGTTTAAGTGTCTGTAGTCCAATACTAGACAATATGAATTGTCTGGTTTGGATACAGGAAACAAAGGATTGTTCATTTGTGAGGTGCATGTTTCAATCACCCCTTGGTACTCAAGTTGATCTAAGATCTCCCTGACTTGTTTTTTAGCTTTTTGCTTAACAGGATACTGTCTCTGTGCAGTAGGTTGTTTTTTTAACTGGATTTTATGGTGAGGAGAATCCTCATCCCATCCTACATGATTTTTATATGATGTAAGAGCTTGGGCCACTGCCTATTTTCTAGCATATGTGTATTTTTTATGAATTGGAATCTGATTTGAGAAGGCAGGCATAATCATTTCTTCGCCATGTGGGCACTCCCTGACAAACTCTGGCGGCCAGTCCTTTTCTGCCTGAAGGATATCATAACCTTTAGATAGGTTCTCCCAGAAGAGACCTCTTATTTTCCTAATTTTATCCCCCTCTATAAGTAATGTTATTTCATATAATTTATGGGGCACACTGACTCTGGTGTCTGCAGTTTCCACTTGAATGTATTCATTTGTGTCCACTGCCTCCAGAAGATTCGTCAGGATCTTGCGAGCTATGGTCACTTCTGCTGCGCTGTCTAGCATTGTCTGGGCCCATTCTCCGTTCTTGAGTTGTGTCCTCAGAATCCTCGGCATGTTTTACTTTAATACTGGCTACCTTCTTTTTGGGAAACTGTAATTTTTTACTTTGATGAGCAGGTTCTTTGTCTTTGTACTTGACGCGCTCTTCTTTATGTTCTGACCGTCCTCTTCTTTCCGTTTTCTGTGAGGAAGTCTGAAAAGATCGAGAGGGACGTGTATCAATATCTTGATATCTGTCAGGTTTTCTCAAATTTTCCCTATTTCTAAGGTTACATCTTTTTTCAGCGGGCTCCCGTTGGGGAGACCTACCCCCGTTCTGGAGATCTATCTCTCCGTTGGGGAGACCTTCCTCTAGTTTGAAACTGTTTTTCTCTGGGAGTGGTTTGCTTATTACCCTCCCACTTCTTCTTTTGAGTTATTAAATTATTTTTAATGAAAGTTTTTTCAGGGTTTTCTGTGAGTTGTGGTTTTAGTGATTTCCCACTCAAACTGTCTCTACCTAATTCTTCATAGGATTTTTCAATTATTCTGGCAAGTTCAAAAGGTTGGTCTGCTATTTCTGTTTCTTTTAATTTTTGGTGGATCGCCACAGATGCTGCTTCTCCTTTTATGTTGGCTAATAGTATAGCCGAGACTTGCTTAAAGTCTTTCAGAAATTTCATACCTAGATTTAAAGCAGGCTCTGGACCGTATTCATTTTGAATCTGTCTTAGTACGTCTGGTATAAACGCCATAGACGGAACACCATGTGTTTTTGTGTAGACTGAAGCAAAGACTGTTCCCCAAGTGTCATAGTCCTCCACATTTGGTGCAATCCCCATTGGAAGGCAGATTGTCAGAATTCTGTGTTTTTCGTGAGGGGTAGTATCAGGAAATACTGCCTCTATTTGAGTAATTTTTTTTAGCTAACCAGAACCGAATTAGTTCCCGTTTTGTGGGTAACTTGCCAATGACTGATTGTATAGTCTGTGGTGTAATTTTATTAGTGTTCAACTGGTGAGGGGTGTGCTGTGGAATTTTTATTGCTGGTTGGACTGTTAAAGTCCACATGACATATTATACCAATTGTCTATGTTTTTTATTAGTTGTTATAGCTGAACTAAAAGTTCTCCGCTTGACATTGTTTCAATGTCAGGATGTGGTGTATAGCTGGCTAGAACCGGCCATGTGGCTCCTGGTCTACCTAGTGGACCGATCCTGGTTATGTGATTTTGATGTTTTAGGGCGCCATTGAACCAGAGCTCATGCTCTTGGTAAGTTAGTGGAATTTCAACGTCCTCGAAAGGGGCGTATTCTTCTGGAGGTTCCCCTGCTTTGTAGTAAGGGAACTCGCGTGTTACAGCATTTGCTGCTGAAAAATTTATCCAAGAATAGAATACCTCTGTCTGCCGACATTTATGTGCCTCTACCACAAATATGACTGTACCACCTCTCGATGATACACCATTTTCTATAAGTTTTATAGTTACACTCTTCCTTACATTTACCGGGATGATTTTCGCATCCAGGTAATTTTCATTAAACCCTGTAACATCAAAACCTGGTTGAGTCGCATCTACTGCAGCTCCACCGGTTACGTTGTTGTCGCCATTAGTTGACATTGTTTAATAAAAGTTTGCAGAGCAAGTTTTAAGGAAACCAAGATTAGGTGCACAATATTTTGGAACACTGTATCCTTCAACGTTGACTAAACCAAAAACTAATACATAGGAATCTCTTCCTACTAAGTTCTGGCGGATATTAACCTTTTACCCACACCAGACGTCTATTGGAGTTTTTACGGAAAAAGGGGTCTGTGTGAAAAGCACGACTGACTTACTTTATTATCTAGCGTTAAATTATCGCCTTACCAAACGTTGGGCGCCATGTAGTGTAGTTCCTATATTCCCAATAGGCTCTGCGCATTGGAATAACATAAACGACAGTGTAGAAGTAGGACTGAGGTCGACTAGGTCTCTATTGAATATAGTACATTTAATTATGAAATGCCAGCTAGCTCAGAGGTCACTAGAAACTTTCTCGAGTAAACAAAAAGGTGTTAACTTTCTTGAATAGACAAGAACGATTAGTTTCTGACAACTGCATAAACATGACAACTTTGCTCCCCCAGAATAAGGAGTATATCTCCAGAGTCGCGGAAACAATAGATAGCTATTTCACTCAGTTAATCGTGCATGCTTAGTTTCACCAGGAGTGCAGAGAAATAGAGAGAAAGGCGTTTTCAATAAAAGTGGTTATTTATTGAGCAGTCTACTTTCTCATGCAAGAGAAGTGAATTGCCACAATTGCAATACTTGTCATAAAGTAAAGTGCGTACAGTGAAATTAGTATTATGAAATAATACTGTAAAAGCATTGATATGGTTTCTAAGCCATAAGATACTTAAAATGGATAAAATACATACAACGATAAAATAATGACTAAACGTACTCAACTGGTGTTTCTAAGATACGCCTACCACAGTGTACCTAACCTAAGCCTAGTACAGGGAAGGAGTAGATGAGTCACAGTTTTTGCCAAGAATCTGCAAAAAGTCTTTAGGGCAGCAGTCGATCGTACCATCGCAAGTTTTTTCGCTGCTACTGCCTGCCCCCAAGGCTTGTTCTGTGTAAACAGTATACCAAGGTAGGAGAATTGCTTAGTGAATTCAAGCTTCTGTCCTGCTATAAAAACAGGCCTCTTAGTCTTAGTGTGCCTGCCGCAACGCATGATGAAAGTTTTGGATGTATTTACTCTTAAGCCCAAGTCTTTCATAAAAAGGGCAAAACAATCCACCAAGCGCTGAAGTCCTACTTGCGTACGAGACATAAGGACAGCATCGTCGGCGTACAGAAGCGCCGAGACTGGACGCCTGGCTACATAAGGGGGATCTGCACTATTAATACACAGGGCTACCTCCAAGCCATTTAATATACAAGTTAAAAAGGAATGGGGCCAGGACACAGTCCTGCCTGACACCACTCCTGATTGGAATTGTATCCATACGTTCCCCCTTGAGGCCATAGCGGACGCGGGCTGAAGGGTCCCTGTAAAAACGATTAAGAAAATAAATAGTATGTTCATCAACCCCAAGTTGTCCCAACAAAATCCATAACTTGGAATGGACCACACAATCGAAAGCGGCTGAGAGGTCAACAAAGGCCAGGTACAAATTCCCCTTCTTTGCCCGTGTGTACTTCCCAACCAGCATCAGAAGATTTAAGCCCTGTTCCACTGTTCCCAACCCGGCACGGAAACCATATTGTAGGTCGGATAAAATAGAACCGTACTCTGCCCAAACCAAAAGACGGTCCAAGATTATCCGGCCATCTAGTTTTGTGAAGGAGTCTAAAAGGGAGATGGGTCTATAACAACCCGGGTCACGTCTATCCCCCTTTTTATAAATGGGCACAATTATGGACTCCACCCAAGTTGGTAGAAATTCTGAGATACAACTAGCATTAAGGACCTGGACCAGAAGGGGGCCCCACAGAGAAATAGAAGCTTTAAAAATATCTATGGGGATGCCGTCAGGGCCAGGGGGCTTCCCACCCTGCCTTGCATGCAATGTTTTTTCAACCTTTTCAAGGGTGAACATTAAATTTCTTGAGGTAGAGTGGGGAGAATTGCTATCTCTAGTCTGGGACCAACCTCTTCCCTAAGGAAGGGTGTTCTAATGATCTTCCAGAAGCCCGCACTATCATTTTTTTCAGAGGCTAGATGCAAGGCTTCCCACGCTTCTGATTTCAACATAGTCTTTCTATCTTTTACAACCAGTTTATACTCTTTCCTGAGTCTCCTAACCTCAGTAGCACACCTAGGTTTTTTGTGCAATTCTTTCTTTAGAAGTGCGTAGGCTTTAGTACAATCAGAGTTAAACCAACCTCCTTTTTGTTTGTGGTTTTTACTCTGTCTAGTAAGAGAGGTCCTAATTTCATTTGAGATAGTTAAAAAGGACGCGAGGAGAACTTCAGGAATCGGGTCTTCCTCCAGACAAATCGCTAGCTCTGATGTGCATTTACCGATTACGATGTTAAGTATTTCGGTTTGATCCACCTTAGCCCATCTTAACGTATAGCCATTTGTGCTACCCATAGACAAATTCTTGCCCACAGTGTCCCTTTCTAGATTGCATCTTATAGGGGACTTTGTTGGGATCAGGATGGTCACACAGAGCGGAAAATGGTCACATAAAGCGATATCTGAAACTTTGAAAGAATAAATTCTATCAGTGTGCTTATTTGTTATAAGGGCATAATCAATAATAGAAGCACAACCCCTCCCATTAAAAGATGAAAAAGGGGAAGATGGTAGCATACAGACTTCATTTGCAAATCCCAGGTCAAATTTACCAAGTAATTCATTACACTGTTCACCCAGAAGGGAATGATTAAAATGTGATTGGCACAAGCCTTCTTCCGATGTGATTGCACACCTATTGTCTCCCATCATGCTACACAAAGTACAATTAAAATCTCCGAAAAGAAGTATCATCAAATCCTGCGTAAATAGTTTCTCCTGTGATGACAGATTTTTAGCCAGCTTTTTGAGAACGTTAGATATGTCGCCAGGGGGAATATTGTTATATAGGTTAAGGAGAGCAATAGGGATAACAGAGTCCATAGCAAGTATCAAGAGCTGATAATAGATATCTTTTACAGGCTCTGAGATGCTTATTACATTCAACTTATTTGACAAATAAATACTCAGTCCACCCTTAGCTCTTCCATGCACAGTATCAACTGCTGGAGTATGGAAAGTCCGAAAACCATTAAGGTGGACCGGTTCCCTGCTCCATGTTTCCTGGAGACAGATCAAGTCTTGAGACCGGATGACATCCTGCCAGAGTGGATTACCAATTTTTGACTTGATATCGGCAATATTCCAAGAAACAATATTACATAACAGGGAAGCCAATTGAGGAGAAGCAGGGGCGGCAGGTGTAGGACCTGCTGGTAGTGTTGCAGTCCTATATTCATTCCCTACCACTACCCCGCCACCTTGAACCTCCATCCCCCCTCTGTGACACTTGGTTCCCATTACATTGACAACTTTCCCCATCCTTTCCTTTGCATTTTCCCCATAACTGCAAACGGCGGTGGAATCAGCTATGATGCCAGAAGGGTTTTGAGAAATGACTGGTTGCAGTCAATCAATGTTCTCTAGACCTCTTAGTGCAGAGGTCTTCAAACTTTTGTCAGCTGAGCCTCCCCATCTAAAACTTTTTACACGTCGAGCCACCCCACCATCACCACCACCTGACAAAAAAGTTCTGGAAGCTGGTACTCTGCATCGTTGATGGCCCTTCCCTCCTGCATAGCCCAGGTCGTATAGGGCAAATAATATTAAATAAATAAAGAGTGTTTAGTAAACTGAAGTTTTTTTAGTGCTTGTGCTTATTCTAAAGTTCAAATGAAAAGTCTCCAAGAAAAAATTAGCACAAAAATGTACATTGGTCCTTTATTTTTCACATATAACACAAAATTTAGGATAGATTAGCAAAAACACTTCCAAAACACAGGTGTGGGGTGTGGCTGTTTTACTCCACAGAGACAGTCAATGTGTGGATGGAATCTTGCTAATGATATTTTTTTCATCTGGACCAGTGGGGAACAGACTCTCAAAGAATTTTTAGAGTGGATCAATCTTGCGGATGAAAACCTCCACTTCACTGCCAAGTTCAATGCCACCCAAGTTGAATTTCTGGATGTATATATCAGAAATGAAAACAATAAATTGGAAGTGGACTTGTACACTAAGCCCACCTCAAGAAATACTCTGCTCCATTTTTCGAGCTACCACCCGAGGAGCCAAAAGGACGGAATACCCTTCTCACAGTTTCTCAGAGTAAGACGAAACTGTACAAATATCAAGGACTACGATACTCAATCTGAAAAGATGAAGAAAAAATTCCTCGATAGAGGATATCCCCATCGATTAGTCCGAGAAGCCTATAAGAGAGCCCGATACTACGATCGGGATGTACTCTTAAGACCTAAAAATGAAGCCCAGGAACCCTGCACTCATCGCTACCATCTACCATCTACTTGAATTTGAGGCCCATTAAAACTCCATGATCTTCATTAATCTATAAGAAAGGGTATTCAAGATTTGATTTGTCTGTCCTGAGGATAGTCTCCATAACGCAAGTCTAGAGACCGAAACGTCGACTGCGCTTATTCCACCGCTTTTAATGATATAACTTGTAAATAGGTGGATAAGCTACAACAATTGCTGCAAATAGGCTGTTTTATTGATATTTTTTCTATTGTAGCTTTTGCAACAAATGGTATACCCATGTATATTTTATTCTTGTTTTGTAAATAATTAAAACAAACAGAACTTTTCCATACACCCTGCTATTGCTCTCTCTTTTTATTACCGTGTGGTATTAGCTCTATTTGTCTAAAAACTTTGTCTGACACAAATTGTGCATCAGTGGTGTCAAATGTTTAGGACCACAAAATAATATATAATTTTGAATACTCCACAGTTTAACAAAAACCCTTGACGGCACAATTACCCTTTCATCAGAACCAAAGTCAGCCCCTATGGCATTAATGCCAAATCCGCTCCACCTTGAAACATACAACGTTCCCACTAGTAGTGGGATGAAGGCTTTAAAAATGTTTACAAATAGCTTTTTCACTCTTACCTGCCAGAGAATGGAATCTTCAGGAAGGATACAACGATTGTAAATTCCTTGCAGTGAAACGTACTTCCGACGTGAGAAGCAACATGGGATGCAACTAGACCTGAACTTTCGGGGGAGGCTAAAACTCCCAGCCAGGGCCGGCCCTAACACTGATCGCACACCTGAGGGGGACAGGTGAGTGAAGTGTCACATGAGCAGGGTGAGTAGTGTGCTTGTGTTACTGCAGGGTGCGGTACAGGGTGAACTTGTGTGACTACAGGGTGAGGTACAGGGTGAACCGCGCAAGAGCATTGTGAGTGCAGAGTGCAGAGTGATCACTGAGAGTGCAGAGTGTTCGGTGTGCTCAAGTAACCGCAAGTAAGTTGAGGGAGAACGGTGTGAGTTCATGGTGAGTGGCATAAGTGCAGTGTGGTCACTGTGAGTGCAGGGTGAGCGAGTGGTATGAGTGCATGATGATCAGTGTGAGTACATTATGATCCCTGCGAGTGCAGGGTGAGTGTGAAAAAGAAGGGCGAGAATGAGGAGTGAGTTGTCTGAATGCAGGGTGCATTCCCAGACACAGTTAAAATTACTCTGCATGTTATTGAGGCTTGCCATAAGGGTTGAGATACAAGTTAAACTATTGCTTTTATGGCATTATTCAGGCTCCAGGGAACGAGGGTGGAGGAAATAAATATTGTGCTTATCCTGCACCAAACTTCCAGTCTTGCGATTAACATTGCCAGCTCTTTATATTGATGCCCCAGATGGTTCAAAAATAAGCAGTCGCCTAAAGCCCATTTTCAGCACTTATCTGTGCATACTTAGAACAGCAAAAATAAATAGAAAGCATTTTTAATTGTGTTCTAAGGCTGCCTGAATGATCCATGACTGAAAATTAAAGGGAACAAAGATTGAAAAGTCACATTACAAATCAATACATACTATTTTATTTATAACCGTATTTAGTGTCAAGACAAGGCCTTTGCAGACTCTTTAAACACATGGCTGGCATTTTTCTTCTGGGAACTCTACTTTATATTCCTGTTCATAAAAAGTATTCTCACACTAAGGCAGTAAAATCCAAATGCAAGGAATAGCAGAGTAGGGTCCCGGGGGGTACTGGAACCACAAAGAAACCTGTGTAATCAGTTTACAAAGGTATGTAAATATACACATGGTCTTTAAGAGGTGTGCAATGTCCATAGGGCTCAGAGGGTTTCAGCCACCACTCCCCCCCATCAGATAGTCTTTCCGTAAGTTTCTATGACTTGTGAGATATGTTATGGACAGGGATTTTATCATCATGTTAGAGCTGACAGTATCTGAATCGGTGGTGGCAGCCATGTCAATGCCTTAAAAAAATACAGAACCTCCTGTCTGACCGGTTTGGACTAGCAAAGTGTTTCAGTATGGACACACTCTCTGGGTGCAGGAGGGACCCTAAAGTGTGGATCAGAGATAAGAGATAATTGGAGCAAAGGCATACTCTTGACAAGTTACAGTTGCGAAAACACCCTCCAAATACTCCCACTTGTATTTCCATTTTTCTTTGATAATGACCACCATTACTAATATGGGGTCAGTCCGGCACTCCATGTGTACAGTTGCATGTTTGCCAATTGCTGCACCTTCCTGTTTGTTCCAGCCTTCCGCAAGGTAATAAAATAGCATTGATCCTTTATCTATGTTAGTTCTGTTGAAGTAAATTTTGCGCTGGCCGGCTAACGAGGCCTGCAGTCACGGTCTCAGCTCACCGCCACTGCAGGAGCACACTGTCTGCTCCACCCCTCTGAAGAGCCTGGGTCACAGTGCTGTACCTGCTTCCAATTCGAGGGACACCGGCACCGTGAGTCCGACTACTTCACTACATGCAGCATGGAACAGGCAGGAGAGCATAATTGACATGATCTGCTTTTATTATTTACTGTTGAACTCTACCCAAAGGTATTGGCGTTTTACATGAGCACCAGTAACAGACATGCACGCAATATTTTCTTGGTAGGCACGGGAAAATTATGATTTGCATATGAGCCGAAGACGAGTCTCAAACCCCAACTCCAAAGTCAGCACAGATGTAAGGGCAGTGACGTAGTGTAAGACATAAATCTACATTGCTGTGTTTTTGTTGCTGGTATGCCACAAAAACACGGCAATGTAGTTTTCATTTTTCATTTCTTGCAGAGATGTAAGCACAGGGACGTAGTGCAAGAAATGAAATCATCATCACTGTGTTTTTGTTGTTGGTATGCCACAAAAACACGGCATTGTAGTTTTAATTTCTTGCAGACTTTTTTTTAACAGTAGGCAGGATTGTGTCCATGGAATACGGATGTACTACACATAGAGAAGAGAAGCCATTGAGAGAGAGTGAAAATTGAATGTGTTTCCTCGATTACTAAAGAACAAGCTACTTACTCTTTCTGGTGGATTCAAATGTAACTGCTGATTCCTCACCTTTAGATGGCACTGCTTGGCTTTCATCCCCCCCTCCCCCTCATCATGTGTCATCCCGGGCTGAGTCAGCTTCCTGGCACACACACAGACAGTTTCTGAGCTGCCGGCCGCCGAGTACTTCACAGGTCTTTAAAAGGCCTTTCACGTGTTAATGAGGCTTTGTTGTTTTTTCACCTCTTAGCACCCCTGCATCTCCACTCTGACTATGGCCAGGCTGAGACACACAAGGCTGAGGCGCCTGAAGGCAACAAAGGACGGTGAAGTGGTGGTGTGCAGTGCGCACCCCCCCAGGGGGGCGCGCCCCACAGTTTGAAGACCTATGACTTAGTGTGTCAAAAGAATTAAATGTCGGGACACGGTATCTTCTTTCCGTAGGTCCCCCATAATTTGATGGTGAACAAAGGGGACCTGGGCGCAGAGTGGAATAGAAGAAGCCCAGGGGAAGAATGTTAACAAATTGGGGGTCAACTGGCCCAGTAGAGCCCCTCTCAAGTATACTGCGAGCCAATGGGGGTGACCGGAATGTTAAAATTACACAGTCTCCACTCAGTGACTTGTTTGAAGTGCCCAACCAGCTAACCCTTCTGACCATCTTAAATACAGAGAACAAAGAGTTTTTAAAACCAAGCTTGGTAGATAGACTGTGAAGAGATTTATTCCTTAGAGTTGACCAGTGTTCAAAGACATTGTGGGAGAGAGGTGGAACATTAGCCAATACCACAGTATATGGTGTGGCTTCAGGGGGTAAGTTTAAAATAGGGAAGGTTAGAATTGCTTTATGCTCTCGAGTATCCTCATTTCTTCTTGTATTACCAATGGTATTATTACTAATTACTCGAGCAGGACCAGATTGTACAATTGCACTAATTTCAGTAATACCCGCTGACTTTTTAGACTCCAATTGTCTATTACTCTCTCTATTTTTATGTTGAACCTGAATGGCTGGGTCCCGTGATGTACTTTTGGGGTTTCCATTTGTATCAGACAGATTTAATTGAGGTACTGTAGAAAGGAATTTGTTCTGAGTAAGTTGCTGATTACTAGCAAACTTTTCCTCCATACTAATTACCCTAGTTTCTATGTTCACAATTTTGGTACAAATTTGCTCTAAAAGTGTTGTTAACAAAGTCTTCATTCTTCCCCAAAAGCTCTCATCAACTATAGGGTTGTCTATACTAGTAGAAGAAAAAGCAATCTCTGTTTGACTATTGCCTTTCATTCCAAGATGTTTCGCAGCAGTTTTACGCTGTTTATGGCTAGGATTCCCTTTGTTATTTTTTGCTGGTATCCCTTCCTTATTTATATGCTTTTGTTTACGCCTTGCCTTCTGCCCTGTGGTTGTTACGTGGGGGCTATCACTATTTACACTTAGCAGCATCGGGGTTAAGGGTGAATCACAACCCACCATCTCTGGGAGATCCTCAATCAAGAGTGGAGGCTCATATAAGACATTCTTTGAAAATATTGTGGGTGTCAAAGATAACCTAGTTGAAGGAGGCATGGGCTCAGGTGGCAAGTTATACAGGATAGGTACAATATCATGGGTTAAAGGAATAGGTTGGACACCCGGTAAACCAGCAAAGGATGGCGCTAGTATTGAATCCTGAGAGTTTATTGTCAGTGTTGATGCATTTACGATAGACAAAGGGGGGAGTGTACCAGCTGGAAGAAAGGCACCTTTCTGTATTTTCAATAGCAGACGCCACTACCCCTATGGTTTTCGGCAACATTCTATCAATCGCTGTCAAACTAGGAAGAGGGGTGTTTGAGGCCACTCTTTGCTTTGTGGCAGGGGGAGGCTGTACAAGAGTATTCTTCCCCATGGTTTTAAACAACAAAGCAATGTAATAATGCCGGCGTACGCAAGGATTTCCAGCACTGAAATAACAATAAAATAATATCTAAAAAGGTTAAATATTCAAAAATAATCTTGCTATCATCATTAGAAAATGGTGCCTATGACCAAGAGATATGGCCCAGCCCAGCCTTTCCTGGCCCCGGACAGGCTCAGACGGCCTGCCCTTGGCCCGGGCTTAGCCCAGCGCCGCCCGCGCGCGTCCCGCGACGTGGAGGTAGCGCAGCTCCTTCGAGCGCCTCCGGGCACGGAAGTGGACGGAGGTGGGCGGGGTAATGCAGCAGAGGATTCTGGGGGCTGTAGTTCCCCCCCCCCCCTCGGCGGCCGCATGGTGGTTCTGAAGGCGGCGGCGGGGAGACCAACAGCCAGGGGCTCAGAGCGCTGACGGCGCATTAATGCAGGTAGGTGCTCACCAGGGATTGAATGTAGCCCCAGAAAAGTTTCAGACCCAAGCTCCCGCTCCACCGAGGGAGCGCCGCTCCTTTGAGCGCCTCCGGGGGCGGAAGTGGACGGAGGTGGGCGGGGTAATGCAGCAAAGGATTTTGGGGGCTGTAGTCCCCCCCCCCTCGGCGGTCGCCTGGTGGTTCTGAAGGCAGCGGCGGGGGAGACCAACAGCCGGTGGCTCAGAGTGCTGACGGCGCGTTAATGTAGGTAGGTGCTCACCAGGGATTGAATGTAGCCCCAGAAAAGTTTCAGACTCAAGCTCCCACTCCACCGAGGGAGCGCCGCTCCTTTGAGCGCCTCCGGGCGTCGAAGTGGACAGAGGTGGGCGGGGTAATGCAGCAAAGGATTCTGGGGGCTGTAGTCCCCCCCCCTCGGCGGCTGCGTGGTGATTCTGAAGGCCACGGCGGGGGAGACCAACAGCCGGTGGCTCAAAGCGCTGACGGCGCGTTAATGCAGGTAGGTGCTTACCAGGGATTGAATGTAGCCTCAGAAAAGTCATTTTCAGGGCTCTGTGTCAGGGAAGTAGAGCTCGTCCTCAAACTCTGTGAATTGAGATGGGAGTAGGTCAGGTAACAGAGAAGAACTTCCGTCACTTAAGTCGGTATCCTCTTCTTCCTGCGTGCATTCACATATTTTGTAATCTGATGGTATGAAGTGCTGATTTATCTTGATCATTGTTAACCTCTCCACATTTGTGGGCGAGAGGCGGGTCCTTTTTGAAGTTATAATAGCACCAGCAGCACTGAAAACACGTTCAGAAGACACGCTTGCGAGTGGGCAAGACAAATAATTTAGAGCCAGGTTGGTGACCAGTGGCCATAGAACCCTTTTCCTATACCAATACAGCAATGGGTTCTGATTAACGAAGACCTCTGTTGTGTCATCCAGATAGGCCTTCACCATCGACTCAATGTTCTTCAGGGTTGCTCCTCTTTGCGTACCATCTGTGGCCTTTGCATCACTGGAACGAGCAAACCCTTGATGAGTTAGCCAATCCGCTTCCAACAATAATATGGGTGAGCCTGGTGCAGGTGAGGATGATGATGATGTGGTTGCTGGTGTCGTTAACGGCTGTGAAAGAAAGTGACTCCCTCGGCCACAGATTCAGAAGTGGACCTTGACGCCGGATGGCCGGCTGATTCAGTCGTACTTCTGACGGTTCCTTCTTCAATTTTCTGCCGCTCTCTTTCAAACCGAGTGGCTGACAGAGCTAGCCAATGTTTGTACTTTGTAACATCTGCTTCATCAAAAGGAATGAATGCCTTGCTGGCCACTGCCTTTTTGTACCGTGGATCCAGAATATTCGCACAAAAGTAATGTTGTTCTGTATGTATTTTTTTAAGCCTTTGATTGTCAACTAGGCGGCTTAATAAGCTTTCAGCCAACTGATATGCGTCTTGCTTTTCAGCTTCATTTCAGAACGTTGAAGACACCGCCTTCAGTTGGTGCTCTAGCATGCGCAACAATGGGATAGCTTTGCCCAAAGTACAGTCCTCCCTGCTGACTTCACGCGTTAATACCTCAAAAGGATGAAGCATGTCTGTCAGGCTTTTAACTAGCTTCCATTCCTCCAACTCTAGCCTTGTGTCTTTATTGTTCGAACCCAGTTCATAGAAATATTGATTGATTACCACCCACTGCTCAGACAGACGCTCAAGCATGTAGAAGTTTGCGTTCCAACGTGTTACCACCTCCTGGATGAGTCCTTTGACTGGCAGTCTATGTCACGTTGCATGCTCCTCAGCTTCTTCCGGGCCTTACAAGAATGGCTGAAATGTGTGCAGATTCTTTGGCAGGTGGTCAGTAACTAGCTGACTGTCTTTTCTTTTTTCAAGAAATCTTGCACAACGAGGTTTATACTGTGCACCAAACACGGCACTCTAAAATATTGACCTTCCTGCATGGCCTTAACTATACTAGTGCCACTATTCGTGGAAACATAACCAATCATGCGCTTTGTTGCATACAGCCATTTAAAGACCTTACTTTGAAACTGCTCATTCAAAATGTTTTCTGCAGTATGAGATTTCTCCATGGCAAACATGGCTACTGTTGCATGTTTCAGGGTAGCTTGAAAAACTGTGTCCTGGTCAACAACTGCACGTACCTTCTCTGTAGCCCCTGCAAAAGAGACCCAGTGTGCAGTGATGCACATGTAATCAAGGGCTTGTCAACTGGTCCACATGTCTGTTGTTAGGTGGCTAGTGTGAACAGCAATCTTCTGCAAAGCTGCCCCAATCACATCCAGCACATCTTCATGTAGTGCTGGAACTGCAACTTGGGCAAAATAGGACCGGCTAGGAACCTTCCATTTAGGGCAGACTGTTGCCACAAATTCTAGAAAACCCATCCCCTCCACGAAAGAAAAAGGGAGAAGGTCCAGCACTAGCATTTTAGCCAGCTTTGCGTTATACAGACGTGTTATTGGGTGGTTGCGGTCATATGGTGCCTCCGACCAAAACATGGTTCTAATGGTAGGCTGAAACATTTTACGGGATAGTGTTGATGCAGACTTCTTCAACCCAGGTTGGCTCATTGATTTACTTTTTCACATTGGTGTCTCTTCCAGACTCTTAGTGTGCCTCTCACATGTTGCAGGGGTAGAGGGTGTGCTGCTGCCATAGGTACTGGGTGTACCAGAAAAAATGTCTGTCACTTCTTCACTCCCCCCCTGTACGATAAACTCATCTTCATCATCATCAGATGCAATGGATACATTTGGATTTGTTGTACTTTTGGCTCCCTGGATCTTCCTTAGGTGCGCATCCCAAATGATAGTGTGGTGTTTTTTGAGATGACCTCGCTGGCCTCCAGTGCCATAGTTGGTACCAAGTTTACCATGACTAACTGAAAGGTGACAAATCGAACAAATGACCATGTTTTTCGCCTTTGAGCTAGTCCGAAACTGGGGACTGGAGATATCTGCTGGTGGTGGAGGTGCTACTTTGAGTTTCAATGCCAGATGAAGTGGAGGATGGGCGTTGCTGACATTTACTCTGTTGTGCACTTACAGCACCACTACTTGAGGTAATTGAGGTTGAGCTGGATGAAGGTCCCTGCCGGCCCTTCTGACGAGAAAATATGGAAGCTGTAGGTGGTGTTGGTGTACTAGTTAACTGCGCTGGTGGTGGTACCAGTGCCACAACGCCCACATCCCGGTCAGCAGCAATTCGGGATAGGGTAAAAATGTCTGTTTGCATGCCCGCTTGGGCTGGAGTCACGTCTGTGATGACTGGGCCGTCGTCAGATTGTTCAAATGCTGCAGAATACACCACTTCTTGTTCGTCGTCCTCACCCATAATTTAAAGCTTTGCGGGAACCCTCCTTTTAGACTTAGCTACCTTTGTTGGCTCATGGCGTGCCTCACTCTCAGACTCAGAATGCATTGTTGTTGTTGGTGGTGGGTTCCAATCGACATCAAGATCATCAGAAGGAAGGGGGCTTGAAGAAGAACTTGTAGTAGCCCTCCTTGATCTTTTTCTTGCTGGGGATCTGGAAGACAATGAATCATCAGGAGGAGTGGCTTCTTCGGATGATACCTCTGCTTGAATTTCGATTTCCTGATGTGCCCCTACTTCTAGAGGAACAAGCATTGTGGGCACTTGTGCCGCTCCATGCACCTCTAGTTGCGCCTGTCCATGCACCTCTCCATGCACCTCTCCATGCGCCTCTCCTTGCGCACCTCCTTGCGCCTCTACTTGCGCCTCCCCTCGCGCCTCTCCTCGCGCATGTACTTGGGCTTCTACTTGCTGCACTTGTGGTTGTTGGTGCGTCTGTGGTTGTTGAACACTCGTCAGATGAGTTACACCCTGAGTTGATTGGATGCTACTTTCTTGTGATGAGCCAACATCATTGGTCGATGGTGATTGAACAAGTAAAGTGGCTGCCTCTGCAGCACTCATGGACTTGGACCAAACTTGGCGTGGTGGCACTGAGCCCAATAAAGCGGATGTGCTGCTCCCAGCTTGGTCGCCGGCAGACCCCGCTGCTGCACGCGTAGTTTTTTTTCTCCCAAAAAATTTGCCGGTCGGCACACCAGTCTCCTTGGTAAGCGGCGCCACTTGCTTCTTCTGCTCCTTCTTACTGGCAACTTTCTTGCTAGAGGAGCCACGGCCACCTTTTTTTGGGCCCATCTTCTTCAGATGTCAGAACAGCAGGCAGCAGTTGCACGAGTTGCAGAGTTGTCTGTGGCCACACGTGACGTTGTGCTGCACACACCGCAGCAGGACTTCTTCCTGGCACTGATGATGAACGATGAGGCTGATTCGTCTTTGTGCACCTAAAAGCAAACGAAGCCAGAGAAACATCAGTTAAATAAATGTTGCATATGTCGTACTTCAATTAATAGTTTGCAACTAAGGATTTATTATTACAACACACCTCAAAATGGAAAGACCAAAAATAAATATTGCAAATGTATTTCTAATAAAAAATGGATGTTTACATTAATAGAAGAGAGACCACACAGGGAGGGTCGTTTCATGCACCACTGAGTACCCCTGGGCATAATGGATGAAAGCAAGGCATACTGGGTACAGCAGGCCTATGGCAAAAAGCACACTGCCTGGCTTCAAATTGGACCCTTGACCCCCAGCCACATGGCCTGGCCCTGCCAGGACCAGGCCTCAAAATGGCCCCCACCCACATGCCCAGGCCCCAACAACACCCCAAAAAGTGGAAAAACACACAAAAATCACCACAATCCAATGGCATCCATGCCCTCAATGATGTTAACAATCAAGATACCCCACAGAAACACTTGGTCCATGCACCACTGAGTACCCCTGGGCATAATGGATGAAAGCATGGCAGACTGGGTGCAGGTCGTTGGCACAAAGCACACTGCCTGGTTTCAAAATGGCCCCTAGACCCTCACGCACATGGCCAGGCCCCTGACCAGGCTTCAAAATGGCCCCCAGCCACATGGCCAGGCCCCAACAACACCCCCAAAAGTAAAAAAACAAACAAAAATCACCACAATCCAATGCCATCCATGCCCTCAATGATGTTTACATTCAAGACACCCCACAGAAAGACTTGGTCCATGCACCACCCACTACCCCTGGATATAATGGGTGAAAGCAAGGCAAACTGTGTGCAGGCCTGAGCACACTGCCTGGCTTCAAAATGGACCCTTGACCCCCAGCAACATGGCCAGGCCCTGCCTGGACCAGCCCTCAAAATGGCCCCCACCCGCATTGCCAGCCCACAACAACAATCCAAAAAGTCAAAAAACACACAAAAATCACCACAATCCAATGCCATCCATGCCCTCGATGTTTAAATTCAAGACACCCCACAGAAAGACTTGGCCCATGCACCACTGACTACCCCTGGGCATAATGGGTGAAAGCAAGGCTAACTGTGTGCAGGCCTCAGCACACTGCCTGGCTTCAAAATGGACCCTTGACCCCCAGCAACATGCCGAGGCCCTGCCTGGACCAGGCCTCAAAATGGCCCCCACCCACATGGCCAGGGCCCAACAACACCCCAAAAAGTCAAAAAACAATCCAATGCCATCCATGCCCTCAATGATGTTTAAATTCAAGACACCCCACAGAAAGACTTGGTCCATGCACCACTGAGTACCCCTTGCATAATGGATGAAAGCATGGCAGACTGGGTGATGGCCTATGGCACAAAGCACAATGCCTGGCTTCAAAATGGCCCCTAGACCCCCACCCACATGGCCAGGCCCTGGACCATTTAGAAAAGGGGGTGGTGATGAACAGAGTGTCTGAGTTAAACAGACCACTCTTACCCAGTCCAAAGATCAGGGCTTGATCCATCACCGTTATTTATCTCACTGCCCCATCCCAGCTCAGAACCTGGCTATATGCAAATCAGTCTGTCCCTGGCCCAGTGCATCATGGGAACAGGGCAGACTAAACTACCAAGCCAATTCTTTACCAGAAAGGAGACAAGCTACCGGGGACCGGTTTCTGGCATTTCAGCCTTCTTCGGCCCGGCTTGCTTGAATCCTGATGGAGCAGTGAGAAAGGGACTCATGTCTGAGTATACCCTGCCACACCTATAGTGGCCAAAAACGATTTAGAAAAGGGGGTGGTGATGAACAGAGTGTCTGAGTTAAACAGACCACTCTTACCCAGTCCAAAGATCAGGGCTTGATCCATCACCGTTATTTATCTCACTGCCCCATCCCAGCTCAGAACCTGGCTATATGCAAATCAGTCTGTCCCTGGCACAGTGCATCATGGGAACAGGGCAGACTAAACTACCAAGCCAATTCTTCACCAGAAAGGAGACAAGCTACCGGGGACCGGTTTCTGGCATTTCAGCCTTCTTCGGCCCGGCTTGCTTGAATCCTGATGGAGCAGTCAGAAAGGGACTCATGTCTGCGTATACCCTGCCACACCTATAGTGGCCAAAAACGATTTAGAAAAGGGGGTGGTGATGAACAGAGTGTCTGAGTTAAACAGACCACTCTTACCCAGTCCAAAGATCAGGGCTTGATCCATCACCGTTATTTATCTCACTGCCCCATCCCAGCTCAGAACCTGGCTATATGCAAATCAGTCTGTCCCTGGCCCAGTGCATCATGGGAACAGGGCAGACTAAACTACCAAGCCAATTCTTCACCAGAAAGGAGACAAGCTACCGGGGACCGGTTTCTGGCATTTCAGCCTTCTTCGGCCCGGCTTGCTTGAATCCTGATGGAGCAGTGAGAAAGGGACTCATGTCTGAGTATACCCTGCCACACCTATAGTGGCCAAAAACGATTTAGAAAAGGGGGTGGTGATGAACAGAGCGTCTGAGTTAAACAGACCACTCTTACCCAGTCCAAAGATCAGGGCTTGATCCATCACCGTTATTTATCTCACTGCCCCATCCCAGCTCAGAACCTGGCTATATGCAAATCAGTCTGTCCCTGGCCCAGTGCATCATGGGAACAGGGCAGACTAAACTACCAAGCCAATTCTTCACCAGAAAGGAGACAAGCTACCGGGGACCGGTTTCTGGCATTTCAGCCTTCTTCGGCCCGGCTTGCTTGAATCCTGATGGAGCAGTGAGAAAGGGACTCATTCTCAGATGTGAGACCCTTGCTCATTGCACCATCAGGATTCAAGCAAACCGGGCCGAAGACGGCTGTAATGCCAGAAACCGGTCCCCGGGAGCTTGTTTCCTTCCCAGTGTAAGAATTGGCTTTTGTAGTTTGGTTTGCCCTGTTCCCATCATGCACTGGGACAGGAACAGACTAATTTGCATACAGCCAGGTTCTGAAACTGGGATGGTGCAGTGAGCTAAAAAACGGTGTTGGATCTAGCCCTGATCTCTTGACTGGGTGAGAGCTTTCTGCTTAATTCAGAGACTCTGTCCCTCACCACCCCTTGTTGTAAATATTTTTGTCCACCCTAAGCGTGGAAGGGTATTCTCAGATGTGAGACCCTTGCTCATTGCACCATCAGGATTCAAGCAAACCGGGCCGAAGACGGCTGTAATGCCAGAAACCGGTCCCCGGGAGCTTGTTTCCTTCCCAGTGTAAGAATTGGCTTTTGTAGTTTGGTTTGCCCTGTTCCCATCATGCACTGGGACAGGAACAGACTAATTTGCATACAGCCAGGTTCTGAAACTGGGATGGTGCAGTGAGCTAAAAAACAGTGTTGAATCTAGCCCTGATCTCTTGACTGGGCGAGAGCTTTCTGCTTAATTCAGAGACTCTGTCCCTCACCACCCCTTGTTGTAAATATTTTTGTCCACCCTAAGCGTGGAAGGGTATTCTCAGATGTGAGACCCTTGCTCATTGCACCATCAGGATTCAAGCAAACCGAGCCGAAGACGGCTGTAATGCCAGAAACCGGTCCCCGGGAGCTTGTTTCCTTTCCAGTGTAAGAATTGGCTTTTGTAGTTTGGTTTGCCCTGTTCCCATCATGCACTGGGACAGGAACAGACTAATTTGCATACAGCCAGGTTCTGAAACTGGGATGGTGCAGTGAGCTAAAAAACGGTGTTGGATCTAGCCCTGATCTCTTGACTGGGTGAGAGCTTTCTGCTTAATTCAGAGACTCTGTCCTCACCACCCCTTGTTGTAAATACAGGCCCTGGACCAGGCCTCAAATTGGCCCCCGCCCACATGGCCAGGCCCCAACAACACCCCCAAAAGTCAAAAAGCACCACAATCCAATGCCATCCATGCCCTCAACGGTGTTTATTCAAGACACCCCACAGAAAGACTTGGTCCATGCACCACTGACTACCCCTGGGCATAATGGGTGAAAGCAAGGCAAACTGGGTGCAGGACTGAGCACACTGCCTGGCTTCAAAATGGACCCTTGATCCCCAGCAACATGGCCAGGCCCTGCCTGGACCAGGCCTCAAAATGGCCCCCACCCACATGGCCAGACCACAACAACACCCCCAAAAAGTCGAACAACATACCAATATCACCACAATCCAATGCCATTCATGCCCTCAATGATGATTAAATTCAAGACACCCCACAGAAAGGCTTGGTCCATGCACCACTCACTACCCCTGGGCCTACTGGCTAGTGTGGCTTTACACTCAGGCACCCCAAAAAAAAGAACAAAATTCCACATATAACAGTAAGCTAAAATTCCATGACATAAATGAGATTTAAGTTCAACAAAACTCACAGAAACAGTTGTATCATGCACCCATGACTAACCCTGGTCCTACTGGATACTGTGGCTACCCACAATATATTTTTTTTAAAGTTGTGAAAAAGTTTCAAAATTGTAGTTGCAGCAACTGCAATGCCCCAAACAAACAGCACCAACTTACTTGTAAAATCTCAAATCCAAAAGTGATCCAAAGTCCAAAAAGTCCTCAAATCCAAATATCCAGCAGCAGCCACAAAAAGTATTCCTTCCAGCTCCAGATCCAAATGAAAAGTGAACAGGACATGGACAAACCACTAGGAAGAGCCTGCTGGACAGGAACAGGTAATTTTAGACTCTGGGGCACTTCCTTCTTCCCACCCCCCAAAATTGGACTCCTTGCACAATAAAGTGCAGACAAATGTCAATCTGAGGAGTTATTCTGATAAAAATCATCATTTTTAGAAGGTTTATGCTGCCTGCTGGTGGATTTCTTGTGCAGAATTGCAATTTTTGCAAGTTCGCGAATGCGAGCTGGTAGCTGCACGCCGCATCTACGTGTTCGCAATTGCTTACTCCCACGATGCGTGATCGCGGGCCCTTATGACGGACTCGTGTTGTCAAACTCTCGCTGTGCAAGATGGTGGGCCACGATGACGTACTCGTGGTCCAAAAACTCTCGCGCGATCACACAGCAAGTTCGAAAATGGCGCAGCACACGTAAACAGGGAGAAAAACAACTCTTCGAACTCAAACTCAGAATCAAGGTAAGTCAACGCCGCACCCTGCAATATTGTATTTCTCAAGCGCGACCAAGCAAAAAAATCCACCAGCTTGCGAATTGCAGATTTTTGGGCAAATGTGCGTGATTCGCGGACTGCGAAATTGCCAAAAATCCTCAAATTCCACCAACGGAACGGATTTTACGCCCACACTTACCCCTAACCTGTCCACCGTCCTGGTGTGCTTACTTTGGCCACAGGGGTCGACATCATCCAAGTACTCTTTGATCCAGCAAAAGTTCTGGACTACTGGTCACTGGGCCCAAAAAAAACAGCAGTTCCCTTCTTTTAGTGATAACTTTTCTTCTAGGTGACCAAACTGCAATCCGACATCTCTCCCGCATTCAGAGACTTGGGTGCCACTTTTAAGCATCATGTCTTAGCTGAGCTACAATGAGAAGCAGCAATCCTGTGATCTGGGCTACCAACTCGACAAAGCACACTTCCTCAGCTTTGGAGCACTGTGCTGTGAACAGGGAGTCAGCCAACGGACCCTTCCGTCCAAGTTTGATCTGAGTTCTGGTTGTCAGGTGTCCATTTTAATGTCCAGAAAGGGCCCTTAGGGAAGGTCGCTATAAAAAGCCAGTGGGCTACTTGGATCCCTCCCCCCATGACAACTTTCTGTGGAGTGTTGCATTTACCTATCCCAGAGTGCTTTTTTGCCCACTGTCAAGATGGCTGAAGCCTTCTCTTGGTGTGTAGAACTCCGTAGCCCGCCCTAGTGGTGTGGCTACCTGGGGGCAAAACACCCTTGGGAAAAAATGGTTTGGCCAGTGTTTCCCCTGTCTGCCCAACAAAAGAGTAGCCTGTCTTCAGTGTGTTTACCATTTGCCTTTCAAAGGTGGATTCCCTTTGAAGCTTGCCTTTTGGCCAACACCCCTTGTGGCTTTCTTTCCGGAGGGGGTAACACCTCTATTGTTACTCTTTCTGGGCCTCTGACAAGTCTCCCCAAGAGGGCAGAAAGCTTTATCTTAGCCAGTCTAGGCAAACGGAAACTGGAAAACTGGGGAACAGAGCAGCAACTTTCTAAAAGTTGCATGTGGTAACAAGTTAAATTCATTTCAACTTGGACATCAAGTATGGCTTAATGTAGAGGGCGTGGCTTGGCTGGCTGCAAGATGGTCTAATTCTGAGTTGCTCTGCCGGCCGTGCCTTCCATCCGCCATAATCCTGTGGACATCGGTGGAGCTATATTCCTGCTCCATGCTATCCTGACTCCTCTTACCTTGGGGCGCCCATTGATCTTCCCCTGGGCCCCGCAACTGCAGCTACACACAGATCTGCCGGTGGGACCAGACGCCGCAACTGAACCCTCCTGCTGGCATGGTTCCCTGGCTGAGCTGCTGTGACATTACCAACTCGCTGCCTCACCAGAGCTTAACTTCACGGACCGCATCAGCTCACCGGAGCCAGCTTGCTGCCTCACCTCTCCTGGCCTGGTGCGTTGCGTCGCTGCGGGGGCTACTCAGTAGGGGATGCGCACGTTGTACCACAGGGTCTGCGCCTTTCTCCTACTTGGGTGCCAGCTGTCGCCATTTGAGCCCACTTTTCACAGTCGCTTCCCTGTAGCCCTGCGACGTGGGCGGCGCACTCTCCGTGACTCCCTGCTGCCTTGGCCTCCGCCGGGGCTGACTCCTCCGCCGGGGTCCTGCCTCTTCACTGCGGTGCACCGGCCCGCTACACAGGCACCTCCTCTCCCTCGAGGTCTGGGACTTGATTTATAGCCTCCACCTCCTTTTACCAAGTCCGCAAGCGCTCCCGAACACTTGTCAGCTCCCTTTGCGGGCAGGAGGCCTTTCTGCTATTTCAGGGCCCCGTGCTTTCTGCCCTGCTCTGCCCTGCACGGCTTCCCATGCCAGGCACTTGCCAGTTGTGACTGTTGGATTGCACACCTCATTTAAACCAGCCTCACTTATCTCTGACATCGCCCAGGCTTCCCCCGCTCGCCTGGGGCCCTGGGATTGCCGAGGATTTCTTCTGGTGACCCTGATCAGTTGGCTGGCTCTACACCTTCATCTCTTTCACTTGAGGAGCCCCTGCTGGCTGCACTGCCCAACTCAACTCCTGTGACTACGGCCTTCCCTGCCTCCTTTTGTCTCAACTTGTGCCGCCGGCCCTGCCCTTCTCATCGCTTGGGGGTCTCGGCTTCCATGACTGTGCCATACCATCGGGAAAGCAGACTCCAAACATCCCAAACTCACCTTTGATCAACGGCGACAAACGCGGCAAGACAGGGCGCTGATCCGGCCAGAGAGGATGACTTGAAGGCCATCATGCTAAACATCAAGTCCGCAGTCACTGGCATTGCCACCCAACTGGATCAGTTGTAGGCCCGATTGGACACTGTTAAGGCCTGGGTCAACTCACATTATGAACGCCTGACCTAGGTTGAGGCGCGAGTTTCGGGCGCTGAGGACGCCGCAACACAGGACCATCACAAGCTCCTACAAAAGTACAAGGTTCTCGAACTCATTAAGAACAAGAACGAGGATTTGGAGGCATGCTCACGTTGCAGCAACCTTCGCATCACAGGCATGCCCGAATACTCCAACATCACTAAAATGGAGGACTTTGTGGAGCAACTTCTTCTTGATCTCTTTGGTGACATTCTCTCTCCGCTCTCTTGGCCCCCCACCCTGCACCCGGAATGCCAGCTTGCCCAATCATCGCCAAGCTGTTGAACTTCAGGAACTGAATTCCTGCCAGCCAAGCGAATACTCCAAAAACATGACATCTCCTACTCCTTGGCTTATCCCGCTAAGCTGCGTGTCAGGCAGGGCTCCAAAATGCAGATCTTCACAGAAACACAGGCCGCATTGGCTTATGCAAAGGAACTTGACCGGGCACATCATTCCTCCCCATCCAGCTCCCGAATGGGCGCCGACGGCGACTTAAGTGATAACGATTGACTTTTGCCTTAGTTATTGTATTTTAGCATGCTGTACCCTCTTATGTTATGCTGCCTTCCATGGCTGGGCTCCACGCTGCTCCAACCACTGCACGTGTCTCCTGTCCCCATTGCTGAGATCCCGCTTGCTGTCTGATGGGCCGTAGGGCTCGCTCATAGTCGCGGGGACCCTCATGGTGGTTTGATATTCTCTTTCTCACCCCTCTCTCATGGCCTCCTGCCAGCTTTCTCCTCTGGCCTACTGCCACATCATCTGATTTTATACAATGGGCCCCTGCTTATCAGGCGCCTCTACTGCTTGCCTCTACTCAACATTGTTGTCCGCAATATATGTGGCTCGGCCACCCTGTCTCTATGGCAGGGGAGTATGCCGGGCGTAGCCATGCCACCTCGGGATGATTCCCTTTTTTCTCTCTGAGTTTCCCCTTCCAAGTTGTGGTTCCCTCCGGTGGGTGGGGTTGGGTCCGACTTCTCAGCCAAATTGGGGGGTTGGTGTGGGTGGTCGGTTTCCCCTGGATTGTTGCTTCCTGCAGAGGCTTTGTTGTTGGTATTGTTCTTTGTCCTTTTTTGTAACGCTACATCTGCCACACTGCATTTCGCACTGCACTTCTCTTCTTTATTGTACATGGTCCCAATTGCACATCTGCCCCATCTCGTCTTTCATTCCCCTGGCACAGCGCAATGACAGCCACTAATCTCTGGACCTGGAATGTCCGTGGTTGTAATGACCACCGCAAAGCCTGCTTGGTCCATGCCCACCTTATCCGGCATACGGTCGATATTTGTTTGATCCAGGAGACCCATCTGTTGCCTGCTACTTCTCACAGGCTTCTCTCTAGGCATTGGGGCGAAACTCACTCCTCTTTTTATTCCGACTACTCTCATGGTGTGTCCATCTTCCTGCGCAGATGGCTTCCCTGGCATACTTCTCAGCTAATTATAGACCCGGGGCGTTTTGTAATCCTGCGCAGCACCCTCTTGGCTCAACCACTGATTCTCGGGACGCTCTATGTTCCTAATTCTGATGACCCTGACTTTTTTGCGCAGGTTTGGCAGCACATTTCCACATTTCGGTCCGGCCACGCTCCTCTGGGGGGGGCGATTTTAACATCACACTATCAGTAACTCTGGACCGCTCTGGGCCACATGCTTCCCACCTGCGCGCAACTTCTCTTATGCACGCCATACTCACCGATAACTCACTGTTCGATGCTTGGCGGCACACCCACCCTGAGGCGTGCGAGGGCACTTGTGTGACAGGCTCCCCCGGATGCTGGTCCCGTTTGGACCTCTGGATTACCACTCCGGATGCCTTTGCATGGTTCACCTCTGTGGAGCATATGGCGCGCACTCTCTCTAACCATGCTCCCGTTCGTCGCTGTTTGCAACTCCCAGATTTCCTGCAACGCATGTTCTCATGTTGGCTCTCCCACCACAGTCTGGGGCTCGTTTTTTGCAAAGAGATTCAAACCGCAATCACAAACTACTTCTACCTTAATGCGGGTTCTGTTGATTCCCCCTTCACGCTTTGGGAGGGTTTTAAGGCGGTAATCCGAGGTGAATGCATCTCTAAGAAATACGGTGTGTTACTCCATCCGCGGCACCCTAGATAGGCCCTTTAGACTCATCGCACTCTCTGGACTCTAACCCTGGCATTCTCGCGCAGCTCCGTGGCAAACCCACAGATTTCGCTGATGAGGCCAACAGGGAGCTCTCTTTTTTGGGTATGGAGGCAAGGGCGCGCTGCTTCGATGAGGGAGATCACCCTGGTAAAACCTTGGCCAACCTCCTACGACAGCCCCACGCTGCCTCCTATATTACTGCGCTCCAGGAGGGTGTCCCGGACAGAACCACTTCTCCCCAAAAGACAAGGGCTTCATTCACTGCATTTTATTCTCATCTCTATTCAGACGGGGCCATGCCCCCGCGCAACGTACTCAACAATATTTTGATACCCTCCAGCTTCTCTGACTTGGTAAATCCCACCGGGAGTATCTTGACGAGCCCTTCTCCAAGGAAGAAATCCTAGCTGCCATTAACAGTCTGCCTTGAAACAAGGCCCACAGCTCTGACGGCTTTCCAACATCTTTTTATAATGTTTTCACGCCCCTTCTGGTCCCGCACCTAGCTGCCATGTATAATGAATTGTTTGATAGTGGTCAATTTCCCCCCTCACTCTGTGAGGCAATGCTCACGCTTCTTCTAAAACCAGACAAGCCCCCTGAGCTCCACAACTCTTATCACACCCTGTCTCTAATTAACACAGATAACAAGATATTTGCCAAATTACTTGCCTCCCGTCTTCTCCCTCTCTTGCCGCTTATTGCTTGCCCGGACCAGTCCGGATTCATCCCCGGCTGCGCTACGTCTCACAATCTCCGGACCATCTTTTCCGTCCTCCATCAAATTAATCCAGCACTCTCGGCGGTGGCTGCCCTTCTGGACGCCACCAAAGCTTTTGACACTCTTGAGTGTCCTTTCCTTTTCTATTTACTCCCTCGCTTGCGGTTTAGCCCAGTTTTTCTGTGCAAGGTACAGCTTCTCTATACCCTCCCTACAGCCCGCCTTCAGATTAATAGCCACATTTCGGAGCCTATTCCCATCGCTAGGGCCACTAGGCAGGGGTGTCCGCTTTCCCCCATGTTAATCGCCATCGTCATGGAGCCCCTGGCTGCCAGGCTCATACATCACACCCAGAGGGGTCTTGGCTTCCCGGCTCGTGCTCTGGTCGTTTCTATGTATGCGGACAACGTCAAACTCTATGTCCGCAGCCCTCAGGAGAATCTCGGCCCTATCATTCGTGAGCTGATACGTTTTGAGCGTCTTTCTGGCATTCAGGTCAACTGGGGCAAGTCCATTCTCTTTCCCCTCATGGATGCTATGGTTCTTTTCACTCCAGATTACTGTTTCGTATGGGCGTCAGGACCGACTAGATATCTCGGCATTTGGCTCAGTCGGGACGTGGACGACCGCTGGAGAGCTAACTTCGGCCACGCTGTGGATTGGCGTGAGTATAAGATCCAACTCTGGCGATGGCTGCCCCTGTCTTTGGTGGGATGTATAGCCATCGCCAAGATGGTGGTGCTCCCGAAGTTTTTGTATTTATTCGTTAATGTCCCCACCCCCCTCACATCGCACTTTTTCAGCAGACTACGCTCACTTATAATCACCCTTGTCTGGACCGGTTGGCAGCCTAGAATATAATATACTCACTCTCCCTGTGTCGCAAGGTGGCCTGGGAGCCCTGGATTTCAGATTATACGCCCTCAACGCACAAGCCAGCTTTTTCCACTTCTGGCTCCACCTGACACCTTTCCAACCGCACGTTGCGGTGGAGGCTGACCTTGCTGCCCCCTGGCCGCTCCTGACCACTCTCTTCATCCCGACAAAGCCCCCACGAGGCGAGATTGAGACGGTTGAGACTTTGAGATGGGCCTGGAACAGGCTCCAAAGATATTCCGGCTCGAGTATTTTCTCCGTAAATGCCGTGCTCATTGTACGGAACCCAACATTCCCCGGAATCGTCAAACATGCGACCCATGGGGGGCCCTCCACGGTATCGGACCTCTCCTCCAGTAACACTCGAGTCCGGCCCCATGGATACTCTGCTTTATTAACAATTCAGGGCTCCCTGTAAGGAGCTTCACACCACCTTTTCTCAGCCACCCCCCTCGATGGCAGCCCTCAATTTTCTCTACACTTCCCCCTCTCCCCACAAGTTGGTCACCAAGATCTATGCCCTTGCGCTTGCTGACTCCCTCATTTCTACTGATCAAGCGAGTGCAGCATGGAGTGAAGATCTGGGCTCCGACCTCTCTCGGTAGGACTGGCTCTACTGCTGCAATCAGACCAAAACGCTTATCCCCAAATTACCTCCTGAGCCTTATTCATTTTAAATATTTGCATTGACTGTACCGCTCTCCCGCTCAGCTGCACAAAATGGGCCTCATCCCCAGTGACAGATGTCTGCGATGCTCCGCTACCGCGGCAGACTTCTCCCACATAGCCTGGCTGTGCCCCAAAGTCTCGGCCTACTGGAGCGAGGTATCTGCTGTTATTACCGAGATCACCTCAACCCAGGTTCAGCTGGATCCTTTGCTTTGCCTTCTAGTCTTTCTGAAATTCTGCCCTGACGCTACACGCCGGCTGACTGTGATGCGGTGTGTAGTATCATAAAGTTGAAACTGTGTATAGAAATGTGTCTGGGAATGTTGCATTGCAGGGTGGAGGTGTGTAAAGAAGGAGGAAGTTGGTGTAGGGTTGCATCAGGTCATAAGGGCCTCACAACCTTTTTTGGGAATGTTGTCAGCTTTGGTGAGATTTATTGTCTCCTTGAATACAACAGCTCGTCCACCTCCTCTTTTTCTTATGCGATTTTGTGTGATAGTTTGATAAACTAGAGGAACGACTTCATGCAACACTGGAGCCGTGCCATTTCCCAACCATGAATCAGTTATTAAGAGTAACTCCGGTTGTGTGTCAGTGAGCAGGTCGTAGATGTGGTACTTGGTTTGAGAGAGTGATTGAACATGTATCAGTAGGCAGTCTAGAGATTGAGTTTTGTTAGTGGTATGACTTTGTTTGCTAGAGGATCGAGCAGTATTTTTTGAACTTGAAGCTGGTGTATTATTAGTATTGGTATTAACTGTATGAAGAGAGCCATAATATTCTTTGTATATCGTAATCCTCACCTTGCAGGTTTAGAAGGCATTTTGTTGGATCTGTGTGTGTAGGTGGTGGAAATGATGGTTGATAGTGTGTTGATCAGCTGTGTTGTTTTTTTTAGAGTAGCTTTGTTGTGTAATAAACATGGAGATACAAAGTTGTTAAGAGTGGGATGTTGTTTGTGTCTGTTTAGGCTGAAAGGTGTATGGGTTGGGGTGACGGTGGTGGTGGAGCCTGTGGGTCATTTTTTAAGCCTCCAAATTGTGCAATGGATGAGAGGTGGGTGAATGCGTGTTGCTATGTTTGGGTGTTTGTGGTAGTGGTTGGTGAAGATAGAGGTTTGGGAGTAAAGATGCTTTAGGATCTGTATTATTTGTGTAGTCATAAGGGTGGAAGTGGTTGTTTGTTTATATTTTATGAGGGAATATAGTATGAAGTTGTGTGTGTGAGAGCTTGTGATGTGTTTGTGTGTGTGTTATGTTGGTTATTTAGAGCTTCATCGATTTTCATTCAAATCATAAAAGTACAGGTGCGAGGGCAAGATGGCCGCGGGTGGGTTGTGGTGAGCAGTCGCACCTAAACCTCTCTCCCATCTAGAAACAACAACAATGGAGTAGAGGGCGCTGAAATGATAGCGCTAGATCATCCGGATGGCTGTTGACTTTGCCTGCTCAAAGGTCGGACTCGGAACTGAAAAGTGTGGGGTGCAGTCTAATACTAGTCAGCTCAGAAGCAGAGTGGTGGCGGAATTTTGCAGACTCAAAAAGGCACTCAGAACGCTCGCAGGTAGTCTGCTGAGGCAAGCGGCAGCTGGACTGAGAGAGATAAGCGGTACACTACGCACAAAAATGCCACTAAGGTCGGCGAAGGCTGACAAGGCTGACAAAATGAAAGGCGGAGATGGGATTGAATTCAATAAATCAAACCCTAGCGGGACGGAGACACCCGCCATGGCGAAACCACAATTGCCGATGAAGAACCCGGGCGCTATCAGGAAAGTGACAGTCCCTTTTACAAAAAAAGAAATTGGATCAAAAAAAGGGAAACCACTTGGAGGAGAGGAGAGCGATACAGTTAAAGGACGCATAAAAGTATCCGAAAAGCCGGCGTTGACAAAAACAAAAAACAAAGGTACCCCCCATAGGCCGTCCACCTTACCAGAATCATTTATCTGCCCAGTCAGTGCAGTCGGCGGGCTTAGCAGCAGCAGGTACCATCGGGAATACAGAAACAAATCCTGGAGCCGATCGGCAGAGCGTCCTCGAGGACGCAGCGGCAGCAACAACAATGGGAGCTGGAGACGTGGCAGACGGCGAGTCGGATGTTGCTAAGCAACCGCTTTCCGTGAGCCTCGAGAAGGCTGAGCAAACCGCTGTCAGGAGCGAGGGGGAGAAGGCAGAGGCGAATGCGGGGCAGAGGGCTCTGAAAGGTGCTGAAAAGAACGGAGAGATCGAGACTCCGCGGAGTGCCAAAGAAGGGATTGACGTTGACATTGAAAATGGTAAGGGGGCGCCAAGGGGGGCTGAAAGTTCGGATATGCTACAAGCAATTATGCAGGTGGAAGCAGAATTACTGGCCAAATCTCCCAACCCCACATGGGGAAGTTCAGTAAGTTTGGTGGCAGAAAAGGAAGATATATGCTCATTGGAGGGGGACCATTTTTTCTAAGTAAATGAGGATCCTGACTTTGTACAGCAGAAGAGGGTGACAACAGATGAAGAGGAGGAAGAGGAGGTAGAGACGGAGGAGGATGAAGAGGAAGGTGAAGAGGACTCGTGGTCAGACTCTACCTCCTCAGGAACTGATATAGGTAAAGATTCAACACTAAAAAGGAAACAGATAAGGCGCTCCAGGCACGAAAGATCACCCACAAGGGGCGCCGAGAGGAAGCTGGACTGGGATTACTCGGCAACATCACAGACATATCAGGAAGAGCAGGAAACAGGCTCAAGGCAAGATGGTGCACTAGGAATGGTTTTCAACATGTTGAAACAATTACAAACCGAAGCGAGGTCTACAAGTCGTAAAACAAGACAATATTTCAAGAGGATTCAAACAACGCTTCGAAAGACAAACAAACTATATGAAGGTTTGGTTGGGAGAGTTGCTGAGGTAGAGGAAAGAACGGGCAAGGTGGAGGATGACGTCCGCAGCTTCAGCGAATTTAAATCACAACAAGAAAAGAAGGCAGACGATTTCCTTTGGAAGATGGAGGATTTCGAAAATCGTCAAAGACGCAATAATGTTCGCATTTTGGGGGTGGCGGAAGGGCTTAAGGGCAGGACCCCAGGGGGTTCGTGGTTAAACTACTAAAGGACGCTTTTCCTGAATCCCAGTGGCAGTGGGAGGTAGAGATCCAGAGAGCACACAGGTTCCCCTTTATCCTGCGTAAACCATACGGAGCCGAAGGGGGCTCTAAAGCAACACTTCCCAGAGCAATTCTAGTGTATGTTGGGAATTTCCTGCTTCGGGAGGAACTTATTCAGAAAGCCAGACCAGATAGCAGAAGAACTGTGGAAGGGGTTACTTTCTTTACAAGACCGGATTTTTGCCATGTGACTGTTGAGAGGAGGTGGAGGCTGAGGAAACTGATTCCACAGTTCCAGGCCATGGGCTCAGAGGCATACCTGCTATTCCCAGCCAGGCTTAAAGTGATCACAAAAGGCAAAGTCTGGATGTTTATGTCAGAAGTAAAAGCGCAAGAGTTTATTCAGGAGTTGGGAAGGGAGAAGAGATAAGGGCCTTATTCAGGTGTGGGGAAAAGTAATACCAAAGGATTTGAGAAAAGGTTTATGCGGTAAAATAAGAAGGGCATGATGAAGGTGGGAGAGGGGGGCGACTAACACAACCAGGAAGCGGCCACACATAGGTCATTGCTGACCTATTTGCCTGTAGGGAGGAGGGGAGGGAGGGAAGGGGTGGGGAGAGAGAGGGGAAGGGGTGGGGGTCAAAAAATCTGTGGAAATTTATAGTTTGGAGTTGTCTTTTAGCACACATTAATTGCACATATAGTTTGTTATTTATATTTTTGAGAAGAGAAGGGAGGAGAAAGACCAGAATAGATGGGATACAAAGAATGAGCTGGATATGCAATACACTATGTCTTATAAATTAGTCTCGATAAATGTATGTGGATTAAATGATCCAAGGAAGAGGGCGAATGTAGCAGCCTATATTAGAACTCTACAAGTGGATTTAGTATGTTTACAAGAAACGCATATAGAGGAAAAGCAGATATATTAAATGAATCAATTAGGCTTTGATGTTTTCGCAGCTAGCAGGCAAGGATCTAGGACAAGAGGAGTTGCAATTCTAGGGAAAAGAAGGGAGGTAATAGTCAAAAGAAAGAAAGAGGACCAATGGGGGAGATGGGTCATAGCGGAATTATGTTTCAAAGGTCTCAGGTTAACATTAGTAACCGTATATGGCTCCACGGAGGATGATCCGGAGATATGGCAATTTATAGATACAGAATTAGCACAGTGGCCCGAACCTGTCATTTGTTGTGGCGATTTCAATTTACATGACCCTACAAGCTCATTTATGAATACAGGAGGGGTGTACAGAGGCAGGAAGAGAAAGGTAAATAGGGCCATTGCTAACATGGTTTATAATAATCTTCTGGTGGATCCATGGCTGATGCAACATCCACTGTTAGATAGTAGTACTTTCTATTCAGCACCTCATCAGGTGTTGGTAAGATTAGACTATTTTTTAGTCTCAAAGTCTTTGGTTATGGAGACACTGATTGAAAAACAACCAAGGATTATCTCTGATCAAAGCCCACTAATATTAACAGTCAAGGTTCCGCAAGCGATGCCAAAGAGATCAACATGGACTTTTGAGAGGAGCCTCCTTCAGGATGCTGAATATAGGAAGCATATGGAGGGATGGATTAGGGTTTTTTGGGAGATCAATCATGGTACTGCCTCAATAGGACAAACTTGGGATTGCTTCAAAGCGGGTGTGAGAGGAGAAACACTGTGTTATGTAGCGACAAGACGTAAGAAAGAGAGGTTAAAGATCGAGGCTATCCGGCAGAAGTTGACTATAGAGGAAGGGAAGTTAGCGGCTGCCGTAGAATCTAAAGCTAGCCTGGAGCATATATTGCTAAACCTGGTAGTATTGAAAGCAGAAGCTGTAGAAAGCTTTTCCAGAAAGCTTGCTGAAAAATATACGGCTAAAAAAGAAGAGGCATACGAGTGTAGTGAAAAAGTGGGGCATATACTAGCAGTCAAAGTTAGACAACAGAGGGCAGCTGCAGAGATAAAAGAAATATTGGATCCACTGGGTGTCATTGTTGCAGACCCGGACAAGATAAGAGATGTTTTTAGAATATTTTATGAAAAACTCTATACATGGGAAGACACAGGGGGAATAGTGGAAATTAGTAATTATCTTAAAGATATAGCCCCATCACCTCTCTCAAGAGAAGAAGGAGAAATGTTGGAATCTACTTTAGGCCTAGAGGAATTCACCGATGCATTGAGTAGTCTACCATCAGGAAAGGCATCTGGACCTGATCAAATTCCGGTTGAGTTTTATAAGGTATTTAGGGAGTGTTTACTGATTTATATGTTTGAGGTTATGCTGTATGTACAACAAGGGGGGCAGGCACCGGATTCATGGGGAGGGGCGGATATAATTGTCATCGCTAAAAAAGGGAAGCCCTTAACTCTCCCTGGATCTTACAGGCCAATCACACTGATGAATTCAGATGTTAAGGTATATTCGAAGATGTTGGCAAAAAGACTAGCAGGCTGTATAGAACACCTGGTGAGCCCATCACAGCATGGCTTTATACCCGGGAGGGGTACTACACAGCATATTAGGACAGTCATCACTATGTTTGATGCGGCAGAGGTTACAGGCGATCCTATTTCAGCTCTCTTCTTAGACGCTGAGAAGGCATTTGATAGGGTCGCCTGGGACTATCTATGGGAAGTTATGAAGTGGTGTGGTATTGGGCCAGGATATATACAGGCCATACGGGCTCTATATAGAAACCCGGTCGCAAAAATAAGAGTAAATGGAGGGCACTCAGATCTAGTACATATACAAAGAGGGACTAGACAGGGTTGTCCGTCTTCTCCATTGCTTTTTGCCCTATACATAGAGCCACTACTCCGCAAACTAGAGGGAAATCCTGAGATTCAGTCTATGTCATTAAATGAGTGTACGGTGAAAACCCTTGCCTATGCGGATGACGTTGCTATATTGACTCCCAACCCAGATATAGCTATGGTGGGTGTAGAAGCAGAGGCGCAGAATTTTGGACTGGTCTCAGGATACAGCCTAAACAAAACAATATTAGGACAGAATGCGGTGAACTGCTTCCTCTATTTTACAGATTTGGGTCATCTTAGAAGACAGACTTATAAGACTCTTAGGGCGGCACTTAAAATATGGAGCTCCTTTTTGAAGAAAACAGGCATGGGCAGGTTTAATAGATATACCAAAGTCTATAAAAATAAATCCTTCCCTGAAGATATGTTTGCTGATCATGTAATGGCTGGCTGGGAAGATAAAGGGATACATCAAATCGGGGACTTAATAAACTCAGAGACTATGGTACAATTCGAGGATTTGGTGAATACATATAACTTAAATAGAAGGGATTTTTTTAAATACCTTCAGATTAGGAGTTTTTTAAGAAACAAGCAATGGGGGCCGTTGGGTTTTCAACCTAATGAACTAATGGAAGGGATAATCGCGGGAGAGGAATATTCCATTAGGTTAATATATGCTGCTTTGGCAAAAAATAGACCAGATGATCTAGATAAGCATAGGGCTAAATGGGAGGAGAGAATAGAGGCTACTCCGGAAGCTTTTAACGAATCCCTGGAATTAGGTCGGTCTATGCTCTGCTCTGCCCCCTTGCAAGCCCAACATTACAAAACCTTATTTTCGTTGTATTATACTCCATCTAGGATTGCGAAGTGGGGGTACAGAGGGTATCACTTGTCCCAGATGTAACTCCACTGAGGCTGACATTGTCCACATGTTTGCTACATGCCCCCAGTTACATACATTAATTAAGGATATTGAACACTTTTTAGTTAATTCACTAAGGATACAGATAACCTTTACAGTAAGTTTAATTATGTTGGGGGTCGACAAGGGAAATGCCCAAATGGATTCGGGTGACGCAATGTTTTTGTTTATGGCAGCCGCTGTGTTTAGATTAATGTTAGCTAGAGTGTGGCTAGATAAGAGTCCACCATCTATACAAACATGGTTAGCAAATCTTATTGCTATATATAATCTTGAGAAACATATATATGCAAGAAAAGGCAGGGTAGGGAGGATTCGAGGTATTAAGATTTGGGGACCGCTGGAGAAGTGGAGGACAGGAATAGGATGAGAGGGTTTGTTGATGTTTTTTAGGAATTGCTTTAAAATGTTAAAATATGATATGTTTATGTATTGGCTTCCTTCTCTGGAATTTATATTGTTTTGATTAAGGATTTCCGTTTATATTGTGAGGTGAACAAATGTAAGAGGAAAATGTGTTTAGTTTTTTCTTTAAATGTGTGCTTTTTCTTTTGAAGTGTAAAATAAAAATATATTTAAAAAAAAAAAAAAAAATCATAAAAGTACATAGAAAATACATTTTGCAATTTAAAAAAATCGGTATCCTAAATCTCCCCAAATTCAATACAATATGTAAATAAAATCCAATTACAGATAAAACAGCGTAGAATAAAAATAGATCATCTCATCAATTAAAGGAACAACTGTCCTATTAAAACCAGCCGTCTATAATTAATTCTCAACAGCCATGAACAACCCCTGTTGAAAAACGGCCTAAATAGTAACAAATAGTGGGTGTTCTTAACATCTGGAGAAAATAAAAACTTGGCCCCACTTGAATAAATTCTGATTCCACAGAAGAGGCTATACTAAATTGTGGCACAGCCGATTAAATCCAGGACAAGTCATAGCAATATGGAAAGTGTCTGGGAAGGACACTTGAACACAAGAGCAAGGAGGGAGAACCAAGACTGTGCACCTCTAGGTAACAAAAGCTGATAAATCATGTTATACCTGAAGTCAGGAGCGTCCTATGATATGAAGACATTTCCCACAGTAGATAGGGTTCAATACCCTGCACTGTCTTGATCATGATGAGTTGCCAGAAGGAAAGGTTATTAACAGCTAAGGCCTAAAGGTTCTAAAGCCGCCCTTTACAAAAAAGCCTGCTTTATCCATGGGACGCCCCTCTTGACTATCCCTTCAGGATTGGAAAACAGCTCAGGTCGACCCAAACACTTAATAGCAAGCTTAATATAGGCTAACCAAGAAATACTCCTTCCAACGCCATAACCCCATTTCTAACAGAGCCTATTAGGTAAGAGAACTTCTTTCAACCAGACTGATAGCCAGAAAATCAGGGGACGAAGGGGAATCCAGTATGTTAAGTAACCAATGCCTACTTCCTCATGCAAAAAAAGTCCAACAAAATGTAAGGTAAAAATGGAAGGCAAAAAGGGCAGAAATGTAGGGGAGACCACCCTAAGGCTGACAGGTCTAACACATGTCCCCCCCCAGCTGAAAGTGGGGAGAACTACCCAAACTCCAGGGAGTTCTCATCACTTTGTCCGGAAAAACCGAGAGAGACCGTCAGCATTGGCGTGGTCTACTCCGGGTCTGTGTTCCACCCTGAAGTCCTTCCCCTGTAGGGAAATTGACCAACTCAACAATTTGGGATTCTCGCCCCTCATTTGCATGAGCCACCTGAGGGGCCAGTGGTCAGTCTGAATCAGGAAGTGGGAGCCAAACAGATATGGCCTCAGCTTCTTTACAGCCCAGACCACCACAAAGGCTTCCCTCTCTATCGCGCTCCACCACTGTTCTCGGGGGAGCAGCCTCCTGGAGATGAAGGCTACTGGTTGGTCCCGTCCCTCCTCATTGAGTTGCGAACGTGCTGCCCCTATGCCATGCTCTGAGGCGTCCGTTTGGACAATCAACTCTTTGGAGAAGTCAGGGGCCCGGAGCACAGGAGCGGTGCACATGGCCTGCTTTGGAGAGTCAAAGGCTTTTTGGCAAGCCTCTGTCCAGATCACTTTTCTAGGTTGTTTCTTAGAGGTCAGGTCAGTCAAGGGGGCCACAATAGTGCCATAACCCTTGACAAATCTGCGGTAGTATCCTGTGAGGCCCAGGAATGCCCTGACCGCAGTCTGTGTTTTGGGAGGCTCCCAGGCCAAGATGGTTTCTATCTTGGCCTGTAGGGGCTGCACCTTGCCCCTGCCCACCAAGTGTCCTAGGTAACCTACCGACCCCTGCCCTATCTGGCATTTGCTAGCTTTGATAGTCAGGCCTGCCTGCTGCAGAGCCTGAAGCACTTCCTGGAGGTGATCCAGATGGTCCTCCCAGCTGCTATTGAAGACAGCTATGTCATCCAGGTAGGTAGCAGAGAAGGCCTCTAAACCGGAGAGGACCCGGTTCACCAGCCGCTGGAAGGTGGCAGGAGCGTTTTTCAGTCCAAAGGGCATCACTCTAAACTGGTAGTGGCCCTCTGGGGTGGAAAAGGCAGGCTTCTCTTTAGCTCCATCTGTTAGGACGATCTGCCAGTACCCTGACGTGAGGTGAAAGGTACTCAGGTATCGGGCAGCCCTCAGTCGGTCAATGAGCTCATCCGCCCTAGGGATGGGATGAGCATCAGTCTTGGTCACAGAGTTCAGTCCTCTGTAATCCACAGAGAGTTCAGTCCTCTGTAATCCACACAGAACCTAAGTTCTGGTGTGGTGCCCGATGGGGCAGCTTTTGCTACCAGAACCACCGGACTGGACCAAGGGCTGTTGGAAGGCTCTATCACCCCCAACTCCAGCATCTTAGTGACCTCACTCTGGATGCTGGCCTTCACCTTATCTGACAACCTGTAAGACTTGGACTTGACAGGGAGGCTGTCTCCTGTGTCTACATCATGGGTACACAGGTGGGGAATCCCAGGGATAAGGGAAAACACTGAGGCGAACTGCCCCATGACCTGGCGACAGTCCGTCTGTTGCTCAGGAGTCAAGGATGGGGAGAGAACCACTCCCTCCACTGACCCATCCTTCTCTTTAGTAGCAAAGAGTTCCGGGAGAGGTTCACTTTCCTCTTCCTCAGCCCCATCAGTTACCATCAGTAAGGTGAGCTCAGACCTCTCATGGTGGGGTTTTAGGCAGTTGGCGTGTAGCACCCTGTGGGGCTGCCTGGGGGTCTTAAGGTCCACTAGGTAAGTGGCCTTGCCCTTCTTCTCCAGTATCTCATAAGGGCCTGTCCAGCAATCCTGGAGGGCACTAAGCTCTCCAGGCTCCATGACCCACACCTTCTGTCCAGGTTCTAGCTCCACAGGGTGAGAATTCTGGTCGTACCATTCCTTCATTACTGCCTGGCTGGCCTCTAAGTTGTCAAAAGCTTGCTTCCACAACTTAGCCATTTGGCTGAGGAAGGCCAGCATGTAGCTCACTATATCTTGGGGAAGCCTCCTTGGAGTCTTCTCCCACCCATCCTTCACTAAACTGAGAGGTCCCGAACAGGGTGACCGTACAAAAGCTCAAAGGGCTGAAGCCCACTCCCTTCTGCGGTACCTCCCTGTAGGGAAACAACAAACAGGGCAAGAGGATGTCCCACTTTTTCCTCAGGCCCTCAGGCAGACTCCTGATCATGCCCTTTAGGGTTTTGTTAAATCTCTCCACGAGACCATTGGTCTGTGGTTGGTAAGGGGTGGAGAACTTATAAGTAACCCCACACTCCTTCCACATGGCTTGCATGTAGGCAGACATAAAATTGGTACCCCTGTCGGACACCACCTCTTTGGGGAAACCCACTCTGGTAAAAATCCCCATCAGGGCCCGTGCCACTGCAGGTGCAGTGATGGTTCTCAGAGGAATAGCCTCTGGGTACCGGGTGGCGTGGTCCACCAGAACCAGGATAAACCTGTGGCCAGAAGAAGTCAGGCCCCACAATGTCGATGCCCACCCTCTGAAAGGGGGTGCTAACGACAGGTAGTGGTTCCAGGGGAGCCTTCAGCTTAGCCCCTGTTTTCCCACTGGCTTTGCAGGTCAGACAGGTCCTGCAGAATGTATCTGACGAGATCCTCATCTGCGGCCAATAAAAATGTGGGACAAGCCTAGCAAAGGTCTTGTCTTGGCCCAAATGTCCTGCCAACGGGATCTCATGGGCCAATTCCAAAAGAAAGGCCCTGTAGCACTGGGGGACCACTAAGGCCTTTGATGGCCCATGCACAGGAGCCTTGGGCTCACTGTAAAGGAGCCCATCCTCCCAGTAAATATGATACTTCGAGGAGGCATTGCCTGCTGCTTGGGCTTCGGCCTGTCGCCTCATGCCCTCAAGGGTAAGACACTCCTTCTGTGCCCGGCAAAACTCCTCCCTGGTGGGCCCTCCTTCCACCTGCCACTCTGCAGGGGTAGGTAGGTCCCCCAAGGGAGCAACGTCCCCCTCCGTGTACTCCAGTGCAACCTCCTCAGGTGCCCCATCCATCTCACGGGGTGACTGCCCCGGGGCGGGCTTCACACGCCCTCGGGCTACTCCCTTTTTAGCAGCTGGCTGGGCCATTTTTCCAGGTTCCAGCCCTGGCTGACTCCCTTTCCGGGCAGCCATAGACCGTGTGGTAGCACAAATTCACTCCGGTAACCCCAGCATCTCCACATGTGCTTTGAGCTCTACCTCCTTCCAGGCAGTATGCTTTAAGTCATTCCCTAACAGACAGTCCACTGGCATTGCAGGGCTCACGGCAACTCTTAAAAGGCCTGAAACCCCTCCCCACTCAAATGGAACCTGTGCTATAGGATAGTGACCACCCCTGTTGTCAGCCATCACAACTGGGCGGAACGCATCAGGAATCATTTGCTCGGGGGACACCAGCTGACTCCTTACCATAGTCATGCTGGCACCTGTGTCCTTCAGGGCCTCCACCCCCGACCATTGAGGGTGACTCACTGCCTATACTTGGTAGTATTTGAGGGCACATGGATCTTAGGGACCATCTCACTGTCTTCCAGAGACACTAGGACAAGCCCTGCCCCCTCACTCCCATCATATAGGGACAGCTCCTCCCCAAGCGCTACACTAGCCACCCCGGGATTTTTACCTCCAGTGGCCTGTGGTGTTCTCTTGCGACACTTGGGATCCCCCTTGTAGTGTCCAAGTTCACCACACTCATAGCACCAGACAATTTTGGGCTGCTGACCTTTGTCAGGATAAGTGGGCTTCTGGTGGCCAGATTGGGGCTGGGACCCAGACACTTTGCCTTGTGAATTATTTTGGGGGCCTTTAGAGAAATCTTTCTTTTTATCTCTCCCCTCCTTCTTCTGGTGGGAACCCTGACCACTCCTTTGGGAGTCCCCCCCAGAACCCTTGTTGGACACCCTGGTACTGACCCAAGTGTCCGCCTCCTCCGCAAGCTTCCTAGGATTCGTCAACTTACGGTCAACCAGGTGTTGGCGCAGCTCTGGAAAACATTTCTCTAGAAGGTGCTCTCTTAAAAACAAGTTATACAATCCTTCATAGTCATGCACATTGCTGCCCCGCACCCAGCCCTCTAAAGCTTTACTAGCGTTGTCCAGGAAATCTATCCAGTTCTGTGTGGGAAGTTTGTGGCTATTCCTAAACCTCTGCCTATACCTCTCAGGGGTAAGACCAAACCTCTTAAGCAATGCTTCTTTCATAACAGAATAGTTGGTCTGGTCTTCCTTTTCTAGGCTAAGGAGTGTGTCCCTAACTTCCGGAGGTATGTACTTGTACAGACCGCCCCCCCAGTGACTCTCTGGGACCCCCTGATCTCTTAGTGACACCTCATAGGCAGCTAACCACTTATCAATATTATCCCCCACCTTAAACTGGCCATAACATCTTTAGGCATAAAGACCCTGGACTCACGTGAAGCTTCCGTAGGTATGTTGCCACCACTCTTGATGCTGTTCGACCCTGCTTGTAGGGCTCGAATTTCCAGATCCTTCAGGTTGAGCTCATGGGTAAGTTTCTTCTCCTTCATGGCCCACCTTTCTTTCTCACGCTCCCTTTCCAATTTGGCGAGTTCCAATTTAAACTGCCTCTCCTCTCTCCTGCCCTCCAATTCCTCTGAGGACAGGGTCCTTTCTGACACACTACAGCCTGCCCTGGAAGGTACCCTTGTACCTGGTAACAAGTTGCCATTTTCCTCCAAGGGCAGTAGGTCAAGTTCTCCTGTGGCGCCTTGCTCCGCTCCCTGCCCGTCCCCTTCTCCTTCTCCTTCTCCTTCTGGGTGGGCCGTTACCCATGCCCTTGAGGCTTTCTGAAGCTCTGTCTTCTTAGCGCATCGCTTAAAGGGCACCCTTTTCTCCTCGCAGAATTCCTTGAGCTGCGCCGCCGTGTAAGTTTCCAGGCTGGCCAGCTCAAATTCCATCTTGCCAGGTAGGACCTCAGACGTTCGTAGAGAAAATCAAATGGGACTTAGGCAAAAGGACTTTTAAAAAGACAGCCAGTCAGGGAGAATTTAAAAAAAATTCAAAATGCCATTTGGAGAGGGTAGACAAAAATTCAGTGGAGTCAGGTGTAGGGTTGTGGTGTACACTGAGTCACTGCGTGGTGTTACACAAGCACAAGTCCTATCCCACCGCTCGATCACCAATGTTAGAACTGGGGTCTCTAGTTGGCAGGGGTATGCACCCTAGTCCAAGTAGGGACCACCGCTTCCGACCTGGTAGCTTGGCGCAGAGTAGCAAAGGCGTAACTTCAGAGGCAATGTGTAAAGTATTTGTGCAACACGTCACAACAGTGACACAGTGAAAGCACTCAAAAAAGGAACACCACACCAGTTTTGTATAAGAATAAGAATTTCTTTATCTAAAAGATATGCGAGAACCAAAAGCAGGTAAATCCAGCTCCAGGCAAGATCAATAATAAAAAGGATTCCAGTTTCCAAGCAAGATCAATAACCAATAAGAATGAATCCAGTTCCCAGGCCTGATCAACTCACCAAAAGCTCAGGTGTGCCAAGGGCTCCTGCTGGTAATGTCTTTCCCACAGTGTCCTTGGATGGCAAAAGTTCACTTGAGGTAGGTTCTTATGGTCAAAATTCACTGGGGAAAGGTTCTTAGGCCAAAGTTCCCTTGAAGCATAATAAGTGTGCCTCTCATAGAAATGATGCTCCCAGCGTAGGAAGTGCGGCTGCCCAGGCGCTGCTGGTAATGCTAAAAAATGCCCCAGTGTCAATTACCAAGTAATTATGCCCCCGTAGGCCGGTCAGTGAAGGACGGTTCCCGGCCAAGCACAAAGCACACACTCCAGGTACCCGGCCAACCCGCACCCCGCCCCCTTGCAGCAGCCTGGTTGCACTGAGGCGTTACCTGGGGTGGTGGTTGCGGGCGCGGGGCTCCTCTCCCCCTGGGGCCTTGGGCTCAGCAGGCGCTGCACAGGTGGGGGTCACGGCCACACAGCACTCGTTTAGCACAGCGCTTAACAGTGCCTCCAAGACTGGGGCAACGACGGAGCCTCCTGCCACGCAGCGCTTCGCTTCTCAGCGCTACAAAGCGCGCTTCGGTCCCAGTGGCGGTGACCTCAGGGCCAGTTTCAGTCGGCTTGCCCCAGAAGCAGAGGCAATCACAGAGCACTCGGGAGGATCACAGGGCGAGCAGTGCTGAGGGCAGGCACAGCGTTGCAGGGCAAATCTTGAGTGTTGTTGCTGTTCCAAAGGGCAGTCTTTAAAACGCTGTGGTCCAAGGACAGGTAGTTTCCTTTAGCTTAAAAAGGGTGCAGTCCCAAAAAGGCAATCTTTAAAAGGTTGAAGACTCTTTAAAATGTGGTTCAAAGCAAAGTAGTTCCTTTGGGATGTTGTGGAGACACTCTGGTGGTGATGTTGCAGTCTCCCATGCAGGGCAGGATCAGTAGGGCAGCTCAGCAGGTTGTGGGGCAGCAGTTCCTTGGAGCAGTCAGCCTCCTTCCCAGTGGCAATCCTCTTGCGCAGCAGTCCTCACTCCAGCAGGGATTCTTCCAGGTCCAGCAGTGTAACAAGAATGTGAGGCCAGGACCCTCCCTTATATATTCTACAGTCCAGGGGCTAGAAAGCGGTGGAAGTCTCTGGAAGGGTCTGGGGAGTTCTGGTATGTTCCTTGCCTTCCCTGACCTAGCTGTCACAGTGACGAGTGACAGGCTGTTAAGGCTACAGTGGGCAGCCCATCACAGCTCATCCCAGGGAAGAAGGTGTGAATCACAACTCCCACCTCCCAACCCAGGCAGGCTATCAGTATGCAGAGGGGAGGGGGGAGTCTGCAGAGCCTAATCTAAGTGTAGGCAGGGAAAGGTCCACTTTATAAAAGTGGGATCCCTAGAGTAGTAATGCCCAAACTCTATATTTCGTTGGAAAGGGTTCCCCGCCCCGAGTCCAACAAGACCAAACATGACAGACTTATTAGGTCTCTCTCAGAAGTTATCCCATAAGGGAAGGTTCCCAATATTAGCCTATGGAGGATTAGCCTTACTACAGTAGCAGTGGCTTGTGGCAGATATGCCAGCCTCACAATGTTTTAGGGGAGAGCACCCGCACCTCAGCACTGTTTAGCAGTGGTGAAGCGCCCAGAGTCCTAAGTCCAACAAAATGTAAAGTAAAAATGGGAGGCAAAAAGGGCAAAAATGTAGGGGAGACCACCCTAAGGCTGACAGGTCTAACACAGCGCCACCCCAGCAGCAATCTGCGCAACCATTCAACAACAACTGGTTCAAATATGTTCTCTCAATGTTTCAAGCTTTATTACAAATGTCACAAAAAGATGTTAATATTTCACTTCTGTTCTTGGATTTTCGTCACAATAAAATACACTGAACATAATCTTCACAAAAGTTATTTACAAAAGTTTAAGCTATTGCCATTATAAATTAAAATCACTTTTCTTTAAGTATTAATTATTTAAAAAAATTAAAAGCCATTGTAATTTGTAATATCAATGCATCTAAGTCACGTAAATACAAAACATGTTGCATTACAAATGCTATAGGTGTCACATTTGCGAAAGTTATAACTATTGGCATTGTAAATGACAAAGCTATTAATTTAGCTACTTTCAAAACCAACACATAAATACAAATAATTGTAATTTACAAGACCAATAGCTCAAGCTTTCCTAATGCGAGACCTATTGCATTGCAAATGCTTGTCTTTATATCTGTCAGTGCTTCCTGTTGAGGTTTAATGTTCGTGACAGGCGCCTCATTGCCTACTTGTAACTATTCTCTGACCCTGCCTCAAGGGTCAGAGAATAGTTGCAAGTAGGCAACGAGGTGCCAGGAAGCACTTACAGGCTTACAGCAGCAGGTGCCCAAGTTGAAGTTAATTTCTTTGTAACCCTTTTGTAAAAGGTTACAAAAAATTAGCTTCAACTTTTGCACCTGCTGCTGTAACCCTGTAAGTGCTTGGCTGAAAATTCGTCCCGCTGATTCGCGGATTTTACCGCGATTTCGCAAGATTCGCGGATCGTGAAATCGCGGAAAATCAGCAAATTCCGCGAGCGGAATGAATTTTCAGCCCATGCTTACTTGTGATTAAAAATCTCTTCGTTTTCTCATTGATAACTCCATTGTTGTATGCTTTGATAGTGATTGTTTCAAGATGTTTTGAAAATTGCTCTGTCGGATTACCATCCAGGGCTAGGTATACGCTTGTATCCGTTAGGTGTCGTTCAACTTCTCTTTCATAATGTGAGGTGTTCATTATGACTATTGCGTCTCCTTTATCTGCCTTTAGGCAAATGATGTTTGGATTCCGAGCTATTTTCTGTAAAACCTCATTTTGTTTTTGGGTCAGGCTATGGTGTCTTGTTTTTTTATAAAAATTTAATTTGGATAATTCCATTCTTACCAAATGTTCAAAGGTGTCCAATGTTTTGTGAGACAATGGTGCTGTATAGGTACTGTGTGGTGATGAACCCAAAAGCTGATCTTCTTTCATGTCACTTCTCTCTGTCACAATGTTGGTGAAGAAGTGTCTTAATCGTAGTTTCCTCATTTTTTTATATAAACTAATTTCCAATTCCAATTTGTCTGTCTCCGTTGTCGGGACAAAAGTCATCCCCTTTTGCAATGTTTCCATAGAGATCCTATCTAGGTGATGGTCTGAGATGTTGATGACTAAGTTGTTTAATTCAAATTTTTCTTCGTTTTGTCCTTCTTCTTCTCTGCGGCTACGCTCCGAGTACTCGGTACGTCTTTTTCTTTTGTTTTTGCTCCTCCTGGGTCTTCTGTTTCCTGTTGGCCCACCTCTAAAAAAGAAGACTGTCCACTTTTTTGATGTTCAGTTATCTGTCGCTGTCCGGAGTTTTCCGGTTGTTGCTCAGATCCCGTGGATTGAGGTTGTCTGGGTCTACCAGTCATTCTTGGTCTAGTTGATTGGTCACTGTCCATGGACGTTGTGTCAGTGCTTTGGGTATATGGTTTTTGTTGTCTACGGCGGGCGTATACCTCTGCCCAGGTATACACCTCCCCAAGTTTATAGTCCATGGTGTCTCTTCGTAACTTCCGAATTTTCCTATCATTAATCTCTTGTGTGTGTTTATTAAGTTGGATATTGATATCTTCCAATATTTCTGTCCAATCTTCCGGTGGTCAAGGCTACGTAGGGAAAACTGAGAGGAAGAAAAAAACAAGATTGAATGAACATAAATCTAATATCCGTAATAAACAGATGAAATCGACAATTGCAGCTCATTTCAATGAGGCATCACACAACATAAGTCAATTAAGATACACAATCTTAGAAGTTGTAGCAAAAAGAGAAGGTGTGGACAACAACAAGAAGATGTTACAACGTGAAAATTTCTGGATTTACAAATTAGATACATTGAAGCCAGTTGGAATGAATGACCGGACTGAATACAGCTGTTTTTTATAGATTTCCGATATATCAATATGATTCGATATATTGCTTGCTAATTCTCTTTTTTCGCCCTAATCATGTCTACACCAATGTATACTTTTGCACATTTCAATCCTTTTCATTCTTTATTTTCACCAGATACTAATTGTTAATTATTATCTCACAGTTGCACTGTAGATACATGATACACATAACACGTTTGATATATCATTATGTTTGAGCGATATCACATTAGAGCAAAGGATATGACCCGTTCCAAGATGGCCGCAGTAATTCACTGTAATCTGTAATACCCCCTTGTTTTATTTTGAATATCATCGACATTCTCTCAGTCATTTTAAATCGTTGCAATTCCATTTTCTATATATTTAGTGTGCGAATAACTTACTGTTACTGATATTGTGGATCTTCAATGTGACCCCATTATAAGATGACCGCCGGGAAAAGGTTTGATGCACCCACTGAGATTTTAGGCTCATTCCTACCTCAATTTTAGCACTAGAATAGATAACACGGCAATGCAGGCTGCCGGTTTACTCGGATGAACGGAGTTTCGTAGAGAGGATTGAAGTTCACTTGTGATATTTGTGAGGTTATTTGTAGAGCGCGACGTTTGCTCCGTAGGGAGCATCTTGGCGCTAAAGATCCTGAGTGGTCAATCCTGCATGTAAGTTATTTTCCTTCCCATAACACGTAGGAGAGTTAGACCGTTTTTAAATATTTGCCATATATGCACCGAACGGATGATGGGCATTCGTTCCACTGCAACCTTATCGAGAACACACAGGTTCCTTTTTCCTCTATCTGTGCACACACTTGATTATCGATTTTGTGACCACAATTAGATATTCGTTTGCTTCTTACCACGACGATTGAATAGCGTAGATCTGTTGATATTTTACATACCCGAGCTCTTCACCATTATTCTGGCACCATCTGACACACTTGGTTATTGCTTTTGGTGATTGCAATGTGACGTATCTTTTGTTTTTGTTTTTCACTTGGAGAACTTAATTGAATTACCCGTGGTGACTTTATATTATCTGTATTTTTCACTTTCATTCTGGCACTATCTGAACATTCACATTTATTGGTTGTAGATATATAACTTTATACCATGATTACTATTCCTTTTGCTCTAACCATTGAAATTATGTATTTTTCCTAAATACCCTCATGCAAGATTTTTCCATTTTGGTTGTAGAATCAATATCCCTGATGAAGGCTTCAACAGCCGAAATGCATTGGATATGAATATGTTTTTGGACACAAAGCTGGATGCATAATAATTTACTTTGAAAATGCAAGATATTAATTTTGAAACCATGAAATAACATTGAACAAGATTGAAAAATAAAGAAAATCTTGGATCACTGAGACTGAACTTTCTGTTTTTTGAACTTTACAACCCCACATGGGACCAAGCTGTGACTAGGTGACGTCACCCATATTGGGTCACGCAATTCTTGGATATACTGGTACTTCACATCGGAGGGTACACCCTAGAGCACGCAACAACTTTGAACTATTGACTTACCTTGAGGGCAAGTGTGATAAAGCTTTTTTTGATAATTCTACTTCCGGAGACACACACTTGGCACCATCTGAAACATGCAGTATGAGGAGATTTGCAACATTACTGATCAAAGAGCCGATACATTCGCATTCACAATTGAGGAAGCCAATCGCATCTATTCTTTAATCCATGAGGATACTACGGAAACAATGTAAACGTAATGAAGACTGATGCACAGCTTCTATTTCTCTCGAGGTAGGTTAGTTTAATTTCTTTAAGTTCTAGGTGCCACTAGGGTGACGTGTCTTGTCCTGGGCGTCCGTATAAATGAATCATAAGTGAGTGCTTCCAATATGTCATTAGTTGCATCCCCTGGTGCACACTTTTATCTCCGTGATGTTAGGTCAAGGATTCCTTTCAATAAGTGTTATTCAATTTCGATGTTTTGTTCAACACATACTTTTATTTCATTGTAATATGTCTGAAATTCTTTTCATTTCAAATCATTTCTTTGTATTCCATTTATATATCATTAAATTCCTTTGACATCATAAGCTTTGTCCAATTCATTTCGGGCATTGTGTGCCCTTCATCAGGGAGCATGTGCTATATAGGTAAACAACAAGAATATATAAAAAAATGCTGTTCCAATATGAAAGATAAAGTAACAACTCAATAATTCACTCCATACATAAATAAACATGCTGGTGCTCAAAACGTGTGACACACAGTGTTAAAATATGTGCAAGTTAATATTAGTGAAAGGATATGTGGAAAACGAACATGAAACTCACATGTCGGCGGTGGATCGTATATCAGATTAGACAGTTCGAGAAAAACGAAAGGTAAAAAATGAGATCGTAAATGGTGGAATAAAACGCTCTTAATGGTATATGTCTAATATTATGCTTCTCGAAGTCTTGGACAGAGAACTCACATTTATGAGGCGCGTGGCGTCTTTCCCTTCTCTCTCGTTAATGTGCGCAATGTGCTTTACTCAAGATGAGTGACCATTTCCTGGTTTGTTAGCAACATGAATATCGGTTGGCCGTGGTGCCGATCACGTGACTAAGGACATGATAGAAAGACTAAAAAACGGGAGTGTGTACGGAAAAAAGGGGTGGGTTCGGAAGAAAGCAATATGTTCGGAAAAAAGGGGTGGAATCATGGGTAGGTGAGGCGAATGATTCTAAAATAACATGTTAATAAATATATCAGCATATAAGCAAAATATAAACAAAAAACTGAATTGTAGTCTGCATCGATTTTACAGAATGTAGGATAACAGTAACGGCATTAGTATAATTGCCATAACAAGTTAAAGATAACATGCAAATTCAATCCGATCATTTAGCCCAAAAGGTTTGGTAGAGTTCATGGTTTAAATCCAGTTATTCTCTCTTTTGAGGAGATATTTGGCATTGTCCAATCCTTCTTTTTTATCGACAGTTTCAAGGACAAGAAATTGCAGTTGAGACACATTGTGGTGTGCTTCCAAGAAATGAAGTGCCACTGATGATTTTTGGTTATGGGTCCTTATGTTGGATTTATGTTAGTAGTATAGGAATGATACCTTTCATCACCATTCATTTTTTGACAGGTGGGAACGCCCCCTGGAAGTGACGTAGGAGCCGGAAGTCCCGCCCCGGAAGTCCTGCCCCGGAAGTCGGGGGCCGGAAGTCCCTCCCCGGCAGTCCCTGGCCGGAAGTCTGGGGCCGGAAGTCCAGGGTCTGAGGGCACCCTCCCCCAGAGGGGCAGTGGTGGAAGTGGGGCATGTGTGCGAGTGCCCTTCACACAGGAATTAATGGATGTGTGTCAAGGGGTGTAGAGTGATGGTGTGGGGTGCCTAGGGCTAGCGGCAAGGCCACCAGTAGGACCTACAGGGGTGTTTTAGGGTTGTGGAATGGATGAGCAGAGACTTACCTGTATGCGCCATGTTTGTTGGGTCAGCTGGGACATGCCTGGGCAAGCAGGGACATATCTGGGCATGTCCACTGGCTTATAGAGGCTGCAGCCTGATGTTCCTTGAGCAGCGTCGAGGTCCGTCTGTGGAATGGGAGCACTAGAGTGTTTCAGGGTCTTTTTGGGAGATAGGCCAGCCCCCCAGGAGGCGTGCCTGTTGCCGATGGAGTTCCTGAGTGGTGGCCTGAGGCGTGTGGGCGTGCCATAGGCAGCAGCGGGAAGGAAAGCCATTGGCCCTAAAAGAGGAGGGAAGTTAGGCCATTGGATTGCGATGGTGGTAATTTTGCCGCCTAATTTTAAAAAGTCTATGGGCGAAAGTGACAGCATTTATGAAAATAAAAACAAGGGTTATGCAATTGTGATTACTTTTACATATGTGGTAATGTATTTGGGGTGATAAACATGGTCATCTTGTAAAGCAGCAGCAGGGGATTGGCAACATGTCCATGCAGTGTTCTGTAACATGCTGGACTGTGCTACATCAGCCCCAGACTGCTAGGGTGCCTGTGCAATATCTTGCACAACCTAAGTTTAAAGGGCCTGGTGTAAAATCATTCCTATTGTGAAAAGGAAAAAATAAATACATATTTTAAATGTCTCTGATGTAAAATGATGTCTGTTATGGAGACCAAAATAGGGGAAATAAATAAAAACACCCTCTGTGCAGTTGTCATTTCTTTCTTTCTAAAGGAACTTAATGTTTGAGGGATAATAAACACGGGCCTGTATGTAATGCAACTGTGTGGGCTGTGTATCAGGACAATGCCTAGTTCTTTATCATACTAAGGTGCTGTCACAGACCTCAACAGTAAAGTTTCTGGTGCAACATAATGCACAGCCAAAGTTGAAATGCGCAATGTAAGAGACAATTACTAAAAGAAAATAATAAAATAAACCTTTTTAAAGGCACTGATGTAAAATGATACAAGTCATGAAAAGGAAAATAAAATACATAGTGATGACATGTGTTGTGTATTGTGTTTTCTTTATAAGTGAGGGTAATGTATTGGAGTTTATTAATAAGGGTCAGTATGTAGTGCAAAACCTTACACCACGCCAATCTACACCACACCAAATCGCAACATCCTACACATTGCACCACCGGATACAAGTATACTTATACCAGATTATAACATCCCACACTTTATACCAAGCCATATCACATGCTATCATATTGTACCCCACGCACCCATCAACCCCTCCCTTAGTTCCCTATGGTTCCACCACAGACTACATAACACCATGCAGTATACATGCCATTCAATACCACAACTATCCATATATAGGAGCAATTACATGCAACATCACAGCACAGCAGGACTATACAACAACAAAGTTCACTTAGTGGCTAACACCACACCGCACCACCGAACACACCAACATACCACACAAGACAATCTCATATTGCACCTCTCCACTTGAGTCTACCTCATTACAGCCCATTATTTCATGTACCAACATATTCCATCATGTCACACCATCAATTTTCAACACCACCTCTCTCAGTACCACACAAGTCTCAACACACACAATACCACACCATGCCACACTTTCTCAGACTTTGGCACACCATATCAATACGTCTCACCTTAAAGGTCTGTGTACCACATCAACAAATGCCACATAACACCATACCTCACCTTACCACACTAAATTGCAATGTATTTACTATACAATCCAATGTAGTACAATAGCCAAGAACACACTTGACTCCCCACACCGCCCTATACCACCCACTGCAACACCACATCAGTCTAAACCATACCTACCTGCTTCTTTACATAAGTTACATCAAGACACAAGTCTGACACAGAAAAGGAGGGTGTTCAACATCTAGTACTTTGCCGCCCCTCACAGCACCCTTATTGCCTTCATAACTCCACACATGACCATACAGTCTATGGTGAATAACACAACACATCCTACTGTACCACAACACCCCTCCCTGTTCACCATACCACATATGCCACATAGCAACACTAAATTAACACCACACTAATGCACACCACACCAATCTACACCATACCAAAACGCAACATCCTACACCTTGCACCACCAGATACAAGTATAGTTATACCAAATGACAACATCACACACTTTATACCAAGCCACATCACATGCTATCATAATGCACCACACCCATCCATCAACTCTTCTCACAGTTCCCTATGCTTCCACATCAGACTACAACACACCATGCAGTATACATGCCATTCAATACCACAACTATCCATTTAAGAGCAATTACATTGCCCAGCACAGCAGAACTATACCACAAAAAAGTTCACTTAGTACATATCACCACACCGCACCAAAGAACACACCAACATACCAAACAAGACAATCTCATATTGCACCACTCCACTTGAGTCTACCTCACTACAGCCCATTATATCGTGCACCAACATATTCCTTCATGTCACATCATCAATTTTCAACGCCACCTCTCTCAGTACCACACCCCTCTCAACACACACACTACCACACCATGCCACCCTTTCTCAGACTTTGGCACACCATATCATTAAGTCTCACCTTAAAGGGCTGTGTACCACATCACCAAAATGCCACATAACACCATACCTCACCTTACCACACTAAATTGCTATGTAATTACTATACAACCCAATGTAGTACAATAGCCCAAACCACACTTGACTCCCAACACCACCCTACACCACCCACTGCAACATCACATCAGTCTAAACCATACCTACCTGCTTCTTTACATAAGTTACATCAAGACACAAGTCTGACACAGAAAATGAGGGTGTTGAACATCTAGAATACACCATCTATCTATTATTGCAAAACTCTTCCTGTCACTTTGCCGCCCCTCACAGCACCCTTGTTGTCTTCATACCTCCACACAGGACCATACATCCTATGGTATACAACAGACCCTACTGTACCACAAGACACCTCCTTGTTCACCATACCACATATGTCACATAGCACCACAAAAATCTAACACCACACTAATGTACACCACACCAATCTATACCACACCAAAACGCAACATCCTACACATTGCACCACCGGATACAAGTATACTTATACCAGATTACAACATCCCACACTTTATACCAAGCCACATCACAGGCTATCATATTGCACTCCACCCATCTATCAACCCCTCCCATAGTTCCCTATGGTTCCACATCAGACTACACCACACCATGCAGTAAACGTGCCCTTCAATACCACAACTATCCATATAAGAGAAATTACATTACACATCAAAACACAGCAGAACTATACATAAATAAAGTTCACTTAGTACATATCACCACACCGCACCAGCGAACACACTAACATACCAAACAAGACAATCTCATATTGCACCACTCCACTTGAGTCTACCTCATTACAGCCCATTATTTCATGTACCAACATATTCCATCATGTCACACCATCAATTTTCAACACCACCTCTCTCAGTACCACACAAGTCTCAACACACACAATACCATACCATGCCACACTTTCTCAGACTTTGGCACACCATATCAATACGTCTCACCTTAAAGGTCTGTGTACCACATCAACAAATGCCACATAACACCATACCTCACCTTACCACACTAAATTGCAATGTAATTACTATACAATCCAATGTAGTACAATAGCCAAGAACACACTTGACTCCCCACACCGCCCTATACCACCCACTGCAACACCACATCAGTCTAAACCATACCTACCTGCTTCTTTACATAAGTTACATCAAGACACAAGTCTGACACAGAAAAGGAGGGTGTTCAACATCTAGTACTTTGCCGCCCCTCACAGCACCCTTATTGCCTTCATAACTCCACACATGACCATACAGTCTATGGTGAATAACACAACACATCCTACTGTACCACAACACCCCTCCCTGTTCACCATACCACATATGCCACATAGCAACACTAAATTAACACCACACTAATACACACCACACCAATCTACACCACACCAAGACGCAACATCCTACACCTTGCACCACCAGATACAAGTATAGTTATACCAAATGACAACATCACACACTTTATACCAAGCCACATCACATGCTATCATAATGCACCACACCCATCCATCAACTCTTCTCACAGTTCCCTATGCTTCCACATCAGACTACAACACACCATGCAGTATACATGCCATTCAATACCACAACTATCCATTTAAGAGCAATTACATTGCCCAGCACAGCAGAACTATACCACAAAAAAGTTCACTTAGTACATATCACCACACCGCACCAAAGAACACACCAACATACCAAACAAGACAATCTCATATTGCACCACTCCACTTGAGTCTACCTCACTACAGCCCATTATATTGTGCACCAACATATTCCTTCATGTCACATCATCAATTTTCAACACCACCTCTCTCAGTACCACACCACTCTCAACACACACACTACCACACCATGCCACCCTTTCTCAGACTTTGGCACACCATATCATTAAGTCTCACCTTAAAGGGCTGTGTACCACATCACCAAAATGCCACATAACACCATACCTCACCTTACCACACTAAATTGCTATGTAATTACTATACAACCCAATGTAGTACAATAGCCCAAACCACACTTGACTCCCAACACCACCCTACACCACCCACTGCAACATCACATCAGTCTAAACCATACCTACCTGCTTCTTTACATAAGTTACATCAAGACACAAGTCTGACACAGAAAATGAGGGTGTTGAACATCTAGAATACACCATCTATCTATTATTGCAAAACTCTTCCTGTCACTTTGCCGCCCCTCACAGCACCCTTGTTGTCTTCATACCTCCACACAGGACCATACATCCTATGGTATACAACAGACCCTACTGTACCACAAGACACCTCCTTGTTCACCATACCACATATGTCACATAGCACCACAAAATCTAACACCACACTAATGAACACCACACCAATCTATACCACACCAAAACGCAACATCCTACACATTGCACCACCGGATACAAGTATACTTATACCAGATTACAACATCCCACACTTTATACCAAGCCACATCACAGGCTATCATATTGCACTCCACCCATCTATCAACTCCTCCCATAGTTCCCTATGGTTCCACATCAGACTACACCACACCATGCAGTAAACGTGCCCTTCAATACCACAACTATCCATATAAGAGCAATTACATTACACATCAAAACACAGCAGAACTATACATAAATAAAGTTCACTTAGTACATATCACCACACCGCACCAGCGAACACACTAACATACCAAACAAGACAATCTCATATTGCACCACTCCACTTCAGTCTACCTCACTACAGCTCATACACTAACACAGGGGTCTTCAAACTGTGGGGCGCGACCCCCAGGGGGGGCGTGGAGTGGCAAAGGGGGTCGCGCCTTCACAGTCATACTTCTGCCTAGGCCCAAGGGTTTTAGCCCCCCTCCTCCCTCATCGTGTGTCTCAGACCAGCTGCTGCTGCAGAGCAACTCGAGTTGCTGGGGGTTCGGCTGGGGAGTGTCTGAAGTCATCTCCGGCACCTCCCAAGTTTTTCACAGGTCTTTAGAGACCATTTGCATATTTAACATGCCTTTGTAAACTCGTTACTGCTGTCTCTTACACACTGAGCCTCAGACTTTATCTCCCAGCCCCTCACTACGTGTCAACAAATATTTAAACAGAACGAAAAAATCCTGCGTCGATCTATCCCACCCCCCCCACCCCGCCCCCCCCATCCGCATTGAAGCTTACAGGAAAAACTGACATTAACTGAATGCTGCGCATGAGGAGGAAATCCATGATAAAAAGAACCTTATTTCAACTTACATATTTATTATTTTCAAAGAAGGTGCTCGAGCAAAATAAATCATATACCCGGATCACATATCGTGCCTTTTGTAAATATTTTGACGCATCATGTATTCTTGATATAGCGCCAAGTACTATTATTAACGATCCTAACACCTTTCTCTGTTTGCAAACGTCTGATATGCACCCTACGCACATTTCTTGCAGCTCTTAAGTGTGGTGGGCTTTGCTCCTGCTCAGCACCCACAGAAATTTAAAGTGGCATTACACATGTCCATAGCGGACTCACATTCGTGTCAAACTATCACTGAAAGGAAGATTTGTTTTGGCACAATGTGCTCAAGAACCCTTAAGGAATTTTAGATTGGCACTGCCATCCCTGTGGACATTCTATTTGTTTAATTTCATGCCACTTGTGCATATTTCACACGTGTATTCGTTTTCGTAGTTACTTTTCGAGCAACATCTGTCTTAATTCTGCACTGCGTTGCCACTCACCTCCTTGTGTCTGGATGCATTCACTCTTTGGGTGGCTGTTTGTAACGGGCACATTTGAGATCTCTGTAGTTTAGGCTGAAGGCCGTGCAAGGGCCTTTTCAGTGGGCAATTTAACAATTCATGTGAATGGATGGATGAAAGGGTGGATGGATGACGGATGGATGGATGAAAGGGTGGATGGATAAAAGATGGATGGAAAGATGAAAGGGTGGATGGATGAAAGATGGATGTATGGATGGATAAAAGGTTGCATGGATGAATGATGCATGCATGGATGGATGTGTGAAAAGGTGGGGGGATGGGTGGATGGATGGATGAAAGGGTGGGTGGATGGATGAAAGGGTGAATGGATGATGGATATATGAATGGATGGGAGGATGAAAGGGTGGATGGATGTGTGGATGGATAAACGGTTGCATGGATGAAGGATGGATGGATGTGTGAAAAGGTGGGTGGGTGGATGAATGATGGATGGTTGGAAGGGTGGATGGATGAAGGATGGATGTATGGATGGAAGGATGAAAGGGTGGATGGGTGAAGGATAGATGGATGAAGGATAGATGTATGGATGTAAGGATGAAAGGGTGGACGGATGAAGGATGGATGTATGGATGGATAAAAGGTTGCATGGATGAATGATGCATGGATGGATGTGTGAAAAGGTGGGTGAATGAACGATGGGTGGATGGATGGATGGATGGATGGATGAAAGGGTGGATGGATGTATGGATGAAAGGGTGGATGGATGTATGAATGGATAAAAGGTTGCATGGATGAATGATGGATGGGTGTGTGAAAAGGTGGGTGGATGAATGATGGGTGGATGGATGGGTGGATGGGTAAAGGATGGATGTATGGATGGAAAGATGAAAGGGTGGATGGATGAAGGATGGATGGATGGAAGGATGAAAGGATGGATGGATGTGTGAAAGTGTCGGTGGATGAATGATGAATGGATGTGATGAGGTCTAACAGGTGCATTTATGGTTGTCAAAAGTTGATGATGAGGAGTACCAGTTTCTAGAAACTTTTGTCGGAAGGGGGTCCTTAAGCCTAAAAAGGTTTTACAAGGGGGTCTCGGCATCAAAAAGTTTGAAGACCTCTGCACTAACATATGCCATCATGTCACATCATCAATTTTCAAGACCACATCTCTCAGTACCATACCACTCTCAACACACACAATACCACACTTTCTCAGACTTTGGCACGCCATATCATTACCTATCACCTTAAAGGTATGTGTACCAAATCACCAAATGCCACATAACACCATACCTACCTTACCACACTAAATTGCAATCTATTTCTATACAACCAAAAGAAGTACAATAGCCAAGACCACACATGACTCCCCACACCCCCCTATACCACCCACTGCAATACCACATCAGTCTAAACCATGCCAACCTGCTTCTTTACACAAGTTACAGCAAGACACAAGTCTTACACAGAAAATGAGGGTGTTCAACATCTAGTATAAACTATCTATCTATTATGGCAAACCTCTTCCAGAAAAACATCACACTGCTGGGCCAAACAGAGCTGTAGTAGAATATAAAAATATAATGCAAACCACACAGCCCTCACCCAGAGGCATCTGCTTGTTTACATCCATAAATCGACAAACAATAAACTCGAGGCGCAGGGATAGAGACACACCACCAAAGTGCAAATTGAGCAAAACCACCACAAACACACTGACAACAAATCAGGAATACACAAGTCTGATTTCCCCAATAAATAAACCTTCTGTTAGAGAGCAAACTACCATAAAATTAAGGGTATTAACAGACCATGTAAATAGTGTAGGGTGGCTAAATAAAAATACCTACCATAACATAACAAAGAGTTCTTTCCTATTTGCACAGTTGCTACTAGCACAGTATCAGGTTTACTTCCCCGCTTTCTGGACATCCAAGTCCATTTTCTTCTTTGGCTCAATACACCACAGAAAGTCCTATCCTATTTTGACACAGTAAGTATGTAGATTTTAAAGGTCGTTATGGTGATGGAGGGATGTCTATCTTGTTCTGAGACACTTTTAATTGCCCGAGGATTTGAAGAACAAAAATCTTCTGTCATCTAGAATATGAAAGGTTTAGACTCGTCCGCAGAAGTGGTCTATGGCATGAACTGCTTCCGAGGGAGCTTGAAAGGGGTCATCTGGTGAACAATGTCACATGAGCTCTGAAAAGCCATCAGTGATGCTAGAACACATTTCTGATTCAGGAGGCTGGCCAGGGGCTACAGCAAGCTAAAACTGCAGGTGTTCTAAGAGCATCATGCTGCTACTGAACAAGCAAGTGTATCAAATGAGCATGACAAAAAGTTTTAAGTGGGGAGCTGAGGGGATGGAAGCGGGTGAATGATAGTCAGACATTTTTTAGTGAAAATGTGGTTCAGTTTGCATTATGGTGCATATATTATGAATCATGTGAATACATTGTGTCAATTTATTTTACAATAAAAAAAATAATTAAAGAAATGAGTAACTTAGGAGAGACCATTAATAAATCAGAGTGGTTTCAGCCATGCATGCACACAAGGGTAAAATAATTTGTGGATTGGTTGTTTTCGCGCCCTACTTTAACACATGTCTGTCTCCACATTTCCCAATTAAAAGACGCAAATGATTCTTGTCTGCTATGTTGGCAAACTTTAAAAAGGAGCTGTTGGTTACATTAGTGCCTTTCCTGTGCCTCATTCTTGTAATCTGATATCTCCCACTCACAAGAGTGGCATGCCTTTGTTCTCTGGGCTCTCCTTAATTTCCGTTGATCTTTCACTGCTTATGAGCACACAGCTCAAATTGAAAATTTCACAGGTTGAAAGGCTTCACTGTTTTCCATCACCTTTCTTAACTCCTTCCAGGTCTGGGGGTGCTGTACCACCTGCTGCACCCCTAGTTCCAACACCTGGGGCGCCAGTTGGTTGTAATTGTGAGTGACATAGGTGTGGACAAAAAGGAGTTTGTGTTTTCTATCTACACTGGATGGCACCTTTGGGAATGTACAACACAAGGAGTATACTCTGTGTATGGGGAGTATGGATCTGTCCTCCTGCCTCAGCACATGTACTTCAAGGCACTTTTATTTAGGAATAGCTTCCACAGATTGACAGGTTCATGTATGTTTTAGCTCTAGCACAAAGAAGCAGAAGAATCAGTGCTTAACTTGAGCCGGTGTTTTCCAGTGCTCAGCCGGCACTTAATCATCAACACCAGTGCTTTTCATTAGCACCAGTTAAGGACACGTTCATTTATGCATAGGGAGATTAAGTGATTTGTCCGGAATCACAGGATGTTAAGCCGATGCCGTGGCTCAAAACTCTTTCCCCTGTGCCAAAGTCAGCAACTCTGGCCATTACGCCACATCCTCTCCCCACTTTCGCGGTTGGTAGTTAGTTTTGTTTTAGGCGGTGCTAGCAGTAGAAATGGTCTGGTGGAAGCTGCCTCCTGACAAGAGCCCCAGCACTTATATTTTACAAATTAACCACTGCAATGAATGGTCCACATAGGACAATTTTTGCAACTGAGATCAAGAAAGCAAAACCTGTGTATCCATGAGACATGGAATCAAAGCAGTAAAACTACAATAAAACAGTGTTGTCAATAGAGCAGTCGACAGTCATGAGGAGCCTATCAGCGGTACCAAATAAGGTAATACAATGGCAGTTTGCTGAGGAATGTAATGCCACGTCTCTAATTGTTAAATGCAATGGTCTTGTCTGAGCCCTCTGATGTGCACTTTGTAACCTGGCTGCTGTAAATACAAATGTACTAGACTAACAGCATCATGGCACACTCACCCTGAAAACATCAATAGTCTTCTCAAATGAATGCGAACATGCATAGAATGTTGATAGGAAGTATTGTCATTGTCGATTTCCCAATAACATTACTGTACCGCCCCTAAACAGTATGAGACTGAGAATAGCCAGCACTACAAGTACTGGAATGCTAGCTGTGCTAAGTAAAGATCGTGTATCAGTATGCTGAGGAGTGTGCTACCAGAAGGTGCAGCAGGGGAAGGCAAGCAGTCAATAAAATGTAGTATCTGGGGTAGAACAAGTGCTCAGAGCAGCAGCCAGTGCAAGTGCTCCAGCCCAGAAGGGCTGAATGGTGCAAGTTCCACAAAAGGCGGCAAACCCGTCCTGGAGATGTAACATGATGGAAAAATGTAAGTGGGCTGATGTAACATTTTTAGCGCCTGAAGACGGTCAAGACACGAAGATCCTTCTACGTGGGAGTCAGCTGTCAGGGACTGATAAGCACGACCGTCTTGTAAAAGAGTGGCGCGAAATGGGCACAAGGGACTCTTAGGCGGGACAGTATATGAGAGGGAGAGTGAAAACATGACAATTTTAAAGGCACGCATTTTACACCTTTGGAGTGTGCAGAGAAAAAAATTGAAATGCAACATGTAAGCTTTTTTTCCATGAGTTTCCTGCCTGTCTAGGACACGACGAGGCTTCTATGCGGGGAGAGAGGTGGCATGGACTGATAAGCATGGGAGTCTTGCAAAAAGTGTCGCTGAGGGTCTGGAAATATGCACAGTCATGATGTTCTTAGACAGGGAGAGGTCGGTGGAAGTATGACATTTTTTAAGTTGCTCTTTTTACACCGTGGGAGTGTGCAGAGAAAAAATTATAAAGGGACTTAACTGCACTTGCACTCTGAAATTTGATGGAGCACCTAATTGTATCTTTGCTGTTAAACAGGCTTTGGCAGAAGACTACAGAGTTAATATGGCGCAGAGGTGAAACAGCCACGCTGATGAAACACACTCTATACTTAATGTAAGTAGCTATGGATTTTGTTTTTATTCTATAAGGCAGTTCTGGTATTTGTTAAAAACTGTAGACAATGAATAACTGTAAAATAGGCATGCATATAGGTATTATTGTAGTACTATGTCATAGAGACCTAACAGCTTTAAGAGGGTAAAAATTACAAAATAAAACAATGCCTTTTATACACATACCTTAGTTGTTGGTGGTCTCCGGCGTCTGCTGTATTACAAGGGGCCAGTTGTGGTTGGTGCACTGGCTGCTGCTCTGAGCACTTGTTCTACCCCAGATACTACATTTTATTGACTGCTTGCCTTCCCCTGCTGCACATTCTGGTAGCACACTCCTCAGCATACTGATACACGATCTTTACTTAACACAGCTAGCATTCCAGTACTTGTAGTGCTGGCTATTCTCAGTCTCATACTGTTTAGGGGCGGTACAGTAATGTTATTGGGAAATCGACAATGACAATACTTCCTATCAACATTCTATGCATGTTCGCATTCATTTGAGAAGACTATTGATGTTTTCAGGGTGAGTGTGCCATGATGCTGTTAGTCTAGTACATTTGTATTTACAGCAGCCAGGTTACAAAGTGCACATCAGAGGGCTCAGACAAGACCATTGCATTTAACAATTAGAGACGTGGCATTACATTCCTCAGCAGACTGCCATTGTATCACCTTATTTGGTACCGCTGATAGGCTCCTCATGACTGTCGACTGCTCTATTGACAACACTGTTTTATTGTAGTTTTACTGCTTTGATTCAATGTCTCATGGATACACAGGTTTTACTTTCTTGATCTCAGTTGCAAAAATTGTCCTATGTGGACCATTCATTGCAGTGGTTATATTGTAAAATATAAGTGCTGGGGCTCTTGTCAGGAGGCAGCTTCCACCAGACCATTTCTACTGCTAGCACCGCCTAAAACAAAACCAACTACCAACCGTGAAAGTGGGGAGAGGATGTGGCATAATGGCCAGAGTTGCTGACTTTGGCACAGGGGAACGAGTTTTGAGCCACGGCATCGGCCTAACATCCTGTGATTCCGGACAAATCACTTAATCTCCCTATGCATAAATGAACGTGTCCTTAACTGGTGCTAATGAAAAGCACTGGTGTTGATGATTAAGTGCCGGCTGAGCACTGGAAAACACCGGCTCAAGTTAAGCACTGATTCTTCTGCTTCTTTGTGCTGGAGCTAAAACATACATGAACCTGTCAATCTGTGGAAGCTACTCCTAAATAAAAGTGCCTTGAAGTACATGTGCTGAGGCAGGAGGACAGATCCATACTCCCCATACACAGAGTATACTCCTTGTGTTGTACATTCCCAAAGGTGCCATCCAGTGTAGATAGAAAACACAAACTCCTTTTTGTCCACACCTATGTCACTCACAATTACAACCAACTGGCGCCCCAGGTGTTGGAACTAGGGGTGCAGCAGGTGGTACAGCACCCCCAGACCTGGAAGGAGTTAAGAAAGGTGATGGAAAACAGTGAAGCCTTTCAATCTGTGAAATTTTCAATTTGAGCTGTGTGCTCAAAAGCAGTGAAAGATCAACGGAAATTAAGGAGAGCCCAGAGAACAAAGGCATGCCACTCTTGTGAGTGGGAGATATCAGATTACAAGAATGAGGCACATGAAAGGCACTAATGTAACCAATAGCTCCTTTTTAAAGTTTGCCAACATAGCAGACAAGAATCATTTGCGTCTTTTAATTGGGAAATGTGGAGACAGACATGTGTTAAAGTAGGGCGCGAAAACAACCAATCCACAAATTATTTTACCCTTGTGTGCATGCATGGCTGAAACCACTCTGATTTATTAATGGTCTCTTCTAAGTAACTCATTTCTTTCATTATTTTTTTTTATTGTAAAATAAATTGACACAATGTATTTACATGATTCATAATATATGCACCATAATGCAAACTGAACCACATTTTCACTAAAAAATGTCTGACTATCATTCACCCGCTTCCATCCCCTCAGCTCCCCACTTAAAACTTTTTGTCATGCTCATTTGATACACTTGCTTGTTCAGTAGCAGCATGATGCTCTTAGAACACCTGCAGTTTTAGCTTGCTGTAGCCCCTGGCCAGCATCCTGAATCAGAAATGTGTTCTAGCATCACTGATGGCTTTTCAGAGCTCATGTGACATTGTTCACCAGATGACCCCTTTCAAGCTCCCTCGGAAGCAGTTCATGCCATAGACCACTTCTGCGGACGAGTCTAAACCTTTCATATTCTAGATGACAGAACATTTTTGTTCTCCAAATCCTCGGGCAATTAAAAGTGTCTCAGACCAAGATAGACATCCCTCCATCACCATAACGACCTTTAAAATCTACATACTTACTGTGTCAAAATAGGACTTTCTGTGGTGTATTGAGCCAAAGAAGAAAATGGACTTGGATGTCCAGAAAGCGGGGAAGTAAACCTGATACTGTGCTAGTAGCAACTGTGCAAATAGGAAAGAACTCTTTGTTATGTTATGGTAGGTATTTTAATTTTGCCACCCTACACTATTTACATGGTCTGTTAATACCCTTAATTTTATGGTAGTTTGCTCTCCAACAGAAGGTTCATTTATTGGGGAAATCAGACTTGTGTATTCCTGATTTATTGTCAGTGTGTTTGTGGTGGTTTTGCTCAATTTGCGCTGTGGTGGTGTGTCTCTATCCCTGCGCCTCGAGTTTATTGTTTGTTGATTTATGTATGTAAACAAGCAGATGCCTCTGGGTGAGGGTTGTGTGGTTTGCATTATATTTTTATATTCTACTACAGCTCTGTTTGGCCCAGCAGTGTGATGTTTTTCTGGAAGAGGTTTGCCATAATAGATAGATGGTTTATACTAGATGCTGAACACCCTCATTTTCTGTGTAAGACTTGTGTCTTGCTGTAACTTGTGTAAAGAAGCAGGTTTGCATGGTTCAGACTGATGTGGTATTGCAGTGGGTGGTATAGGGGGGGTGTGGGGAGTCATGTGTGGTCTTGGCTATTGTACTTCTTTTGGTTGTATAGAAATAGATTGCAATTTAGTGTGGTAAGGTGAGGTATGGTGTTATGTGGCATTTGGTGATGTGGTACACATACCTTTAAGGTGATAGGGAATGATATGGCGTGCCAAAGTCTGAGAAAGTGTGGTAGTGTGTGTGTTGAGAGTGGTATGGTATTGAGAGATGTGGTCTTGAAAATTGATGATGTGACATGATGGCATATGTTGGTGTATGAGCTGTAGTGAGGCAGACTGAAGTGGAGTGGTGCAATATGAGATTGTCTTGTTTGGTATGTTAGTGTGTTCGCTGGTGCGGTGTGGTGATATGTACTAAGTGAACTTTATTTATGTATAGTTCTGCTGTGTTTTGATGTGTAATGTAATTGCTCTTATATGGATAGTTGTGGTATTGAAGGGCCCGTTTACTGCATGGTGTGGTGTAGTCTGATGTGGAACCATAGGGAACTATGGGAGGGGTTGATAGATGGGTGGAGTGCAATATGATAGCCTGTGATGTGGCTTGGTATAAAGTGTGGGATGTTGTAATCTGGTATAAGTATACTTGTATCCGGTGGTGCAATGTGTAGGATGTTGCGTTTTGGTGTGGTATAGATTGGTGTGGTGTACATTAGTGTGGTGTTAGATTTTGTGGTGCTATGTGACATATGTGGTATGGTGAACAAGGAGGTGTGTTGTGGTACAGTAGGGTGTGTTGTATACCATAGAATGTATGGTCCTTTTTGGAGGTATGAAGACAACAAGGGTGCTGTGAGGGGCGGCAAAGTGACAGGAAAAGTTTTGCAATAATAGATAGATGGTGTATACTAGATGTTCAACACCCTCATTTTCTGTGTCAGACTTGTGTCTTGATGTAACTTATGTAAAGAAGCAGGTAGGTATGGTTTAGACTGATGTGATGTTGCAGTGGCTGGTGTAGGGTGGTGTTGGGAGTCAAGTGTGGTTTGGGCTATTGTACTACATTGGGTTGTATAGTAATTACATAGCAATTTAGTGTGGTAAGGTGAGGTATGGTGTTATGTGGCATTTTGGTGATGTGGTACACAGCCCTTTAAGGTGAGACTTAATGATATGGTGTGCCAAAGTCTGAGAAAGGGTGGCATGGTGTGGTAGTGTGTGTGTTGAGAGTGGTGTGGTACTGAGAGATGTGGTGTTGGAAATTGATGATGTGACATGATGGAATATGTTGGTTCATGATATAATGGGCTGTAGTGAGGTAGACTCAAGTGGGGTGGTGCAATATGAGATTGTCTTGTGTGGTATGTTGGTGTGTTCGGTGGTGCGGTGTGGTGATATGTACTAAGTGAACTTTGTTGTGGTATAGTTCTGCTGTGCTGGGCAATGTAATTGCTCTTATATGGATAGTTGTGGTATTGAATGGCATGTATACTGCATGGTGTGTTGTAGTCTGATGTGGAAGCATAGGGAACTGTGAGAAGGGTTGATGGATGGGTGTGGTGCAATATGATAGCATGTGATGTGGCTTGGTATAAAGTGTGCGATGTTGTCATTTGGTATAACTATACTTGTATCTGGTGGTGCAATGTGTAGGATGTTGCGTTTTGGTGTGGTGTAGATTGGTGTGGTGTGCATTAGTGTGGTGTTAATTTAGTGTTGCTATGTGGCATATGTGGTATGGTGAACAGGGAGGGGTGTTGTGGTACAGTAGGGTGTGTTGTGTTGTACATCATAGACTGTATGGTCCTGTGTGGAGTTATGAAGGCAACAAGGGTGCTTTGAGGGGCGGCAAAGTGACAGGAAGAGTTTTGCCATAATAGATAGATGGTTTATCCTAGATGTTGAACACCCTCCTTTTCTGTGTCAGACTTGTGTCTTGATGTAACTTATGTAAAGAAGCAGGTAGGTATGGTTTAGACTGATGTGGTGTTGCAGTTGGTGGTATAGGGCGGCGTGGGGAGTCAATTGTGTTCTTGGCTATTGTACTACATTGGATTGTATAGTAATTACATTGCAATTTAGTGTGGTGAGGTATTGTGTTATGTGGCATTTGGTGATGTGGTACACAGACCTTTAAGGTGAGACGTATTGATATGGTGTGCCAAAGTCTGAGAAAGTGTGGCATGGTGTGGTATTGTGTGTGTTGAGAGTGGTGTGGTACTGAGAGAGGTGGTGTTGAAAATTGATGATGTGACATGATGGAATATGTTGGTACATGATATAATGGGCTGTAATTAGGTAGACTCAAGTGGAGTGGTGCAATATGAGATTGTCTTGTGTGGTATGTTGGTGTGTTCGGTGGTGCGGTGTGGTGATATTTACTAAGTGAACTTTGTTGTTGTATAGCCCTGCTGTGCTGTGATGTTGCATGTAATTGCTCCTATATATGGATAGTTGTGGTATTGAATGGCATGTATACTGTGTAGTCTGTGGTGGAACCATAGGGAACTAAGGAAGGGGTTGATGGGTGCGTGGGGTACAATATGATAGCATGTGATATGGCTTGGTATAAAGTGTGGGATGTTATAATCTGGTATAAGTATACTTGTATCCGGTGGTGCATTGTGTAGGATGTTGCGATTTGGTGTGGTGTAGATTGGCGTTGTGTACATTAGTGTGGTGTTAGATTTTGTGGTGCTATGTGACATATGGGGTATGGTGAACAAGGAGGTGTGTTGGGGTACAGTAGGGTGTGTTGTACACCATATAATGTATGGTCCTGTGTGGAGGTATGAAGACAACAAGGGTGCTGTGAGGGGCGGCAAAGTGACAGGAAGAGTTTTGCCATAATAGATAGATGGTTTATACTAGATGTTGAACACCCTCCTTTTCTGTGTCAGACTTGTGTCTTGATGTAACTTATGTAAAGAAGCAGGTAGGTATGGTTTAGACTGATGTGGTGTTGCAGTGGGTGGTATAGGGCGGTGTGGGGAGTCAAGTGTGTTCTTGGCTATTGTACTACATTGAATTGTATAGTAATTACATGGCAATTTAGTGTGGTAAGGTGAGGTATGGTGTTATGTGGCATTTGATGATGTGGTACACAGACCTTTAAGGTGAGACGTATTGATATGGTGTGGCAAAGTCCGAGAAAGTGTGGCATGGTGTGGTATTGTGTGTGTGTTGAGAGTGGTGTGGTACTGAGAGAGGTGGTGTTGAAAATTGATGATGTGACATGATGGAATATGTTGGTACATGATATAATGGGCTGTAGTGAGGTAGACTCAAGTGGAGTGGTGCAATATGAGATTGTCTTGTGTGGTATGTTGGTGTGTTCGGTGTTGCGGTGTGGTGATAAGTACTAAGTGAACTTTGTTGTTGTATAGTCCTGCTGTGCTGTGATGTTGCATGTAATTGATCCTATATATGGATAGTTGTGGTATTGAATGGCATGTATACTGCATGGTGTGATGTAGTCTGTGGTGGAACCATAGGGAACTAAGGGAGGGGTTGATGGGTGCGTGGGGTACAATATGATAGCATGTGATATGGCTTGGTATAAAGTGTGGGATGTTATAATCTGGTATAAGTATACTTGTATACGGTGGTGCAATGTGTATGATGTTGCGATTTGGTGTGGTGTAGATTGGCGTGGTGTTAGGTTTTGCCCTACATACTGACCCTTATTAATAAACTCCAATACATTACCCTCACTTAGAAAGAAAACACAATACACAACACATGTCATCACTATGTATTTTATTTTCCTTTTCATGACTTGTATCATTTTACATCAGTGCCTTTAAAAAGGTTTATTTTATTATTTTCTTTTAGTAATTGTCACTTACATTGTGCATTTCAACTTTGGCTGTGCATTATGTTGCACCAGAAACTTTACTGTTGAGGTCTGTGACAGCACCTTAGTATGATAAAGAACCAGGCGCTGTCCTGATACACAGCCCACACAGTTGCATTACATACAGGCCCGTGTTTATTATCCCTCAAACATTAAGTTCCTTTAGAAAGAAAGAAATGACAACTGCACAGAGGGTGTTTTTATTTATTTCCCCTATTTTGGTCTCCATAACAGACATCATTTTACATCAGAGACATTTTTTCCTTTTCACAATAGGAATGATTTTACACCAGGCCCTTTAAACTTAGGTTGTGCAAGATATTGCACAGGCACCCTAGCAGTCTGGGGCTGATGTAGCACAGTCCAGCATGTTACAGAACACTGCCTGGACATGTTGCCAATCCCCTGCTGCTGCTTTACAAGATGACCATGTTTATCACCCCAAATACATTACCACATATGTAAAAGAAATCACAATTGCATAACCCTTGTTTTTATTTTCATAAATGCTGTCACTTTCGCCCATAGACTTTTAAAAATTAGGCGGCAAAATTACCACCATCGCAATCCAATGGCCTAACTTCCCTCCTCTTTTAGGGCCAATGGCTTTCCTTTCCGCTGCTGCCTATGGCACGCCCACACGCCTCAGGCCACCACTCAGGAACTCCATCGGCAACAGGCACGCCTCCTGGGGGGCTGGCCTATCTCCCAAAAAAGACCCTGAAACACTCTAGGGCTCCCATTCCACAGATGGACCTCGACGCTGCTCAAGCAACATCAGGCTGCAGCCTCTACTAGCCAGTGGACATGCCCAGACATGTCCCTGCTTGCCCAGGCATGTCCCTGCTGACCCAACAAACATGGCGCACACAGGTAAGTCTCTACTCATCCATCCCACAACCCTAAAACACCCCTGTAGGTCCTACTGGTGGCCTTGCCGCTAGCCCTAGGCACCCCACACCATCACTCTACGTCCCCTTGACACACATCCAATAATTCCTGTGTGAAGGGCATTCGCACACTACACATGCCCCACTTCCACCACTGCCCCTCTGGGGGAGGGTGCCCTCAGACCCTGGACTTCCGGCCCCAGACTTCCCGCCAGGGACTTCCGGGCGGCCCCCGACTTCCGGGGCAGGACTTCCGGGGCGGGACTTCCGGATCCTACGTCACTTCCAGGGGACATTCACACCTGTCAAAAAATGAATGGTGATGAAAGGTATCATTCCTATACTACTTATGTTCATTAATCCTAATTTGTATTTTTCTCTCCGTCTTGCCGATGTATACTTTTCCACAAGGGCATTTTAGCATGTAAATCAAATTAGATGTATCGCATGTTGCATTGACCCGTAATTTCAAATTATGTCCCTTCATAGGATGGGTTATAGTGGATCCTCTTATGATGTTATTACAATTTCCACATTGTAGACAGGGTCTGGTTCCTCTGTATGTCGTAGATGGCGCTGTTTGAGATTTTAAAAGTTCACCTAGGTTTTTACCCCTAGTGTCGGCAAAAATTGGGGGATTGTCAAAAATGGAATTAAAATCTGGTTCAGCTTTCAAAATTCCCCAGTGTCTTGAGGGGATCTTTTTGAAATTTCTGCTGGAAGTGGAATATTTGGATACAATTGTTGTTCTTGCAACTTCCGTTCTTATTCGAGCCTTCAATAGGTCATTGCACTTCATCTTGTTGACTTTTAGTTTGGCCTTGGAAATGATTTCCTCCGGATACCCTCTCATGGTAAACATTTCACCAATTTCTTTAATTCTTTTGGATGTCTTCTCAGAGTCTGAAGTGATTCTTTTAATTCTCATCATTTGAGAAAGGGGTAAGTGTTGTTTGAGGGCAGGTTGGTGGAAACTATTGTAATGTAAGGTGTTGTTCTTATTCGTGCTCTTGCAATAGATGTCAGTCTCAATGCCTTTATTGGATAAGGTAATTTGGACTTCTAAAAAAGTGATGGTCTTGTCTGAAATCTCCCATGTCAATTGAATTCTTTCATCAGCAGAATGCAAGCTAATTAGTGCCTCTTTTAGTTTCTCTTCAGTACTGGTCCAGATGATAAAGATATCGTCGATGTATCTCACTAGCATCTTTAGATACGGTGATAATTAAACCAGTGCACATCCCTACTAGTTACTTTTATCCAATTGAATTTCAATCCAATCAATTCAGTACTTCAATTCTCTTCAAGTCCACACAAGTATTCAGATAGTACAGAGTCCATTAGTTCTTAAAGTTCTTGTTTATTGATTGCAAGACTAACGCGGAAGAGAGACGCCTTGCTGAGACGTGACCGGTTTCGCTATGGCGATGGAACTTATCATGGCTCCTTCAATCCTCTATTAAATTACAGACCACTGAGTGAGAAATGGATGTAGAAGTACAAGAATTTAAAGGAACAATCTTCACATTCACTATTTTAGGCTTTAAGGACCAATGATTAAGGATTTTTACGTCTTTTATTGATTCATATGAAAATACGCCACTCACCATACTATTTCTCTGTGCCTTGAAAAAGCCCGTGGAGGGCGAAACGCGCGTCGGCTGTGACGATGTGGCAAGAAAGTAATCAATAAACGAGAACTTTAAGAACTAATGGACTCTGTACTATCTGAATACTTGTGTGGACTTGAAGAGAATTGAAGTACTGAATTGATTGGATTGAAATTCAATTGGATAAAAGTAACTAGTAGGGATGTGCACTGGTTTAATTATCTCTATTTATGGTTCATGAAATTCTACTACACCTTCTGTGGGTAGATTATCGTGACGGAAATTGCTTAAGGGTGAATAAGCATCCTATCAGTTGGGCACTCCCAAAGTGAGTATTTGTGTATTACTGGACAAATTAATACCATGGGAAAAATGCAATATTGATGTGCAGATCATAGTAGCAAATTCACCCTGTCTTTTTGTTGATGTATCTTTAGATACGGTGTCCAATTCGGATTGTTCAGAATATTGGTCTCCGGTTAAGTCTTCATGAAAATGTTCGCGTATACAGGGGCTGCGCTATTTCCCATGGAAGTCCCTACAAGTTGCTGGTAACATTTGTTTTTGTACTTGAAATAGCTCTGGTATCGGGTGAAAACCATCAGTTCCATTAGAAAAGTTTGCATCGGTAAATCAAGATCCGTGTTTAAAATGGCTTCTTCGTGGCTTCTAGTCCTGAATCATGTTGAATTGAAGTATATAGTGATTTCACATCTGCTGTGCATAGTATGAGTTGTTCATCTGGTTTTATTGCTAGTGAGTTGAGTCTGGTCAAGAGATCGGTCATATCTCTAATGTAAGTTGGCATTTTTTTAACCGTGGGTTGTTCGCTCATTACCAAGGCTAAAGAGAATGGCATTATACAAGAGAGAACCAAAACCTTCCTCATAAAGCAAAATCCTAAGACTCCATCATTCTATATGATGCCAAAAATACATAAAAATCTGTGGGACCCACCTCTAAGACCCATTGTCTCAACAATAGGCAGCTTACATGAACCAATTGGTCAGTTTATAGATAAATACCTACAACCCATGGTTAAAAAAATGCCAACTTACATTAGAGATACGACCGATCTCTTGACCAGACTCAACATACTAGAAATAAAACCAGATGATTAACTAATACTATGCACAGCAGATGTGAAATCACTAAATAATTCAATTTCACATGATTCAGGACTAGAAGCTATCGAAGAAGCCATTTTAAACACGGATCTTGATTTACCGATGCAAACTTTTCTAATGGAAATTATGGTTTTCACCCTATACCAGAGCTACTTCAAGTACAAAAACAAATGGTACCAGCAACTTGTAGAGACTTCCATGGGAAACAGCGCAGCCCCTGTATACGTGAACATTTTCATGAAGACTTACGAGGAGACCAATATAATGAACAATCCGAATTGGACACCGTCTCTAAAGATGCTAGTGAGATACATCGACAATATCTTTATCATCTGGACCAGTACCGAAGAGAAACTAAAAGAGACACTAATTAGCTTGAATACTGCTGATGAAAGAATTCAATTGATATGGGAGATTTCAGACAAGACCATCACTTTTTTAGATGTTCAAATTACCTTATCCAATAAAAGGCATTGAGACTGACATCTATCGCAAGAGCACGGATAAGAACAACACCTTACATTACAATAGTTTCCACCAACCTGCCCTCAAACAACACTTACCCCTTTCTCAAATGATGAGAATTAAAAGGATCACTTCAGACTCTGAGAAGACATCCAAAAGAATTGAAGAAATTGGTGAAAGGTTTACCAAGAGAGGGTATCCGGAGGAAATCATTTCCAAGGCCAAACTAAAAGTCAACAAAAAGAAGCGCAATGACCTATTGAAGGCTTGAATAAGAACGGAAGTTGCAAGAACAACAATTGTATCCAAATATTCTACTTCTAGCAGAAAGTTCAAAAAGATCACCACAAGACACTGGGGAATTTTGAAAGCTGAATCAGATTTTAATTCCATTTTTGACATTCCCCCATTTTTTGCCTACACTAGGGGTAAAAACTTAGGTGAACTTTTGAAATCTCAAACAGTGCCATCTACGACATACAGAGGAACCAGACCCTGTCTACATTGTGTAAATTTTAATAACATCACAAGAGGATCCACTATAACCCATCCTATGAAGGGACATAATTTGAAATTACGGGTCAATGCAACATGCGATACATCTAATGTGATTTACATGCTAAAATGCCCTTGTGGCAAAGTATACATCGGCAAGACTGAGAGAAAAATAAAAATTTGGATTATTGAAAATAAATTTAACATAAGGACCCATAACCAAAAATCATCAGTGGCACTTCATTTCTTGGAAGCACACCACAATGTGTCTCAACTGCAATTTCTTGTCCTTGAAACGGTGGATAAAAAAGAAGGATTGGACAATACCAAACATCTCCTCAAAAGAGAGAATAACTGGATTTACACCATGAACTCTACCAAACCTTTTGGGCTAAATGATCGGATTGAATTTGCATGTTATCTTTAACTTGTGTATGGCAATTATACTAATGCCGTTACTGTTATCCTACTGTAGCAGGGTTTCCGTTCTCCCACAGAACTGTGCATAGAGATCTAGAACCTCAGTGAGTTAGGATGATCCAAAACTCATCTCAGTATAAGAAATCCCCTTACCTAGCTAGCTACAGTGTCTCATGGATCATCATGAAATGATCCATGTCTTAGACAAACCAGAACATGAACTTTAGAATACCTCAGGAATCGTGGAACACATGAACACTCTTTCGTTATATAATCATTTCAAACCAAAACTGAGAGTCAAAGAACACACGTGCAAGTTTGAAATATTTATTATTCAATGCAAGGTTCTCAAACGCAGTATCTTGTATAATACCAAAATGCATATTATAAAAATCAGAGTTAGCAGCATAGTCACTAATCCATAGTAAGCAAAAGGTGATAGCATGTTACAATGCAAAATCTTATAGAAATCTATATCACCTATATTTCGCGCACCCTATTTAGCATATTATTTTATATCTAAGAAGGTCTCATCCGGGTTTTAGCAGGGCGGACCCATACCTCTAAATGTCAGTAGTAGTAGATCACATCAACAGCTACCAGCTCTCTTCATGCGCAGCACCAAGTGACCGCGTTCATTCCCTGTAACTCTATCTTAAACCCGCGTAGAGCCCAAAATGTTGGCATCAACATTATTTGTGTTATGTCTAATGTGGTGCGAGGATCAGGCCTCCCAGCAACCTTGTGTTAGGTTATTCTTAGAGTGTGCAGCTCTCAGTGTGCAGACAGTTGTACCAAGTGTACCAGGCAAAGCTGATAGCATAGTAATAACATATTATTCTCAAATGAATCACATCACCGCTTCTAGGGTGAAAGCGACAACAACAAGTAGGTGTCGTGTGCAAAACTGAAGTCGAAGGAAAAATGGCTGTTTAAACATGTAATACACTCATGCTAACTTAACGCAATATATGTAACGAAGTATCCATATGACACCCCCCCAATGATCCGAGCACCGTCAAACATAAGGGAAAGGCAATACTAAATCAGATACATAAAATGAAAGCAAAGTTCAATAATCTTGAGCTAAAATAAGCCAAAAAAATATGTATGAATGAATATGTATGAATGCCTACAGTGGCCTCAAATCTAAAAAGAAAAACAAAACTTTCGAACCAAAAGTTATTCGCCAGGTCTCCAAAATATGAAATGTAGGACCAGGTCGCATTAATTCAAATGTCTGTAAGAGAGGGAGAAAAAAAAAACAAGGCACTTATCCGATATCCAAAGTCATGTGCCACATCGACGTTATTCTCAGCGACATCACATGATTGAACTCTCCATCATCTGAGCACAGTTCATCCCTCCAATTCAGCAAGGGGAAGGCCATATTCCATAACAAAGCAATCCTCCCAGGCATCTCACGATTGGACAGTATATGCAAAGTAAGTTGCAACAGCCTCCAGTATGAAATCACTGCCATCATCCGAAAACAGTTCAGCAATCCAATTCAGCAATGGGAAAGAACATACGTGCTCCTCCAGCATCGGATCCTCCTGTAACGTCAGAGGACAACTCGGTGGGTTCACCAGAACGCTGTGTGTCAGAAAGGCATGCGCCGCTGCAGAGATCTCCCATTGACCCAGTACTCCATTTATCGCTGCCAAGGCCATAACTCTTTCGCCAGAACAAATCAGCTCGTGAGCCACTACGGGACGCATTAGCTGATCAAAATCGACGTCAGGAGCAGTCCTCAAGCATAGACACAAATCAATGGCCCAATCGAACTCGCAGCTCAGGCAGTGAAACACAGGTTGGACACACGTGAAGTCGGTGAACCGAAATGACAATCTATAAGGCGTGCTTAATGCTGCAAGCGGCAATGTTCCATAGTAATTGAGCATCCGATTACGGCACAGTGTCAGGAGGCGTTGAACGGCTTCTTGCGCAGGATGGGCATCCATGTTTTATAAAGAAAAACAATAACAAAAAGCCCGCAGCCACAGCCAGTAAAACAGGTAGTCCACCAAACAAACTTGAAAAAATAGAATGGAAAAACGTGGGAATGACACCAAAGATTTTCTCAAATGTAGTCACGAGGCCACTGCTAACCAATTTAAAAAAATGTGCGAGCCCAGTCGTGGAAGATGCATTAAAGATCTGGTGCACCAGCTCACAGAAATGAAACGGCAAGTCAGTATTTAAAAGCGCCTGCACCTCTGTGCGTGTGTTAGCTATGTGAAGGACATAATTTTCCCGGGCCGAACTCAGGGTCACTTGTTTTTGAGACAAAAGGGCCCTTATTCTGCTTAAACCATTGAACTTCGCCTTCAAGGTTGGTATCCGTGGCCAGATGGAGACATCTGAAGACCCATGCGTGGGTGGGTATAGAACGTTTTTGCAACACACCACACGCTCCGATACAGTTACCACATAAGCCACACCGATTAATAACCCACAACATACTTCGTTGTTCAAAAGCAAATAACTACCATTAGTCAATAATGTAAATGTGGGAACCACAGCTGGAACTGGCGTGCCTTTTAAAACGCATGCTAAATTTGGCCGGTCCTGATTACAAGAACCGTGTAACTGAATGTGTCTGCATATTAATGAATGGTCAGGTGACTGTGTGCATTCCTCACCATTAAGATTTACCTCTTTCCCATCCTTCAGACATCTGTATGTGTATGGTAACGACCATGCCTCATGGAGGAATGCATTGCCTAGTGGTTCATATCGTCCTATAGCAATATACCGCATACAATTAGTAAATTTGTATAAGGGAAATGGTAATGTAATTAATCCATGAATAAGCCACGTGGCAGTAGTGGTTTCAGCAACAGAGAAAGGTAAGGATTCTAGCTTTTCAATATGTAACATAGAAAATGACGCATCACGCATTGAAAGCATGCGTTGCTTTTCAGTCAGGTTAAAAGGGGCAAAAAGGGACGAAATGTTCAATGAGTTCCAGGGAACTCGACCAGACTTAAGTGTCTGTAGGGTCCATGCAAACTGCATTACAGAACGCAATTGATTTTGACCATGGTATAACGTGGACACTTCATCATGCACAATATCAACAACAGAAGAAACAATATTATCCAACGTGTAAATTCTGGAAGAAAGCATGTTAATACTGTTATCTACCACTGCAAGCACTTTTTCCAAATTTGCTTGATCAATAGCTCTCAGACGTTTAGCTGCCTCAATCTGTGAAAATTTCCACATTTCATTGTAAACAGCATAAAGCCAGCGTTTAGACCTACCCTTAGCCGGGCCTTTTATAAAATCATTCAGCTCTATATTCTCATTCAACTGGGACAGATGTAGTTTAACTGCAGCCAAAGTGGAATGTTGTAACCAGTTCTGACACAACTTGCCCACTGAATAAGTAGTAACAGTGTGATCTGTTTCAAAACGGGGATCTGGCCTGATGTGTGTAAAACCTTCAGACAAACCCAAAAAACGACGTTGGCAAGAATCAGAGCTTCTTTGCCACAAAAGCCACCCCTCCGAATCAAAACTGGAAATATTAAAGGAGGAATTGTGCAAAAGTGCTTGTATCCCACTGATGGACAATGTAGTGAAATTACTCCAACCTGAATATTCTTCCAAATCAGGGATAGTAGGTGTATTTAATTTTTTAGATGTAGCCAATCCAAAGCATGTTGTTTGGGAAATGGTAGAATTTAAAAACAACATGTGATTCGGGATGAGACATGCACGATGCAAAGCCTCAGTGCCTTGTACCTGCCAATCTTTGGTACCCCAAACCGATTTAAGGTCAATAGCCTCCTTCCATAACTCATAGCCATCTATAGCTAACCTGTCTAGAAAGGACTTCGAATACAATAATTTTGTATCGGTAAGTCTAACTTTGGACATGAATTTCTGTGTCACTTTAAAATAAAATGACTCAGGATGTGATTGATTAAAGTCTGTAAAATAAGAGTATTTACCCAGAAATGTACTAGAGCTCCCTTGTACAGGAGCTGGGCAATGTTCCCACTGTGTGTAATTCACAGGAAACCTCCTGGAATTTGTTTTATGTAAGAAATGATTCCCATAATGTTGAAAACAAAACAAATCACCATAATTGACAGAATCTAAGTACAAATCCTCAGCATCAAAGGCCGCATAATATTTTAAATCTGAGAACAATGCTTCCACGGCCTGAAGATCCCAATCATCAGAACGAATATTTTGTTTAATCACATCTCCCATGTTTACTCTAAGCACATTAGGAACATTAATAACTTCTGTGGGGCCATGTATTTGAAACCTAACCGCATCCCACACAATCCCATCAAGGACAGGCCAAGCAGTAATCTCTACTGTATTTAAGTCTCTTTTTAGTCTGTGTGCTGAATGTGAGGAGGAAAGAGGGGCCAATGTTCCATTAAGGTACCGAATTCCTGTTCTTTCTTTCACATAATGGCCATCGATCAGGCGGAAAAAATAAAACACAAAACCAATTGACATAAAAAGATAAAATGAAAATAGTATCAGCCAAACGTATGTCCAAGGTGGAATTAGAAAATGTTTTTTAAACAACGTGGCATATTTTGCAATAGGCGATGGTTTCTTTGAAAGTTCCGAATCAGAGTCAAAAGAGAATCTGGATTGGTTAGCCAAACGAGCTTGTAAATCGGACATAGATAAATCAGCAGGATCTGCATAGGTCAGATCATCAATGTTAGTAACAGGAATAGTATTTAATAAAGGACTGGATATAGCAGGCATCTCGAGGGACACCTCCTGTTCTGCACCAGATGTAAAAGCCAGCACAGAGTGCCTCACCATGGAAGGACAGGATACAGCCGGTGTCATGCTATGAAGAATCGGCCACCCTGTGTGTCTTGACATTGTCAATAGAAATAAATCTGTTTTCTTTACGACCTGGAAGTGGTGGTAAAATGACTGTTCTCGTGCCCTTCACTCCAAGAACCCGAACCGGTGCTCGATATGAGGGACCAAACTCTTTCTTGTTTTCGATCTTCTCTCGAACCAGTTCTCCAACTTGGGGTAGCCAGCCAACTACCGGGATCTGCAATGCATCATCCGACGTGGAGGGCAAGTGTTCCTTAGCAAGACTGTCTCTGGTCTTTTGTAGATCCTGTAAAACATTGCAATGTTCATCTACGTCAAAGGCCGCGGCCTGGGCCTGGCAGTCTAAACCATCAAGGTCAGGGACGTACATCTTGATACCAAAGAGCATTTCGTATGGAGTCCGCCCACCCAGAGACCTTCTAGGGAGATTATTAAGCGCACGCTGCACGTCATTGAGGTGGGCCAGCCAGTTTCTACCAGTGCCTATAACTCGGGCTGTCAAAGATTGCTTTAAGTCGCGGTTCATTCGTTCTACTACACTATTGCCCTCAGGCCTGTAGGGACTTGAAAACTTGACTTGGACTCCCAACGAAACCATAGCATCCTTGTACGCCTTAGAGGCGAAAGCCGGACCCTGGTCCGAATGGAAAGTACCACAGGCAAAAATTCCCACAAAGACACGCAAATCCTTAATGACAGTCCGCGAATCAGCGCTTCGATGTGGCCATACCCATACAAAGCGTGTGCATGAGTCAACTGCTACTAAGATGTATTTAAACGCAGTATCAGAAGAAAAAGGACCGCAGTGATCCAAATAAACGCAACCAAGCGGTTTATTAGAGATGTACAACTGTGTCTGAGGCGGACGCGCAGCAGTAGAAGGCTTAATCTGCTGGCAAATGTCACACATAAGGACATAATCGCGCGTCTGTTTGTACAGTCCCCGCCACCAGAACCTTTGTTGTAGCTGAGTTACAGTGGCTGAGACGCCCGCATGCGCAGACGCCACACCTTCATGAGCCGCTGTAATCAGAGAAGCCCTGCGATCCGAGTTGGGAACTAGACGTTCGCCAACTTCAGGAATTTTCACATAAGGAACCTTATCGGGACTTAAGTGGTATGTGTACTTCGAAGGGAACCCTGCAGGATATTTACCTCCCTTCTCCGTGGCAGCAACAGCCGCCAAGATGTCATCATCTATTTTGCTTTTGGACCTTGTGACTGCTGCAACTAAGTATTTTGATACCGCAGACTTCGCTGCCTCATCAGCAAGCGAATTTCCAACAGCGTGGACCCCCACGCGCTGATGGCCGAGAGTATGAATCACAAACACGAGCGGCAGTTTCTCTTTAAGTTCCGCCACTCGGACCCAGATCATTTTATGTTTTATTGTGCTACCTTTGGAATCACGAAAATCATTCTGAATCCAAAAGAACAAGTTCTCATTGTAAGACTGGACACAGTAGTAAGAGTCACTTACGATTAAAGTCGTCACACTTGGATCAGCGTACTCCAATGCGAGCATTAGAGCACGAAGCTCTGCTAATTGTGCGGTGCAGTCCCCTAGCATTTGCGTGTGCACGACACTGGACTTGAACTCATCGTTCACCATGGCACCGACCACAATGGCGCAAGCGGAAACGTAGGCATGTTTAGAGCCATGCGCAACCTGCGCCGAACCATCAGTGTAAATGATACAATGGAAATCCTCCAACGGCCGCATCGCTAAAGGAGCCGGATGAACAAATTCATACTGTAAATACTCCTGCGACCGTAAAGCGGCGTCAAAAATAAACGTGACATCCTGGGATGTCAAGGATGTAGCCCACTGAATCCACCGATGGTGCAAAGCTTTAGAATTTGGTACACTGGCTTTCGTGACTGCCTCCAAGGCAGGGCACGGGGTAACAACCAACATGCGCTTTCCCTGCGACAGGGCACGTTCCTTAAGAATTGCCATCTGCACAGCCGTTAAAACTTTCTCCACAGTGGAAAAACGCAGTTCAGCCGAAGTGTACAAGTGTGACTTGTAAGCAATAGGTACAGTATCTCCTTCATTAAAAGTCAGGTACGTGAAACCCACCGCCCCAGGGATAATTCTTATCACCAGGTTGGTTTGGTTATCACGAGTCTGTAAGTAGTCAGAAGCGAGCAAATCAGCCTGCAAAGACTGCAGAATGGCTGAATGCTCAGGCAGCCAGCATGATTTGGATAAAGAGGGTTGTATCAAGGCATACAAAGGCTTGATACGCTGGGCATATTCCGGAATGTAAGTCCTCCCAGAATTTAAAAAACCCAGCAAAGACTGTAATTTTTTCAGCCTTGTCGGAGAGCGCAACTGCGCGCACTTCTCCAGGAAGTGAGGAGCCAACCCCTTTCCTTCGTGGTTAAGTTCATAACCCAGAAACAACACTGTGTACTCCGCAATGTGTGATTTTGCAAAGTTAAACTTGTAACCCATGTCTGCAAAGTTACAAATTATGCTGTTTACTCGACACAGATGCTCCCAAAGTTCGTCGTCTGTGAGATAAATGTCATCCACATAAGAACAAGCAACTGGATCGAAGCTCTCCAAAAGAGAGACAATGCGGGCGGAAAACACTCCAGGACTATTCTTATAGCCCATTGGGAGTCGTTTAAACATTTTTTGTACACCGCTGCACGTAAAACTGGTCCATTGGGAACTTAGACCATCTAATCTGTGTGCATAAAAACCATTGGAAATGTCAAGCGTGGTTTTGAACCGTTTACGCTCAAGACTATTCACTAGGGCAGAGCCGTGAGTATTCTGTACTGCACAGTTACGGCAATGCGAGTTCAAATGCCGGTAATCCAAAACCAGACGATATGAGCCGTCCGGCTTGTTCACAGTAAAAAGGGGATTATTCATTGGTGACACACACGTTTCAATTACACCTTGATATTCCAATTGTTCAAGGATAGCCGCGACAGAAGCTTTAGCTTCACGCCGTATGGGATACTGAGGTTGTGGCTGCGGCTGTGACCGTAAAGGAATCTCATGGCTAGGAGATAATTTATCCCAGCCACACTGATTGCGGTACACAGCTGGCGCAAGCGCCAGAGCCCACTCTTCTGCAAAATGCAGCGCTTCCACTCTCGATACAGTGTGCGCGAAACTGGGGAGGATCACCTCCTCCCCTCGCGGAGCTGCGAGAACAAAAGGTGGGGGCCAGTCAGCCTCCGAAAGTAAAATGTCATACGTAGACGAAAGATTTTCCCAAAATACCCCTTTTACAGTTCGCTGCATGTCACCTTCTATTAACAGGACAATTTCAAAAAGTCGTTCAGGGGGAGCAACATGTGTATCAGCCGTTTCAATCACAACATAAGTGTCAGTTGCTGTCACCTTCAACAGTGGACGGAGGGCCTCTCTCACTATGGTAATCTCCGCCGCGCTGTCCAGCAAGGTCAGAGCCCACGTCAGATTCCGAAGCCGTGTTCTCACTATCTGGGGCACATCGATGCGCCGTTAAGGCTGCGACCTTCTTCTTGGCAAACTGCGGTCTCTTGGGCGTAGAGTCGTCCCGCTGATCCCCTTCACTTCGCGGGCGGGGCTGACCACGTCCTTGCTGGCCACCCCTGTCCCTGCCGCCCCCTCCACCACCGGTTGACGGAGCCGATGAGTCCTGAAAGGAACGAGGAGAGAGTTGGTCAGAAGCCTGAAACCTTTCAGGTGATTTAATCGTCGCGCGATCGCGCAAATCATAAACTCTATCCGACTGCGCAGGCAGCGAAGGCGCAGGACCAGAAACCTGTGTCTGCTGTTGTTGTTGTTGCTGCTTACCCTGATTCTGCTTTTTCGGCCAATTTTGTTTTTTGGACTTGGGTTGTCCACCCGTTTCCGAAGACTGTCCCTGGGGCTGTTTCTTCTCCTTTTCAGAAAAAGCTTTTACACCCTTAGAAGTGCGGCCAACCATTTTATAAGCTGCCACAATAATCCTTGCTAACTGACGGGGTTTATCGGCATCGGGAATTAACGCCAGAGCATTGGCCACCTGAAAGTTCACTGCATCCCCCTTGACATTCGCAAGGATGAGTTCGCAAACCACATCAAAGGAGCCACTCAGACGCATACCCAATTCAACCGCCGACTCCGGTCCGTGATCATCTTGAACACGTTTAAGGACTGCAGACAGGTTGGACACAGTCGGGGTGCCATAGCACCTCGAATAAACTGCTGCAAAAGTCTTACCCCATGTCTCACAGTCAACAAGCTCAGGGGCTAAATCTTTCGGTAAACTGAGCGTAAGAATCCGGTGTTTCTCACCAGGAGTCGTATTAGGAAACTCAGCCTCCAGCTGGTCGAATTTCTCGGCAAGCCAGAAAGGAAAATCATCCTTATCCTGGGGCTTCTTGCCCATAACGGAATTCACCATGACAGGACTGATTTTCAAACCAGACTGTTCCGCTCGAAGCTGCGCACCTGCGGGGGCTGCGCCATGAACATTACGACCAATGTAATGAACAAGCGCCCTAATCACTCCAACCGCGACTTCATGAAGACGCCGCAGGTCAGCCACATTACAAGTATCGCGATTAGGGTGAGGAGTAAATCCACCCAAAGCGGGCCAATTTGTGCCCGGAATGGACAAAGGACCTAACCTCGGAGTGGTTAAAGAATGGGGTAGGGCGCCACCAAACCAAACTCCGTGCTGCCAAACATCTATAGGTACTTCCAGTGCCCTGTACGGAGCATAAGCCGCCGGTACAGCCGAGGCAGTGTATGAATGGAACACACCAGAATTAGCGTCCACTGCCGGAAATGTCACCCATGAATAAAACAATTCGTACGGGTACGCATGTTCCGCACTCACCACTAAAACCACAGCTAAGCCATCCACAGGGACATTATATGCCCGCAAGTGGTCACGAACCGCGATGCGGCTATGCTGCGGTATGTCCACGGCCATGTTAGCACAGGAAGAGAAAAAAGACAAAGAACACTTTGTAGCACAACTGGGTAGTAATTCAAAGAAACCGTTTTTAGAAGAATTCAAGCTTGAAAAGACCTATTTAAAAAACAGGTAGGTTTTTCCGACACCACCGTTTACCGGAAACGGGAATGAAGGTGTCAAGGTTTGAATGATATACTACTCGAGTGTCATGATATAAGGCCAACAACGTACGGGCGCCATGTAGCAGGGTTTCCGTTCTCCCACAGAACTGTGCATAGAGATCTAGAACCTCAGTGAGTTAGGATGATCCAAAACTCATCTCAGTATAAGAAATCCCCTTACCTAGCTAGCTACAGTGTCTCATGGATCATCATGAAATGATCCATGTCTTAGACAAACCAGAACATGAACTTTAGAATACCTCAGGAATCGTGGAACACATGAACACTCTTTCGTTATATAATCATTTCAAACCAAAACTGAGAGTCAAAGAACACACGTGCAAGTTTGAAATATTTATTATTCAATGCAAGGTTCTCAAACGCAGTATCTTGTATAATACCAAAATGCATATTATAAAAATCAGAGTTAGCAGCATAGTCACTAATCCATAGTAAGCAAAAGGTGATAGCATGTTACAATGCAAAATCTTATAGAAATCTATATCACCTATATTTCGCGCACCCTATTTAGCATATTATTTTATATCTAAGAAGGTCTCATCCGGGTTTTAGCAGGGCGGACCCATACCTCTAAATGTCAGTAGGAGTAGATCACATCATGTCAGGTGTTGTCGCGCCTCCAGGAACTAACGAGCTCCGCGGTGAAAAGACTACATTTCCCAGAGGGCTTAGCGGCCGAGAGGCGGAGCATAAATAGACGCCACTTCCTGGAGCCGGCGTCGGATATTCCGGTTCGTGTTTCCTGGCGTTCCAGTCGACTTTTGCGGTGAGGTTTTTCTGTGTTGTTGGTTAACCTCGACTTCCAGTTGCTGTTTATTCCGGCGCTCTTGTGTCCGTCCTGTCCTCCGTTGGAGAGCCTTCCCATCGGCTATTGCGGAGGACGGTCTTGGGTTCGATTCATTGTTGTTGTCCTGTCCTCCGTTGGAGAGCCTTGCCATCGGCTATTGCGGAGGACAGTAAGGGTGCTTCCAGGTGTTGTTCTGCGGGGCTCCGCTGGCGAGTCTCCTGTGCCCTGGCTCTTGCGGTAGACACGCTATCGCTGCTTCCCGTTTCCTCCGTTGGCGAGCCTTTTTGCAACGGCTATTGCGGAGGAAACTGTTGTTTGTCATTCACATTATTTTAAGTTCCTAGACCCTCTGTTGGACAGCCTCCTTGCATCGGCTATTGCAGAGGGTCTGTATTATTTTCCTGGCTGCAACGAAGAGAGTACTTCACCTGATAGTTCTTGAATTCAGGTAACCTTTGTTTCCATTGTTATTTGGGTGACGTAACCCTTATCCATATTACTTTCAGGGAGTTACTGTATTACTAAGGCGCCTTCCTTGGAACCTAGTCTACGTTCTCTTCAGGGCTCTAAAGTATAAAGATTAGGGTACGTAGTGTCATTCTTCCCTCCTATAAGATTGATGTTTATCAGGGTCTTAGGGTGAGTTTTACAGTTAAGTTTTGTTCTTACAGGGGAAGGCATTTACTGGCTGATTCAAGTCACTTCAGTATAGAGAGGCATCTGCTGAGGTCAGGCGGTCAGCTTTTATATACAGGTATAACACGGTAGAACTGAGGGGTAACGTGAATAAGAAAAGACTTTCATGAACCAAGATACCAATTTCTTGTTTGTTTCTGTCTTCACAGCTCTCCCTCCCAGCAGCCCCCTTCCTTTCCTTCCTGTTTATTATTTTTGCCCTCACCTGATCCTTCTCTAGCCCACGGCTATTACAGCATTCGGGGCTTGGATAGATCTGGAGGTGGCCTACTTGTACCACAAGCTGATCCTGAGGACGGAGAGGATAACAGAATATCCGACCTAAGATATTTAGTCCTCCCGATCAGTTTAGGGTATGGCTACTCTGGACGAGGTGATGGCAGCGTTAGTTGTGGTGCAATCGGAATTGATAGCATCCAGACAAGAAAGCACTGAATTACGGAATCGGTTGGATAACATCCAGAAAAACCCCTTTAGCGCTGGGGCTTCAGGGTCTGGTACAGCCGGTTCAGTAGTAGTAGAGATCCCCCCTAGCATTCCATTAGCACACCCAGAACGTTTCAACGGTGATGCGGGATCAGTGCAAGTATTTTTGACGCAAGTCCTTATGCATTTTTCATGCAAACCCAGGTCCTTTCCTACCAATCAGTCAAAGGTGGCATTTGTCATCTCGTATTTGGTCGGAGACGCAGCTCAATGGGCGGTTCCCATGGTTCAGAGAAATGACCCGATATTACATGATTGGGACGCATTCCAAGTAGAATTCACCAAGGTATTCGACAGAAGAGCATTGTTTTAGATGTGCACAATGTCCCTCGTTTGCGTTGGCTGGTGGGGGTGTGATAGCCACGGCCGCAGAAAAGGATGTATCTCTTCCAAGAGAATATCAGGACTTTGAAGGAGTGTTTGATGAAGTTAGAGCTGAAGAATTACCCCCACATAGGCCATACGACTGTCAAATCGAGTTGGTTCCAGGGGCGGTGATCCCTAAGGGACGGCTGTATGCACTGACAGAGCCAGAGAACGTTTACTTGAGAACTTATTTAGACAAGCTTCTGAAATTAGGGTTCATACGTCCTTCAAGATCACCAGCAGCATCCCCTTTATTTTTCATCCCTAAGGCTAACGGGGATCTGAGAGCCTGTGTAGACTTTCGAGCCCTCAATGCAGTAACCATCAAGAACAGATACCCATTACCGTTAATACCCGTCTTACTGGAGCAAGTGAAGAAATCCAAGGTCTTCACTAAATTAGACTTAAAGGGAGCATACCATCTGGTTAGAATGCGGGCAGGGGATGAATGGAAGACAGCATTCCAGACCAGGTATGGGTTATTCGAATACCTGGTCATGCCCTTCGGGCTTTGCAATGCCCCTGCTGCATTTCAGTTTTTTCTGAACGACGTGTTGAGAGAGATCTTGGACCGACACGTCATTGTATATATAGATGATATCCTCATCTACTCCGAATCAGAGGACATGCATATACAACATGTCAAGTCTGTTCTCAGAATACTACAGAAAAACCATCTTTATTGCAAATTGTCCAAATGTGACTTTCACGTCACTACAGTTGAGTTTCTAGGGGTGATGCTTACCCCTCAGGGACAGGAAATGGCGGAGAGGAAGATCCAAGCAGTGCGAGATTGGCCAAGTCCTCGAAACATCAAGGACGTTCAATGTTTCCTAGGATTCGCCAATTTCTACAGACGTTTTATTAACCAATTTTCGAAAGTGGTGGCTCCCATAACTCGCCTGTTGAAAAAGGATCAAGGGTTCATGTGGGATAAGAGTGCTCAGGAGGCTTTTGATGCTTTAAAAGAAGCTTTTGTCACTGCTCCGATATTGACACACCCCAATACGGATATCCCTTTCATAGTTGAGGCAGACGCTTCTGAGGTAGCTACCGGAGCCATTCTGTCACAAAGACACGAAACTACAGGACAAATGCATCCAGTGGCATTTATGTCACATAAACTTACGGGGGCAGAACGCAACTATTGCATAGCTGAGAAAGAACTTTTAGCGATCAAGCAGGCGTTCACTGAATGGAGGCATTTCCTAATGGGAGCAAAGCACGTGGTAACGGTGTATACCGATCACCGCAATCTACAGTTCATGTCAGCAGCCAGACATTTGACCCCCAGACAGTTGAGATGGATGCTTTTCTTTTCAGGATATAATTTCGTTATCACTTTTAGACCCGGAGCAGAAAATCGAAAGGCGGATGCCTTGTCTCGTCAATCATCTATAAAGGTCTCGGAGGCCAGAGCACAATCTTCGATAGTGGACCCTGTCAAGGTGGTTTGTAGCATCCAACCTGATGCATTTCTGCAAGGGATACGATATGGGATCAGAACCGATCAGTGGAAGAGATGGCTGCAATTACATCCTGAATGGCGACTACATCATGGCTTTCCAATCAACCAGGGACGGATGCTGTTACCCTCTGAAGCATTGCGGAAACAAATGTATGAGTGGTGTCACACTTCACCCAGTGCTGGACATGTCGGAGTAGATAAGACTATGGATTTGATTCAGCGTAGGTGTTGGTGGCCTACGATTAGGGATGATGTACGGAAATGGGCGGCGGAGTGTGATGTCTGTGCTCGCGCCAAGTCGGATCATCGTAGACCTGCAGGACTACTGCAGCCCATGCCTACCCCGTCTACCCCCTAGGAACGTATTTCGTTGGACTTTGTGGTAGGTCTCCCAAAGGATCAGGGTTGCACCACGGTGTTGGTGGTCATTGATTATCTAACGAAGATGGGGCATTTCGTTGCTTGTCCTCAGATACCGACGGCAGGTCAATTGGCACATCTTCTTCTGAAACATATTGTTCGTCTGCACAGTCTACCTTCAGTCATAGTGTCGGATAGGGGTTCTCAGTTCACCGCCCAATTTTGGAAAGCGTGGTGCTCCTCTCTCCACATCAAGACAGCGTTATCCACGAGCTTCCATCCCCAGACCGATGGCCAGACGGAACGGCTCAATCAAACATTGAAGCAATTCTTGCGATGCTATGTTTCCCAGGGGAAAAGAGATTGGGTGGAGCACCTTTGGCTGGCAGAGGTGGCATACAACAACGCTACGCATTCTGCCACGAGAGTATCACCATTCTATTGCACTTATGGTCATCATCCACGATTCCTCCCTTTTGTGCAGCCGTACCGAGAGGAGACCGTGCCCGAAGCCGCCAGAAGGGTTTCTCGACTCAAGAAAATACTGGAGCAAGCACAGGACTCCCTGAGAAACTCCAAGGTGGCTTATAAGAACACGGCGGACAAAAGACGTCGCCCTGGTCCTTTGTATCGTGTGGGGGATTGGGTGTGGCTGTCTACCCGGAACTTTAGGTTTAGGCATTACAGTGTGTTTAACCCTCAATATATAGGTCCCTTTCGGGTGGTACAGTGCGTCAATCCAGTGGCGGTGAAGTTGCTGTTACCTAGACATCTGCGTATTCATCCAGTCTTCCACGTGTCACTGCTCAAGCCTGCGGCGGCGGTGGTGCGACGCCTTCCTCCCCCTTTGCTGGTTTCCGATGGTCTAGAATACGAGGTGGAGGGGATTCTAGACTCTAGGTGGCGGGGTCGTGGCCTGCAGTATCTGGTGGCCTGGAAAGGATACGGGCCCGAAGAGAACTCGTGGGAACCTGCATCGGGTGTTCATGCTCCCAAACTGGTGGCTGCTTATCATCGTCGTTTCCCTGAGAGCCCTGGCCCCCTTCGGCGCTCTAGGTAAAGGGGGATGTACTGTCAGGTGTCGTCGCGCCTCCAGGAACTAACGAGCTCCGCGGTGAAAAGACTACATTTCCCAGAGGGCTTAGCGGCCGAGAGGCGGAGCATAAATAGACGCCACTTCCTGGAGCCGGCGTCGGATATTCCGGTTCGTGTTTCCTGGCGTTCCAGTCGACTTTTGCGGTGAGGTTTTTCTGTGTTGTTGGTTAACCTCGACTTCCAGTTGCTGTTTATTCCGGCGCTCTTGTGTCCGTCCTGTCCTCCGTTGGAGAGCCTTCCCATCGGCTATTGCGGAGGACGGTCTTGGGTTCGATTCATTGTTGTTGTCCTGTCCTCCGTTGGAGAGCCTTGCCATCGGCTATTGCGGAGGACAGTAAGGGTGCTTCCAGGTGTTGTTCTGCGGGGCTCCGCTGGCGAGTCTCCTGTGCCCTGGCTCTTGCAGTAGACACGCTATCGCTGCTTCCCGTTTCCTCCGTTGGCGAGCCTTTTTGCAACGGCTATTGCGGAGGAAACTGTTGTTTGTCATTCACATTATTTTAAGTTCCTAGACCCTCTGTTGGACAGCCTCCTTGCATCGGCTATTGCAGAGGGTCTGTATTATTTTCCTGGCTGCAACGAAGAGAGTACTTCACCTGATAGTTCTTGAATTCAGGTAACCTTTGTTTCCATTGTTATTTGGGTGACGTAACCCTTATCCATATTACTTTCGGGGAGTTACTGTATTACTAAGGCGCCTTCCTTGGAACCTAGTCTACGTTCTCTTCAGGGCTCTGAAGTATAAAGATTAGGGTACGTAGTGTCATTCTTCCCTCCTATAAGATTGATGTTTATCAGGGTCTTAGGGTGAGTTTTACAGTTAAGTTTTGTTCTTACAGGGGAAGGCATTTACTGGCTGATTCAAGTCACTTCAGTATAGAGAGGCGTCTGCTGAGGTCAGGCGGTCAGCTTTTATATACAGGTATAACACGGTAGAACTGAGGGGTAACGTGAATAAGAAAAGACTTTCATGAACCAAGATACCAATTTCTTGTTTGTTTCTGTCTTCACAGCTCTCCCTCCCAGCAGCCCTCTTCCTTTCCTTCCTGTTTATTATTTTTGCCCTCACCTGATCCTTCTCTAGCCCACGGCTATTACAGCATTCGGGGCTTGGATAGATCTGGAGGTGGCCTACTTGTACCACAAGCTGATCCTGAGGACGGAGAGGATAACACATCAACAGCTACCAGCTCTCTTCATGCGCAGCACCAAGTGACCGCGTTCATTCCCTGTAACTCTATCTTAAACCCGCGTAGAGCCAAAAATGTTGGCATCAACATTATTTGTGTTATGTCTAATGTGGTGCGAGGATCAGGCCTCCCAGCAACCTTGTGTTAGGTTATTCTTAGAGTGTGCAGCTCTCAGTGTGCAGACAGTTGTACCAAGTGTACCAGGCAAAGCTGATAGCATAGTAATAACATATTATTCTCAAATGAATCACATCACCGCTTCTAGGGTGAAAGCGACAACAACAAGTAGGTGTCGTGTGCAAAACTGAAGTCGAAGGAAAAATGGCTGTTTAAACATGTAATACACTCATGCTAACTTAACGCAATATATGTAACGAAGTATCCATATGACACTACATTCTGTAAAATCGATGCAGACTACAATTCAGTTTTTTGTTTATATTTTGCTTATATGCTGACATTTGTATTAACATGTTATTTTAGAATCATTCGCCTCACCTACCCATGATTCCACCCCTTTTTTCCGAACATATTGCTTTCTTCCGAACCCACCCCTTTTTTTCCGTACACACTCCCGTTTTTTAGTCTTTCTATCATGTCCTTAGTCACGTGATCGGCACCACGGCCAATCGATATTCATGTTGCTAACAAACCAGGAAATGGTCACTCATTTTGAGTAAAGCACATTGTGCACATTAACGAGAGAGAAGGGAAAGACGCCACGCGCCTCATAAACGTGAGTTCTCTGTCCAAGACTTCGAGAAGCATAATATTAGACATATACCATTACGAGCGTTTTTTGCCACCATTTACGACCTCGTTTTTTCCCTTTAGTTTTTCTCGAACTGTCCAATCTGATATACGCTCCAGCGCCGAGATGTGAGTTCCATGTTCGTTTTCCACATATCCTTTCACTAATTTTTACTTGCACATATTTTAACACTGTGTGTCACACGTTTTGAGCACCAGCATGTTTATTTACGCATGGAGTGAATTATTGAGTTGTTACTTGATCTTTCATATTGGAACAGCATTTTTGAATATATTCTTGTTGTTTACCTATATAGCACATGCTCCCTGATGAAGGGCACACAATGCCCGAAATGCATTGAACAAAGCTATGATGTCAAAGGAATTTAATGATATATAAATGGAATACAAAGAAATGATTTGAAATGGAAACAATTTCAGACATATTACAATGAAATAAAAGTATGTGTTGAACAAAACATCGAAATTGAATAACACTTATTGAAAGGAATCCTTGACCTAACATCACAGAGATAAGTGTGCACCAGGGGATGCAACTAATGACATATTAGAAGCACTCACTTATGATACTACGGAAACCACATCATACAAGAATAGAGAACAAACAGCAGAGAGGTGTGGCTCACTGGTTAGAGGAGGCAGACCTGTAAGCAGAGAACGGCCCGGGACCAGGGTTCAATTCCCGACGCAGCAGGGTCGTGGACCAGGGGTCAACGGACTCGATAATTCTTGCCTCAGTGCCTACTTTAACCAGGGAACACACTCGGTAACTCTGGGCATTAAGCTTGCCTCATCTCTACAACGGCCCCCCACAGACGCCAGGAATGCCTGGTTTCACCCTGGAGATACACAGAAAGGGACCATCTCACAGGGAAAACCAGGACGGGTTCCCCAGCGGTCTGCAGAGTCAGGACACTCGGTTAGAGTAACAGTGCGCTTTACAAATACCCCACATTTACATTTACAAAGCATAAGACAATTGATTTACCTCTCAAAAAGGGCGATTAACCAGAAATTGCACGCAAGCACTTTAGTGAAATACCACTGCGCGCTTCGAATACCTCGAGGATTAAGAATTGCACTGAAACCGTCGCTATGTAAAATCTCCTTGAAGTTCAAAGGAAAGTGGTTCGCAATCCTAAACAAATGTTCGTTAGGCCTCATCCTTCTGATAATCGAGGAATTATCGAATATTTTAGAGGAACTACAGAAGGAAATCACGACTCTAATCAATGAAATAACGGAAAATACACCACCGGAAGATTGGACAAAAATATTGGAAGATCTCAATATCCAACTTAATAAACACACACAAGAGATTAATGATCGGAAAATTCGGAAGTTACGAAGAGACACCATGGACTATAAACTTGGGGAGGTGTATACCTGGGCAGAGCCGTAGACAACAAAAACCATATACCCAAAGCACTGACACAACGTCCACGGAAAGTTGCCAATCAACTAGACCAAGAATGACTGGTAGACCCAGACAACCTCAATCCACGGGATCAGAGCAACAACCGGAAACTTCCGGACAGCGACAGATAACTGAACATCAAAAAGGTAGACAGACTTCTTTTTTAGAGGTGGGCCAACAGGAAACAGAAGACCCAGGAGGAGCAAAAACAAAAGAAAAAGACGCACGGAATACTTGGAGCGTAGCCGCAGAGAAGAAGAAGGACAAAATGAAGAAAGATTTGAATTAAACAACTTAGTCATCAACATATCAGACCATGTTCTAGATGGGATCTCTATGGAAACATTGCAAAAGGGGATGACTTTTGTCCCGACAACGGAGACAGACAAATTGGAATTGGAAATTAGTTCTTATAAACTAATGAGGAAACTACGATTAAGACACTTCTTCACCAACATTGTGACAGAGAGAAGTGACATGAAAGAAGATCAGCTTTTGGGTTTATCACCACACAGTACCTATACAGCACCATTGTCTCATAAAACATTGGACACCTTTGAAAATTTGGTAAGAATGGAATTATCCAAATTAAATTTCTATAAAAAAACAAGACACCATAACCTGACCCAAAAACAAAATGAGGTTTTACAGAAAATAGCTCAGAATCCAAACATCATTTGCCTAAAGGCAGATAAAGGAGGCGCGATAGTCATAATGAACACCTCACATTATGAAAGAGAAGTTGAACGACACGTAACGGATACAAGCGTATACCTACCCCTGGATGGTAATCCGACAGAGCAATTTTCAAAACATCTTGAAACAATCATTATCAAAGCATAAAACAATGGAGTGATCAATGAGAAAACAAAGATTTTTAATCACAAGTCATCCAAAGAGCCCGGTGATCTATATGTTACCTAAAATACATAAAGATCTCAAGAATCCGCCATTTCGACCAATTGTGTCAACTATAGGAAGCATTCATCAACCGATAGGACAACTACTAGATAAACATCTACAACCTAGCGTGATGAGGATGAAGACATTTGTGAAGGATACGACCCACTTTTTAGAGATATTAGAGCAAATTCAAATAACCAGTGACGAACACATCATTCTTTGCAGCATGGAGGTTAAATCCTTATATACCTCAATACCTCACCACGGGGGAATAGAAGCGATCGAACATGCACTGCTGAGCACAGATTTAGACTTAGATTTAAAAATCTTTCGAATGGAATTGTTACATTTCACGCTCTTTAACAGTTATTTCAAATGGAACACTCAATATTACCTACATGTAGCGATCGCCACCGTCGACATAGCCAGATGCAAACGATTCCGTACTGAACGCCCCTTACGGAAATACTACAAGTCCCAGAAGGCCATACTGCGCTGGGGGTTGAGACAATGGGAGGACCTTATTTAAACTCCACCCACGGAACGTAACGGGGCTTGTCAATCTTGTTCCGGGTTCTCTCGCTAGCTGTTTCGTTTGTTCTCGCTGGAGTTTGTGTTACTTTTTGTCTACGCCGACGAAGAGCCTGCGTGGTCAGATTTCTGGTAAGCAACGACGCCGACGAAAAGCCTGCGTGGTCAGATATCGTTTGTGCAATCAGCGCCAACGAAGAGCTAGCGTGGTCAGAGTGTTGTTAATTGTATGCGCCGACGAAGAGCCCGCGTGGTCAGAAGTCCTGTGGAGTCATTGTTACAAGCCGTATCTTGCCGCGCAAGTATACCTGAGGAGTGAGGGCTCGCCTCCTACGTTATTCTCTTGTTGTTTTCTGATACTTGTTTAGTACTGGTGTAGATGCACCTTCCATTATAGTTTATGTACCGTGGAGTTACAATCCTCACTATCAGTGTTTACTGCCACAAACATTATTCTGGGCTAGTCCATCCACAAGGAGTATTGTGGTCCTTACAGGGCGTGTCACTTAACGCCAAGTACGAAAAGCCCTCATAAAACCTCTCCTAGGCATACTGAGGTGTGTTTTGGTCGAGAAGTGAAGTTAACTTCTCAGTACTTCTGGCAACATCTCCATAAACGTGCAGAGTATATGTTCTGGATTCATTCTCGGATACACGGGGTTGAGAAACTGGTGAGTTCAGTAACAGGGGGGAAAAGAGTTCAGACAGTAGCAGCTTGTGGTACTAATTTCTTGCTCTCTGCCTTCTCCTCCGTCTGCAGTGTCACAGTACCGGTGACCTCGTGGGTATATCGTCCAGAAGATACCGGAAGCACCAGATCCCCAGTTGCCAAACCACCTCCCGGCCCCTTTCTGTACATGCTCGAATAGTGGGTATAATTCCATTGTTGGGTTTTGTGCAGTACGGAGTTGGGAGGACTATCGTCTATCATCTCTGCTGGCCATCGGAGTCAGGTTAGTGGCGCTTGCGTGTTCTTGCGCTGCTTTCAATCCCGACAGATTGACAAGCAATACGTCCAGCAGGGAAAACTGGGGGAGGAGTGGCCATTATTATCAGTAAAAAACATCAACTCAGACAACTACCATCCTTACCTTTGCCCAATACAGAAAATATAGTTGCCAAACTAGACACTGCCAATGGAACACTTGTATTGGTGCTACTGTATCGTCCACCTCATACAATGGCCACATTTCCCTCTATTTTAGCAGAGCAACTGGCTCTGTTAGCTACAGACCATTCTAAATTACTCCTGGCTGGAGATTTGAATTTTTGGTTTGATAACACACTACTAGATCCTCAAGCAGCAGAGATGAAGGACCTTCTTAATGATATTAATTTAACACAACATATCAATACCTCGACCCATCAGAAGGGCCACAGTCTCGACCAAATCTGGTCTTCAAACCTACCAGTACACTCCATTGACATAAAACCTTGCAGCTGGTCTGACCATTTTAGCATAGGCTTCTCATTCCATATAGACAAAGTCACCCAATTCAAGCTGCAAATTAGCAGGACCACTCGGAAATGGAATTCTGTGGATATGCCAGCTTATTTAAACTCTTTAAACACTTCCCTTACCCCACAGAGTACTGATGTGGAGGTAGCAGACCGTAGGCTTAAAGAATGGCTAAACACAGCCATCAATGTCCATGCTCCCCCTATTTGCTTTGGTAGCTCCAGAAGCATGGATGCTCATAAAGGGTTTACACCTGAGCTAAAAAAAATTAAACTGGAAGTTAGACAACAGGAGAGAGTATGGCGATCTAACTATTGCCCATAAGCTAGGGCAGCCTACTGTCTAGCTAGGAAAGCATATCAAAACATCTTACATAATCACAAGACTGTTTACTTCTCAACGAAAATTTTAAGTTCCACCAATAAGTCGAAAGAAATTTTCAGAATTGTGAATGAATTATGTAATGACGATAGAACCTCCCCTCCGGTAGTCCCTACACAAACACTCTGCAATTCCCTAAATAACTTTTTTAGCGAAAAGATACTTGCGATTAAACAGAATATATCCAAACTCCCAGTTTGCGCCCCTTTGGATGACAGCTCTTTCAATCCATCAACACTACACTCTTTTCCTCTCGTCGACCCAAAAGTTTTTTTAGACCTATTGACTAGAGTCAAATCAGGATCTCCTGAGGATGTCTGTCCCCCTCACATCATGAGGGAAATTGGTCGTGCCATCCCCCACGGCATGATACCATTGCTCAACAATTCACTCATGTCCGGGACGGTCCCCCGCAGTTTCAAGCAGGCCTTATTGATTCCCCTTACTAAAAAACCTGCTATAGACCCTCTCGACCTCACTAATTACCGGCCTATATCCCTCCTGCCCTACCTATCAAAGATTTTGGAGGCTCATGTCACCAACTGCCTTTCAAACTTTGTGGAAGATTCTGGTTATTTGCAACCTAACCAGGCAGGCTTTAGGGCCTGGTCATTCCACAGAGGCAGTGATTTTGTCCGTCCAGAACACCTTGAGGTCTAATGCCGACAAAAATCTACATCAGGCTTTGGTGCTTCTTGACTTTTCTGCAGCATTCGACACAGTTGACTATTCCATCCTGGTCAACCGTGTCGAACAGGCCGGCCTCAGAGACTCTGCCTTGGCCTGGCTGCAATCTTTCATATCTGAACGCACCCAGTCTGTTCGGCTAGGGTCTTTCACAGCTTCCAAAATTAACTCCTTCTGTGGGGTCCCCCAAGGCTCCCCCTTGTCCCCATTATTATTTAATTTATACATGCGGCCCCTCTTGTTTTCCTTGAGAGAGCACAAAGTCACTGCATACAACTATGCAGATGACTTACAGCTAGTTTTTACATTAAACTCACCTAATGCTGTTGAAGACTTTCAGGCAACTATGATCCAGATTCAGAGGTGGATGTCCCTAAACCATCTCAAACTAAACCCGGGGAAAACCGAATTGATTTTGCCCGGGAAGAGCGAGATTAGTTGGGGCCCACACTTCTGTCCTTCAGATATGGGCCTCCCTCCCAAAAAGTCCCAATCAGTAAAGAGTCTGGGAGTGACCATTAATGAGGACCTTGCCTTAAATTCCCAGATCGGAACAGTAGTCTCCTCAGGGTTTTTCCAACTAAGAAAAATAAAAAAAATTGCACACCTTCTTACCCACTCAGCCCTGATTCAAGTAGTTACTGCCCTAGTCCTTTCCCACATCGACTTTTCGAACAGTCTCTACCTAGGTTTGCCTGTAGGCCAACTCAGAAGACTGCAACACCTCCAGAATCAAGCTGCCAGGCTGATCTGTAAGGCACCTAAATGGGAATTGATTAAATTAGGGCTAGAGAAACTGCATTGGCTACCTGTGGCTCAGAGAGCCGCATTCAAAGCCGGATGTATCATCTTCAAGGCTCTACAAGGCAAGGGTCCCCTGTTCATAAGGCAACTGATAGGGAGATACACCCCCTCGCGCAGTCTGCGATCAGCCCACAAAGACCTACTTGAGGTACCCCGGTTCAAGAGAAAGCGACAGGGAGGCAGTTGTTTCCACTTTCTAGCAGCCTCCCTGTGGAACTCTCTGCCTCCGACCCTTAGACAGAGTAAGGACCTCCTTACCTTTAGAAAGGCATTTAAGACCTTCCTATTTACACAGGCCTACTTGAAATAGTGACTCTTGTTGGCATCTCTCTTGTTATGTTTTTTATCTCTCCTCAGCGCCAAGAAGCCCATGGGCGTACGCGCGCTTTACAAATTTTAATTAACATAACATAACATAACAAGCCCAAGAAAACAGCCCAGCCTAGACGATGGACACGAATACCATTCTTACTTCCTTGTTGGAGAGTTTTACAGAACTACAACAAGAAGTTCAAACCTCTCGTGCAGAGAACCAGGCCTTATACAAAGAGGTCTCCGACTTGCGTAGAGAGATGTCCGATCTTGCGCATAAGGAGCCGGTTGTGAAACCATTGATTAGGCCGGCTACCTTGCACCCGCTTTCTTCCTTCCAACCAGGGGGTTCGTTTGCAGCCCCTTCCACTTCTACCGAGACCAATCCCACGGTACATATAATCCAAAATCATGGAATACCTCTTACTCCTCCCGAAAGGTTTTATGGAGACCCTCAAAAATTTGAAATTTTTTTGAATCAATGTCGTCTTCATTTCCTATGTAAGCCTTTGGTTTTTCAGGATGAAGCTTCCAAAACAGCCTTCATGATGTCCTACATGGGAGGGAATGCGTCCAGTTAGACCATCCCCTTACTGGAAAGGAATCAGTGGCGGCTGGAGACTTTTGTAAGTGGTGTAGCGTAAAATGATAATCATACTGCACCGTAGCGAGCGAGCGGAGCGAGCGAGCCCGAACCCCCTAAGGAGGGTTTGGGGGGATTTCCCCCCGCGAAAATTTTGAAAAAAGCGTCGACAAATGGTGCATTTTCAAGCAAATTTGAGAAAGCAGGAAGGTTAATAAAGCAATTGTGAAAGTGCAGTTCTTACATTAATAGATGTCATAACATAGGTAGCTGCTTATTCAGTATAACCACAGAGCTTCATACATACCACTTGCAGTTTGCATGCAGCTCTTAGATGACCGTTATTAGCTCGCATTTGTATGTTAGGATTTTAACTTACAAACTGCAAGTAACAAAAGGATCTCTCTGACAAAAGCAGTGACTCACTGACCTATTTACATCATGTGCATTTTGTGATATGCATCAGGTACATGTTCTTTGCAGCAGGCACATTAACCTTCTGTGCTACCTTTCCATGAGTTAAAACTTCCATTAGACAAAACTCTGATCTCTCTCTAGGAAAAACATTAACAATATCCATGGTGCAACAACACCTTTAGGAACTTGATATGGGCTGTGATCTATGCTGCCTAGCCTTGGCTCTTCTTGTCAGCAATTAACCAGTGGGAGCCCGAGGTGCCTGAAGCCCTTAGCTGGTGACTGGGGCTCTTCTAAGGCATTCTACATGCTTACAACTGCTTCTTCACCCTGCCTTCACTTGGAATCTTACATTAAGGCTTTTCCACTGAAAAAACAAGGACCAAACGTTTGGGGCAAAATGTATCTTTTCATTCCTTATTGGGCACCACCTCATGATTGCTTTCCCCCTGTTTTCATTTTGCTCTCCCATGCCCTCCCATCTGCCCTCTGTTGTCATCTGGCTTCCCCAAAGGGGAATGGAAAGGTGGGGGGATTGAGCAGTGCTCAGTTAGCAACAACAATACTGTAAAAATAAGGACAATGTGCAACGTAAAGGTGTGAAACAAGAGGCGCAGCCTTACAAGTAGTGCTGTATAGAGCCTCCAGAGATAAGCAATTAGTGCACTGTGTGTTGGTTCTGGAAAGGCAGGCCTAGAAGAAACAGCGGCAGCGGGTGCAGTAAGTTGGGTGTGCAGGGGCAGTTGTTTGTGGATGTCTACAGTTCGCCATACGATCAGAAGAGGGCCGCCAGACCAGAACCATATATGTAGACAGGTGGGTTTTGGCCGCAATATTAGTCCTGGAGGAAGGCTTGGAGCGGCAGTGCTGCAGTGCTCGGAAAGGAGTGCCTCAAAATCTAGGGTTAAGGCACACCAACTCAGGGAAGAAAAAAGTTCTGCCAAGGCCAACAAATCTAGCAAGTACTACAGAGACAAAGAATCAAAAAACTTCACTGTCATCTGCAACAAATCTTAAGGCATATGTGGAAAGGCACAAATTCTACAAATCTGAAATGTGTTTAGTTTCCTTTTTCCCTCCTTATTTCACTTTTTCCCTCATTGTTTGAAGCCTCCCTGCCTCTCCCTGTCGCTTCATCGTCCTCTGTTTTTTTCTTCGTTTCTTTCTCTCCCTTGTTTGTCTTGTGCTGTCTCTCTCTCTTTCCCTATTTCCCTATTCTCTCCTCATTTTATATTTCTCTTCTTTCTCTCCATCTTTTCTTCTGTCTCTTTCACACTCCCCATTCATTTCTCCTGTTCTCTGGCTTTCTCGCCTTCTTTTCTCCGGCTTTTTCTTTTTTCTTGCTGTCACTAAATCTTTCTCTCTTTCAAACTGTGTCTTTCCCGAATTATGTCTCTCCGCATCTTTGTATTTATTCTGTCTCTCCCTTTCTCTGCCTCTCTCCCTATCTGATATTCCACTTTCTCTCTTCCTCTCTTTGCATGTCCTACTGCTCTCTCTGTTCCTGTCTGGGATTCACCCAGGCTATGAGTGCCTTTGTATTTTCTGCCTCAGTTCGGCTGTCTCAGAGTCCCTGTCTTATGTCTTCCTCTTTCTTTCAGTGTCTGTCTTGGTGTCACACTGGCTGTTAAAGTCTTTATCTTTTCCTCTCTCAGTCTTTCCCCATCTTTATCGGCCCCTCCCTTACTTTGACTCCCCCTCTCCTGTCTCTTTCTTTGTGTCTGAAAAAAGCTGTTACTGGGAAAATAAAGGAACATAAGTAAACATCTCGAAATGAAACAGTATTCCTGTGATCCTTTTCTGTTCCTTTGCTCGGCTCAATGACACCTAGTAGTGGCCCCTAACAATCAGTGAGTATATTTTTATTATTCGTAAATCGCATATCTTAGTGAAGAAATGCTGTTTGATACACTATTCAGTCTCTCTCTTTGCAGCGTTATCACGGTGCTTGCAGCCAGCTTGTGCACACAGTTTTAGAACCCTAAAGCATCCCAAGCACGGCACAACAAATGATTCCCAGAAGTCTTTTGAGTCTTGAAACAAAGAGGAAGTTGCAGGGAAATATTGTACCGCCCTGCCTGTGAAACTGCATGTTAGAACAATGAGTAAGCCTACAAATCAGTTATATACAGCTAAAAGGGCTTACTCCCAAATTTGAAGTGAAAAGTTAATGTTTTTTTTATACAGCTATTTCAAATTTATAAAAAAAGTTTAAGACTCACACTTATACACATGTGCAACTCCCACCAAAGAGTTATGCTGGCCGGATGCCGATCTTCAGCAGCAAGACACCAATGCTCAGGTTAATCTAGGTCTAACTCACAAATCCCTGGAAGGTCTTAGATAATCAGTAACCAACCATGAATATATCTGCAGCTGTTTCTGGAGATGCACTCAACAAGAACTTGAATAATCTCAAACTGTTGCCTCAACCACAGATCCCTGTGCCGAAAAAACATCAAACTGTTCTAGTCTGTTATCAAACTGATCTACACATGTTACTGGGGATTGTGCCTCAAACGCTTGATGTCATATTTACTCAGCATCTTCAGAAACTGACTGCCCATGAATCAAACTTTACCCAACCACAGACCGATGTCCCTTTATCACCTAGCACTAAAATCCTCAGAACTGCTGTTATCTCACAATTATCAAATTATTTGGAAACAAATAACCTCTGCAGAGACTTTCAGTCAAGGTTCAGACTGTGTAGCGGTACGGAAAATACATTACTAAGCATCAAATAACAACTGCTTTCCACAAAGACCAGAGTAAGGATCCTCGTAGACATGCTTAATGTATTCGATACAGTAGCTTAAAAAAAAATATTCTAATGTGCCAGTGACCACTTTTGGCACAGACAAAATTGTACTCTAGTGGTTACGTAATTCCTCTGAAACTTCACCTAGCAAGTAAAGCTTGGTCCCCTCTCCTTAAAATATCACAAGTGACACAGGGGCTTCCAAGAGTTTTCCAAAAAGTCCTTGCCGACAACTACACCACTGAAGGCCTTCCACAGCAGCCATATCACTGGTTATTCGTTTAAGTTCACAGTTAAATTGAAAGAAAGCTCTAATAATAATGAAAAACAGTCAAGGTATTGGCTTTTGCCTATTGAAATGCAAAGTACATGCATACATAAACACAGAGGGTGAAGTGCTGTTTGCACGCTGTGGTGCACAGTGGAAGCCATGTTAATGAACCAAATTAAATAAGGGGAGTAGAAATTAGAAAATTCAAATGCTAATTTCATCATTGGCGAGAAAACCAAGGAAATCACTAGGGAAGTATTATTATTGCATCCAATTGAATGTAGAAACAACCAAACGACAAAGGGATTGAACTGTTACACCTACTGCTTGTCAAAGATTGAGAAAATATATCAGGGAGTTCACAAACAGTCAGTAGTCCATCAGTGAGCTGCTGTGATTTTACACAAGTGTTCCATGGCCCATGATATAGGTGTGCTAACCAGGACACCCTCTGGCACCCACAGCAATATGTAATTACTGAGTGCTAAAGCCGGGCCATTACAGAAAATACCGCACATTATCACGGAGCTGGCAGGCAATGTATGCAGGAGGGCCAGTGTGACACTTATCTCTTTTCTGGTTGTAATGCCGAAGATGTCTAGACAATCATATCTGCCAATGCAGGGAGATCCAGTAATAGCAAAGGCAGACACACAATCTAAAACTTGTACAGGGTTCTCAGTGTTGGTGAATAACGTTTGTTTTCTGGATGCTATGCAGCTAAAAAAACAAGTTACCATTACTAGGTGAACTACTAACATAAATAGTGTGTCGTAGAGAATAGCATGGATCTGGCCTCTGTGAGAAGGATCATAATACGTATCCATCCTATGCAGGCAAAACTTACTTTTTATGAACGCTTCGTTTTATGAATGGCAATGCTTCCACACTCAGTACACAGCGCTAGGACCACACAGCAAATGAAACATAACTTTGACAGAGCCATAAGATCCATCCTCATTGTCTTCTTTGAAACACTTAACAGTGAAAAATGAGTGAACAACCCCAAATAAAGCTGAATATAACCACGTGCATTAAGGTATGTTGTGCTCCCTTTGGAAGACAAAAGGCCATCCCAGATCACTTGTCAAGCCAGGTCCTATATTTTAACCGTTTCCCAAGCAACATTTCCAGTATCTCTTCATTGCAAAGATTGTGCACTACTCAATCAATTAACAAACAACATGTTATGCCGTAACAGACACACTTAACACCTTTCACGTAAGATTTGCGCCTTCACATAGTTCATCAGCAAGACTCGTAGTAGTGAGAGCAGCAAATTACCATGGTTGAGGGAAGAATCAGTGGATGCTCCACCCTGTAATTACTGAGTGCTAAAGCCGGGCCATTACAGAAAATACCGCACATTATCACGGAGCTGGCAGGCAATGTATGCAGGAGGGCCAGTGTGAGCAGAAAGGTGCGAGTGAAAAGCAAGGGGAGGGGGGTGGGAGGGAGGGGACTCGTAATTTGTGAACAGCAAGGGGAGGGGGGAGGAAGAAGAGAGTGTGAAAAGAGATGTCATGTGAGGCCACAATGAACGAAACTTTTTTTTTAAAAAAAACAAATACCTGTAAGAACAAAAATCGCCTGCTCATTACAGCCTATGAGACGAAGCTTTGGTCCGACCACGAGTTGGTTTCTGGCTGCTCTGAAAACAACCCACGTGTAACACACTGGAAGCAGCCATCTCGAGTCTGCGCAGACTCGATTTCTCAGCTTCCAGTCGGTTTACAGCCTCAACCCCACCCTTTCCCAACACGTCACAGTGACGAGTTGGGAAAGGGTGGGGTGACCAATTCTCAACTCCCTGATTGACGTGAAGCCCTGGCGCTACAGGGCTTCACTGTAAAACGCCCAGGGCTGATTTCATTCCCACGGCATCAGAGGGTGGAGACTGGTCTGCAAGTCCATGCTTTTGCGGAGCTGATGACATCACAAGCCCCAGGGCTGTGAGATCGTCAGCCCGGCAAAAGCTGTAGACTTTGTCACTCAGCGTCAGCCTTGCTGGCGCTGCAGAATGAATCATCGCAGGCAGTGTGTGCGCACCCCAGACCCTGAAAACAAAAGGAAGAAACGAAAACGAGTGCTGCATGTTTAGGCTGTTTGTGTTCACTGTGTCTGTAACACAAAACAGTGAAACACAACACTTTGCTTTTTTTGACCAGTGCCACTGTGCCAGCTAAAGTAAATGGGGCGGAGCCCCGACGCCCTCAAGGAGAAACTGCGCCTGAAAGGAATGACCCTGTTTTGCATGATTTCTCCGATTTTTGCCTTGAATTACATAAATTATTTGACAGGAAGTCCCATATGTTGTCCCTAGACCGCGAACTGATGTCCTTACGACAAGGATCTCAGGATCTGTTGTCATACATAACCACGTTTAGCCGCCTTATTGTAGAAACGGACTGGCCGGCTCAGAAGCGGATTTCTTTGTTTTATCAAGGCATACGGGGTGAATTAAAGGACGTATTAGCACAAGTGGTGCAATTACCTTCTACTTGTGAAGAACTTATAGATCTAACCGTCCAACTGGATCACCGGTTGCTGGAACGAAAAGGAGATAGAAACAGGGGAGACAATAGATACTCATACCCCATGGTTAAACCCCGGCAGGGGGGGTGAAGAAAAAACCAAGACACCAGAAGGACCGGAACCCATGCAAATCGGAGGAATCCGTGGTCCTCTCACCAGGGAAGAAAGGGACAGGCGACGTAGACTCAAACTTTGTCTATATTGTGGCAAAGGTGGGCATTTTATCAATGAATGTAGAGCCAGGAACTACGTTCCGGGAAAGAATAAACTTCCCCGAGTACAGGCCGCTCTAACATCAAGTGAGCCGTCGGAAAACTGAAGGTCTCGGATCAGATTGAGACCTCTGATTTGAGATGGCCACCTACCATGGTCTCCCCTTATGTGGCAAATACCCTTCACCCTGCAGTCGCCCATATGAACGTGAGTGTTTCTCTATGGGTAGCTAACCAGGACTCGTTAAGAGTCGATGCCCTGTTGGACTCGGGAGCTACAGGGAACTACATCAACCAAGACTATGCATTCCGAATGGGTATCCCTTGTGAAAAGAAACGTACGCCTGAGACCGTTAAAGCAGTGGATGGTGCAGTACTTTCATCGGGCCCTGTAACGTACCATACTCTTGCTTTATTAATGAGATTTGGAGAGGATCATTGTGAGTACATCCAGTTCGACCTCATAGACGCCCTGCAGTTCCGTCTCATTCTGGGTATGCCCTGGATCAGGCTGCATGACCCTAAGGTAAGCTGGTCATCTCGGACAGTCAGTATGACTTCTGATTATTGTAAAGAACCTTGTCGGGACAAAATAAACCATGATGTCCCACCTGATCCATCACCCGCTACTTACTTAGCTGGTGCATGTTCCGTTGACTCGTTTTGCTGTGCAACAGTATTACCAGAGGAGTACCAGGAATTTCACGCCTTGTTTGACAAACAAAAGGCCACCCAATTGCCTCCTCATCGTACCTATGATTGCCGGGTAGACCTCATTCCGGGTGCGGATATCCCTTGCAGCAGGGTGTATGCCCTGACGGAAAAGGAGACGCAATATCTAAAGACCTACATAGATGACAATCTGGCATCTGGGTTCATACGACACTCTACCTCTCCTGCTTCTTCACCCATGTTCTTTATACCCAAGAAGGACTGCGATGAGTTGCGACCTTGTATCGAATATCGAGCCATAAACAGGGTAACGATCAAGAACCGATATCCTCTGCCCCTAATCCCTGTTTTGAGGGATCAGTTGAAGGGAGCTCGATATTTCACCAAACTTGATCTCCGCGGGGCTTACCATCTTGTACGCGTGAAGAAGGGGGATGAGTGGAAGACTGCGTTTAGAACTAAATTTGGCCTCTACGAATACCGGGTGATGCCTTTTGGCCTATGCAACGACCCAGCCGCCTTCCAGTTTTTCATGGATGAGGTGTTAAGGGGGTGTTTGGAGTCATTTTGTTTGATTTACATTGACGATATTTTAATATATTCTGCATCTCTGTTAGACCACATCACACATGTAAAAACTGTGTTGGAACGGCTACAACAAAACTCGCTGTATGCCAAGTTGGAGAAATGCCTTTTTCATGTTCAACAAGTTGCCTTTTTGGGATACGTGATAGATGCTCAGGGGTTTCGTATGGACATGAGTAAGGTCAATGCCATACTGACCTGGAAAATGCCACGAAACGTCAAGTCAGTGCAGAGCTTTCTTGGCTTTGCCAATTACTATCGGCGATTCATTCAGGATTTCTCTAAGGTCATTCATCCTATCACTGCCCTCTTGAGGAAAAACGGCCCTTTCAAATGGGGTGAGGAGGCTGAGAGCTCATTCCAACTTCTTAAAGAGAAGTTTACCCAAGCACCCATTCTTCGACATCCAGACCCTAAGATGCCATTTGTGCTGGGAACTGACGCATCACAGTATGCCCTCGGTGGAGTTCTGTCCCAACGTCACCCTACCACAGGTCAGCTTCATCCCGTGGCATATTACTCTAAGAAGCTCACACCCTGTGAAGTCAATTATACCATCACTAACAAAGAGCTCCTAGCCATCAAGAGAGCATGCGAAGAATGGAGGCATTACCTCCTAGGGGCATTACATACTGTGGAAATCATCACAGATCATCGCAATCTGTTGTTTTTGAAAACGGCAAAGGCCTTGACTCCTCGTCAACTGAGGTGGACCCTCTTCTTTTCTGACTTCGACTTTGTGATCAAGTATAGACCTGGGACCCGTAACGGAAAAGCGGATGCGCTTTCCAGACTGGAAGATGAAGAAGCAATAGCTCCCACTGAACCCCCTTCCATTCTTAAGGGGACCGAACAATCAGAAATGTCTATCGCCTTAATCACCTCCGATGATTTCCTCGAAGACGTCAGAGTTGCCCTAACTGACCTGGACATACCATCCTGGGTGCAAGAAGAGCCCGCTCACCGGTGCGAGAAAGATCAGTTAGCATATCATTACCATGCCTTATACATACCCCGAACCGTGTTACAACGCAAGGTGTTAGAATGGGCACACGATTCTGCTTTAGGGGGACACATGGGCATTCACAAGACCACCGCTACGGTGGAACGATCGTTTGGTGGCCTGGTGTCCGAGCCGATACAAAGGCGTATGTAAAAAACGGTGCGATTTGTGCCCAAGGAAAAGCCTGTCATACTAAACCGCCAGGGCTGTTGCAGCCGTTACCGATTCCACCCAAACCGTGGCATACCTTATCTATGGATTTTATTGTGGAGATGCCTCCGTGTGAGAAACAGTCTTGGTGGTGATCGACCATCTTACAAAAATGGGACATTTCATCTCATTACCTGGTCTGCCTTCCTCCAGTGACTTAGCTAGAGTCTTCCTGCAACACATCGTGCAACCACACGGATTACCAAGTGTGTTAATAACGGATCGAGGAACGCAATTCACCTCTCGTTTTTGGAAGGCTCTATGTACCATCCTGCAGATAGATGCTCGTCTCTCATCCAGCTATCATCCGCAAACGGATGGTAAAACGGAACGTCTGAATCAGACTCTTGAACAATACCTGCGATGTTTTACGTTGCAGAACACCTCTGATTGAACCATTCTTTTGTGGTTGGCAGAATTCGCCTATAATAACGCTATACATTCCACCCTGGGATGTTCTCCGTTCTTTTGCCTTTACGGATTCCACCCAAACATGCTTCCATTTGAATGGCCGGCTGAATCCCTGGTTCCTGCCATCCATGAACACCATGCTCATCTTAGGGCAATCATGATCGAGGCTCGGAACAATCTGGAAAAAGCCCAAGCAGCCCAGAAGCTTTTTGCTGATAAAAGACGATCCCCAGAGCCTGAGTATAAGGATGGAGACAAAGTCTGACTTTCCACACGCAAGCAGCATCTGAAGGGACTTACAAAGTTGAAGCCTAAGTATGTTGGTCCCTATGGTGTTTGTGAAGTAATAAATGCTGTAGCCATGAAACTCTCGTTACCAGTGTCATGGACCATTCATCCTGTGTTTCATGTGTCACTCCTGCGTCCTTGTCTTCCAAGCGTGCGGTTGCCTGAAAGTCCTTGTCCTGTGGAGGTTGAGGGGCAGGAGGAATATGAGGTACTGTCTATCCTGGACTCTCGCATGGTACGTGGCAGGATTCAGTACCTGGTCGATTGGAAGGGGTTTGGCCCCGAAGACAGGACCTGGGAGCCTGTGGACCATCTACATTGTCCTGATTCCATGAGCAGTATCCCGGTAAACCAGGACGACCGCCGGGACGGCGGTCCTCGAGAGGGGGTCCTGTAGCGATCGCCACCGTCGACATAGCCAGATGCAAAAGATTCCGTACTGAACGCCTCTTACGGAAATACTACAAGTCCCAGAAGGCCATAAGGCGCTGGGGGTTGAGACAATGGGAGGACCTTATTTAAACTCCACCCACGGAACGTAACGGGGCTTGTCAATCTTGTTCCGGGTTCTCTCGCTAGCTGTTTGGTTTGTTCTCGCTGGAGTTTGTGTTACTTTTTGTCTACGCCGACGAAGAGCCTGCGTGGTCAGATTTCTGGTAAGCAACGACGCCGACGAAAAGCCTGCGTGGTCAGATATCGTTTGTGCAATCAGCGCCGACGAAGATCCAGCGTGATCAGAGTGTTGTTAATTGTATGCGCCGACGAAGGGCCAGCGTGGTCAGAAGTCCTGTGGAGTCATTGTTACAAGCCGTATCTTGCCGCGCAAGTATACCTGAGGAGTGCGGGCTCGCCTCCTACGTTATTCTCTTGTTGTTTTCTGATACTTGTTTAGTACTGGTGCAGATGCACCTTCCATTATAGTTTATGTACCGTGGAGTTACAATCCTCACTATCAGTGTTTACTGCCACAAACATTACTCTGGGCTAGTTCGTCCACAAGGAGTATTGTACGCCAAGTACGAAAAGCCCTCATAAAACCTCTCCTAGGCATACTGAGGTGTGTTTTGGTCGAGAAGTGAAGTTAACTTCTCAGTACTTCTGGCAACATCTCCATAAACGTGCAGAGTATATGTTCTGGATTCATTCTCGGATACACAGGGTTGAGAAACTGGTGAGTTCAGTAGCAGGGGGGAAAAGAGTTCAGACAGTAGCAGCTTGTGGTACTAATTTCTTGCTCTCTGCCTTCTCCTCCGTCTGCAGTGTCACAGTACCGGTGACCTCGTGGGTATATCATCCAGAAGATACCGGAAGCACCAGATCCCCAGTTGCCAAACCACTTTCCGGCCCCTTTCTGTACATGCTCGAATAGTGGGTATAATTCCATTGTTGGGTTTTGTGCAGTACGGAGTTGGGAGGACTATCGTCTATCGTCTCTGCTGGCCATTGGAGTCAGGTTAGTGGCGCTTGCATGTTCTTGCGCTGCTTTCAATCCCGACACTACAACAGACAGGTACTACGATAGGTAATTAGGCAGCTCCTGTATATGCGAATCTTTACATGGAACAATTTGAAGAACAATATATCCTAACTCAGGAACCATGGATATCACAGGTGAAACTCATATTGAGATATATAGATGACATGTTTATAATATGGACTGGATCAGAAAAAACACTTGTAAATGCCATCTCAGTATTGAATTCAAGAGATGAAAGAATCCAGTTTACATCTGAAATTCATGAAAACAGGATTACTTTTTTGGGATGTAGCAATTCACAGAATGGGAAGTTCATTTCAAACAGACATTTACCGGAAACCCACAGACCGAAATAATTTACTTCACCAAAACAGTTTTCACCAAGAGTCCTTAAAAAAGCATCTCCCATATTCTCAAATGATACTTGTGAAAAGAATAGTTTCATCACCAGAACAAGCAGAAATCAGATTAACTGAAATGGAAAACAGATTTAAAGAGAGAGGTTACCCACCAGAGGTTCTGAAAGAAGCTCGAACACGTTGTACACTAAAAAGCAGGAGAGAATGGCGTGGCTAAGATGGCGGCCGGAGCGGACGTGTAGCTGCGGAGCTCCTCGCCCTGGTCCCCTGAAAACCCAGCTGAAGCCCTAATATTTAGCGCATCTGGCCCCCCACACGTCGCTGCCTACGCGACACGCTGTGGGGTGCACCCTGAGACCCCGGAAATTGCCGCAGAGGACGACCGCTGCAGACCTTTGCCGCCGCCGCACTACAGGGCGGGAAGGCGCTGAGATCCGGGCCCCGCACTCGGCGGCTCTCCTTCGGCCCGAGGTGACTGGGCATTGCTGCGGAGCGGCGCGGGGGTGTTGAGGACTGCTGCCCGGTGACGCGACCCCCTCCGGAAAGAGAAGGCCTGGACTGCTGCCACTGAGGTGTTCGGGCGGCCCCGGGACTGGCCCGTGGCGCTGCCCGGGAGCGCCGCTACTCTAGTCCCCGGCTTGGGCCTGCGCGGACCCCGGACCTGCCGGCGGCGGTGTGTGCGCCCCAGGCTGCCCCGACAAAGAGACTGACAGCGGACCGGGGGGGTCCTCGTCACACCACCTCAGGGGCCCCTGGGTCTCTACTGGACCATGATCGGCGGAGCGGCTGACAGCCGAGGCGGACTGGGCCTAGGGGACGCTTCACGCTAGGCCCCGGCTTGGGCCTTGGGGCGGTGAGGAGCAGTGCACATGCAAGACCTGGTGACCTGCCCGCTCCCCCCCCCCCCGACTCTGCACGCCGGCTGTGGCCCACCCGAGCTGAACCACCGGGCCCCGCAGGCAGCTGAGAGAGCCACTGGCGGCCCGACGTTATCCGAGGTGAGGAGCTGGGGAACTCGGGGGCCTGTGGTCGCGCCCCCGGCGGAGGGACAGCTGTTGGGAGCCCGGGATCCGCCCTGTGAGAGACCCTGAGACACTTGCTGGGGAAGCACGAGGGGTTATGATTTGTGCTTAAACTGCACCCTGATTTCTCAATAGGAGCCAGGTGAAATGGCTGTCCTCTCTCTACACGGCCGGATCCAGCCCACGTGGTGGAGGCCGGGCCCGGCGGGCCGCGCTCCATACTCCCTGGGGTTCTGAGCTGCGCGGGTGCCGGAACTGGTGGGCCCCCCTGACACGGCACCTTCACTGCGCTGGGACGTGGACAGTCCGATTTCTAGCCCACCTATGTCGGGCACTACGCGCAGAGGGGGTCGTCCGATCAACGAACTCTTCCTGAAATCCTCCTCTAAATCGGGGAAAGCCCAATCGCCCACAATGCCGGCGACTCAGACTGTTACCCCGACCAAGGAGCCTGCGGAAGCCCCCATCACGAAATCGTTCCTAGAGTCCCTCTTCAACACGCTGCGTGAGGACTTCCAGACTCTGAAGCAGGACATGGTGAGTGAGCAGAGGGAACTGCGCCGGGACCTGGAGGGTCTGGGGGAAAGAGTGATGGCGGTGGAAGAATCGAATCAGACCCGGAGTGACGATCTGGTGCTCCTCCAACAGGCAGTCATCCGTCTTCAGGAACAGCAGGTGGGCCTCCAGGCCCACACGGAGGACCTTGAAAACCGCTCTCGGAGGAACAATATACGGGTCCGGGGTGTGCCATTGAAAGCGGAGGGGAACAGCGTCACAGAGTATCTCCAAGACCTCTTCCGAGAGGTTCTCAACAAAGCAGCCGACTTCCCCATCCGCATTGACCGTGCTCATCTGGTGGGGTTGCCTCGCCGAGCTCCTGCCCCCCCTCCGGACATTTTGGCGTTCCTCCCGGACTCTTCCCTTAAAGAGAGGATCCTACGAGACGCGCGCAAGGCACAACCCATTCGATTCCGAGGCCATCCCATTGAACTATATCAGGATCTCTCGGCGATTACTCTGCAGAAACGCAAGGATTTCAGAGTGGTCACCACGTTCCTGAGAGACAAGGGGGTGCCCTACTCATGAGGTCACCCATTCCGTCTGATCTTGAAATGGGAAGGTACCTTGCACCAACTCCGTTCGCTCCAGGACACCTGCACCCTGCTGGGTATTGAGCTCCCCGACGACAGCTCGGACGGGGCCTCCTCTCCGGGGTTATCGCAAGCAACCCGACCCAGCTCGACCGAAGGAGCCTGGCATCAAGTGAGGAGACGCCAAGGCCCCAAACACACCCACCGCCCGGACCCAGGAACGATTGCAAAGGACAAAGCCGCGGCCATCGAGGAGGTCGTTAAAGACACCACTGTTGAACCCTGAACTGTGCACTGATGGGGGGGCCACACTTGCATTGCTACTCCGTAATGGGGGGGATGCGGGGGGCCGCACTGGCTGCCACTGCCACATTCCTCTTCACCTACTTTACCTACAGGCCTGATTTGACTTTGGATAGGCCTGGGACTATGACTTGGGGACGGGGGCTACAAGTTGGGGTTAGGGCGGGCAGGGGTGGGACGGGGAGTTGGGCAAGGGGACATGGGGGAATTGGGGGGAGAAGGGGATCGGGGGAGGGGAGGGTCGGGGTCTAGGAGGGGTGGGATGGAAGGTTCTGGATCCCTCCCGGCGTGGTTCATTTACGTCGACACACACTGGCACGGAGGCCGGGCGCACATAGGGCACACCGCATACACTGCCAGGTCCACATTTCCCCTGTGAATGGCTAATCCTCCGCTGAAAATCCTCACCTTAAATGTGAAAGGGCTCAACAATCCCACAAAGCGCAGAGCCGTCCTGTCCTTTCTAGAAAACTCGGGCCGAAATCTGTCTGCTCCAAGAAACTCACTTACTCTCCAAAGACTGGCACAGGATGCGCTCCAGGGCATTCCCGACTCAACACTATTCCTCGACCCTTGAGAAGAAGGCGGGGGTGGCTCTTCTGATAGCGCGTCACTTCAAGGGGACCATAGGAGATAAAGTAGCTGACATTAAAGGGAGATTCCTGGCTTACACACTACACATAGGGGGGCTGGACATGGTTGTTGGGTCTTTATACGCTCCAAACTCCAAACAGGAACCATTTCTAAAAGGGGCATTAGCAGAGGCACTGCAACCCAATGTTAAGGTGGTACTGGTGGGAGGAGATGCAAACCTAGTGATGAATCCCAACATGGACAGGTCTGGCCACCGACAAGGGTTTGCTGGGGCGATCACACAAGAGGGGAGCCGTTGGCTGTCAGAGGAGGGGTTCACGGATCTGTGGCGTGCGCGCCATCCCACCTCCCCGGGGTACACCTTTAATTCCCACGTACACCGCACTTACGCACGCATTGATCACTTTTTTGGCAGCGCAGACCTGTCCTCCTTGATAGAGGATGTAGAGGTGCTCCCAGCGGCGCTTTCGGATCACGACGCACTCCTACTGCACTTGCAGACCCCGGCGCTTAGCACACGCAGAGGTAGATGGCGTCTCAACGACGCCCTCCTGCAACACGAGGGGGTGACACAGAAACTCCAAGACCGCATCATAGATTATCTACAGACTAACGACACCCCGGAGGTTTCCCTGACTGCGGTGTGGGGGGCGCTTAAGGCGGTGGTGAGGGGCGAGCTGATTTCGGTGGCCGCGGCGGAGGCGAAGACTCGGAAGGAAAAGAGGCTCTCCCTGTCGGCACGGGTGCTTGATCTCGAACAAGCCCATAGCCGGACCAGAGCAGCCAGGATATGGAGACAGCTCAAGGCGGCTAGGGTTCAACTGGCCAGCTTAGACCTGGACAGAGCAGAGTACGCAGCCCTGCGACTGCGCCACAAGTATTACGTGGGGGGGAACAAAACGGGACGCCTACTGGCGAGTTGCCTTAAGGCTAAGACCCTGAAGGCGAGGGTACCCCCCGTCCACGCTCAGGACGGGACGATCACCCAGGAGGATGTCCAAATAGCAGAAGCTTTTCGCGGGTTCTATGCCTCGTTGTACACGGCGGAACCGCCACCCGAACAGGCGCTCACCGACACTTACCTCCGCGACGCGGACATAACACCCCTGAACAAACACTCCAAGGTCTCCCTTGACGCTCCAATCAGAACCAAGGAGGTCATCTCCGCGATTGCGCGTCTCAAGCCTCTAAAAGCCCCGGGCCCGGATGGCTTTTCGGCCACCTTTACAAGGCTTTCTGCCCCCAAATCGCTCCGTTGTTGACCAGGCTGTTCAACTCCTTCCAGGGTAGAGGTTCCTTCCCCTAGGACATGCTGGACGCGGACATTGTGGTTATCCCTAAACCGGGTAAGGACCCGTCCCAGTGCAAAGCATATAGGCCCATCTCCCTTCTCAACATCGATCTAAAATTGTTCACGAGCGTGCTGGCTGCTAGATTGGGCCCATGTCTGCCGGGGATTATTGAGCCAGACCAGGCGGGATTTGTTCCCAACAGACAATGCACGGACAACACTAAACGACTGCTCCATGTCATTGATAAAACTCATTACAATGACTCCGACGCGGTCCTCCTGTCAGTGGATGTCGAGAAGGCGTTCGACAGGGTGGACTGGGGTTATTTGGACGCCGTCCTGATGCGCTATGGATTCGGAGACAGATTCCACACATGGGTTGCTAGCTGTTACGCCACCCCACAGGCCAGGATCTCGGTTAATGGAGTACGCTCGGAACCCCTAGGCATTAGAAGGGTCACCAGACAGGGGTGCTCTCTCTCACCCCTGCTTTTTGCTCTGTACATCGAGCCCTTGGCCCAACGGATCCGGGACAACAGGTCCATAAAAGGCGTCCATTTTGGCGGCGAACAACAAACCGTGAGACTGTATGCAGACGACATCTTTGTGGCCCTTGAGGACCCCTCGACGTCGGTACCGGATTTCCTTTCGGAGGTGTAGCGCTTCGGGGAGGTGTCAGGGTTCAAGATGAACTTAGAGAAATCCCTAGTCCTCCCCTTGGGTCGGAACGCGAAAGCGGCGCGACATGACCACCGCACGTACGGGGACTTAACCGTGCAGATGTCTATACCCTACTTGGGCATCTCTCTTACCCCGAGCACTACCCAGACGGTTGATGAGAATTATACGACGTTGATCCACGCCCTCAATGGAGACCTTGCGAGATGGCGGCGTCAGCCGCTCTCCAGGCTGGGACGAGTAGCAGCGGTAAAAATGACCCTGCTCCCCAAGCTCCTATACCTCTTTCAGACCATCCCAGTTACGCCCCCGATCGGAGTACTTAAACAACTGCAGGACTCCATTACACACTTTGTGTGGGCGGGTAAGCGTCCTCGCCTCCGCAGAGACCTCAATACACGAACCACGGCGGAAGGCGGTCTCGGGTTGCCTGACCTCCTTCGCTATTTTCAGGCGACGCAGCTTCGCTACCTCTTAGAATGGAACAGACCCGAATCCGAAAAACGGTGGCTGTTTCAGGATCGCGCCATGGGCAAGATGTCCCTATGGAAGATCCCGTTCCTGAGCCGCAAGGACAGGCCCTCCTACCTCAAGAAATCCCCCATCACGAGAACGGTGATGCAGGTTTGGGACAAAGTAGCGGTACCAAAAGGCCTCATCACATTCCTGTCCCCGATGTCCCCCCTTTTTGAAAATCCAGCGTTCCCTCCGGGTATGGCCCCACGGTCATTCACGCAGTGGCGCGACTCGGAATGCAAAGCGGCTGGCGACCTCTTCAACACCGAGGGCTTTATGACAATCGGCACTCTGCAGGACTATTATACGCTCCCACAGATACAATGCTTCCAATACTTCCAGATTAGACATTGGCTTCTGGAGAAAGACGTGCAGCCTCATGTAGGCAGACCCCTGACAGTCCACGAACGTTGGCTTCACACGAAACAAAACGACAGACACGCAATCACAGATTTGTACGCGATGCTCGGCCCACCTCCCCCTGCTGCTCGGTCGGCGGGACAGAACAGATGGGAACACGAACTAGGGTGCGCCTTCACAGACAGAGAGTGGCAGGACATCTATTTCAGGGCCCACCACACCGCCCGCAATGCAGCCAGTAAGAAGCAGCGGTGAAAATAGCGTACTACTGGCACCTCACGCCGGCCCGGCTACATCAGGGTAACCCACGCAGAGACCCCGGATGCTGGAGGGGCTGCGGGCAAAGAGGGACACTCACTCACATCTTATGGGAATGCCCAGAGGTTCAAGGGTACTGGGAGGAAGTGCTCCAAAGCTTTGACAAACACTTCGACACAGAAATTCCCAGATTCCCGGCCTACACACTCCTCGGCCTCCCCAACGCCATCACGCTCCCTCTGAAATCGGTCAGGAGGCAAGCAGATGGGGCTGGCGATGGGGGCGGCCACCCAACATATCCTGTCACTCTGGTGCACCTCCAGGAAACCTACACACACGGTATGGCTTCACCGCTTATGGTATGTTATGGGTATGGAGAAAATACAGGCATCCCTCACCCAAACACGGGACACATTTCTGGACATCTGGCAGCCTTTCGTCTCCCTCCTCTCGGCGGAGTTCCACGAAATCACCTGCCCAAAATATCTTAGGGTACTTAGACTTCCGAGGGATTTCCAGGGTGAACCCTGCTCACCTACCTAAGCGCTGCGGTCGTGCCAAACACGACGAACTGATGCCATCGCACTTACCACGCCGGAGAGGGGGAATTGCGGGTGGGACTGGGAAGGGCAATGGGGGGGGGTTGGTAGTTGGATGTTTGAAAGACTGGATTATCACTCGCTTCCGTATGCAGGGCCTATTCGGCACTGCAGGGCATGCACCATGTAGCCTCCGGGGACCCTGCCGATGGGAGGTGAGGGGTAGCGGTTCATGGCAAGGCAACTGCATGCTCGCCCGAGATGTTGATATATCCTATGTCTACTGTGTTAAACTTTCAATAAAAGATTTAAACCAAAAAGCAGGAGAGAATTACTAACAAAAACTGTGAAGAAGGAAAACACGAGAGTAGTGGTGGTGTCAAAATATTCTACTAAAAGCCAAGCGTTCAAAAAGATCCTGAAAAAACATTGGATGATACTATCACAAGAAACTGATTTCAACAACATCTTCAGTGAAATACCTCTGTTCGCCTATCAAAGGGCCAAAAATTTGGAAAGCTTATTAAAACCGAAGGAAAACAACCCCACAGAAACATCTCATGGAACATTACCTTGCCATAATTGCAGTCATTGCAATAGTATCATCAGAGGAAATTCCATAACAGATCCAGGTAAAGGACATAAAATCAAACTACATGTATCAGCTACATGTGATACAATGAATGTCATCTATTTACTGAAATGTCCCTGCGGTCAAGGCTACGCAGGGAAAACTGAGAGGAAGATAAAAACAAGATTGAATGAACATAAATCTACTATCCGTAATAAACAGCTGAAATCGACAATTGCAGCTCATTTCAATGAGGCATCACACAACATAAGTCAATTAAGATACACAATCTTAGAAGTTGTAGCAAAAAGAGAAGGTGTGGACAACAACAAGAAGTTGTTACAACGTGAAAATTTCTAGATTTACAAATTAGATACATTGAAGCCAGTTGGAATGAATGACCGGACTGAATACAGCAGTTTTTTATAGATTTCTGATATATCATTATGAATCGATATATTGCTTGCTAATTCTCTTTTTTCGCCCTAATCCTGTCTACTCCAATGTATACTTTTGCACATTTCAATCCTTTTCATTCTTTAGTTTCACCAGATACTAATTGTTAATTATTATCTCACAGTTGCACTGTAGATACATGATACACATAACACGTTTTATATATCATTATGTTTGAGGGATATCACATTAGAGCAAGGGATATGACCCGTTCTAAGATGGCCGCCGTAATTCACCGTAATCTGTAATCCCCCCTTGTTTTATTCTGAATATCATCGATATTCTCTCAGTCATTCTAAATCGTCGCAATTCCATTTTATATACATTTAGTGCGCAAATAACCTACTGTTACTGATATTGTAGATCTTCACTGTGACCCCATTTTAAGATGGCTGCCGGTAAAAGGTTTGATTCACCCACTGAGATTTTAGGCTAAGTCCTACCATGATTTTAGCACTAGAATAGATAACGTGGCTGTGCAGGCTGTCGGTTTACTCGGATGAATGGAGTTTTATAGAGAGGATTAAAGTTCACTTGCATGTAAGTTATTTTCCTTCCCATAACATGTAGGAGAGTTAGACCGTTTTTAAATAATTGCTGTATATGCACCGAACGGATGATGGTGCATTTGTTCCACTGCAACCTTATCGAGAACACACAAGTTCTTTTTTCCTCTATGTCGGCACACATTTGATTATCGATTTTGTGACCACAATTAGATATTCGTTTGCTTCTTACCACGACGATTGAATAGCATAGACCTGTTGATATTTTACATACCCGAGCTCTTCACCTTTATTCTGGCACCATCTGACACACTTGGTTATTGATTTTGGTGATTGCAATGTGACGAATCTTTTGTTTTTGTTTTTCACTTGGAGAACTTAATTGAATTACCCGTGGTGACTTTATATCACCTGTACTTTTCACTTTTATTCTGGCACTATCTGAACATTCGCATTTATTGGTTGTAGATATATAACTTTACTAGCAGCCCGTCCCGACGTTGTCCGGGTATGAATTGCTGCCGGCCAGTAGTATATTGTTTGGTAGGATTTCGTTTTGATAGCATTTCTTATCTGTGACAGGCCTGTGAAACGCTCCGATTCACAGTGCACTACTGATGCACTTAAGAGTGCGCATTCAGTAGTGTGTGAACTCGAGTTTCCCTACTTTATTTTTCCTTTCAGTATTATATAGCGCGAACTCGACAACATGGCATGAGCACAATTTACATTACAGAGGAACACATTCATTTGTGGTAGGCACGGGGAGACAAAGCGATTTGCCTGGAATCACAGGATGTTGAGCTGATGCCGAGATTCGAACGTGGCTCCCCAGCTCTAAAGTTCACAATTCTAGAACTTGTGGCGGGAGGTGTGTCTAAAAGTGTATGTCGGTGCTGGCCATCAATGAGAGAGAGAGACCTGTGAATTTTTCAAATGGGTGGTGAAAAAATATGAGTATGTTGCTGGAGATGTGGGCCGCCGTGCCACCAATGTACTTACTGAGGGAGGGTAAACACCCATTATTCCGCAACTTTCTTTCCGCATACCATCACTCGGCATACTTTTATTACGAAAGTACCATGACTCAGCATTGCCATTATAACGCATGGCATTACATTTTAAATGCTTTTACCACGCATACATTTACAACGAAATTCGTTGTAAATGCATGAATGGTAAAAGCATGTTTTTTTAATGTTTGAATAAGGTAAGTATGGGTATAGGGGTATATGTTTTGGGGTACTGAGGTATATGTTTTGGGGGGTTTTGGTATTTTAAGGGTTCAGATATAGTTTTGGGTTATGGGGTACAGGGGTAGTTTTAGGGTTTAGGGATAGGTATGGGTTTTGGGGTAAAGGGGTATTTTTAGGGTTCAGGGCTAGGTTTGGGTTTTGGGGTATAGGGATATTTTTAGGGTTCAGGGGTAGGTTTGGGTTTTGGGGTCAGGGGTATTTTAAGGGTTCAGGGCTAGGTTTGGGTTTTGGGGTACAGGGGTATTTTTAGCATTCAGGGCTAGGTTTGGGGTACAGGGGTATTTTAGGGTTCAGGGGTAGGTTTGGGTTTTGGGGTACAGGGTTATTTTTAGGGTTCAGGGCTAGGTTTGGGTTTTGGGGTACAGGGTATTTTTAGGGTTCAGGGGAAGGTTTGGGTTTTGAGGTACAGGGGTATTTATAGGGTTCAGGGCTAGGTTTGGGTTTTGGGGTACAGGGGTATATTTATAGGGTTAAGATGGGTTAGTGTTTAAGGGTGTTCGGGTATTTTAAGGAGTAAGGGTGGGTTATGATTATGGGGGGCAGGGGTATTTAAAGGGAGCAGGGTGGGATTAGCACACGATATGAGACATGGCATGAAGGGCGGAACGTACCACGCGCCCCCAGCGTTTGTCACGCCCCCAGCACACGCCCACAGCACAACGCAGACACGCCCACAAGGGACTACTTTACTGGCACGATTCTTTTACCTTTTAAACGTATATGGTGGGCGTCTGCAGAGCCTATGTCCTTCTGCTGCAACTGCCCTTACCAACGCTGTATTGGGTGTTGTGATTGGTGCTGTGGTTCCTGAGATTACCCGCCTCAAAGGTTTGGGCTCTCTCTTTATTATATTAGTATGGATACCATGATTACTATTCCTTTTGCTTTAACCATTGAAATGATGTATTTTTCCTAAATACCCTCATGCACAATTTATCCATTTTGGTTGTAGAATCAATATCCCTGATGAAGGCTTCAACAGCCGAAATACATTGGATATGAATATGTTCTTGGACACAAAGGTGAATGCATAATAATTTACTTTGAAAATGCAAGATATTAATTTTGAAACCATGAAATAACATTGAACAAGATTGAAAAATAAAGAAAATCTTGGATCATTGAGATTGAACTTTCTGTTTTTTGAACTTTACAACCACACATGGGACCAAGCTGTGACTAGGGGACATCACCCATATTGGGTCACGCAATTCTTGTATCCCTGTATAAAACAAAGTGTAAGTTAAAGTCGCCATCAGGAGAATTAAAGTAAAGCCTGAATACTGAGTGGACGTATTGATAAGAAACTGATTAAGCTCATGAACAGCTGGCTAGTCCCCTTAGGTGGATGATAAATGTTAACAATAAGCACCCATAGGTGATCAGGAAATGTCAATAAAATACATAGAATAGCTGGTGTGTGGAAGTCCACAGTTTCTATTTTACAGTTGAGGGTAGTCCTAACAAAAGTAGCCAAGCCCCCTTTTGCCCTGCCATGAACAGAGGGCAAGGCAAAATAAATAAATGTCTCAAAGCCCTCCAAAACTAGCAACCCATCCTTGTGCCATGTCTCCTGGAGACAGATAATATCATTCGCATTAAGGAGATTTCCTCTAATTCTAGGGATGTTCCATCTCAAAACCCCTTAAGAGTTATAAACAGCAGAACTGACACTGGACAAAGCCGGGTGAGTTGAACACCAACGGGCAAGTTCTGTGGGCTTTGGTCAGTCCAAATACTCTAAATCAGTCAGAGGATCAAAATGATTACCTAATGTGATAGGAGGATAGCCAAAAGGAAGGCAGAACAGCTGTTTACCAAGGGCCATAACCCTTGGGATTTCTACATCCCCTACCTAGGGACCGAACAATGGCTTATAGAAATAGCCCAAATGGAGGAGAGGAGTCTCTGTATCATACCCTTTCCCCCTCCAGAACTGGTCCAAATGCACCCATGCTCGCCAATTGTTAGAGAAGTGAATGACCACACAGTCACCTGCAAGAGATTTATTTATTTATTTATTTATTTATTTAAACACTTGTTAAGCGCAGCAAAGGCCCGTGGGCATCTTGGCGCTGAGTATTTGCTGAATCTGCCTTAGAGAAGGATGTAATTATTGATCAAATAGCCACGTTTTAAGATGCTTTCGGAAAGACCACAGAGAGGGGCTGCTCTTTATAGATAGTGGCAAAGTATTCCAGAGCTTGGGTGCTGAAACGAGAAATCTTCTGTCGCCCCATGAAACCAGTTTGGTACGGGGTATTTCCAGCTGGAGGAGGTCAGCAGACCTCAGGGATCTGGTGGGCCGATAGGGGACAAGTTGTTGCGTAAGAAAGGCTGGTCCCTGGTTATGCAACGCCTTATAAACAATACACAAAGCTTTGAATTTAGATCTGTTCCTGATGGAAAGCCAGTGAAGTTCTCTGATGGTTCCTGAGACTGATTGAAACTTGGGGATATCACCCAGCAGTCTGGCAGCCGCATTTTGGATGGTTTGCAGCTTATTGAGAACTTTTTCTTGGGAATTCAGAAATAGGGCATTACAATGGTCCAAGGTGGACAGGACCAAGGACGTGATCAGGGTTTTACCAGCAGAGACAGGAAGGAAGGGGAGAATTTTTTTAATGATTCGTAGCTTAAAAAAAGCAGAGGAGGCAATCTGATTTGCATGGGGGAAAAACGTGAGACGATCATCAAACATGACACCTAGATTCCTCACTTTGCTGACAGGGATGGGGGGAGGACCCATAGACTGTGGCCACCAGCGAGAGGACCATTCTGGGGTTAAGCTTCCAAAGATGACCACCTCGGACTTATCCGAGTTCAATTTGAGGCAGTTGGATGCCATCCAATTCCCTATGGCCTGCATGCCCAGATTGAAATTATCGGCGATTTTTTTGGCCGTCATTTTTGATGGCCAAAACCAACTGAGTGTCGTCGGCGTAAGATGTAAGGCTCATCCCATGGGCACGAATGGTTTTGGCAAGGTCCGACACATATATGTTAAAGAGTGTCGGACTTAGGGATGAGCCTTGAGGTACACCGCACGGCAAGGACAGTGTGGTGGACTTAAAAGGCCCTATGGCGACTACCTGAGTTCTCTCGGCAAGGAAGGAAGCCAGGAGAGTCCTAGCCCTGTGTCTAATCCCCAATGCTTCGACACGGTTGATCAAGATGGCATGATCGACCGTGTCGAATGCCGCTGATAAGTCCAGCAGTATCAAGACTGCTGTACCACCCGCATCGCGAATGGTTCTGATATCCTCAGTAGCCTTGATCAGGGCCGTCTCTGTCCCATGATTTAGGCGGAAACCAAACTGGGAGTCATCCAGTAGATTATGGGTTTCTATAAAGGCTGATAATTGATTATTTAGGGCCTTCTCGACAATTTTAGCCAGGATAGGTAGATTGGCGATCGGTCGGTAATTTTTAAGCTCGTTCCTATCTAGGTTATGTTTTTTTAGTAGAGGCTTTAGTAGCGTCCTTTTTAGATCAGAGGGGTAAACACCTGTATTAATCATGGTGTTACAGATGGATGTAATAGCTGGAAGCAGTACTTCTGAGACTGGGAGCAGTACTTTGAAAGGGCAGGGATCAAGGGCAGAGCCTGATTTGATGGATGACACAATGTCCCTGACCTGATTAATAGAGACCTCTTTAAACTGGGGAAGAGATGGACCAGTCATGGAGGAACTCACCATCTCAGGAGCAATGTTTTGTTGTGTTTCTGCACAGTTGGCAAAGACAGCATAAATATCATTGACTTTGTTGTAAAAATAATTAGCCAATGCATCACAAAATGATTGGGAAGAGGGGGGGTTGTAGGTTAGGTAAGCATCCGGCCAACTTTTTAGTGGTCTCAAACAAAGCCTTGCTTGAGTTTTTAGAGAGTTCAATTTTCTCTGAAAAGAACTTCTTCTTAGCATCTAAGATCATATTTTTGTATATAGTGACCGATTGCTTGTATATTGATTTAACCTCTTCGGAATAGTGTCTGCGCCAGTTCCTCTCATTCCTCCGGCACAGCTGCTTTTGTGTCCTTAAAGTTTCCGAGTACCAGGGGGCAGAGGGGGATGATCTGTTTCTGGAGCATTGTTTTGACTGAACCAATAGAGTGGTCGCGGAAGCAACCCACTCATTATATTGGGAAATAGCCATTTTAGCATCATTTGACAGAGATGGACTGGTTTTAATCAAAAGTGATAGTAAGCTATTGCTGTCAATATTTTTCCAATCCAGGAAGGTCTGGCGATGGTTATCATTTTCCATAGCTATTCCTGGGGCATAATTGATTAGGTTAGCCATTATAACAAAATGATCTGACCAAATGATGGGGAAGATGGCTGAGATCTGTAAATCATTTAGATTAGTAAAGATGCCATCCAATGTGTGGCCTCCTTCATGGGTAGGGGCTTTCACTAGCTGGGAAAATCCGAATGTTGTTAGACATGCCTGAAGGGCGGCTGTATCATTGTCTTCAATTTTGTCAAAATGAAAATTAAAATCACCTAATATAGTAAATGAACCATCCAGGGCAGCTGTTTCCAGAATGTGACCAATATCGGAGATAAATGCTGACCTTTGCCCTGGGGGACGGTAAAGAAGGATGCCTTTAAAATTTATCGAGGGAGTGAGTCTGATGGAGAATTGGAGAGCCTCACAAGAAAGAAGCGGTATCTCGTTAGTTCTGACTGCATAGGTCTCCCGGGCAATTATGGCTATCCCTCCCCCTCTCTGGCGTTGTCTGTCCAGTCTATGGATTGAAAACCCATGTGGAACAGCAATAACTAGATCCGGATCGGAAGCATTGTCCAACCAGGTTTCTGTTAAAAACAGTACATCTAGTTGTTTATCTTCCATAAGCTCTGCTATTTCATGTCGATGCTTACCTAATGAGCGAACATTAATGAGGGCCATAGAGCAGGTACAGGGAATTTTAATTGGTTTCCTGCGAGGGAGGTCATGGCCATTAGATATTATGGCGGCGCAGTTCGGACAGCATTGGCGGGCATTTCCCTCAAGGTGATGTTGATCAAATATGGCGCATAGAGGGTCTCGTGGGGGACGGCAGTTCCTGAGTTGGCTGGGAGAGTACGTCCCACGTGGAGGTAGTGGACGAAGGCCAGGGGTCATGGCCCTGGGCCCGGTTCCGGCGCGGACGGGCGCAGACGGGCTCGCCTTTGGCGCGCCCGCCCGCTGCGCGGACGGGAAGGTAGTCTGTTTATATCCATCCAAACGAGTGGGAGGAGGGTGGAGGGGCGGAGATCTGTCCCGCGATCCTTCCCCAGGCCAAGATGGCGCCTGAAGATTCTTGAGTAGTGCCTGGCGCCTGGCAACAGTGGCGCTGCCGGACACGAGAGGGGGCCCTGGGGCGATGTGAGTCTCGCTCCAGGTGGGGGCTACTAAAAAAGCTCCTATTTATAATATTTACAATTTTTAAAATGCGAGTGTAATTTTGTAGTCAAATAGCACCCAATCACCATCCAAAAAAGCACAGTGCGCAAGGGAGCGCAAAGAACCCCCGGCTTCCGCCTCAAGGGTGAGTAAACATGCAAATACCATGAGGCACCGAAGAAATCAGCCCTTAAATCTCCTCGGAGGGCGGAGGGGCGGAGATCTGTCCCGCGATCCTTCCCCAGGCCAAGATGGCGCCTGAAGATTCTCGAGTAGTGCCTGGCGCCTGGCAACAGTGGCGCTGCCGGACACGAGAGGGGGCCCTGGGGCGATGTGAGTCTCGCTCCAGGTGGGGGCTACTAAAAAAGCTCCTATTTAAAATATTTACAATTTTTAAAATGCGAGTGTAATTTTGTAGTCAAATAGCACCCAATCACCATCCAAAAAAGCACAGTGCGCAAGGGAGCGCAAAGAACCCCCGGCTTCCGAATCAAGGGTGAGTAAACATGCAAATAATTTAGGTGAGTGACCCAGCCAACCCATTCCGCGCACCATAATAATATTTTTGAAACACAAATGATCATTCCTGACCTGCTTGGAAAGCAAATTCAAAACTTTCTTTTCCAACTGGGGATAGGTCTCCACTGATGAGGATTTTAAAGGAGAGATGTTGGCCAGGACTGCTACATAGGGAGGTGCTGCAGGAGGGAGCTGGATTGTTAATCTGATGGAGACAGAATTCTGGTGTTATGCAGGGAATGCTTCTTGCTTTCCCCCTGATAGTCGGTGTGTTTTTTGTTACCTAGGGAGACAAACGGAGAAGAGGGGGTAAAGCTAGAAGGGAGGGAGTGTCCTGTCTGCCTGGGACCTGGCCACTCATTATGCCGCAGGAGAGGATCCTACCCCTGCCCCTCCCATGACCACAAGCCATCAGTCAATCCTGCTCTCTCTCTCTCCCCACAACCCCCAGAAACCTTTTGAGTAGTATAAGGGAAGTTTGGTCGTTGTGTCCCCTAACTGACGAATAGCCATCTCCACGTTCTCCACTCGAGAAGAGAGAGCATCTACTCCACCAGGTATAAACCCATTCAACTGATCCATAATGTCGGAGAGGTTAGGCTGGGGGCCTTGTTCCAACCAAGGCAGATCTGTTCGAGTGTCCACATGAGTAACTGAAAGTCCTTTCCTAACCTCACCCCCTTTCTTCTTCCCGTTGTTCTTTAGGATAGGATTTGGGCTGGAGACAGACCCCCTCGTCTACTGACCCAATAGCTGAGAATGCTCCCCCCCCCCCACCCCCCCTTATTTGTAGAATTTGAGAAGCAGGGATTCTACCTTGTTCCCTTTCTGGGTGCTAGATGGCTTGTGAATAGTGAGCCTGATGGCGTGGCATGATCCTCCTGTACCCTGATGGGGTCAGAGGAGAGGGAGAAATGGACGGGGCCTTCCCTAGACAGGGAGACTCTACTTTCCACTAGATCAATTTCCTTACATACTACTCTAACTGCGCGAGTCAGAAAACCCTCTATAGTAGTTCTACGGGGTGTCACCTGAGGTAACATAGGGCCAGGCCCAACCGTTTTCTTTTTCCCCCATGGCAAAATGAAGACTCACGCCATCACCCACACCCAGGTTTTTCCCTCAAAATAAAACCAAGCATTTGCAATTCAATAGGTCTCGCAGTTGGAGCTATTGGTATTGTAAATTACAATGTTTTTTTATGTATGTGTTGCAGGTTTTTAAACCATATAAATAAAGGCATTGTTATTTACAATGCCAATATGTCAAATTTGGAAATGTGAGAACTATTGAAACCTCCTATGGATGAGAAATGGTGAGCTGAAGCAGGGGAACGGACAGAGGCAGAAGCTGTGTAAATGGAGAAGGAGAATGGAGAAGGGATGATAAACAGAAAGGATTTGATTGACTGGAAGTCATAGTAGCTCCAACTTAGTGGCGCTGCCAAGACAATGGATTTATTGAACAATTCCGGTTTGATTCTCAAATTGCCTTCAGCGAGCAAGATAAATCGCATTTACCTCTAGTTAGGAGAAGAAAAATGAAAAGAGCACAAACGTCCTCCCGTTAATTGTCGCGTTAAACCTGCACCACGAAAATCTGCCATTTCCTCAAATGCTTTCCAATTTTTAAACAGCCCCTAACACAAGGCCAGCGCCTCTTGGTTCTTGTTGCTATAAATCGGAAGGAGAAATGTGCTGGCTTAAATAACACATTTACTGGCTGGCAGCAAGCAGACTCCGAATGTGAACAGTTCTCTCAGATAGCATGATGGAAGTGCCAGTGTGATGGAGCTGGGCCGTGCTCCACACACAACGGGACTTTTTGTCCCGTCTTGTTTCTGCAGTGCAGCCCTGTGATACCATATGAGAACCTGGGCAAAACAGGCAATTACCCCTTCATGCGCATTTTAAGACATCACAAGGCGGTGGTGATTTGCACGTGAAGAATATGACAAGGAACTCGCAGCGCTGTCTGTTGCCATGTCGTTTTCTTTAAAAACAAACTCCTTGACTCCGGCAGAGTCGACAATACGAGTAGTCTGCCCCCACCATCCGGCCACCATCAAAGAAAATTATGCCGGTACAGTACTTCAGCGACGCTCGCTCCTGACAGCAGTAAAAATGAGTCGGGCGGAACAGTGTGCTAAACACAGATTGTTACCTTACGCGTTTAAGCCACGCCCTTAATTACATTGACCACGTCCCTTTGGAGACCCCCCACCCTCAGTTTTTTTATCCCACTTAAAGACCTGTGCAGGTTATAGTTGAGACCATGAGCTGTGTTGTACTCATGCACTTGAATAACATGTGATACAAATATGATATATCCAACTTAATGGCATTTATCAACTTTTGAAGGATGAAAGGCTAAGTCAGTCCTGCCAGATATAAACCTATGATCTCTTATCAGTCGTTTAGCACATAGCAATCTTAGCAGCACTATCATAACAGCAACAGACATAACAAAGCTGTATTTAATTGAGCATGAAGAAAATTCAGGGCGAAATTAGTAAATGGCACAAGCTGAAAACTGCCGGCAGCTGGTCTGGGAGGGCGTTTTTTGTGATATGATGGGTATGTTTTGTGTCTATATCTCGATTGGTGTCTGCAAGCTCCCAGGTATGAATAATCATATATAACATCTTGGATTGTTAATCTGCCTGCTCCACAACACTGCCTGCAATCCGTCAATCACAATTTGAAACCCAGAATAAGACGGCACAGTTACCTAAAGATCTTAGGGTCCAGTAGGTGTGGAAACGTGGGAGAGGGAAGTAGGGAGACAAGACTGAGGGAACGAGGATGGTGCGCTGGGGATGGTATGGTCTCATCAAAGGCAGGTTTAATGAAGCTATTGCATCCAGTAGTAGAAGAGCTGGGATATGTCAATGTCGTATTTTTGTGGAAAAGGAACATAGGGGCAGATTTATGTTGGACTTGCGGCACTTTAGCGCCGCCGTTGCGTCACTTCCGTGACGCAGGGGCGGCGTAAACCCTGTGCCACGTTGCAACATACTTACATCGTGACGCATCTATGGAGATGCATCACGGTGTAAGGCCCTGCGCCACATGAAACCTGCGTCAGGTTTCATTTGGGCGTTTCCACACAGGGGGGGGCGTTCTGTCGCAGGAACGCCCCCGAAAAGTGACTCAGTGAAATCTACAAGATTTCACTGAGTCACTTTCCCAACACTGATGCATCAAAACCCTGCGCCTGCTTGAAGCAGGCGTATGGTTTGGCGCACCACGTTAGAGATAGGGCAAGTTGGAATAGTGCTGGAGTTGCATGCTGCACGCAACACAACTTCAGCACTGCACCAACTTTACGCCCTAGATGCGACACGCATCTGTTTATTCCTGCGCCATGGTGCGCCGCATTGTAAATGCAAAAACCACAGTAGATGGACAGAATGCAGCTCAATGTCATACATTCACCCCAGTACAGAGATCTGGGCCTAAATCCATCGTTTTTTTGCACTCCACACCACCCCAGTTCAGTCATGGCCATATGCAAATCAGCCTTGAATCTGTGCCTCATGGGAACAGTCCAGCCCGAACTGCCAAGCCATGTCTTTCCTGTATGGAATCAAGCATCTTAGGACCAGTTTCTGGCTATCAGCCGTCTTCAGTCGGGATAGCTTGACTCCTGTGGTGTGGAGAGCATGGGACTCACGTCTGAGCATACCCATCCCACTCGGGGTGACACATGCAAAAACCACAGTTGATGGACAGAATGCAGAACAATGTCATACATTCACCCCAGTACAGAGATCTGGGCCAAAATCCATAATTTTTTTGCACTCCACACCACCCCAGTTCAGACATGACCATATGCAAATCAGCCTGACCCCGTGCCTCATGGTAACAGTCCAGCCTGAACTGCCAAGCCATGTCTTTCCTGGACCGGAATCAAGCATCCTAGGACCGGTTTCTGGCTATCAGCCCTCTTCAGCAAGGATAGCTTGACTCCAGTGGTGTGGAGAGCATCGGTGTCACATCTGAGCATACCCAGTGTCACGTCTGAGCATACCCATCCCACTCGGGGTGACAAATGCAAAAACCACAGTTGATGGACAAAATGCAGAACAATGTCATACATTCACCCCAGTACAGGGATCTGGGACTAAATCCATCATTTTTTTGCACTCCACACCACCCCAGTTCAGACATGACCATATGCAAATCAGCCTTGACCCTGTGCCTCATGGGAACAGTCCAGCCCGAACTGCCAAGCCATGTCTTTCCTGGACCGGAATCAAGCATCCTAGGACCGGTTTCTGGCTATCACCCGTCTTCAGCCAGGATAGCTTGACTCCTGTGGTGTGGAGAGCATGGGACTCACGTCTGATCATACCCATCCCACTCAGGGTGACAAATGCAAAAACCACAGTTGATGTACAGAATGCAGAACAATGTCATACATTCACCCCAGTGCAGAGATCTGGGCCTAAATCCATCGTTTTTTTGCACTCCACACCACCCCAGTTCAGACATGACCATATGCAAATCAGCCTTGACCCTGTGCCTCATGGGAACAGTCCAGCCAGAACTGCCAAGCCATGCCTTCCCTGGACCGGAATCAAGCATCCTAGGACCGGTTTCTGGTTATCAGCCGTCTTCAGTCATGATAGCTTGACTCCAGTGTTGTGGAGAGCATGTCATACATTCACCTCAGTACAAAGATTCAGGCCTAAATCCATCAGTTTGGGCTGGACTGTTCCCATGAGGCACAGGGTCAGACTGATTTGCAAATGGCCATGTCTGAACTGGGGTGGTGTGGAGTGCAACAAAACGATGGATTTAGGCCCAGATCTCTGTACTGGGGTGAATGTATGACATTGTTCTGCATTCTGTCCATCAACTGTGGTTTTTGCATTTGTCACCCCGTGTGGGATGGGTATGCTCAGACGTGAGTCCCATGCTCTCCACACCACTGGATTCAAGCAAGCCGGGCTGAAGACGGCTGGAATGCCAGAAACCGGTTCTCAGAAGCTTGTTTCCGATCCAGGGAAGGCATGACTTAGCAGTTCGGGCTGTACTGTTCCCATGAGGCACAGGGTCAGACTGATTTGCATATGGCCATGTCTGAACTGGGGTGGTATGGAGTGCAAAAGAACGATGGATTTAGGCCCAGATCTCTGTACTGGGGGGAATGTATGACATTGTTCTGCATTCTGTCCATCAACTGTGGTTTTTGCATTTGTCACCCCGAGTGGGATGGGTATGCTCAGACGTGAGTCCCATGCTCTCCACACCACTGGATTCAAGCAAGCCGGGCTGAAGACAGCTGGAATGCCAGAAACCGGTCCTCGGAAGCTTGTTTCCAGTCCAGGGAAGGCATGGCTTGGCAGTTCGGGCTGGACTTTCCCATGAGGCACAGGGTCATACTGATTTGCATATGGCCATGTCTGAACTGGGGTGGTGTGGAGTGCAAACAAACGATGGATTTAGGCCCAGATCTCCGTACTGGGGTGAATGTATGACATTGTTCTGCATTCTGTCCATCAACTGTGGTTTTTGCATTTGTCACCCCTAGTGGTATGGGTATGCTCAGATGTGAGTCCCATGCTCTCCACACCACTGGATTCAAGCAAGCCGGGCTGAAGACAGCTGGAATGCCAGAAACCGGTCCTCGGAAGCTTGTTTCCGGTCCAGGGACGGCATGGCTTGGCAGTTCGGGCTGGACTGTTCCCATGAGGCACAGGGTCAGAATGATTTGCATATGGCCATGTCTGAACTGGGGTGGGGTGGAGTGCAAAAGAACGATGGATTTAGGCCCAGATCTCTGTACTGGGGTGAATGTATGACATTGTTCTGCATTCTGTCCATCAACTGTGGTTTTTGCATTTGTCACCCCGAGTGGGATGGGTATGCTCAGACGTGAGTCCCATGCTCTCCACACCACTTGATTCAAGCAAGCCGGGCTGAAGACGGCTGGGATGCCAGAAACCGGTCCTCGGAAGCTTGTTTCCGGTCCAGGGAAGGCATGGCTTGGCAGTTCGGGCTGGACTGTTCCCATGAGGCACTGGGTCAGACTGATTTGCATATGGCCATGTGTGAACTGGGGTGGGGTGGAGTGCAAAAGAACAATGGATTTAGGCCCAGATCTCTGTACTGGGGTGAATGTATGACATTGTTCTGCATTCGGTCCATCAACTGTGGTTTTTGCATTTGTCACCCCGAGTGGGATGGGTATGCTCAGACGTGAGTCCCATGCTCTCCACACCACTGGATTCAAGCAAGCCGGGCGGAAGACGGCTGGGATGCCAGAAACCGGCCCTCGGAAGCTTGTTTCCGGTCCAGGGAAGGCATGGCTTGGCAGTTCGGGCTGGACTGTTCCCATGAGGCACTGGGTCAGACTGATTTGCATATGGCCATGTGTGAACTGGGGTGGTGTGGAGTGCAACAAAACGATGGATTTAGACCCAGATCTCTGTACTGCGGTGAATGTATGACATTGTTCTGCATTCTGTCCATCAACAGGGGTTTTTAAATTTGTCACCCCGAGTGGGATGGTATGCTCAGACGTGAGTCCCATGCTCTCCACACCACTGGATTCAAGCAAGCCGGGCTGAAGACGGCTGGAATGCCAGAAACCGGTCCTCGGTAGCTTGTTTCCGGTCTAGGGGAGGCATGGCTTGGCAGTTCGGGCTGGACTGTTCCTATGAGGCACAGGGTCAGACTGATTTGCATATGGCCATGTGTGAACTGGGGTGGTGTGAAGTGCAAAAAAACGATGGATTTAGACCCAGATCTCTGTACTGAGGTGAATGTATGACATTGTTCTGCATTCTTTCCATTAACTGTGGTTTTTGCATTGTAAATGTGGCGCATCATGGGTGGCGCAAGGATAAACTTGCGTGCCGTATCTTTCCTGGCGCATCTCTGCCGATTTGTAGAGATGCGTCAGGGAACATAAATCTGCCCCATAGTGAATTTCACAGCTGCATTTTCCAAACATCACCAATCACACTGAATGCGCAAGCACAAATCAGGAGCAGCAACACTGTCCTGGTGTCACCAGGGCTTCAGGTGGAAGCTTTTTCAATATTATATACAAGCCATAGTTGCTGCTTACTTACCTTATGCAACTAACAACCATTGAGAAAGCCAATAGTCCTGACTTGTAGGTATGCTGTTACTTGTTTTTTATATATGGATGAAATGACAAAAACAACAAAATACCAGTCGGGCGGCACACTAAGCTAAGCACAGATTTTTAGCTTGCTTGTTTCTAAGCGACGCCCTTAATTACATTGGCCACACCCCTTGAGAGACCCTCTAGTTTTTTCATCCACTTTAAACTTCGAGTTTAGGTTTCGGGGCGGGAACGCTGGAATGTCGCTGTTTTCCCCAATATTTTACTACCCTGAATTTAAAAATACAAGTCAGGCATGCCAAAAAGAAAATAAAAAACTGCCAGATGGTAACCCTATATACAAAACCCTCAAAACATCTACTTATCTACTTAATTACACAGGTTCTAGTGGGCAAAAGGCTGAAGCAATAAGGAAGTCGCACGCCGCTATAACACTCGGGGTGTGGCAAGGATGTTCCTCACTAGCACGCCAAAACCCTAAAGGAGTTAGCATGTACAATAGTAAACAGTCATGCAGCCGCGGTGCGTCCATTGGGGCTTAGGGGCGTAGCCCCACTAAGCCTGGTGGACGCACCTGCGGCTGCAGCAGAGAGAGAGCAGCTAAATAAAACTGCAGCGCTTCATTCGGGTGTTCCGACCGGGACAGACCCGATGGAATAGGGAGTGTGCAGGGGGTGGGGCGGGGTTAGTGTCTGACTCGTGACTCCTCGACTGACGCTGCTGCGCTTGAGGAATTCAGGAGGAAACTTGCCCGCGCATGCGCTTTTGCCATCAACTGCGTCACGTTGGCTGCGAGGGACCAAAGGGGCCAGGGGGGTGTGTCTTTTGGCTGGGCCCCGTCCTTGAGAAGGCACCAGGGCGAGTAGACTGTGTGCCCCCCTAGCCAATCCTGGAGCTTATGCAGCGCCAGGATTGGCTGGTCCACCGCGCCGAAATCCATTATTGAATGCTGCGCCTGGGTGCGTGGCACACTGGGGCAGGCTCAGCAGCACTGGGCATGATGGCCAAACACTGTGACTTCAGAAGCATGTGAAGCCGTTCGGTGATTGACCATGATTTGGGGACGTGCAACTGTACTTAAGGGGGCGGGGGCTCCCTCTCTGTCTCGTGCGCCAGGCAGCAGCAGCCAGCAGACCCGTTGTCACTACTTGACTACAATCACTGGACTCTCTCTCAGTCTCTACTAGTCTACCTGTCCTGTCCTGCTCTCTACTACTCTGAGCACTGAGTTCGTCGTTGTTGTCTGGACCGTCCGTCACTGAGTCAGACGTCACGTCACACTCGAGCTGGTGCCAGCCTGGTTAGTAGTGTTTTTTTTTCAGGGTTTATTAAAATTGTTGGTTGGCGCTGTCAGTCTGTGACAGTGTCGCTGCTACCGGACTATCGACATTTGGACGGTACTTGCTTGAAGCAGGTCTTCTAGCCGCCTGGATCTTGGAGTACCGTCCTGCTTGGACCGAAGGCCTGGTCCAAGCCTAGTTCGGTCCAAGCAGGTCTTCGCCGCTTGAGACTCTCAGGGGTGAGTGAGTAACTAGTCGCGCTTTATAAGGTCACTTAGTGATTTGTTGAACGATGTCCCACGTCGGTCTCTGGGCGAGGACTGTATTTGATGTCACTGACTGGCCGAGGCCAGGTCTATTTCAGTTTTTCGACGGTGAGGAAGGAAGCAGTGCGGTGCAAAGCGGCAGTGCATAAGCAATGTCGTGTAGTAGATGTTGTGGTGTGCAAGGCCACCCACGTGACAGGTGACGTGTCACAAAGGCTTGCTTGCACACCGGTAACACCAGGGAGGCAGATCTAACAAGCCTGTCAGCAACGACTTATAGGTCAGACCACCAACAATAAAATGATAAACCCCTCCCGCCTGATGTTAGCCCCCTCGACTCAGATGTCAGACACATCCTGTTAGCTCCAGGAGTTTGGTGTAAGCCTCCCCCCTCCTGTCAGAGGTTACACCCCCTTTAGTAAGATGTCAGCCGCCTCCTTAGTGGCGCGACGATAGGATAGTTAGTAACTGCCCCTCCCCCTCCCTACGTGGCCCACCACTGGTAAGTTTGGCAACCTTACCTCAACCAGTGATAACAGACATTACTCTCTCGGCCTGAGAACAGGGAGGTTGTTTCTGTTTTCCATTAAACGTTTCACTTAACCTTCCATTCCCTAAGATTACCTGCTTTTTCCAGGATGTTATGTTTCTGTGGTGATTTCATGGAACAAATCACTCATGTATAGTGTACACCATAAAGAGTCGCCTCTGTGTATCCGAGTTCATGTTGTAGGTGGGTGTTTATAACGAACCCCAGGCAGAGCAAATGTCGTACACTGCCAATCAGCGGATTATAAAGAGGTTCAGAATATGTGTCCATCCAATCCTTGGCCTCTCTGCAGATGGCGCAGAGCAATGGCCACGTGTGACAATTGTAACTGTGATTCTATAGGAAAGAGTGTGAAGAAGGTTCACAGCTGTCGAAATATTGACAAGGCGAAGGTTAAAGAAAATGCAGTGTTTACAGGGTAGTGGGGGAGTGACTGACATCTCGCGGTGCACTAAATCGCAACCTGTGTCCGGAAAGCGCGTTTGCCAACCGCGCGGTTTACAGCACGTGCAAATCTTTCAACTAGTGCGAAGAAACAAGGAAGCCGGCACTGGGGGAGTCGATTCCACTGCATTTTATTGCATCCCAGCAACCACTTTCGCAACGCGTTTCCAGTGAATTTTCAGCCTTTTTCACAGTGTTATTTGGGGCCCGTGTGTGCTCTTCCCCTCACAAAAACTAGACACGTCATTGTACCTCTGATGTTCATCCCCAGAAGAAGGTGGCAACCGCCTGCCGTCAGATGTGCACGGTAGTGGTACATCGCAATGGGACTTTTTTTTCTCCAGTATGTCGAGGTGCCTCATAAAACATATACAATATAATGTCAATCTTCATGCTGCTAATGTCTCATACTAAGTGAAGGACCAAATGTACCAAATTCACCATTACCGTTCTAGAGAGCGTAAGCATTTCAAATATGCTATTTTAACTACATAAAATACTTTTCACTAATACAATATTACAACGGTTAAAAATAGTTAAAATATAAATAAAAGCGGGAATACTTTACCAGATAGATGAAAAATATATTTTTCTTTCTGGCAGCAGTAACCTTTTATTCAGTTTGTTAGTGCTTCTGTTTGAGAGCCTTCAAGACATCACAAAGCAAATACTACAGGAGGACAGGGGGAAGGGATAGACACGTTTTATATAAAAAAGGGAGAAAAAAATCGGAAAGTAGAAAATATGAAAATAATGTTTAATGCCTCACAGACTCTATTCTGGAATCACTTTACAAAAGAAACTTCATTGGGGCCATACTGCCAAGGACAGGTTATCATGTTATTCTCTAACTGCGCATGTTTACCCCTCTGTGCTGTGGTTAGGGTTACACACCTTGGTGTCTAACTACTGCACACGAAACAACTGCTGGCACAATTCCTACGTGCATGCACATGTGTGGAGTGTAATATAGTCATATTACACTCCACATGTATATGTGCAATATGATATCTATTACTATTGTTGAGGAAGGGGAGGGGCCGGAACATGACTCTCTCAAGGCCTCGCCCCTTGCAAATGAAGGACCATCACGAAGAGCTGTAACAAATAGTACATTACAATCTGCACATCAACATACAATATGAGATGTATATATATATGTGTGTGTCTATCTATATGTCTATCTATCGCTCTCTATATATTCTTGCTGAGACTACAGAAAGTCAGCACAGAACTTAGTACAAGCAGACAAAAAATAAATGATGCCATGAACTAATGTATTTTCTTCCGGTTCAGTGATTTGTCTAACGATGCATCAGCTTGAGGTCCTATTTGACACTTACTGATGGCATGACAAATAAATAATTGCTCCGATTAATTATCCATTAACCTCATTTTTCGGAATCCTACTCTTTCCTGTCATCATCGTCGAAACAGTATGAAACGGTAACGCTCCGTGGATTTCACCTTCACAACAGCTGCTGCTCCTCCTTGCCCTGAAGGTGGACATATCCTGGCCCTTCACCTGGAAGTGATATTTGCAATGCTCAAGCAGTGTCACAGAGGCCGAAGACACATATCCCACAGGCAGCAGGGTGGGTCCTCAGGACTGTGGGGTGGAAGAGTGTGAGGATTGCAGATTCATAATCAAATCTTCGCCACTTGTCCCTCTTCCCCACCCTGTCCTAATGCTTTGAGGAGTGTCCAGGCACTGCCTGGTCTTCCAATGAAACCCTCCGTGGTCAGTCACCCACTAATCATATATCACTCACAACACGTGGGTGAGTTCTGGTGACATCACACTTCTAGGGAAGATACACCAATGTTAGAGGAAATATAAAGTCAGCTGAGATGGGAAGTGTCACCGTAAGCCCACTGTAGAGCAACTTGGTTGCCTATTGGCAATTACACGTGTGACACATCCAAGTACCAGCCACAAATCCCAAACCAGCAACTACTGTAGGGACGCGAGCGCCAGCACGCCATACAGACATTTAACTACTAAAGGGTAACTGACTGAAACTACTCCCAAGAGTTAGAAGGGAAGCCCCCTCAAAAAGACTTATTTTAGCTCAACTAACCAGGTCATAATAGCTAAGACCAGGTCTCATGAATAAGAAGTACAAGAAACATGCACCCAGCGGATGTATGGAGTTTATTCATTTTTTTCAATAAAAAAAAAACAAAAAATGTTCTTTTCATTTTTTAAATTTAGTTTCCTGCTTTACTTTCTCTGTATATGAAATGTATTCTTACTTTTGTTGTCTCTCTGTATCCTCCTGTCTTCTATCGCCTTGTTTTGCTTTTCTGTTCCCACATTTTTATTTCTTATACTGCTTTGTGTTTTTTTTCCTGGGCCCTTTGTTTTCCCTGGCTCTGTACACTTTAAATGCCTGGGTTTTCTAATTCGTTGAATGTAATGCTTTCCCCTTTCTTTTAACCCAATAGGAGTAACAGCACCACGCCCATATTTCCCTCCCTTTTTGTGTCATCTTCTTTGTCTGATTTGAGGATCCTTCATTCTTTCTTTCTGAGATGTCCTCATCCATGTTCTCATGGTGCCCTGAGCCCGGGCATCTCTTCTCCCTTGTGGTCTCTTGTGCTGGGTGAGCGCCTCCTGTCCTGCCTGAGCTCTCCTCTTTGTGTCCATCTTTTACCTCATGTAGTGTTTATTTGCTGCCACTCTTTCCCCTCATACTTTTTTGTATACTGCATTATTGCATTTTTGCTGTGTAAAACAACAAGTGTTTCAGGCAGGTATGTTTTGTAAAGTCAAACCAAAAAGAGGAGCGTAGAGGTACTGATAGAATCACCCTCCAAACAGGACTTTACATAACCAAAGAGATTCTATCAAAAAAAGTGAGTGAAGTGATGATTTTTATTTTTATTTTTACTATTAGAATTGGTACTAGGCTCTCTCTTAGAAGTGAAAAGATGAGAGCACAATGTGCTTGTTAAAATACCCCTCACACACTAAAAAACCGTTAGTGTCATGCTTCATCATAGGGGTCTTCCCGCCCCTATAACGGGACGGGGCGTGCTAGCTACTGCTCTACCTCACAACCCCTTCTTAATGTTCCCAGCTAGATAAGTTAATAAAGTATATTTTTTTCTACTATGCCAGGGAATTTTTAACCTTTTGACTTTTTTTTCACACTCACTAGTGTTAGGTCCCTACACTCTCACTGATACCCATGCACCCACACATAGCCTCTGTCACAACTTAAGTGCTCCCGCGTAGTCGTCTGGTCGTAGCACGCCCCGTCCCGTTATAGGGGCGGGAAGACCCCTATGATGAAGCATGACACTAACGTTTTTTTAGTGTGTGAGGGGTATTTTAACAAGCACACTGTGCTCTCATCTTTTCACTTCTAAGAGAGAGCCTAGTACCACTTCTAATAGTAAAAATTAAAATAAAAATCATCACTTCACTCACTTTTTTTGATAGAATCTCTTTGGTTATGTAATGTTTTGTAAAGTCACACATGCATAGTTGCTAGTTAGTGGCTTTGAGCTATGCCTGGCTTCCAGGAGACCTATTTCAAAAGGTGCTTTATGGTTCATAGTGGGTACACTGGCGGGTACGGCAAACCCTATGTCGTCTTTCTTTTGTTGAAACCTTGTATTGTAATTCTATTAATATTGCGCTTACTACCTCTGGGCATTCGAGCTGTTTACTGCTCACATTATGCTACACCCAATCCAAGTTTGGTGGCTAATTTGGGGTATTTTTTGTTAGTGCTTTAGGCTTGTGTTCTCCGAAGAAACTCTCCCATGCTTTACCCCAGTGCGTTTATGGTAGAAATCAAGGCGACATTAGATGGGATTGCTTCCTGGGGGTGAGGGAGGGAGGGAAGGGGGGTGTTAGTGAGGTAGGGGTCGGGTGTGTCACTTCATGCGAGTCATTGGTAGGGTGAATAGATAGGGCAGACAATGATAAGGTTATCGATTTGGGGAATACAGAGGATTAGTGTATGGATAAAATCACAGGCTATTGATTAGCAGTGTGGGAGTAGAAGGAGGTTGTAGGCTATAGGTGCGGTGGGTAATTCGCAAAAACACATATAGAAACATAGTTCAGAGGGCATGCAGTTTTGAATAGGAGTGGATTAAGGGGAACAAGGCTTGCAGCGGATAGTAAGTATTTGATGGGCATAATCAAAATAATTTTTGTTTTGTGTAGAGTTAATGCAATTTTGTGGATGCAGAGGGGTTAATGACAGATTTAGCGGCTATCAGGGTTTGACACGTATGGGAACATTTGCTGGACGTAAGTACCTCAGTTTTGTCTCTATTGTGTGTGGTCGGGAGCTGGCGCCTGGCAGGGCAGAGGGCAGGTATTGGTAAGTGCCCTCGCTTGAGGGAGTGGTCCTTTCAGGAGGAGGCAGCCTGAGTCTTGGGTAGGGAAGGGTACGGACGGAGGGGATGGGGTCACTAGCTTTTGAATAAGTGAGCTAGGATTGGTGTGCACTGCTTTTGATTTTCTTTTAATAATAGTTGCCTTTAGTCATTTCAGGTCCATGATGGGCGTCAGTCTTCAAAGTGCTTAGTAAAGCATGCGTGATTGTGGAAACATTTGTGGTTGTGTCTAGGTCAATGTAACACTAATTTATCTATTTATTTAAGGATTGTTGTAAAGCACTAAAATAAGTCACTGAGTTGTCACTTTTGAGCGCTCATCTTGCTCCATATCACAATGCACACTCATCTTCTTGCTGTGTAAATTTGATTCTGTCAGTGCTTGCGCAACACCATGTAAAATAGTTATTCTAGGATTCCTATTCTATTCCACTGGTCATGAAACATTCGGCATTTTTTTCAGATAAAAGCCGAACAGCGCTGAGAAACAATTAATTAAATCCCTGCTATTTCAAGACATTGAAATGCACTGCCAAACTTACTGAGTAAAATACAATTTGCGTTAAACAACAAAATCTTTACCAGTTCATATATGTTTTATTTTGAGTGAGCATTGGAGCAAGTTTAATTATGCAGTTGAAATACAAAATATCCCAGATTTCACATTACACAAAATTCATTACATTTCTCGAAATTAGGCATTACTCGATTTTCCATAATTATTTTTACCCCAGGTCGCATCTCACATTGTCTTGCAACTTACCAGTGCGTGAATGGTTTGAGCAGAAAATGTTTCACCAAGAGACGTTTTCTATTTGAATAAGTCTTATGCCGCTATCTCGTGAGACTTTTTTCACATGAGGTAAGCGCTTGGGTAAACTAGTGATGAGTGATACTGGCAAATCACATTTCATAATATAAGATAAAATTTGTGAAATTTCCATGATTTAAAAAAAAAAAATCTCTAAAAAAATAGTCATTTTCGCCCATCCGTAGTGTTAAGTTCCGCCTAACCATGCATTTAAAGACAGACTGTGTGGCCGGCCTCCATGAGGGTGGGTAGTACCTTTACTAAACTTAGAAGCAAGCTATGTGGCTTATGGGGGCACAGCGAGCATTAGGCACACACTCCCCTCCTGAAAGGTGGCCAGTGAATGCGAACTGCCCTCGGGTTGGGGATGGTCTACAAAGGCCTAACAAAAGTACTGCCCTCTCAATGAATGGAAGGGATGGTCACCCCTCTGGTATAGGCGGCGACCCTCAGCCTACCAGTGCCTATTCTTTAACCACTTCGACGCTAAGGGTGCTCAGCACATATAATGAGATTTCCATTGAAATGAATGGGCAGTGCATGACGAGTTACCCTTGTCATTAGCATTGAAGAGGTTAAGAATTCACGAAGAGGTTCCCACGCTCAAGACCTGTTTTTCTTCCCCCATCTTTCCTTGTTTCGTTTCCCTGTTTTCCCCTTGCGTGCCATTCGTTACTCTAGAGTCTAATAGAGTCGGAAGGCCGTAGGGGAAGACTGTGGACTTTTCTTCAAGTTCCTGACGCTCCTGCGGAACGAGCCTGGCAACCATTACACTGCTGTGCAACTTCTTCTACTCTTAGAGCTGAGATTTCCATGAAAGTCTTATAGTCTGAATTCAGCACCTGAGCATAATAGGACGGAATGTATGATGCTCTGTGGTTATACTGAATAAGCAGCTACCTATGTTATGCCATCTATTAATGAATAACTGCACTTTCACAATTGCTTATTAACCTTCCTGCTTTCTCAAATTTGCTTGAAAATGCACGATTTTTCTTCTTTTTTTCCAAAATTTTCTTGGGGGGTTTATACCCCCGAACCCCCCTTTTGGGGTTCGGGCTCGCTCGCTACGCTTGCTCGCTACGGTGCTGTGTGCAAATCACTTTGCGCACCACCACTTTAAAATCTCACCCATCGCCCCTGCAGTCATGCATGACTAGGAGTGCATTGTTAAAGCGCTTAAAAGAAAAAAAAGTTGTATTAGGATGGAAAATCTCAACAAGCTAACAAAAGGCAAAACATCTACTCGTCCATAGTGTCACTAAGCGAATATCACTAAAGGTCAACGGGCAAACGCATATAAAAAGTATTTGCCAACATGCTCCTTATATAAAGTGCCTGATTCTTGCCGTTTTCACACACGCTTCATCCTGGGTCTGCTGAGATTTTAAAGATTGCCTTCCTTGCCTGAACACTGCTCGCGGAACCCGTTGCGCGGGTACCGCTTCGTTGGAGGCCATCAACCATCAGCGCTACCAAGGGAATCCTGCCTGTGACTGCCGGGACCTGCAGGGCTGCGAGCGCGTTGTGGGCGCAGGACTTCAAGTCCCAGGAGCGCCCACAACTCCCAATTCCCAACACCTGGGACGCTCTCCATGCAGGCTCCTCCCTTGGGCTCTCACTGCGGTAAAAAGCCGCCCTTCTACTGGCACCAGCGGATTTCCCTGATTCTTGCCGTTTTCACACACGCTTCATCCTGGGTCTGCTGAGATTTTAAAGATTGCCTTCCTTGCCTGAACACTGCTCGCGGAACCCGCTGCGCGGGTCCCGCTTCGTTGGAGGCCATCACCCATCAGCGCTACCGAGGGAATCCTGCCTGTGACTGCGGGGACCTGCAGGGCTGCAAGCGCGTTGTGGGCGCAGGATTTCAAGTCCCAGGAGCGCCCACAACTCCCAATTCCCAACACCTGGGACGCTCTCCCTGCAGGCTCCTCCCTTTCCTTTTCCTCATCGGATGGTTTATTTACAATAGCAGATCCCCGCGGCGCGGGCGCGCGCGGGAGGGCGCCGGGAGAAGCCCGGGACAAGGGCGGGACCGCCTGTGGCCGTCCGGGGACGCCCGAGGACGGGACTGGCTACCCCACTAATATTTTTTTCTTTTTTTTGTTCTGGACCCAGACTGTAAGGTAGGCTCTTATTCACGGCGGCTAACACTGAGAACTCCAGTATTGTGGGGACCAGCAAAAGAACACTAGATAATTATTTCACTAGGGCTTCCGTGGACTTGGATAAGGATGACTCACTACTTGAACGTAGGATTGAACGACGTCGTTCTATTGAGTCCCTGAAAAATAGACCATCAATTGATCTGGCATCTTCATCCATTACGTCGGACACTATTATTGACACACCCTATGAAGATCCATTGTCTCTGGACAAATTTCCTTTACTCCTCAGAAGTACTCCACCGCCTACGGGCTCCTTATTTATTGTTTCTTCACCTAATGTTTTGCTTTCATGTGCCCCCAGTCCCTCTCCCAATGTAGACAATGCATCCTGTCCTCCACCTAAGGAGCCGTCCAAAAGGTTAGGCAGACCACCTAATATGTCTAAAGCCCTTGGTCCACCACCTACTAAAAAGAGGAGGGGGTTAGGAGCTCCTCAAAGGGGCAAGCTCAGTCATACTGAGTTTGGTAAGCCATCAAAACTTAAGACCACTGGCGTCATTACATCTAAAACTTCGGTACTAACTGATATAGTGCCCATAGCAGTACCAATTCCAGACCCACAACTTAAACAACCCGTTAATACCCGAGGGAGGGAAAATGAGGCTGTCTCCACTCCAAGTTTAATAACTACTCCCTCTATTGATACTGAGCGGAATACTGTTGAGCAGTTGCTTAGGTCCTTTATGCTCCCTATCCTGGATATCCTAAAAAGGGTGGAGCACCGACTAGGTAATCTGGAGGCACTGTATGCTGACAAGACAAGTGTTCTTATGACCTCCCCAAGGCCTACTATTGTGTCGACAACTCTACCCCAGATTCCAACTGTCTCTGCTCCCAACCCGCCGGCTCCAAATGGCTCTAACAGTGGTAATAACGGAGCCACTAAACCCCCTGTTAATAACAAACTGAGCTCTGTAGACCCTCCCAAGATCTCTGCTAAGGCAAATACTGTAACCAGTAAGCCCGTAAATAACAATCAGCAGAAAAACTTGGTCTCTCAACAGGTCCAGGCTCCTGTCCAAACAGTAACAAAATCTACGGCCCAGGTTGTAAGAGAACTCCAGAAGGGTGACGTTAATCCTAGTACTAAGAGCCAGCAACTGGGTAGGGGGAAGTTTGCAAAGCCGACAAATGATAAATTATATGGACCCAATGTTGAATTACCCCCAGAGTCGCTACCCTTTGTAGTTGTACTCACAGGTGTCCCCCCATTAGAAGCAGGCAGAAAGGAGGGCCATCCCCAACTTAAGAATAAGATTCTACATTGGTTAGGACAAAACAGACCACTCCCATATTACATCGATGGGGAGATAATCCATGTTAGACGCCTGCCCTGGTTGGGCACTAGGGAAAAAAATATTGAAGGAGATATAGTTGTTATTAATTTTAGGAACCCAGAAGCAGTTAGGACCATACTAACAGGGCCCCCTATGAATCTGAATACTGCTATAGTCCCATACGATCTAACTTATTTCTATCCAAGGTCGTATGTGACCCCTGTCCTTTTCTCCGGGGGGTTAACTGACTCCAAAGATATCAGGAACATTCATATGCCTTCCACTAATAGTTATATGTGTCACTTTCAAAGGCCTCTGCCTACCAGGAATAATTTAGAGTGGAACATAGTCCCTGCTAGCGGCCGCAGTCTGCCCCTTGTGGGGCTAGAGCATTTGCAGGGGACTAGAAATATGGAGCACCTGATTCCCTTTACCCCATTGGAAATCTCGAACAGATATGGCGCCCTTTCTGGCCTCGACGGCTGCGATTGACTTCCCGTTATGGCTGCCCCCCTTGCTAAAGATTTAAGTGCTGGTGGAGGGGGGCTAGTAGAGGAGGATAGGCAGAGTGGGACAAGGTTTTTAACTACACCTCTCCAATGTGGTAGTTCCCCTTTTAGTATACATGAGGTTAACCGCACCATAACCAACCATGAGATCACTATGGTACAGACGAGCTCTGAAGTGGGTGACCAAATTGTAGAAAATGCTATACCCCCTAATCAGTCAATTGACCAATTGTCTTGCAATAATAAAAATCTATTGTTGATATCATGGAATGTGGCGGGCTTGGGTGCAAAGCTAGATAGCACGGAGTGGTGTGACTATGTGGATAACCATGGTATCTGTATATTCCAAGAGACATGGGCCAGGGCTATCCATCATAGAATGGGTTTTGTCACTTATGCTGAGCTTGCAACCAAGGGACCTAGAGGTAGACCATCTGGTGGACTGACCATATGGGTGGGTGTCCATCTCGGGTTCTCGGTCAAAAGGATTAATACCAATACTTGTGATATACTATGTATTCTCCTAACTCGCCCAAACACACCCAAAATAGCGATTATTAACATTTACCTACGTCCTGTCTTGGGAGGTGCGGTTTCTCATACTCTAGAGTCTTTAACTGCTCTATTAAACAGCTTCTCAAGCGATACCAAGGTGATAATGGGGGGGGACTTTAATTGTCATTATGAACCACTTGGGGGGGTTTCTCAAATAACAACAGATGAGGATGATGCCTGCCAGATCCCACCCCCAAATGTTTATCAAACTAAATCTTGTACACCTATGGCCATGCAGCTCACTTCATTGACATATACATTCTCACTTAGAGCTTGCAATGGTCGCTTCCCGGGGGATAGCCCAGGAAGGAGTACCTATAATGGAATGGGCCACTCATCAATAATAGATTATCGTATGGTTAGTATGTCCTTATGGCATTTGATCCGATAATTCCATGTACTTGACCGCTCGGAAAGTGACCACAACCCCTTGGTAGTAGATCTGGAATTGCCACTTCCCGACGGGGAGTACCAAGAGGATGATATGGCCTCCAGTAACATTAGGATCTTACAGGGTGGTAAAAGAATCCGATGGGCCTCCATTAAGTCTTCGCCAGATAATTTGGCATCATTGTATAAAAGTGTCACTCCCCAGTTTGAGCGACTAAAAACATTGCTTGAAAATGCCTATAATCTTGATAAAGACGCTAAATTTTTAAACATACACAATGAACTAATGCTGGCCCTAGCGGTAAGCTTTTTTAAATCGGCAAATCAGACTAACCGACAGGCACGTGTCACAAATCCCTGGTATAACCAGTCTTGTAGGAGGGCGAAGACTACTCTAATTTCTGCCCTTAAACTAGGCCATAGAGCAACCATTATGGCCGCAAGGAATGCCTATAAGAATCTCCTCTCCCATGCAAAATCAGAATGGGAAACAGAGAAGTGGCAGGCCATTAAACAGGCATTAATAGCGAAAGATGCCCGAACTTTTTGGAACCTGGTCCATACTGGGAAACCAGAAGGTAAGGCAAAGATCGATCCCAACATCGCCGAGGAAGCCTGGTGTGCATTCTTTGGTGAACTTTACTCTAGCCCTGCTTCCCAGCATAAAGTGTTACTAACCATGTCTTTGAGATTGGCCCCTGGATGCCTTCCTCCACCCTTTACCATGTCGGAAGTTACACTTGCAGTTCAAGCCTTAAAATGTAACAAGGCCCCAGGGTTGGACAAGATCCCTGGTGATCTTTTCAGAGAAGAGCCGAAGATCTGGGTCCCCTACCTGACCGTCATATTTAATGCTATTCTTGACGGTCAAGAGGTTCCAAGTACCTGGCTGGGGGCCGAAATCATTCAGATTTATAAAAAGGGATCTCCGTTGGACCCGTCAAATTATAGGCCAATTAGTCTTATTGACGTTACCCAAAAAATCTACGCCAAACTGCTTTTGCAACGCTTGCAAGATTGGATTAGTGAGAATAACATCCTCTCCCACCTGCAAGCAGGGTTCCGTGCTAAAACATCTACCATCGACCAACTACTACGGCTCCAGGTACTTTACTGGAAGCATGTGGTCTTGGAAGGGGGTAGTCTCTACCTGACATTTGTGGACCTCAAATCCGCATTTGATATGGTGGACAGGAACCAATTGTGGAGTATATTAACAACAATGGGGATTCCACCCTACTTATGTCACCAACTTAAAAGACTCCACGAAGGAACCTATGCAAAGGTACGCTATGGCAAATATGGCCAGCTGACAAGAGCTTTTCCTATTGAGAAGGGAGTTAGACAGGGATGCGTACTTGCCCCTACTTTATTTTCCCTTTTTTTAAATGGTCTTGTCGATGACCTAATTAGTATACACAACATTGACGCCCCTAATTTAGCTGGCGGTAAATTTCCTGCACTTATGTTTGCGGATGACACCCTGCTGCTCTCAAAAACATCTATGGGGATGCAGCGGGTGTTAGACCAATTCACCAAATTCTGTAGGAACAGGAATTTGGTGATTAATATAGATAAAACAAAGTACATGGTGTTCAATGCCAGTGCAACTAATTGTCCACGCCCGTCAATGGATGGACGAGCCCTGGAAAGGGTAAATAATTTCACTTACTTAGGTCTGACTTTAAATGATAAAATGAGTTGGGAAACTCAAATGACTAAGGCTAATTTAACCCTTTCTCAGTCTACGGGAGGGATTCTCAAAGTGCAGAAATCTTGTGTCCATAAAGTAGTCAGTGTACCACTGGAAATATATAAAGTTCAAACCAGATCATCCACTCTTTACGGGGCTGAACTCTGGGGCCACCGTCCAGCGAGTGAGATTAGCATAACAGAGAATAACTTTATTAGAAAGCTGCTCTCTTTACCAAAAAACACTCCTTTAGTTCCTTTAAGGTTGGATATAAATCTGAGGCCCATTGCAGAAGCAATTGCCTCACGCCCGCTCCTTTACTGGCGCAGATTGTGGAGTGTCCTGGAGCTTGAGTGCTATAGAGAAGAACTGAAGATTGTGATGGCACGCCCGGGTGCAGGGAGGATAAAGTGGTTATCCTTTATAAGGGGGCAGGCGTCTAGGATCGGCATGGAGAATCACTGGTCTAATCCGGAGGACACATGCAAATCCATCTCAAAGAGAACCCTGGCTGAGTCTATAAAATATTACAACTTAGAAGAGGTCCTTCGATCAGCCAGGTCTTCTAGTCTCACTGACAGCTTTCTGGATTTCAAGAATGTCTATAGCTTTGAGAAGGAATTAGACACTATAGAACCTGTCTTAGCAAAAAAACTGTATCTACAGTTCAGATATGGTACACTACCCCTCCACTCTTACACTGATAAATGGGAAATGGGTTTAGTTCGTCCTTGTCCAGGTTGTAATGATCCAAACGAATCCCTAATTCATGTGATCTTGTTTTGTCCTGTTTATTCTGTTAGCAGAAAAAAATGGATTATACAGCTATGTGTGAACCTAGGAGTCAGGAACCATATAGAGTTTTTTAGAATTTTAAAAACTGCTACTAATGCACTAATAGTTACTGCTATTGCTAAATTTTTGTTTTCAATGTGGTTAATTAGACGGAGATTGATCCGGTAGTAGTAAGCTACTTTAATGTAGGTAGACAGCTTGTCTTAGTAAAAACTAGGCTTCCACCGCGTTTTGAACATTTAATCTATGTATTTTCTTGTCTTAGTGTTTTTATCGTCACTCTATAAACCACATGCCAACTGATTTTACTGCAAATATCAAAAATGAGATGTAACTGTGTATTAGTCTATTGTTGTAAATGTATTTTTCTATTTTTGATGTACTTTTATGGTTCATAAACAAACGGAAATAAAGTTAAATTGATGATGATAAAGTGCCTGATTTTACAAAGGGCCTCCACACCCATGGCGGTGGCCCCACAGTCAGTGTGGAGTCTCCACACTCGAGTCAGAATCTCCACAACTGCGGGGCCTCCGCCTCGACTGCGAGGCCCTATGTGAATCAGGCACAAAGACTTTAACAACAAAATGAAAATATGAAATGAACAAACAATAAGGGCAACTTAAAATATATGTACTGGTTGCGGAACTGGATAATTGACAGCAACAGACATTTAATTTTGCTTTACCACCACCCATTCTTACCTCAATGCTCTCCCTATATTCTGTGATTCGTGTTTAATCCACATAAAAAGTAGTGATGAGTGATCACTTACCATGTCCTCAGATGTAAGGACTGCATTGCGAAGTGTAATATGGTGGAGTAGCGTCTACGATTCGTATTGGCACTTTAACAAGCTCAGTTACATGTGCTTTAATTTAGCTGCACTTTCTTTTAGGGAGGGATATGGTAAGGAACAAACAGAGAAAAAGAAATGTGGAAGAGAAATAGGGTCTTGCTACTGTTGATATAGCGGCACTGTCCAATACAAAAACTGAAAGGAGTGCTGCCTTTCCCCCCCCCCCCCCCACCCCCCAGTTTTTCTTATGCAATGTGAACTCCACTCGAAGGTATTGGAGAGAATTACATGAGCACCAGCTGCATTTCACAAGGTCACGCTAATCTTTGGTAAGCACAGCATGATTACGTAATTTGCTCAGAATCACAAGATGTTGAGCTGGCACTGAGACATGAATTTGGTTCCCCAGAACTAAAGTCGACAGCTTTGGCCAATATGCCACATCCTCTCTTTTAATTTCTACAACAGCAAATTGTAAACATATTTCTTAAATAAATCAATACATTTATTAATGTGAACTCGAAAAAAACATAAAGCAACACCATTTTGTCGCAAATTGCTTTAATTATCACAAAGAGTAACGTTGCCTTTATGCTACCTTTACACTGTAAGGTAATTGTCAATCAATCAATCAATCAAATACATTTATAGAGCGCACTACCTACCCGTAGGGTCTCAAGGCGCTAAGGGGGGGGGGTGCCGTCACTGCTCGAACAGCCAGGACTTGAGCTTCTTCCTGAAGGCGAGGTGGTCTTGGGTCAGGCGCAGGTCGGCCGGGAGTGAGTTCCAGGTCTTGGCGGCCAGGTAGGAGAAGGACCTTCCTCCTGTTGTCGCTCTACGGATGCGTGGGACGGCGGCGAGGGCGTGGCTGGCTGATCGGAGGTGGCGTTTGGGAGCGTAGAAGTTGATTCGGTTGTTGAGGTAGCTCGGGCCTTGATCGTGTAGGGCTCTGTGTGCGGGGGTGAGGAGCCGGAAGGTGATTCTTTTGTTGACGGGGAGCCAGTGCAGGTCTCTCAGGTGTCCGGAGATGTGGCTGTTTCGTGGGATGTCGAGGATGAGTCTGGCTGAGGCGTTCTGGATCCGCTGGAGTCTCTTCTGGAGCTTGGCGGTGGTTCCGGCGTAGAGGGCGTTGCCGTAGTCCAGTCGGCTGTGACGAGGGCCTGGGTGACGGTCTTCCTGGTCTCCGTGGGGATCCACCAGAAGATCTTCCGAAGCATGCGCAGGATGTGGAAGCACGACGAGGAGACGGCGTTGACTTGCCTGGTCATGGAGAGGGAGGAGTCCAGGATGAAGCCCAGGTTGCGTGCGTGGTTCGTCGGTTTGGGTGCGGTGCCCAGGGCGGGGGGCCACCAGGAGTCGTCCCAGGCGGAGGGAGAGGAGCCCAGGATGAGGACCTCCATCTTGTCTGAGTTCAGTTTCAGGCGGCTGGTCGTCATCCACTCGGCTACCTCTTTCATCCCTTCGTGCAGGTTGGCTCTGGCGGCGGCGGGGTCGTTGGTCAGGGAGAGGATCAGCTGGGTGTCGTCGGCGTAGGAGATTATGTTGAGGTTGTGTTGGCGTGCGATGGCCGCGAGGGGGCTCATGTAGGCGTTGAAGAGGGTAGGGCTCAGCGAGGATCCTTGAGGGACGCCGCAGATGACTTCGGTGGCCTCTGACTTGTACGGTGGTAGGCGGACTCTCTGCGTTCTTCCGTCGAGGAAGGAGACGATCCATTCCAGTGCCTTCCCCTGGATTCCGACGTTGCTGAGGCGCTGCACTAGGGTGCGGTGGCAGACCGTGTCGAAAGCTGCGGAGAGGTCTAGGAGGATGAGGGCCGCTGTTTCTCCGTTGTCCATCAGGGCTCGGATGTCGTCGGTGGCGGCGATGAGGGCGGTCTCGGTGCTGTGGTTGGCTCGGAAGCCGGACTGTGAGGGGTCGAGGGATCCGTTTGTCTCGAGGAAGGCGGCCAGCTGTTTGTTGACGGTCTTCTTGATGACTTTGGCTGGAAACGGGAGTAGCAAGATGGGGCGGTAATTCTTGAGTTCGGTGGGGTCTGCTGTGGGTTTCTTGAGTAGAGCGCTGAGTTCGGCGTGCTTCCAGCTCTCGGGGAAGGTGGCGGTGTCGAAGGAGGTGTTGATAATGTCCCGCAGGTGGGGTGCGATGATAGCGTCGGCTTTGTTGAAGACGTGGTGAGGGCAGGGGTCGGTCGGAGATCCGGAGTGGACGGAGTTCATCATGCGGACGGTGTCTTCTGTGCTGATCGGAGTCCAGGCTCGGAGGGTGGTGGTGGGTGGCGTTGCTGTGGTCGTGGCGTGGGTCGGTTGAGTGCTGAAGCTTTTGTGTATGTCCGCGATCTTGTTGTGGAAGTAGGAGGCCAGGGAGTTGCAGAGGTCTTGCGATGGGGTGATGTTGTTGTTTCCGGCGTTGGGGTTGGAGAGCTCTTTCACGATGTTGAAGAGTTCCTTGTAGTTGTGTGCGTTGTTGTCCAGTTGGTTCTTGAAAGCCGTTTTCTTGGCGGCGCGGATCAGTTGGTGGTGCTTCCGGGTGGCGAGCTTGAGGGTGGTCCTGTTGTCCGGTGTGGGCTCCTTTCTCCAGACTTTCTCGAGGGCTCTGCAGTTCTTCTTGGAGCTCTTGAGTTCGTCGGTAAACCATGGGGCTTTCTTGCTGCCGGGTCTGCTGGGCGGGGTCTTCATAGGGGCGAGTTCGTCCGCGCAGTCGCTGATCCACTTTGTGAGGTTGTCGGCGGCCTGGCTGGGGTTCGCTGAGCTGGCCGGAGGGTGCTGGCTCAGGGAGGCGGCGAGCTGGTCGGCGGTGATCTTGTTCCAGCTTCTACGGGCAACCTGTTGCTGGTGGTGGTGGGTCGTCGTTCTTTCGAAGGTGAAGTGGACACAGCTGTGGTCCGTCCAGTGGAGTTCTGTGGCGTGGCTGAAGGCGATGTCTTTGCTGGATGAGAAGACGGCGTCGAGTGTGTGTCCGGCGAGGTGGGTGGGGGTGCTCACCAGTTGCTTGAGTCCAAGGTTGGCGAGGTTGTCGAGCAGGGTGCTGGTGTTGCGGTCATTGTTGTTCTCCAGGTGGAAGTTGAGGTCCCCCAGGAGGATGTAGTCAGCGGAGGGGAGGGCGTGCGGGCTGATGAATTCGGCGATGTCCTCGCTGAATTGAGTGCGTGGCCCCGGGGGTCGGTAGATCAGGGTGCCTCTGAGGGTGGTCTTCGGGTCGGTGTGGACCTGGAAATGCAGGTGTTCGGCGGTGGTTAGGGTGTTGTCGGTGCTGGTCGTGATACGGATGGTGTTCCTGTGGATGATGGCGATGCCTCCTCCCACCTGGTTGGCGGTGCGGTCTTGTAGCCCTCTGGGATGGCGATGGCTATGTCGGGTGCTGAAGAGGCGTTCATCCAGGTCTCCGTGAGGAAGGCGACGTCAGGGGCTGTGGTGTCTAGGAGGTTCCAGAGTTCGATGGCGTGTCTGTGGACGGAGCGGGTGTTGAGCAGGATGCACTTGAGGTGGTTGCTGCTAGTGTTCGGCTTGGCGGGTGCTGGTGCAGGGCAGGTCCGGATGCAGGTGAACTTGCAGGCGTGACAGCTGAAGGGTCCGTGGGAGCGACGTGGGGTGGCTCGGTAGCATCCTGGGATTCGGCCGGTGTTGAGTGCGTTGAGGGTGGCGGCGGTGTCCGTCACGCGGGTGGGCGGGGGTCCTCGTGGGCCAGGGGTCCTGGCGCTGGGCGCGGTCCAGGCGCAGACGGGCTTGCCTTTGGCGTGCCTTCGGCGCATAATCGGCGCGCCCGCTGCGCGTGACCGCTGCGCGTTCACACGGTCGCCATATATGGCGAAGTGCGCGGGTGGGCGGAGCAGTTGGGAGGCAGGAGCGGGGAGGGTACAGAAAGAAAAGGGGCGGGGTTAGTGGTGATGGCGGGAAGCGGGGAGCGGGGAGGGATGCGACGGGCAGAAGGAAGGCAAAAAAGGCACAAATGGGGCAAAAATACAATTCAACAGAAAAACTTACAAATCAAATTGGCATAAACAGAGAAAGAGACACAGGGCAGGAAGCTAGCACAGACCACGCCGCTCGATGGCAGGGGGCGTGGTCACGCGGCGGAGCCGGGGCAGCGAGGCACAAGGAGAGGGGGCACACGCAGCAGCTGGTGGCCGTGCGGCGCGGGGGTGTCCTAGAACTAGGTAATGTATTCATACGTTTTTATCAGACAAAGAAGGGAGGATGCGCCAAGTAGGCTAGTGTGATAGGTTTAGATCGTTTCTCAGCTTGTTGGGAAAGGAGACAGCGATGGTATAATGAAGTTCAAAGTAGGCACGTAGGGAAGATCGTTATCTTTACCTCAGTGGTATATGTGTAAGTGTAACATGCCGTGAATCAGTTTCCATCAACAATAGGATCTCACTTTCCACAAAGACTATAACTTACTCCGTAAACCGACAATCCACGTAGAGAGAGAGCACAGTAAGTAATAGAGCCAAGGAAGAAATACATGTGTAGTTTGTCTATTCAAGGCCACGGGAGTACGGGATGAAGGCGTCCAGTGCAAGAAAAGCGCGTGAAGCCATTTTCCACCGAGGCAAGAGACACACATCTGGAGGTGCTTCTGTCTCCATGGTGTGCTACGATTTTACAAGCAGCACAAACGAGACACAATTAGAATACTTAACAAAAAGATTGGCTCATAGAAGCCTGTTGTGCACGCTGCGCTAACAAAAAAATATTATAAATCAAATGTTTAGGCGGTGGTGTTACTGGGGCACTGTGGCGCCCAAGCAATGGACGCCGAAGTCCAGAGAATGTATCTGAACTGTTCGGGACCTCGCGTACAGGCAGAGAGGCGCACAGAGGGTGAAAATGCTGCTCTCTTGTCGATGCATGGCACTGCAGTGTGATAGGCTGCAAGAAGCCCAAATAAGACACCATTTGACTTTTAAAGGCACACACAAGAAGTGTTTTACAGGGCAAGTGAAAAGGAGATACCTCGCTGAGGCATAACGTACTCTGTGACGGAGTCTTCTCGAGGAGAGTCAATTGTACGGCCCGGGCCACACCTCGCTGCTATGCCTCCCCCACAGTGGTCGAAGTGGGGGAAAAAAAGTAGGGGAACTGTGGGCGGAGAATCAGAGGGCGGGAATGACCTGAGGATTGGATCAGTGGGCCGACTTGGAGGTGTGGCCAGGATGCGCAAAACATCCCAATCTTTAGTATTTCTGTGGCATTTCACTGACCAGTTACAGCTTATTATATTATGTAATTCAACCAATGGATACACATGATTATTTAACGATTAATATGAGCTATTGACATTAGAAACATATTCCACTTTGTAATTTTATTTTAAAGACGGAATGTCCCAAAAATGCTTAAAAGTGGAAGCACACGCCATTTGTTTCCGAGCCATGGAGTTTCTGTTGTCAGCAATATATACAGAGATAATCAATTTTACATGTGTAAATGACTGTATAGGAAATGTTACATAAGACAAAGGACTACAAGGTGTAGGAGTCACATGATAACCATACTAGTAGACAGCATAGTTTAATAATGATTGGCCTGGAGAAACACAAACTCAGAATTTAAAACTTAATACCATGATTGGGGGTTCTCTTTAAAAATCATTATTGATTTGTATCAAAAATAACACTTTTTGCAACATTAGGATAATCAAAGACTGGGAGACGGGGGGGCATAATGCTCTAATTTATACCTTGCAGATTGCATGCAGCTCTTAGATGAAAGTTAGTAGCTCACTGTTCTTTGTTAGGATTTTAACTTATAAACTGCAAATACCAAAATAATCTCTCAGACAAAAGCAGTAACAACTGACCTATTTACAATATGTGCACTTTGTGATGGGCCTGGTACATTTTCTTTGCAGCAGGCAGATTAACCCTCTGCTCTATCTTTCCATGACTCAAAACTTCCACTAGACAAATTTCCGATCTCACTCTAGGAAGAAGTTTATTCATCAGAGTTCTCATGACATTTTTATTATTGCCGAAAATAGCTGGCGGCCAGGAAAGAGGCAGCAAGTGCTTTTAAAACCATAATATACGACGCCCCCACTCAAAGTCAGCGCCTGTTGCGGTCACAACAGTCGCACCGCCCTAGAGCCAGCTCTTCTCAGGGGTCCTGTGACCTAAATGACAGAGTCACTGTTGCTCGAGGGTCTGCTACTTTGTAGGCCTGCCCGCAAGACAGGAGGTGAACTTCAGTATGGATTTTGGTGGGCAAGCCTTCAAGGTGAACCCACACTTGCCACTGCTAGGGTCCACCTGCTGGTGCTAACACACCAGGGCTTTTCTGGTGCCTTCTAAGGTCTGGCGTCTTGAGTGTAGTGGTGTGGCTCACTGGTTAGAGGCGGCAGACCCGGAAGCAGAGGAAGGCCCGGGACCAGGGTTCAATTCCCGGCGCGGCAGGGTCGTGGACCAGGGTCAGCGGGATCGATAATTCTCGCCTCGGTTCCTACTCTAACCAGGGATCACACTCGGCAACTCTGGGCATGAGCTTGCCTCATCTCCACAACGGCCCCCACATATGCCGGGGATGCCTGGTTTCACCTTGGAGATACCCAGTAGGGACCATCTCACAGGGAAAGCCAGGACGGGTTCCCCAGCGGTCTACAGCGCGGAGATACTCCATGTGGGGTGATTCATGCGCTTTACAAGACATCATTACATTACATGGGAATGTGCTCCCTCAGGAGAGTGGTCTAGGGGACTGTTCATGAAGGCTGAACCTGGTTCCCCAGTTCTTAAATTTAGCAGCTCTGCCCCCAGTGCTACATCTGCTCCCTCACTGAACACCATACTGCCCCACTGAGAGAAACTCATACTGCCTTCAGCTACAATCCAATTTGACCTGCTATTAATAACTGGATGCGACTCAATTCAAATTACACACTAGGCAAGAGCAATATGCTGCCTAAAAGAAAAGGTAACAACATCCTGGAAAAAGCAAACACTCATAAGGAATGAAAGATTTAATAAAGCATGAAAAATGTAAGCCGGAACATGGTGAACTTAACGCTTTTACAGTCATTATTCAGAAATCAACAAGTATTTTTGCCTGAAAAGTTAAGGACATAACTACAGGGCCCAGAAAGGACCCATGTCAATGTCCACTGCTTATATGCTTACCAAACGTAAGCAGTATAGTTTCAAAAGAACACATTTGTGAACCCAAAGCCGCCGTACACATTTCGTTTTCCAATCCACCCATCAACCAGGTATTGCAGTACCTCCAGGAAGGGCCAGTCCTAGGATTTTCGGGGCCCTGGGCAAAAGGGAATGTGGGAGGCCCCTGAAATCTACATAAGTGACACCTTCTGATCTCGGGGAAGCTGCTTTGTGCAGACTCCACTTGGGCCGCAGCTCCTCCTCTCAGCCACCTCAAGCACCTCTTGTACAGCCCATTTCGAACTGAAGGTGTGAGGCTTGCTTGGGGGCTGAGTTAAACTTGTGAGGGCTAAAGTGCTGACAATGGGCGCCCTGCCGAGTCTCTGAACTGGCTGCCTGAGAGGTGTACCTTCCCCATGGCCTTCCCACACCATCACTTAGAGGCCCCATGAGGGGGGGCCGGGCCCCCTCTCATGAGCCCGTTTGTGAAGCATTTCTTTCACTCTGATCCGCAGACATACACAAGGAGAAGTGGGGTGTTAATTGAAAGACAAGAAAACAAAAGTAGCGCTTTACTGGCATACTCTGTAAAGTGGCACTAATGTGTTGGGGTTTGAAAAAAATTATCTGGCCACTTTAAGAACACTCCATCTTGCTTTCTTTAATTATTTTTCAGCGTTTGAACATTTTATTTCCGATGCTGCACTTTGGAATAGAAAAATTTCAAAACGGCATTTCCAGCAAAAGTGGTTTTCTTTTTTGCATCCATTTCACAGGGGTACAAATGGACGACAGGAAGAGACAGTGAGAACCATTTCTTGATTCATGGTTTTCGGAAAAGTGAGAAGGAGTTAGACAGAACGAGAGGGAACAGGAGTTTAGAAAGAGGGGGCAGCTGCCAGTGGCAGAGCAGAAGCGGACACCTTCCTTGTCTTGTCTGGGCAGGAAGTAAGAGACAGAGACCTTTTCCTTCTCTGCTCCCCGCCCGTCCATGACAGAATATTTCTGACGTCCAGGGATGCATGTTCATAATAAAAAAGTAAGGGAACGGAAGCTACAGAATTAAAGAAGTAGGGGCACGCCGTGCCCTGCCATTCCCGCCCACTTCGACCACTGCTCCCACAGCAGCAAGCACCGCCCGGGCATGAGTGGATTGTGTGGCTCAGCAGTAGCTACACAGGCACGCTGAAGATAAATACTCACATGGGCCAAGGGCGCCCTCGCTAACTTTGTCAAAGAACCAACCGTCTCTCCTCTATGCCAGTAGCGAGGCAGCTGTCTTGGATTGAGTGTGAGACGTCACCTGGATACGCCCACAACATCAGAGAGGTTGCCGATAGATTAAACGAATAAAGCGGGTGCTGCGCTGTTGCAAAGTCATTATCAGTGAAGTTGTTATCGACTTTGCATATGCCAGTCTAACAAAGTGGTTCAGTCCTTTTGATGTTTCAACAAATCGGAAGCACGCTCCATGTGAAGCATGTGTGGCGCTGAGGAAAGTAAACACATGATGAAGAAAAGTAGTCCCTGCACAAAGACATAAACATGTAAAGAGTAATGATGTAGTACTTAGTCGGTGCTGCACGGAGAAAACCGGAAATGAGAAGGAGGGACAAAGGCGGTACATTGCCCATTGGAAAGCGAGTTTTTTTAAAGGACACCAACCCAGACAAATAAATAGCACCGGCAAGGAGTGGGTGGAGTTCAACTCCTAAACCATACACAGGAGGTCGTTAAGCTACAGCGCAAGCGCTGTACGCTTGACCTAAAAAACGACCCCACTACTGCAATACAACAATACTAACAACTACGGAATTCTAGGATGGAGCAACAGTTCAAGTCTCAAGTGCAGAAAAGACCTCACTTCCAGCAGGCCGCAAGGGTATGTGAGGATATTCACCCCAACCACCAGAATAGAATGATGGCAAATGAACACGAAGACACAAACCCTAGGGGGCATGGCCCGCCTCTTCCGGGCTCTCTGGGTGCAGCAGGCACTACGGGAGCACGATACGCTCATTATAGCAATGTTGATCGGGCTCCGAGGGGCAAAATATGGACTTCTTTCCCCACGGTGCAGGGCCAGTGCTACTGAGTCCGCCGATGACCCCCAACACAGAGCGCCAGGACAAGTTCTGGCTGAGATGCTCATGACGAGCTCAGCTCTTCATGATGCACAGTTGAGCTGTGCTGATGACGAGCTGAGCTCGTCATGACACCAGCAAAATGGCAATTTCCAGCACAGGAGGGGGAAAACGCCTAGCAGCCAAGGTGTTAATCTTGCTAGATGACGCTCGCCGGTTCCCTCAGTATACAAAGAGATAAAAGGGCAAGTAAGTACTCAGTACCCAGTACCCAATTTGGTGGTGAGGGGAACAACTGCAGAAATTCACCTGCCAATTACCTGTGAAAATCAGTGAAAACTAAATTAAACAAACAAGAGGCATACCATCTCAAAATCTGTGACCACTGACTACTATTGTATTCTCTACTGCAGTTTAAGTACCACTTGTGGCTCTCTCCCCAAGCCTTCACGCACCTGCGATAGCCACAATCCTCCCGGAGCGTGGCTGGCAGTGGCGTCTGGCCAGTGGCGTTCTGGGCTCTTCTGTTCAATTGGGGGGCTTCACGGTTGCTCTTCCCTTCTTCTGTGTGTGTGTGTGTGTTATGTTTTGTTGTTGTGGAGTAGTAAGATGAGATATAGTGAATTTCTGAGAAGGACCTGAATGCAAAGTATTGTTGGTGAGTGTAAGTTGAGTGGTAAAAAGGGTAGTGATGTACATTGTAGGAGAGAGTATGTGAGAGGTGATAGACGGGTTATGAGCGTTTGTGTTCATTTGGTGGCAGGAAGTGGTAATGTGTGAGGTGGAGTGTAAGAATTGTTTGGTTGTGTGTTTTTGGTAGAAAGAGGAGGAGAGTGTTGTTGGTGGACAATCTGAGAGAGGTTTGAGTATAGGATTGTTGGTGAGGGAAAGGGGTCTGTTAGGAGTAAGTAGAGGGTAGTACAGGTAAACAGGTAGTGTGTTTAAAAGGATAAGGGTTTGTGTTGTGTTCGTGATGTGTGGATTTGATAGTGGTATATGACAGAGTGGTATTTTGTGTGAGTGAAGGTGCCATTGTGTGGCAGTTGGGATAAAGGGTGTATAGATGTAACATTTGGGGGTTTGAATTGATTGTTGAGAAAATGAAGTGTGGATAGGGTGTATTTGTTGTAAGTGAGTAGTGTGCATTTTCTGAGTGTGTAAATATGTTTGTGGACGGATTAAGGTGGTGACCGGTGAATGGAAAAAAGATGCAATTTTTTTACATTGATGATTTATTAAGCATGAATTTGGCCAAAGGGAATTAGGGTGCTTTAAAGGAGAAACAAATTACGTCCCACATGTTTTAGGAAGGAGATTGAATGATAAGCCCAGATCCACAGACGCTGGGATTCGAACCTAGTTCTCCAGTGAGAGTTGGCTTCTCTAGAGTCTAAGCCACATGTTCTTCTCCCATATTATTTTTCTCCCATGTTATTATTAATGCATATTAGACAGCACACATTTGAGCGTTTACACACACATCCAAACCAGGGCTGAAGTGCCCACCAAGACACGGATGCCATCTTTGGATGACCACTTAACAAAACTATCTAATTTAAAGCTGTCTAGGGACCTCAGTAGAGGTACTGAGGAATTCAGACATTATAGAGTGGGTCATAAAAACTGCAAGTTATAAGACTGAGAGTCGACTTCTTCGTCACCCTTTTCAGAGGAAAAAGCAGGAACTGTTTTAAGTGAATCATCAGTAAACAAAAACTGATTTTTAATAGCGTCCTTATTAGGGAGTATATTCATATCCTTAACTGTATAATCAAAAATACTGACCGATTTCTGAACAGTGCCTTGACACACACCTAAGGAAATTCATGCCAACAATGCAGTCCCTGATCAGGTTTTATTTAATCTTTCAATAGGCTATTGTTTTCCTTTTTCGAGTTGTTGTGTTTCTCTAATTGGTTTGGGGTTTTCGCATACAAATGCTTGTTGTGTAGTGCCTGTTGAAATGAGTCGCCTCCCAGTTTCTGGGCGACTTCAAGTTGTGGATTGGTGTTGATGTCGGAGCAAGATTTAAAGCTCTGGATCTGAGTTTCCATGCAGCGCCTGTCTGAGAGCCGCACAGGTAGATTGACTGCACCACCTCTGCAGTAACGACACAGGTCAGTGGTGAAGAGCAAGATGCAATTTGTTGCTGCTCCCCCTCACTTCCACACAGAATGCCCCAGCTGCACGCAGCAACCTCCAGCACCTCCTCTTTGTTGTAAATAGCACTCTGCGGCGCGAGGCCATAGCTCGCGCAGAAGCGCGGAGGACAGGGGGCGGGATTACAATGGCAAGATACAGCTCGAGCATTAATATGTAACAAGTAAAGTACAATCCATTATATAACCATAACTATCATACATTTGTCAATATAACTGAGTGAACACTACAGCCTCCTCTGGCAATGACTCACATCGCAGACCGATTGGGGTTAAAAGGTTGCTTTTATTTAGCAGCGGTAAACAGCATCATAAAGCAATCAATCCCTTTCACTGGAAATATACATATATATACCCCGCCCCCGCCACCCCTCCATGATCCCCCAATGACATATCCCCCATATCGACCCCCAATGAAATTTCCCCCATATAGATCCCCCAAGAGATTTCCCCCATGATTTTTTCCTCCACATAGATCCCCAATTCTCCCCACCTGTAACCTCTACCCCAAACCCTTATCTCTGTTTCCCTTGTGACCTAAGCTAGTCTTCTTGCCCCATCCTACCTGCCTCAGTCCCGTCTCAATCTGCCCCTCATGAGAAAAGGTGACACATACCCAAGAATACCAGAGGGGAAAAACCCACTCACTAGTAAAAAATGTTGCAGCTACAAAAATTACATCTAAAAGGGAAGGGTGGGAGGGGCATAAAATTAGAACGCCTCCTGCTTACCTGACTCTCAGCCCCCAACTGTCATTAATTAGAACATGCGTTTACCCGCCACGTTCTAATCCAATATAACAAAAGGGAAGTGCCAATACTGATAGTTGGTTTACCAAATGAATTCCAGATGTAAAGAGCACAGTTCAATACATATGTACGCTACTGAATAGCAATTTTTTTTAAAAAGTTTTGTTTGAACACACTTTTAAATTAATAATGGGGTTCAAAAGGACAACAAAATATATAAAGGAACAATCAATAGAAAGACACTAAAGTGGAATAAAACATCTCATACAAACCATCATTCATAGTTCTCAAACATCTCACAGTCATACCTCTCACATTCAATCAATCAAACAAAATACCCAGCACCCACTGAAGAAAAAATGTAAACCAGTGGGGTGAGAACTAAGTCTGCTGTGTTATAAGTAGCTATTCATATAATTCACAACAGTACACTTCAATATAGAATTTTTTGTAATACAATTCACATTTCAAACAACAAAACAAGTCAAGATGCACTAATTCCATTTTACACCAAGACCTAGACAGCAGACCAGAAAAAGGCCTACGCGTTTAGAATCCTCACTGTTGGCAGGATTCTCATCAGGGCCAGTAAGCTCTGTGGGAAAGAGGAGAAACAAGTGTCTAGTATCAAGGCAAGAACTGGCAACCTGGGTGTCCGCCAATTGCCTGAAACTCAATGGCAGCAAGACCGAGGTGCTCGTGGTGGGGGGGGGGGACATTCGGTTTGGTCGTCGGATTGGTGGCCACCCTGTCTAGGAGAAACACCTGTTCCTTGCCAGGAAGTAAAGAATCTTGGGGTGTGGTTTGACGCTGACCTTGCCTTTGGCCCCCACATTGGCCGGGTGGTGGGGGCATGCTTCGGAGTTTTAAAAACTCTGAGGAAGGTCCTGGATCTTCTGCCTATCACAGCTCGCCGGACGCTGGTGCATGCCCTCGTCACCTCGCGCCTAGACTACGGCAATTTGTTGTACCTGGGGGCTACAGGAAGGGTTTTCAACCATCTCCAAGTGCTGCAAAATGCAGCTTCTCGCCTAATCCTGAGGCTCCCCAGGAGATCATCCTCACAGGCAGCGCTCCAGGCGCAGAGTGGAGTTCAAGGCTCTCTCTATGTGTCACCGCATTCTGGGCGGCAAGGCCCCAGTCCCGTTACAGAGTCTGGTTACCCGTTATGAGCCTACAAGGAACCTGCGTTCCTCCTGCACAGGGCTACTGAAAATTCCAAAAATAAAGAAAGCTCAAATGGGGGGCAGGTCTTTTAGATATTTGGCTGCTAAGCAGTGGAATGACCTGCCTCTGGAGCTACGTCTGGAGCTTTCAGAATCCACTTTCAGAAGGAAACTTAAGACTCACCATTTTGGAAGGTAGGCGGCTGTGAGGGCTGCTTGGACTGTTTATCCCACTTACCATAGCGCAGGGACACGCCGGTGCGAGTAACCAGGCGCTCTACAAATTTCCCTAATAATAATACTAATTATCAAGAGTCAAAGAGATCAAGGGTCTATCTGAGTACTTCAACACCAGGGTACTCAAACAGTTTACCAAAATGGTCCTTCAGCCAAAGGTGAAATTCAATAGGTCGAGTTTAGTCACCTAAACAGGTGAGAAAGGAACTAAAAGGAAGGAAGGAAAGAAAGAAGGGTTTATTGGGGTTTTATTCAGTCAGTAAACGGTGAGTAATGGCAGGGGCATGTTAGCGCAGGCGTCTTACCTAAAAAAGTGACGAATCTGTAATTGATTTGGGTGTAGTCAATTTCAATGTTGAAAAATATGAATCTCGTCCTGGGACCTAAAAAGCCACTGGAGAAGTGTGGCTCACTGGTTAGAGGAGGCATACCCTGAAGCAGAGGTCAGACCCGGGACCAGGGTTCAATTCCCGACGCGGCAGGGTCCTGAGCCCAATTGTCCACGGACTCGATCATTCTCGCTTCGGTGCCCACTCTAATCACGGGTTCACACTCTGCAACTCTGGGCATTAGCTTGCTTAATCTCCACTATGGCCCCCCTGCGGCGGGATGCCTGGCTTTCACCTTGGGGATGCCCAGTACGGGTTATCTCACAGGGAAAAGCCAGGACGGGTTCCCAAGGCAAGCGCCGAGATGCCCTAGGGTAAGTCGAGCTCTATATAAGAACATACATACATACATATATAAGAACCTACATACAAACGTGACGGGTGTAAGTGTCTGGTCGAGCAATATATATAGTGACTCTGGAAGTAACAATAAAAACGGTATAGTCTTACCGGAGTTAATCCCGTCTCCAGGGGACTGCTGAAGTTTGCAGTGTACGAGTTGGAACAGGCGTTGTCCTAATGGGCCGTAAGCTTTACCCTAAGTCAGAGACAGAAATGGAAATTTGCGGTGACCTATTCGCAGGTAGAAATCCATGGACAGAACGTATTGGAGAAACTTTTCTGTGGAGGGCGCTTACCGGAATCGGGAAAGCGTCCGGCGGCGAGAGTGAATCTTCAAATTTGATGCAACGCATACAATACTGTGGAGGATCACGGGTAATGTAGTTCCTATTAGCTCAAAACTGAAAACGGCACGCATGTGCTAGCTCTAGGGCAGGTATTATGGGGGATGTGGTCCCCGGGTATGAATTAACGAGGGAGTCTTAGAACAGGCGCGAGGCACCATAGTTTAATGGTCCCGGGGTGAAAAAGGACATATTTAAGGCAGCAGCGATTAATGATCTAAATATTAAAATTTACACGAATCCATGTAAAAGTGGATCGAATTGAAAATGAAACATATAGTAGATGGATCATGCCATTGGCTGATATATACTCAGAGTTTTGATAGCCTGAACCGGGATTTATGAAAGGAAAGAGGGGTGGGGCTGAAGGCCGCGCGGCAATCGCTACAGTGTATTCAGTTCTACGATAATAGAAATCATTTAACCAAGACAATTGGCTGGGGGAGCCAATAGGAGGGTAACTTACAGTTTGTAGATCTCAGATAGTTCGTTGAGGCCTGATACAGCCGTATCAAACTTGACAATCAAGTGGGCCTCCCTTTTGGATAGTTTTAAATCAAGGTCACCTCCGCGTGGGTACCTTTCTACTTTTGAGATCACAGTCCATCTAAGGTCACCAATTAGATGTTTTGGTCTTATACAGTGGTTCACTAGAGGTGCTGTTTCCACTTTGTTTTTAATTCTGGATTTATGTTGGGAGATTCTTTGTCATATTTCCTGGTTGCTTTTACCGATGTACAAGAGTCCAAACGGACAAAGTACTCCATAGACAACATATTTAGATTTGCAATTACTGAAAGTGTCATGTTTCCATGATATGCCCTTGTGTTGAAAGAGCGAACCTTCCATGGTGTATTCACAACTTACGCAGGTACCACATTTGTGGTGACCTGTGATGGGATTTAAACCCATCATTTGTCTCAGGGTGGGTTGGACCTCCCTAGAGGCTGCAGCTCTCACTACATAATTGGCAATGTTACTTTCTTTTTTAAAAGCAAAGAGTGGTGGTTTATGTAGGCTTTCCTCCAAATTTTTGATGAGATGCCAGTTTTGTCCGATGATTTTTTGAGTTTGTTAGCGTTTGGACAGAAGGTGGTAACACAAACTTGGCGTTTCATTTTAGGTCGGCTTTTTCGTTCCAAACGACACTCTCTTGGGGTCCACCTTGCTCGTTTTTTGGCATTCCGGACCAATTTCTTGGGGTATCCGCGCTCACATAATTTTGTTTCCAATTTTTCAGCATGGGTGTTATAATCGTCATTGAATGAACAATTCCGGCGGATCCGTAAAAATTGACCGTAAGGCACATTTTCCTTCAAGCTGCGCGGGTGGTTACTTGAAAACAGTAATGCCTTATTTCTGTCCGTTTCCTTCGGAAAGAGTCTAGTGGCTAATTTACCTTCCGCAGGAAATACCTCAACATCTAAGAAAGATATTTTAGTGGCCGAATGTGCGATGCTGAACTGAATGTCAACTGTCCTGGCGTTTAGCCATTCATGGAAGAGTAACAATGTATCTTCTCCACCAGTCCAAACTAAAAAAACATCGTCGATGAAACGTAGCCATGTTCCGATGTATTTTTTGAATGGGTTGTTATTATGGACGAAGGTGTCCTCATATAAAGACATGAATAGAACAGCTAATTCAGGGGCAAAAGGCCAGCCCAAAGCTACCCCTTTGGTTTGGAAGAAAAACTCTTTTCCAAAACAAAAATAGTTCTTTTTAAGGGCGAATGTAGCCAAATCAACTAAAAATTGGGTGGGCACCTGAACTGGCCTGACTCATAAATCCAGAAAGTGGGAGAGCACTGCCACTGCTTCGTCCTGAGGAATTTGGGTATAGAGGGAAGTCACATCCATTTTGGCTAATAAATCCTTCCCTCTATTAAAATTGATGTTATCAAGCTTGTTAATAAAATCAGTGGTATCTTGTAAGTATGAAACCACAAGGTTCATGAATTCTTTCAAAAAGCAATCGACATATTTAGCGATTGGTTCGAGTAGTGAATCACAACCTGCCACTATAGGTCTTCCAGGTAGCGTGGTTTGATTTTTGTGACTCTTTGGTAAGAAATAGAAAAGGGGTGTCTTAGGGTGTTTATTTTGTAAAAATTCATATTCTTTTGGACCTAGGAAGCCCTGATCGAACCCTTCCTTCAAAATGGAAAATAGCTGATTTTGTAATTCATGTGTGGGATCTTTATTAATTTTACGATAACAAGCAGGGTCATTGAGCTGTCTCATTACCTCGGTGGTATATGCGTTGGTATCCCAAACAACAATGGACCCGCCTTTGTCTGCTTGCTTTATGGTAACAGTTGGATCATTCCTCAGAGTTGTTAGAGCATTAGTCTGTTCTTTAGAGATATTGTATTTGACAAACTTTTTTTGTTTTTCCATGTCTGAGATTGCAGATAGTACGGTCTTCTCAAACAAAATGATTTCTTTTGGTATTTTATTGCCTGGAGGACAAAAAGTTGATTTTTTCTTTAAACCAGTTACTTCGGATGGTAGTGTGGATGTACTTTCAGCAAAAAACATGGTTAATCTCAATTTGCGGCAGAATTCAATGAATTCGGTTTTCATCTTAACGAAATCAGTTTTTTTAGATGGTACAAAAGACAATCCTTTTGTAAGCACATTTTTTTCCGCAGTGGTCAGAATTCTTTGAGACAAGTTAAAAATTGGGGAAGCCACTAGTTCTTGTAATGTTGGCGGCGGGTTGTCATTTCCCACGCTGTGTATATCTTGTCTTTGCTCTTTGTCTGGGTTGGCCCCTTCCTAAAAAAGAATTCGATGAGCCCTGTTGTTGTTGTGGCTGATTCCATTTGCGGTTTCTGTTAGATCTACTGGTGCTGCTATCACTTTCTCCTCCAGAGGAAGATGATGTATCTGAAAAGGTTATAAATTGATTGCGTGATCTCCCTTGATTGTCAAGTAGATAACGTCTTGAGTCTGATTTCGTATAAAAGTCCGCTTGTAGAAAAGGATAAACGTTTTCTATTATGAAGTTCTTTTTGTCCTTTTCAAACTGGTTGGTCTTTTGTGTGATAGTATAATCCTTGAATTCTTGGATTTCTTTGTCCACTTTCTCTAATAAGGCTTTTGAATCTGTTATTGTTTCGTTCCCGTTAATTTCTGTTTCCAACTTTGCGATCTCCTCTAGTTCTTGTAATGAGATCCTTGCTGCAGTTTCGATGGTGAGGACCATAAGGTCTCTGCTGCACTTAGTTTCAATACAGCTAAATCCTTTTTTAAATAGGGTATCCTCTGTAAAAATTACCGGAATATTCTTGATATTTGGCTCAGCCCTACTGATTAGAGCCGGCCTTATTGTTATCACGTTCTAATCTAGGCGCCTCACGGCACGAGATCGCTCCTGGCCGATACCACACGCCCGAAGCTGCCCGGGGGTGGACATTCTTTGAATGCCACCACCAAGCCCCCATCGAGCAATGACTCACATCGCAGACCTATGGGGGTTAAAAGGTTGCTTTTATTTTGCAACGGTAAAACAGCATCACAATGCAATCAATCATTTTCACTGGAAATATATAGCATGAACAAGGGCATACCTTGCCAGAAACGCGTAGCTGCTTTCTGTGTACCGAATAAACAACGATATGCTGATGTGACGTGGTCCGTCTCCTTTCTGTTTGCTGGTGTGCTGAATGTGCTGAGCAGGCGCGGGAAACACCGAGAAATCCAGAGGAGTCACGTGGTTCATGTGTTTATATATATATATATATATATATATATATATATATATATATATATATATATATATATATAAATATTATTAAATATATATATATATATACCCCGCAACCCCTCCATGATCTCCCAATGAAATTTCCCCCATATCGATCCCCCAATGAAATTACCCCCATAATGATCCCCCAAGAGATTTTCCCCATTCATTTTTCCCCCACATAGATCCAAAATTCTCCCCCAACTATAACCTCTACCCCAACCCCTTATCTCTGTTTCCCTTGTGACCTAAGGTATTCTTCCTGCCCCAACCCTTCCTACCTGCCTCAATCCCATCCCAATCTGTCACCAGGGAAAAACCCTGTCAAGGCGTTTTTCCTGTCTCCACCCCCGTGCTTTATGACTTGTAAACATATATTGATCATAGCAACAAAAATAACAAATCGAAGAAAACATCACTGTAAGAGAACAAACAATTTCTTTAATCTCATTTTCTGACCCCAAACACATGAAGGAAAGCAGCTTGTGTAAACCTTCAACCCCACAGACGTAACCCCAAGATATGAGATAACATATCTTTTATATTTACAATATACAACTCATTTGCAATAAAAGTTAAATGTAACCCATCTGATCTGAAAAACTGAAAGTCATCTTTACCGATGTCATCATGTGATATCCAAGGTATGTTGTTGATGAGGCAGAACTGGCGAAGTTCCCTGTTTAATTTCCGACGTGCCCTGTCGACAGCAGAACATTTCTCAGCACCTCTCCACACCCACCTGGGTAAGAGTGCAGTAAATACAAGTTTTGTATCGGGCCAAGAAAGTACAATTTTGGCTAAGTCAGCTTTCACTTCAAGAAGGAGTCCGAGGCCAGATAATTAAACTAAATCATTTTCTTCAAAATAAATGAAAAAAACCTTAGGTAATGGCTTACATGCAGCAAACTCGTTAAAACTGGGTAACAGTTGACCCCACTTCATCCCGCTCTTAACATACCCAAATATGTCCGTATCTTCAAAACTAAACCTAAATTAACACCATAATCACTTCTGTCTGCTTGCTTGACCACCCATCTGATGAAAGAATGTCCTATAATCCATACATTCGCCATGGATGGTTTTGAAAGTATGCAGGCACCTAGAAAGAGATACGTATTAGCAAGAACAAAATGGATTTTTTAACATTCATCAAAACTTCTAACATATTTTAAACAACAATTCGATGACCAGAGACCAAGCAGGCACAGTTGCTGTAAAGAAACCCCCCTCCTGGCAGCCTCTGAAGCCGCTCCTATACGAAATGAATGTGTGCCAAAATCTAGCGGATTTAGACCTAAGGCGCGCAAGGATTTCCTCAATACCGCTAAAAGCTGGGACGCGGTGAGCTCGGAACCATCCTGGTGTTGAAAAATACAGTTACTATTTGGATAATGAGGAAATTCTTGAAAATGTGAACGGGCGAACCAACGGCATGGCAGACCGCTAAGTTTCCGTAACACCACAATGGCCCCTGTTCCTCTCTGTTCTGTCTTAGAGGACTCTAAACGTATTCTTATTGAATCTGATGATGTTGACACATTTGAATACCTTAAACTTTGAATAAACAGCTTCCTAAGAGTTTGGATACCCTAAAGGCACCAAAAAATAACCATAACGTGCACATTTGCAAAAGTGCAACTTCAAACTTGGAATAGAAAAGTGTAGGCATTGTTGTTATAAGTCTTTCCAACAACTCAAAAGATGTAGGTTTGCGCATTATTGTACCACGTTTTTTCACCTTGGACCAACCCAGCAATATTCTTCCACCTAACTCGCCCATGGACGGGTCATAACCCCAAAAGCATTTTCCATAGAAAGTTATCCCTGACAGTTTTCCTGCAATGGTGGTCGCTGCTATGTCTCTATCAATATTGCTCAGCACAAAATGCAATATATCATCATTGTGTAGTAACATGCCAAGGTGATCACTGTCACGACAAGTGGCACCTGACTGCCGAAATTCCTCCCAAACCCTCCTGGAAGCTAAGCGTGTGCTGATAGCAAGAGAATGCTCCATCAACATCCTTATCTTCAGTCCGCTAGCAGCCATAACTCCTGAGGAATTGGAGTCTTTTCTGGATCTGCTGCAGGTGCCAAACCACTGAATCTCTGCCATTGGGAACGAGATAACGCATTTGCTATATTATTATCCATACCAGGAATATGCTCAGCTTTAAAGGTTATGTTCAACATTAAACAACTTAGCATGAAGCTCTGTAACAACTGCAGCAGGCGTTTGTCCCTTGCCTTCTGACCCCTGACCAAATCAACCACAGTTTTGTTATCAACATGAAAAAGCACCGATTTATTAGCTAGGAACTTACCCCAGACTGACAATGCTACTATCAAGGAAAAAAAGTCAAAGAATGCATCACTGCGCTTCTCAATGATCCAGTGAGTAGGCCAAGGTTCATCGCACCATTTTCCATCCCAAAAAAGTCCAAAACCATTAGCTCCTGAAGCATCAGAAAATATCTGGATAGACCACACAAAATGTTCGTCAATGGACCTGATAGGAACACCATTAAAACTTTGCAGGAAAACCAACCAAACCTGAAATTCTGCTCTTGTTTGAAGGGAGACTCTGACCCTGTGATGCGGTAATGACACGCCAGTCATGGCAAAACCCAACCTTCTGCAAAAAGATCTCCCAGCTATCACTACTCCACAGGTGTAATTCAAATGTCCCAACAACTTTTGCATTTCGAAGAGTCAGTTTTCGTGACCCTTTAGTATGGTTCAGCAAATTCACAATTTCTTGTACTTTTACCTTAGGTAACCTGGCTTCCATTTTTAGCGTATCAATCTCTATCCCTAGGAATATTAAACATGTCTCTGGTCCCTCTCTTTTCTCTTTTGCCAATGGCACGCCCAACTCCTGCATCATTGTTTGGAAACATTTAAGTGCCTTACTACATAGATGAAAACCTCTTTGACCAACAAATAGAAAATCGTCCAAATAATGAGACAACTGCTTGTAGCCCGACCTGAATGACAAAAGCCACTGTAGGAAGGAGCTGAAATCTTCAAATAGCTGACATGATACTGCACAACCCATAGGTAACACTTTGTCAACAAGGTGGAAATGTATGCCCAGTAACTCAAAATCCTATGGATGTACTGGAAGTAACCTAAAAGCTGACTTTATATCATATTTTGCCAACTCCGCTCCTGAGCCGGCCTTTTCAACTAAATCCAGAGCTACGTCCACTGAGGCAAATTGAACTACAGTGTCCTCTTTTGCTATGAAATCGTTAACTGATAACCCTTGAGGCCAAGATAAATATTGAATCATGCCGAATTCTCCCTGCGCTTTCTTAGGCACCACTCCTAAAGGGGAAACAATAAGATTGGGAAGAGGCCAAGAAAAGAAGGAGCCGGCTATTCTACCTTCGGCAATTTCAGAGTCTAATTTGTTAGCTATCACTTGTGGATATTGCTTGGCAGATTTTAAATTTTGCGCAAACCTGCACTGCCTGGGACCTTGATAACCTAGTTTGTAGCCCTCTTTAAACCCTGACTCCAGTTTTAACGCTTTCACTCTGAGAGGGTAAAAACTAAGCCACTTGCATAAGTTTAGAATATCAATTGGTGTAACCGTCTTTGAAAGGAGGCTGGACCGGGTTGCCTCTCCCTCTTCCCTGACCTGTATAAAAGCTTGATGTTTGTTCGCTGTTGGACAGGCCACATGAAGGGCTCGCTCCCTCCCCGCATGACAGGGCCCGGACACCGGCTCTCCAGGTGCTACCCACAGAAGCAACCCGCAAACCGTCCCCTACGGATATATGATGTTACAACGCGTACTGTTACAACGCATACCGTTACAACGCAGATTTTACAACGCGAATACTACTACAACGCATGTTTTTACAACGAGTACTATTACAACGCAAAATAGTACTTCAATAGGAAAAATACCATTACAACGCAACATATAACAACGTGTACCATTACAACGCATATATATATATAAAAAAATCTCTGTAAAAAAAAACCTGTCACGGGATGCAGGGAAAATAGGGGTTTTTGGTGGGTAAGTGTATTAAAAAACGGCATGAAAATCTACCATTTTATTACGATTACCAATTAATTTTTTATTAAATAATTACTCGAGTATTTTTTAAAATAATATAAAAATATGTATTTGCTGAAGATTCAATTCTTGGGATTATTTGCGAATAAGTGATGTTATGATTGGTTATATTGGTTGTATTTTAGTTTGAATTTACAAATTTGGTAAAACTACCATATTATTACGAATAACAATTAATTATTTATTAAATAATTACTCGAGTATTAATTTTAATTATTATTTAATAAATTATTACTCGAGTATTTTTAATAATTATATATAAATATATATTTATTATTCCCTTTGTAAAATATAACCTGGCACGGGATGCAGGGAAAATAGGGATTTTGGGTGGGTAAGTGTATTAAAAAACGGCATGAAAAACTACCATATTATTACGATTACCAATTATTTATTTATTAAATTATTACTCAAATAATAAAATTAATACTCGAGTACTTACATTAATATTTCGATTAGTAAAAATGATAACATTTTACTTAATTCCTTTCTTTTAAACTAAAATATACACTTTCTTATTATTATACACGAAATATAACTTTTCGGATTAAACAAACATATATATAGGATTCATGGACGCCATTTTGAGAAGGTATCACAATATTGAGTCCTACTATTATTTCAATGAATTATTACCACAACACAATAGCCAAAATGGATGCCAAAACGGCAAACATAACGGTATATAAACGTCTTATAATTGATTTTTAAATTATATGTTCTCAGAGAAATAAATGTAAAATTTAAAACGATTTCCAGCGCATATTTTTACAAATAATTTTGTGATACTACACCAAACTTATAAATAGTAGTGAGACACCATTTTGAAATTAGTTGATCCTCAACTACCCGAGAGAGCAGACGTGAGATCCCACTCTGTGACCTTTTCACCCTGTCATCCCAATGAAAGTGACTGATCTACATAATAAAACGAATACCAACGATTTACAAGTAAGTAACGTTTACTGAAAACGTTAACTGAATAAATATTAGTCATGTTAAATAAATATATACTAAAATAATATGAACTATATTTCTTAATTGAAATATAATTAAATATAGGGGAAATATTACTGGGAATAAATAAAGATAAACGAACAATAATTACATGTTTTAAAAATACGTCCAATGTAAATTAACACATAAAATTAAAATAAATAATTTTCAGAGGAAAACGTCATTTTAATAGAATACAATAGCAATAATATTTTCTTTATTTATTATATTTCTCTTAGAATTCAATTCAGAACGGTTAAAAACGAGAGACCTAAATATTTCATTTATTTTGGAAACCGACCCGTTTTTGAAAGTTAAAATAAGGTACATCATCATTATTCAAAAAATTCATTTATTATTTATTATATGTAAAAGGTCGCATTACGAATAAACTTTACATATTTTTTTTCTGACAGAGATATTACATCTAAATTATATCTCGAATCATAACTGGCCCCAAAAACATTTTCGACATCGATTTAAAAGGTAATAAAAATATTTTATATGAAACTAAACACTGCAATTTAAAGGCAAAAAATAAATCAGTTAACACGGAATAAAATAATAATTTTTTTTTAAATGTTTCAGAAAAAAACACCAATCCAAGAAAAAATAAATCCAACTGCAAGTGCAAGAACACATTTCTGCTATTCAAAAATCCAAACCGAAAAGTAAGTGAAAAACAGTTTTCGAAATACATGTATGAATACAGCATAAACACTAAAGAATGCTAGATAATGTAACCAACTCTAGCTAAGTGCAGCGATGAAAAAAGTATAGGATAGTGTACAAGTGTAAATTGCTATTCAAACTCCCGGAAAGTGCTGCACTAGAAAAACTACAGCATACTCTAGAGATGTAAATTACTATTCCAACTTCTGGTAAGTGCTGCAGAAAAGAAAGTGCAGGATAGTCTAGAGATGAAAATTACTATTCCCACTCCAGTAAAGTGCAACAGTAGGGAAAGAGCTGGATACTTATAAAATATATTAAATAAAAATCTTACTCCTTAAAAGTGCTGCTGTCGGGAAAGTGCAGGATACTCTAGAGGTGTAAATTACTATTCCCACTCCAGGTAAGTGCTGCAGTCGAAAAAGTGCAGAATAGTCTAGAGGTGTAAATTACTATTCCCACTCCAGGTAAGTGCAACAGTAGGGAAAGTGGTGGATATTAAATAAACACATCAAATAATAATCTAACTCCTTGAAAGTGCTGCTGTAGGGAAAGTGCTGGATACTCTAGAGGTGTAAATTACTATTCCAACTCCTGGTAAGTGCTACAGTAGGGAAAGTGCAGGATACTCTAGAGGTGTAAATTACTATTCCAACTCCAGTTAAGTGCAACAGTAGGGAAAGTGCAGGATAGTCTAGAGGTGTAAATTACTATTCCCACTCCAGGTAAGTGTAACAGTATATAAATTGCAGGATATTAATGAAACATAAGAAATAATAATCTTACTACTTGAAAGTGCAGCTGTAGTGAAAGTGCAGGATATACTAGAGTGCAGAGAAAGTGCTAAAGTATGCCTCATTTCCATATCTCATGCATATAAAGAAAACATTTAAATCACTCTCCTCCGAAATTATAAATGACACATTTTTAAACATACTTTTCTTTTTTAAGGACTCAATCTCACAAGAAGTAGAACAACATCAAAGCAAACCAACTGCAAGTGCCAGAACTCATTTCTGCAAAGCAAAGATCCAAAACTAACAGTAAGTGAAAAACAGTTTTCATTATACATATATGAATTAAGCATAAACACTAAAGAATACTACATAGTGAAAAACAACAGATACATATTTAAACTCTAGGTAAGCGCAGCACTGAATAAAGTTTAGGAAAATGTACAAGTGTAAATTGCTATTGAAACTCCCGGTAAGTGCTGCAGTACATAAAGTGCAGCATACTCTAGAGGTGTAAATTACTATTCCAACTCCTAGTAAGTGCTGCAGTAGGGAAAGTGCAGGATACTCTAGAGGTGTAAATTACTATTCCAACTCCAGTTAAGTGCAACAGTAGGAAAAGTGCTGGATAGTTAAGAGACATGTAAAATAGTATTCCCACTCTTGCTAAGTGCTGCAGTCGAAAAAGTGCAGGATAGTCTAGAGGTGTAAATTACTATTCCCACTCCAGGTAAGTACAACAGTAGAGAAAGTGCAGGATAATAATGAAACACATCAAATAATATTCAAACTCACAGTAAGTGCTGCAGTACATAAAGTGCAGCATACTCTAAAGGTGTAAATTACTATTCCAACTCCTGGTAAGTGCTACAGTAGGGAAAGTGCAGGATAGTTAAGAAACATGTAAAATACTGTTCCCACTCCTGCTAAGTGCTGCAGTCGAAAAAGTGCAGGATAGTCTAGAGGTGTAAATTACTATTCCCACTCCAGGTAAGTGTAACAGTAGAGAAAGTGCAGGATATTAATGAAACACATCAAATAATAATCTAACTCCTTGAAAGTGCTGCTGTAGGGAAAGTGCAGAATACTCTAGAGGTGTAAATTACTATTCCAACTCCTGGTAAGTGCTACAGTAGAGAAAGTGCAGGATACTCTAAAGGTGACATTTACTATCCCAAATCCATGTAAATGCAGCAATAGACAAAAGACTGGATAATCCACAGGACTAAATTGCGTTTCCGACTCTAAATAAGTGCTGCAGTAAATAAAGTGCAGAGAAAGTGCTAAAGTATGCCTCATTACTATATCTCATGCATGTAAAGAAAACATTAAAATCACTCTCCTCAGAAATTATATCTCACACATTTTTAAACATACTTTTCTTTTTTAAGGACTCAATCTCACAAGAAGTAGAAAAACATCAAAGCAAACCAACTGCAAGTGCCAGAACTCATTTCTGCAAAGCAAAGATCCAAAACTAACAGTAAGTGAAAAACAGTTTTCATTATACATATATGAATCAAGCATAAACACTAAAGAATAGTACATAGTATAAATGAACAGATACATATTTCAACTCTAGGTAAGCGCAGCACTGAATAAAGTTTTGGAAAATGTACAAGTGTAAATTGCTATTCAAACTCCCGGTAAGTGCTGCAGTACATAAAGTGCAGCATAGTTATGTTATGTTATGTTATGTTAATTCTGCTTATATAGCGCATGGCTACCCCGGCAATGGGGCGTCCCAGCGCTGCGGACATACCTAGAAGCAGTGCAACACAACAGAAAAAGTGGAGCTGGGTGGAAAAGAATGGAGCTAGATGGAAGAGAACAGCCACGTTTTAATCTGTTTGCGGAATAGCAAGTGGTTGGAAGTGGCCCGAGCCCCAAGGGGGATCGAATTCCACAGCTTCGGTGCCAGATGCCTAAAAGAGCGACCACCCGCTCGGCACCTACGGATCTTAGTCGTGCGTGCCAATGACAGGTCAGCTGAACGAAGGGCGTGCGTGGGGACATAGAAGGAGCAGAGTCCTTGCAAGGTTTGAGGGGCGGTATTGTACAGGATTTTATGCATTAGACAGAGGCTTTTGAACTGGATACGTTGTTTAACGGGAAGCCAATGTAACCGATGGAGAATAGGGGAGGTGTGGCATTTTTTTGGCAGAGCGAATAAGATGCGCGCCGCGGCATTCTGAGCTCTCTGAAGTCTGTGTATCACCGTCAAGTTAGAACCTAGCATCAGGACGTTGCAGTAGTCTAGATGGGATAAGACTAAGGCCTGAATTATAGTCTGGCGGATACAGGGCTCAAAGAATCCGAGGATAGGTTTAAGAGAGCGCAGGCGACCAAAACAGGTGCCAGCCACTCTCTTGGCATGAGTTTCCATGGAGAGTGAGTTGTCCAACATCACACCCAGGTTTTTTACAGCCTCTTTGGGGACAGGGGAGGGTCCCAGAGTAGAAGGCCACCAATGTGCATCCCATTTCTCGGTGTCTTTACCTACAATGAGTATCTCCGTCTTGGAGGAATTTAGCTGGAGATAGTTCTGTGACAGCCAGTTCGATATAGCCAGGATATCTTCCTGGAATTTAATTTGGTCAGCCCCACTGTTCTTAAAAAAGGAGAAGATGAGTTGTGTATCGTCCGCGTATGATGTTAGTTTGATGTTACGATCCCTGGCCAGCGTGGCCAAGGGGCGGACGTACACATTGAACAATGTGGGGCTGAGCGCAGAGCCCTGCGGGACTCCACAGTCCAGGGGATGTATATTGGATGAGTATGGCGGGGCGTGCACTTGGAATGAGCGGTCAGATAAGAACGACGTAAACCATCCCAAGGCACTCTCCCTGACTCCGATCTCCCACAGTCTCGCAAGCAGGATCCTGTGGGAGACCGTGTCGAAGGCCGCGCTCAAATCCAGCAGAACCAGGGCAGATGTCTCACCCTGGTCCAGCCCCTCCCTCAGATGTTCCGTAACGGCTAGCAGTGCAGATTCCGTGCTATGTTTAGCACGGAAGCCGTGCTGAGATTCGTCCAGTATTCCATTCGACTCCAAATAGGTGGTTAGAGTGGAGTTAACATGAGCCTCCATCACCTTGGCAAGATATGGGAGCAAGGAGATGGGTCTAAAGCTGTCAGGTCTAGTGGGATCTAATGATGGTTTTTTTAGAAGGGGGACAACTTTAGCATGTTTCCAGGATGGGGGGATGGTCGCAGACTGGAGTGAGTTGTTAATTAACATCCGCCCTTCTCGTAAGATGGAATCCTGGAATAGTCTGAAAAGTTCTGGCTTAACAGGATCTTCCGGGGAACCTGATTTGACTCTTTTAATCAGAGAGTCCATCTCAGTTTGCTCAATAGATGGTAAACATTGTAGTAAGAATGGCGAGTCGATGGACCCCATAAAGTTGGAATTAGCACTGGGTCTTTCTGAGGTTAAAGAGTTATAAATCCCTTTGACTTTGTCTACAAAGAAACAGGCCAGCTCTTCACATTGGGCATCGGACGCAATTAGATTACCTGGGCCTTCTGGTATCTTGGTCAGATCTTTTACTAAGGTAAAAATGGTTTTGGAGCGATTGGTGCTGGAGTTGATCAGCTCTGTGTAGTATTTGGCTTTAGATAGTTTTATAAGTTTGTGGTAGGCTTTGGTAGCTACTCTGAAGTTGATTTTGGCCAAATGGTCGTACGACCTCCTCCAGAGGCGCTCCAACTGCTTACATTGTTTTTTCTGTAATGTAAGAGCCTCAGAGTACCATGGATGGGTTAGGCCCCTCTTGGGCCTAAAGCATTTCATAGGAATGAAATAGTCGAGTGATTCTTTTATCCACTCCCTATAGGCTGTGTCTGCCTCATCCAGGTTGCTCGGCCAAGTAGGGCAGGAAGAATGGAGTCTAGCTTCGAACGCTGCATTGTCAAGCTTGTTCCAGGGGCGTCTCTGCAACGGGGGAGGTGGCTTTTCCCTGCATCTAGCTGGAATCTGGATAGTAGTGAAAACCGGAAAATGATCTGTCCAGGTAAGAGGACCGGGAATGGAGACAGACGCTTCCTGGATGTTCGTGAACACCGGATCTAATAAATGGCCTGCCTGATGCGAGGGCCCTTCGACCAACTGGATAAGCTGGCAGGCTTCCATATCACCCAGGAACTTCAATATAGTGGGCGAGTCTCGACATTCAAGATGAAGGTTAAGGTCCCCCAGTACACTGAAATTAGCAGGCCGTAAGGCCAGTGCAGTGATGGTTGCCACCAGCGATTCTTGAAAGGCATTGGCTAAGCCGGGGGGGCGATAGATTAGGAGCCCCGTAAGGGTAAAGGTGTCAGAAACCCGTGCCTTAAATACCGCACTTTCGCAGTTTGTTATGGTTGTGGGGTTGAGGGTGCAGGAGTAGAGATCTTTAAATATCACTGCTATACCACCACCTCTACCTTTTGGTCTATTCTGAAGGCATATTAGGTACCCCGGGGGTAGCGCCAAGGTGGAGATGGCCATGGTATCATCGGTTAACCATGTTTCCGTCAGGAATAGGAGGTCAGGGGAGTGGTCAACGAGGAACTCATGGATGTCCTCGTGATGTTTCACTAATGACCTGCAATTAAGACTCACTAAGCTTAACTTTGTAGGAGACTGAGCTGCTGAGGTTGCATGCGCTACTAGTTGGCTGGTCCCTGAGACCTTGAAGCCACACTGGTCGCATTGGGCGCAGAGAGAGCCAGGGAACCACAAATGAGGTGTACAACCTGCCTGTCTTCCAATGGTAATCAGCTCCTCCCGGGCATAGGGGGCCATTGGCTGGCTAGACGGCCAGGGGTCAGGGCGACTGGCGACGGACTAGCGCGGACGGGCGCAGACGGGCTCGCCTTTGGCGACCCGCCGGCTGCCCGCCGCGCGCGTCCGCTGCGCGTGTGATCGAGATGCAGCCTAAATAATCACCGGTCCCGCCTATGGCGGAAGAATGACGCCCTTGGGGGCCGGTCTCGAGGTCAGGAACGCCCTCCACTCAAGCGGCACCAGCCGTGGTGGAACGAGGCGATGACCCGATGAGAGGCAAGAAGGCTTTCCTACAGAAAACAGTGAGTGGAACAACTCAAAAACGTATTTTTAAAACAGCGCACAATTACATGAAGGTGAGGATAAAATAACCACAAACGCTGCTGCGGCGCCTCGTATCTCAGGCGCGTCCGCTGCGCGTGTGATCGAGATGCAGCCTAAATAATCACCGGTCCCGCCTATGGCGGAAGAATGACGCCCTTGGGGGCCGGTCTCGAGGTCAGGAACGCCCTCCACTCAAGCGGCACCAGCCGTGGTGGAACGAGGCGATGACCCGATGAGAGGCGAGAAGGCTTTCCTACAGAAAACAGTGAGTGGAACAACTCAAAAACGTATTTTTAAAACAGCGCACAATTACATGAAGGTGAGGATAAAATAACCACAAACGCTGCTGCGGCGCCTCGTATCTCAGGCTAGAAGTGAAAATTACTATTCCAACTCCTGGTAAGTGCTACAGTAGGGAAAGTGCAGGATACTCTAGAGTTGACATTTACTATCCCAAATCCATGTAAATGCAGCAATACACAAAAGACTGGATAATCCACAGGACTAAATTGCGTTTCCGACTCAAAATAAATGCTGCAGTAAATAAAGTGGAGATAAAGTGCTAAAGTATGCCTCATTTCTATATCTCATGCATGTAAAGAAAACATTTAAATCACTCTCCTCATAAATTATATCTCACACATTTTTAAACATACTTTTCTTTTTTAAGGACAAAATTTCACAAGAAGTAGAACAACATCAAAGCAAACCAACTGCAAGTGCCAGAACTCATTTCTGCAAAGCAAAGATCGAAAACTAACAGTAAGTGAAAAACAGTTTTCATTATACATATATGAATGAAGCATAAACACTAAAGAATACCACATAGTATAAATGAACAGATACATATTTCAACTCTAGGTAAGCGCAGCACTGAATAAAGTTTAGAAAAATGTACAAGTGTAAATTGCTATTCAAACTCCCGGTAAGTGCTGCAGTACATAAAGTGCAGCATAGTCTAGAAGTGAAAATTACTATTCCAACTCCTGGTAAGTGCTGCAGTATAGAAAGTGCAGGATAGTCAAGAGGCCTAAATTACTATTCCAACTCCAGTTAAGTGCAACAGTAGGGAAAGTGCTGGATAGTTAAGAGACTTGTAAAATACTATTCCCACTCCTGCTAAGTGCTGCAGTCGAAAAAGTGCAGGATAGTCTAGAGGTGTAAATTACTATTCCCACTCCAGGTAAGTGCAACAGTAAGGAAAGTGCTGGATATTATTTAAACACATCAAATAATAATCTAACTCCTTGAAATTGCTGCTGTAGGGAAAGTGCAGGATACTCTAGAGGTGTAAATTACTATTCCAACTCCTGGTAAGTGCTACAGTAGGGAAAGTGCAGGATACTCTAGAGGTGTAAATTACTATTCCAACTCCTGGTAAGTGCAACAGTAGGGAAAATGCAGGATACTCTAGAGGTGTAAATTACTATTCCAACTCCTGGTAAGTGCAACAGTAGGGAAAATGCAGGATACTCTAGAGGTGTAAATTACTATTCCAACTCCTGGTAAGTGCTACAGTAGGGAAAGTGCAGGATACTCTAGAGGTGTAAATTACTATTCCAACTCCTGGTAAGTGCAACAGTAGGGAAAGTGCAGGATAGTCAAGAGGCCTAAATTACTATTCCAACTCCAGTTAAGTGCAACAGTAGGGAAAGTGCTGGATAGTTAAGAGACATGTAAAATACTATTCCCACTCCTGCTAAGTGCTGCAGTCGAAAAAGTGCAGGATAGTCTAGAGGTGTAAATTACTATTCCCACTCCAGGTAAGTGCAACAGTAGATAAAGTGCTAAATATTAATGAAACATATCAAATAATAATCTTACTCCTTGAAAGTGCTGTTGTAGGGAAAGAGCAGGATACTCTAGAGGTGTAAATTACTATTCCAACTCCTGGTAAGTGCTACAGTAGGGAAAGTGCAGGATACTCTAGAGGTGTAAATTACTATTCCAACTCCTGGTAAGTGCAACAGTAGGGAAAGTGCAGGATACTCTAGAGGTGTAAATTACTATTCCAACTCCTGGTAAATGCAACAGTAGGGAAAGTGCAGGATAGTCTAGAGGTGTAAATTACTATTCCAACTCCTGGTAAGTGCAACAGTAGGGAAAGTGCAGGATAGTCTAGAGGTCTAAATTACTATTCCCACTCCAGGTAAGTGTAACAGTATAGAAATTGCAGGATAATCTAGAGGTGTAAATTACTATTCCAACTCCAGTTAAGTGCAACAGTAGGGAAAGTGCTGGATAGTTAAGAGACATGTAAAATACTATTCCCACTCCTGCTAAGTGCTGCAGTCGAAAAAGTGCAGGATAGTCTAGAGGTGTAAATTACTATTCCCACTCCAGGTAAGTGCAACAGTAAGGAAAGTGCTGGATATTAATTAAACACATCAAATAATAATCTAACTCCTTGAAAGTGCTGTTGTAGGGAAAGAGCAGGATACTCTAGAGGTGTAAATTACTATTCCAACTCCTGGTAAGTGGTACAGTAGGCAAAGTGCAGGATACTCTAGAGGTGTAAATTACTATTCCAACTCCTGGTAAGTGCAACAGTAGGGAAAGTTCAGGATACTCTAGAGGTGTAAATTACTATTCCAACTCCTGGTAAGTGCAACAGTAGGGAAAGTGCAGGATACTCTAGAAGTGTAAATTACTATTCCAACTCCTGGTAAGTGCTACAGTAGGGAAAGTGCAGGATACTCTAGAGGTGTAAATTACTATTCCAACTCCTGTTAAGTGCAACAGTAGGGAAAGTGCAGGATAGTCAAGAGGCCTAAATTACTATTCCAACTCCAGTTAAGTGCAACAGTATGGAAAGTGCTGGATAGTTAAGAGACATGTAAAATACTATTCCCACTCCTGCTAAGTGCTGCAGTCGAAAAAGTGCAGGATAGTCTAGAGGTGTAAATTACTATTCCCACTCCAGGTAAGTGCAACAGTAGGGAAAGTGCAGAAAACTCTAGAGTTGACATTTACTATCCCAAATGCATGTAAATGCAGCAATAGACAAAAGACTATATAATCCACAGTACTAAATTGCGTTTCCGACTCTAAATAAGTGCTGCTGTAAATAAAGTGCAGAGAAAGTGCTAAAGTATGCCTCATTTCCATATCTCATGCATGTAAAGAAAACATTTAAATGACTCTCCTCAGAAATTATAACTCACACATTTTTAAACATACTTTTCTTTTTTAAGGACTCAATCTCACAAGAAGTAGAACAACATCAAAGCAAACCAACTGCAAGTGCCAAAACTCATTTCTGCAAAGCAAAGATCCAAAACTAACAGTAAGTGAAAAACAGTTTTCATTATACATATATGAATAAAGCATAAACACTAAAGAATACTACATAGTGTAAAGGAACAGATACATATTTGAACTCTAGGTAAGTGCAGCACTGAATAAAGTTTAGAAAATGTACAAGTGTAAATTGCTATTGAAACTCCCGGTAAGTGCTGCAGTACATAAAGTGCAGCATACTCTAGAGGTGTAAATTACTATTCCAACTCCTGGTAAGTCCTGCAGTAGGGAAAGTGCAGGATACTCTAGAGGTGTAAATTACTATTCCAACTCCAGTTAAGTGCAACAGTAGGGAAAGTGCTGGATAGTTAAGAGACATGTAAAATACTATTCCCACTCCTGCTAAGTGCTGCAGTCGAAAAAGTGCAGGATAGTCTAGAGGTGTAAATTACTATTCCCACTCCAGGTAAGTGCAACAGTAAGGAAAGTGCTGGATATTATTTAAACACATCAAATAATAATCTAACTCCTTGAAAGTGCTGCTGTAGGGAAACTGCAGGATACTCTAGAGGTGTAAATTACTATTCCAACTCCTGGTAAGTGCTACAGTATGGACAATGCAGGATACTCTAGAGGTGTAAATTACTATTCCAACTCCTGGTAAGTGCAACAGTAGGGAAAGTGCAGGATACTCTAGAGGTGTAAATTACTATTCCAACTCCTGGTAAGTGCTACAGTAGGGAAAGTGCAGGATACTCTAGAGGTGTAAATTACTATTCCAACTCCTGGTAAGTGCAACAGTAGGGAAAATGCAGGATACTCAAGAGGTGTAAATTACTATTCCAACTCCTGGTAAGTGCAACAGTAGGGAAAGTGCAGGATACTCTAGAGGTGTAAATTACTATTCCAACTCCTGGTAAGTGCTACAGTAGGGAAAGTGCAGGATACTCTAGAGGTGTAAATTACTATTCCAACTCCTGGTAAGTGCAACAGTAGGGAAAGTGCAGGATACTCTAGAGGTGTAAATTACTATTCCAACTCCTGGTAAGTGCTACAGTAGGGAAAGTGCAGGATACTCTAGAGGTGTAAATTACTATTCCAACTCCTGGTAAGTGCAACAGTAGGGAAAGTGCAGGATAGTCAAGAGGCCTAAATTACTATTCCAACTCCAGTTAAGTGCAACAGTAGGGAAAGTGCTGGATAGTTAAAAGACATGTAAAATACTATTCCCACTCCTGCTAAGTGCTGCAGTCGAAAAAGTGCAGGATAGTCTAGAGGTGTAAATTACTATTCCCACTCCAGGTAAGTGCAACAGTAGAGAAAGTGCAGGATAGTCTAGAGGCGAAAATTACTATTCCAACTCCAGTTAAGTGCAACAGTAGGAAAAGTGCTGGATAGTTAAGAAACATGTAAAATACTATTCCCACTCCTGCTAAGTGCTGCAGTCGAAAAAGTGCAGGATAGTCTAGAGGTGTAAATTACTATTCTAACTCCAGTTAAGTGCAACAATATGGAAAGTGCTGGAAAGTTAAGAAACATGTAAAATGTGCTGGATAATATAGAAATAAACAATAATCAAAGTAATGCAAAATGAAAACTGCATACAAATGTTTATTTAAAATTTTTATATTCTAAATATTAAAACATTTATTCTTTCTTTTCAGAAAATGTCTTCACAACAAACTGCAAAATATATTCCATCCAGAAAAGGAAAACAATTACTAACTCATGCAGGTTACATTTATTGTAAGGATAGGTTAAGTAATCCACTGATTCATTGGAGATGCGTGCAATACCATACAACTCGTTGCAGCGGCAGAGCGGTTACGGTCAATGATATTATTGTAAGAACAACTGACCATAACCACTCTGCCTCTGCAATGGAAGTTGATGTTAGAGAAACTGTAAATGAAATGAAAGCTATTGCAAGCACCTCCAGTGAATCCACAGGATCTATTTTGAGACAGGTTGCACAACATGTCCCTACTCATATTGCTAGTAATATTCCAAACATTCATAATTTGCGAAGAATTATACAACGACAAAAGCAGGCAAGTAATACTCAAATAAACACACCACATACCTTTTCTGATATCAATATTCCTCCTGAACTTACTATTTCTTTTTCTAATGAACCTTTCCTCCTGCATGATAACGAAAACCCTCTTAAGCGCATAATAATTTTTAGTACTCCACGCAACCTTGTTAAGCTTGAAGCAAGTGAAATTTGGATGATGGATGGGACGTTTAAAAGCACGCCCCATCCATTCACCCAAATTTATACTATTCATGCAAAAATTAATAATAGTGTAATACCCCTAGTATATAGTTTGCTGCCTGATAAGACTTCAGCAACTTACACAGAATTTTTAACTGTGATTAAGTCCAAAACAAACCAAAGTCCTAGGAAAATAATTATCGATTTTGAATTGAGTATGATCAATGTGATCACCAAACTGTACACGGATACCCAAATTCAAGGGTGTTTTTTCCACTTTTCCCAGGCATTCTGGCGTAAATTACAGAAAACACCCTTTGTTACTGAATACTCAACGGACAGCAAACTACAAGTCGAATTAAAAAAATTAACAGCTCTTTGTTTTGTCCCTCCCGAAAGTGTAGACGAGTACTACACTGCCATTACAGAATCAGATTATTATTTAACAAACGAAGATAAATTTGCACCCATTTTAAATTATATGGAAGACACATGGATTGGACACCTAGGCAGATCGGGTCGCAGGAGGAAGCCACGTTTCCATGTGGAGTGGTGGAACTGTTATTCGAGTTGCCTAGAGGGAGAGGCAAAAACAAATAATGCCATTGAGGGATGGCATAACTCCTTCAATCATGTAATTGGTAAACCCCACCCTAATTTCTATTCATTTCTTGAAACTTTGAAGAAGGAGCAAAGTTTCCAAGAAATGAGACTTTCACAAACTCTCACAGGTAGTCTAAACTCACGGATTACTCAAAGAACTAAGGAAATGTCTGAACGACTATTGGCACTATTACAACAATTTTCGTTGTGTGTGGCTCTAGATTACCTTGAGAATCTTGCTAATATCCTTTCTTTCTAAACTATTATTGACATTACTTTCCTGCTTTTACCTAGATTAAATATTTTTCTAATTTAAATTGGCCAAAACATTTTTTCTAAAACATTTTTTAATATTTAATGTTGGGTCACTATTTTTTCCATTTAATTAATTTTTTAGCAGTCTTTATTAACAAAATCCCTTACTGGATTTTTTTTTTCATTTTGAATAACATAAGCCTTTCGAAAATTTGCAGAACAAATATTTCAAGCATTCATGTTTGAACTGCATTATTAAATAATAGGAAATTACTTTGCAAATAAAATAAATGCATTTTCAATATTTTTCTAAACTCTTCTTTCAGTACGACACCATAAAATGATTGATTAAAATATATATGTAATCAAAATATTGATATTTCCATGTTTCTATATTAAGTGCTAATTCCTAAAACATTTTACATAACAATAAGTAATTCATATATGAATAAACTATGTTTACTTAGAAAAATGAAAAACAATCTGGGCTAATCATTTTTAAAATTCGAAGTAACCTCATTTGCTAACTTCAAATTTCTCAACTCCTGCTAAAACAAGAAATACAGACTTCACCTTTTTTTTCGAAAATCAATAAACATCAATTCAGCCTTTAAGTCTAATAAAGCAAAATAAACAAATTACCCGAAACTTTTGCTTTAATAATTTCAAACGAAAGACAAATCAGAACGTTATACCAAATTTGTAAATTCAAACTAAAATACAACCAATATAACCAATCATAACATCACTTATTCGCAAATAATCCCAAGAATTGAATCTTCAGCAAATACATATTTTTTTTATAAAAGCACGGATAAAACATTGGAAATATCACTATTAACATTCGTATAATATGTTAGCAACAATTTTTAAAACTAACTTTCTCAAACTCCATAATTCCAAACTTTAATATCAGTTGAAAATGCATTTTAATACTTTGCATACATAAATATATTTTTTGGTATATGAAATACTTTTGAAAACACTTTTTCATCATTTAATAAAACTAATTCATCTAAATCATACTTTAAAGTAATTACCGATCTTCCCCACGCCCACCGACCCAACATCGGCATATTCTAATAATACGAGTAGCGACATGTTGTTTAAATAACATTTTTTTAAATTCGAGCAACCTCTACTTAACATATCCTTACAATAAATGTTAATCTTTTATTATTTAACATTATTATTTAATATTTAATTGTTTTCCTACCTGATCGTAGATCAGCGTCCTGCTGCTTCCTGCTGCTTCCTGCTCCGGTACTCCACAAAATGGCCGATGACGCTCGCTTATACGTAATGACGTCAGGATATGCTGCAACAATAAACAAAGGACTACTGTACATTTTTGTATAATACTATTTGTGCATATAAAATAATTGTATATATTATTACATGTATATAAAAATATAACAAAAATATACATTAAATATCAAAAAAAGTGAAGTTATTATAATATTTTTTTTATGTAATAAAAAAATATTTTTACTTAATAAAAGACTATCTCTTCGTTTTAATTTATTTAATGCAATGTTTCTTATCTTTCATATTATCATATAAAAAATATACTTTCTATTTTTACCTGTTTTCTTCTTTCTTTCCCGCTTTTTTCCAATTCTTTCCTTTGGTTTCCTTTACTTTAATTCCGGACCGCATTACATGTCTAGATGTTTAATGAAAATAAATGAAGGACAAATGTATCCATAGAAAACAATGTTAAAGCGTGGGAACGAAAACATTTCTATAAGTATTTCACAAACAAAATCAATTAATTATATTTTTATTTAAAAAACTTAATTATTAATAAAGTCTAAATGTCTACTCCATTAAATATAACATTTTCTAAATGAATTAAATAATTATTTAAATAAAATAAAATAAATTAAATTATAAAATACACAAATTTATACTCTAAGTAAACTTTTAAGTACTTTTTTATGTACTTTTTTCATTAAAACTCCACTAAATAAAATTAAATAATTTTTAACCAATAATTAAACAATAATTATTCTATATTTAAATTAATACTCTAATACCCTATCTAAAACAAAATATAAATTTAAATGGAATTAAATTATTATTTAATATATCTTATAATAATTTTATTTTTAATACCCAAATTTTAACAATAATACTTCCAAATTATTTATATTCATAATTATTACTTATTAAACATACATATTTATTTCAAAATTCATTTATTTAAATCATTAATTAATTAATACTTAAATACCCAAATTAATACTCATATTACTAAAATAAAGAATATAATGGATACTTAATTTTCCTTTAATTATTATATCTTATAATAATTAAATATTTAATACACAAATTTTAACAATAATACTTCCTTTTTATTTAAATCATTAATTAATTAATACTTAAATACCCAAATTAATACTCATATTACTAAAATAAAGAATATAATGGATACTTAATTTTCCTTTATTTAATTATTATATCTTATAATAATTAAATATTTAATACACAAATTTTAACAATAATACTTCCTTTTTATTTAAATCATTAATTAATTAATACTTAAATACCCAAATTAATACTCATATTACTAAAATAAAGAATATAATGGATACTTAATTTTCCTTTATTTAATTATTATATCTTATAATAATTAAATATTTAATACACAAATTTTAACAATAATACTTCCTTTTTATTTATATTCATAATTACTTATTATACATACATACATATTTATTTCTCATAAACAATGTAATTGATAAATAATTTTCCTTTGATTAATTCATTAATTAATATTCACATTAATTTAACATTAGAAATTTTAAAATATACATTACTATATTTATACTCATTTACCATATAAATGGTAAATGAGTATAAATAATAATATACAATACATAAACAAATATTAATTTTTTAAAAACAATAAACATATTACTAAAATCAAACTTAATTTAAAAAAATAAATTTAATTTAAATAAATACATATATATATATATGCGTTGTAAAAGTACATGCGTTGTAACAGTACCTGGGTTGTAACAGTATAAGTTGTAAATGTATGCGTTGTAATAGTACCTGCGTTGTAAAAGATGCGTTGTAACAGTACTGCGTTGTAAAAAATGCGTTGTAACAGGTGTATACCGTCCCCTACGGGACTCCTGCTCCCGGACATCTCTGTATCACTGGCCCGGGCCACTGTCAGCACCATTGCCGGCCTGGCCGCCATCTTGGACACTGCACCACGAGGCCGCGTGGCCTCAGCTCGACCCTAACCCTGGGCCTGGCCTGGCCCCGACATCCCGGCACCACCATCCACCCAGGAGGTGAACGGCCCACTTGGCAGGTCAATGGGAGGAAGAAGTGTCGATGGCTCTCCCCCGCCAGGTGCCGATCGCCCCCAGCCTCCCCGGGTGCTGGCTCCACCCCCCTGCTGGGTGTCTGGACTCCCTCATCCCGGACCTCCCGACCTCCAAGTGCGAGGGTCCGGACATCAAAGGGCGCCAGACCTATAACTGGGGCAGCTCCAGAGCAGGAAGACAGTTGTATCCTGGAGTCGAGAGACACCGTGAAGAACTCATCCTTGACAGACTGCTGGCGCTGCCGCAGCCCTGCCTTGTGAACTGTCGTCCTGCCTGCTGGCGCTGCCGCGGCCTTCTGCAACCTTCATCCTCGTTGGACCTGCTGGCGCTGCCGCGGCCTTCTTGCAACCTTCGTCCTCGTCGGGACCTGCTGGCGCTGCCGCGGCCCGTTCCTATCTACGACCACCTCGGGACCTTTTGGCGCTGCCGCGGCCCGTCCTTCTCGAACGCCGAGCTCGAGGATTGTGAGCTACCATCATCGCATCGCAGTACCAGATTGGTAACAAAGACTGTCCCGCTACCCCTTTTCCTATCAAGAGACTAGAATTGAGAGGATCCTCGTATCCTGATCTCATTGTACCGTACTACCGTACTTTAGGAATTGCCTATAAAGAACGTTAACCTTATCCTTGTGTGGTGTACATCTGTGGGGGAGAAGTTACTTGTCTGTACGATAGCTGGAGACGGCCCTCACCGGAGGCCTCTCCCCTTGTCCTCGGCCGACCCTCCCGGTCCCCATCTAACATTCGCTAAAACATTGTAGCACGGCATGCTTACCCCCGCATTTTGAGCACTCATGCCTGTATTTGCAAGGATACTTTTGACAGAAACCCCTGTTAAAATTCCACCAGGCTCCTGTGGCATAGGCTGCGTTTTTTGCCCAGGATCCCAACCCTCCTGGAGTGGGTCTACCAAGAAAGGGCCGGGGAGTAACCGCTAAACTACTGGTGGTATGGAATGCAGGAGGAGGCCTCTATGGATACATCCACTGAACCCACAATTCGTTATCAACTTTGCCCCAAGGTTTGTCGGGAATTAGCACTAAACGAGCTCTGAACTCCTCATCATAATGCAACCATGCAAAGCCCCCAAACTCTGCCTGAGCCTTTCGAATTGTTTCCAAGTATTTCAAGATCGAGACTGAACGGTCCCGAAACTTTTCACAATAGACACTTGTGAAAATCAAAAAGGCTGAGGTCCAGGAATCAATGTTAGTAGGAACCCTAGGTCTCTCCGTTAGCTCCCAAGCCTCTTCCCTTGAACCTTCTTTAGCTTGAAGCTCTCTATGCAGTAGTTTAAAAACATCTACAAATTCCCCGCTCCAAATCTTGTCTTTTGTATGTTTATTTAGGTGTGAACCTAAGGGCATGGACGCACCCATATAGGGCAACCTCTAAACTCGTGGTTTTGTCTTTTGCATCTTTATCTTCTTGAGACACTGAGCGAGATGCCTTATCTGGAACTGTATCAGATTTAAGGGATACCTGCTCTTGTAACTTTACAGACTCACAATGACAACAGACCTTAGCGTTCGTGACTTTTTCGGGAACTGTGATTGCTTTACGTTTTCTAACATTAGGTTGAGAACAACAGCTAACAACTTGCCCAACTCCTTGAAGGGGCTTGTCCAACGATGCACTTTTCTTCGCAATTAGACTGTCTGAAGCTTTGGAGAAATGTTCAAGCTGCTTCCAGCTTCTTTTGGATTCTGGAGCCTGTAAAATATTGGCTCGAGAAATCTGATTAACCAGCCCCCTCTGCGTGGAAGGAAAACAGTCATTAGAGAGGTCCTCTTGATTTGCAATCTCACCCTCCTCTAGCTCTGATAAAACATCATCATCCTCATCATAAGGGTTTCGTGTACCCCCACTACCTGAAGGTTGAGCCCCATCCCCAACACCACCATCAAAAGACCTCCAGTTCACCGCTTTCTTGAACTGGGAGAGCCTAATATCAGGTAAGGGATTTGGAAAAATGTCTTGAACAGCATTTCTTTTCGTAGACAAGGGCGAGCAAGACGCTTGAAACTTGCTCAAAGGTGGTGCAGCGCACCCATTACCCTTCTGCAGTATTGTTGAAGAGTCGGTCAGCAAGTCGCTACTACTTGCCGACATGTAGGTCCTTTTAAAGTTACCAGGCACTGTGCGAAAAGGTGAGCAAGATGCTGGAAACTTGCTACACCTGATGCCCTTCTTCAATTTGGAAGTAGGATTGGCCTGCAAGCTGCCACTTCTCGCAGCTGAGTGAGGTTTAGGCAACGCCAGACTGCCTTTTGTGTTCCCTACCATCCAAACCCAACCACCCACTATAGGAGGCTCACTCGCTGACCTCAGGGGGCTAACCTCATCACTACCAACCTCAGAGTTTGATACCTTAGAACTATACCTCTTACTGACTGAAAATTGTGAGGGAGACAAACCAGAAAACACCTCAGGAGTCCTAACTTGCCCCATTGCTGAAGGCACAACTTGAGATAAAACATTACCTTTTGCGGAAAAATCACTATTACCAGAAGAAATAACAGGAGAAAGTGGCCTGTCACAAGCAGCGGAAGCCGCGGCGTTAGATAATACCATTTTTGTATTAAAAAAAGGAATATCACGCCTCACAGACATTTCACCAGAAACTTTCCTCAAAACGTCATCAGAATTACATAAATGAACATTGCCACTTGGTGGCGCCAACGCCTCATTATTATCCATGACATCCCCTTCTGAAAGCTGGGATATCCCTTGAAGAAAAGCAGAATTCCTAAGCCCTCTGCCCCTCACTGAGCGTGTGCAAGCCCTCCCTCTACATTTCAACACCACCGGAGGAGCTGGCTGCTGTACAGTAAGCAGCAGGGCCGGCGCTAGGCATGGGCAGCGTGGGCGGCTGCACAGGGCCTCGGGCTCAGCCCACCAGCATGGGGCCACGTACTGGTGATGTGCCCTGTTGTTTCCCTGGCGATCTATTACAAAGAAAGGTGTCGCCTGCAATTACGGTCCATTGGAGGGGGCCCCCTCCCTGGGCCTCTCATGGATGGTGTCAGGAGGCATAGGGGAGGGAGACGGAGACGCTCCCTCAATTGCAAGGAGACCATTCACAGACACTGTGGGGGGCCCATTGTCCAGCATTTTGGCGCCCCCACAGTTTTAACTTTTAGACCACAATCAATTCTCACACCTATGAAGGTGTGAGAAATGCTTGTGGAGTAAAAGTTAAAACTGTGGGGGCGCCAACATGCTGGACAATGGGGCCCCCACAGTGTCTGTGAATGGTCTCCTTGCAAGGGGCCACTTATCTAAATTAGAGGGGACCTCGCACGTTCCCTTTTAGCCCAGGGCCTCGCAAATCCTAGAACCGGCACTGGTAAGCAGGGGATCCTCTTATTCCCTTTTATTTAAGGCCTTTTTAATATCACCAGTTACCACCTCAGGGGAACTGTCTGTCGGTGTACAAGCCATCACTGCAGCAGACACCCCTTCTGAAGAAGCCCTTTTCTTCATGCTTAACCCAGTCCAGGCTTGGTTCAGCACCCCAGGGGCCAGTAAATCTTCCCTCCTCTCCTGACACAAAACCCTAAATGCCTCCCCGACTTTCCCTGCCGCTTCCGCCATAATTTACAAACAATTAGAGCCCCCACAGAGTCAATAAAGCTGTCAGGAGTGGCATAAAAATAGCGTGCCTCCTGCCTACCTGACTCTCAGCCCACAACTGTCATTAATTAGAAAGTGCGTTCAAACTCCACGCTCTAATCCAGGCACCTCACTGGCACGAGATCGCTCCTGGGCGACACCACGCACCCGAAGCTGCCCGGGGGTGGATATTCTTTGAATGCCACCACCAAGCCCCCATTGGCCAGTGTAGACGGATCAACGTGCCAAGCGACATTGGCGGAAGAGTGTGAGGAGATCCACAGCTATGGAAATATGGACCACACCAAGTGCTTACAGGTGAGTGGGTGGGTGAATAAAGCGCACCGCAGAAAAAGACATGAAATGCCAGACATGCGAATGGAGGATTTCACAGATATATGGGGAGAAAAAAGACGTAGGTGTCTAACTGAGTGAAAGACCAGAGTAAAGCCGTAGGGAACTGAGGACGAGTGATTGGAGACATTTCATAGACCTCTCCCCTTCCACGGACTTAGTAATGCAATAATGGACAGCCTCAGATTATCAGAATTGAAAATGTAATCATCACAACATAATTGGTGTTACTCATTTGTTCTGCTAACAAGCATTGGCAAAGATAATATGTCTGGCCTGTTTTAGGTATTTGTTCGTTGTTGTGTCATGTCTGGAGGCTCCCAAATAATGTTCAGGTGGCACTCTGTGTGAAGCATAGGATTTTAGTTTATACGTTTAAAGACACACCCTTAAATTACATAGGTCAAATCTCTGGGAAATGATTTCTAGTTAAGCTTCTTTGACCACGGCCTTTTTCATACATGCCAACATTATAGGACAGGGACGTGGGAGATTTAAAAAAAAATCGGGAGATTGAAAATTCCCCATTGACTTCTATTGTAGAAAATGCCATTTCAGGCAGGAGCCAGCTAAAATAAAGCCATTTTTGGCTTGAAAAATCGGTGCTCCCCCCCCCTTGAATCAGGTCTATTGGCATGTATGCTTTGTAGGTCGAACCTAGAGCCAGCGCGCAAGTGCTGCTCCGGCGAAGATCTGTGGTAGTTCAGTACGGTAAAGAAGCCCCGCCCACTCCCCCAGCCTTATTTTTCATTGGCTTGTGTGTTTGTCCTTTGTAAATGCTGTCTTCTGATTCATTATGATGTTCTATTTCCTTTATTGAGTTTCTCCTACGGCGCTGAAGCTTCACTGGCCCTGTGCTCTGAAGGGAGCTTCACCTCTACTCGAGCCATGAGCAGCCCCCCGCAGGTCTGCTCACCATGCTTCTGCTGAGCGCCTCACGATGCGCTGTCATCACCGGGGTGAGTCCAGCTCCTGCTGCAATTGTGAGTTACACAGGGCGTTGCCTGTCTTTACTGCGTGTGTGTTCGCACTTTGTGTTTTGGGTTAGAAAGTGCATGGAATCTCGGCTGCTGGTGAGGGGGTTGGTGTGGGAGCTGTGCATCGGTTTACTAATGGTCGCCCCTCGATGGCCAGTGGCTGGCTAGTGGGGAAGGGGTGCACAGATCAGAGGATGGCATTAGTGGACAGGGAAGTGCTTTTTTCTGGGTCTCCCACCCGACTCGGATCTGCCCGTACCCACCTCTGAGGTTTGTTGTCAGTCTCAAGGGTGCCCATTTTGTTAAACACAATTCAACCCCCCCACCCCCCCACCGTACGCACAGCTCATTCTTTTCTGCCAGGGAAACAGTTTTTTTTTGGGGGGGGGGTGAATCTTTTTTTTTTAAATCAGCTCCATAACAGTGCACATCAGTCAGCATCGGAAGTTCATTGGCAAATGCAAACATAATCAACCATAAAAAACCCCCTCCAGTTCCTAGAATGGCCTACTAAAGGAATATCATGGGCTAGTGTCAATAGGAAGCCCCTGAACTTCAGAGGTATAACCAACCTCCTGGCTGTACCAGGCTTGGAGTCTCTACTCTCTGAGTACAGGAGTCCATCATCTCAATAACTCTTATGGGTGCCACTAGCATTCCCAGCAGTCTCAGCAGCCACTTGATGTCTGAGGGGTCCAAGAGAAGGGCAGCTCAGCTGCTCCTGACTCGGATCTGCCCTGGAAGGGCCCCCTGACCCCAATAACTCAACCTGATCAGACTCAAGCTCCTCTGAGACAGTTCCTTCTTCAGGCTCACAATCATCTCCCTCAAGAGACTAATAATCACTCTGAGTCAGGGGGGAAGGCACTACCTTTACCCTACTGCTCCTTTTCTTGGAAGTCACCTGGTCCATTATTTCAGAATCCAGGGCCTGTTCAGTGTTAGACTTTCTGCCCTGTGACCTAGTCAAAGCAAACACATGTGCAGGGATTCCCAGCATTGCTGCATGGGTCCTCAACTCCACTTCAGACCAGGCTGAAGTTTCTAAGTCATTTCCAAGCAAGCATTCTACCGGGAGGTCTGCACTTATCACAACCTTCTTACGGCCAGTTACCCCTCCCCAGGAGAAATTAACAACTGCTAGGGCATGAGTGATCCTGACATTGCTAGCATTGATCACTTGGTAAGTCTCACCAAGTATGACTTGTCCAGGGTCCACAAAGTCTGGTGTCACCATTGTGACACCTGCCCCTGTGTCCCTGTAGGCTTCTGCATTTTTCTCATTAATCAAAGGCTGTTGTCTGTACTTGCCCAAGTTACTGAGGCTCACATAGGATGTCATATCTATGCCTCCATCACAGACTAACACAGCCTGAGTTGGAACCCTGACTAGTGTCCATCTCAGATTCCAGGGTGAACCCTACTACACCCTTCTGCTGAGAACCGCCACTTGTAGCTGAACTATGGGGAACAGTTGCCTTAGGGGCAATGGTTGCTGGAGTTGTCTCCTTCTTGATGCAGCCACTGGTCCAGTGACTATTCTGCTTACAGATTTTGCACCATGGTTTATTTGGGCCTTCTTTCTTTTTGGAAGAATGGGAATTCCCACCATTAGAAGCTTTTTGGGGACCATGTGAAGACTTCTGGTCTTTAGCCTTCTCCCCACCTTTTTGATCTTGCTTCTTTTGGTCACCACCTTGGTTCTGTACCTTCTGCTTCACCCCAGTTCTGACCCATGTGTCTGTCTTCTTTCCCAATTCTTAGGGAGAGGTCAGATCAGAGTCTACCAGGTGCTAATGCAACAGCAGATTTTGATAGTTATTAAGGATCTGCTCCCTCACGATCAGATTATACAATTCTGTATAGTCACACACTTTACTGCCCAGTAACCAGCCCTCCAGAGCCTTAGTAACACAAACTACAAAGTCAACCCAGTAATGAATCTGTGCCTTCTGGGTGTCTCTTAGCTGTAGTCTATACTGCTCAGTGGTTAACCCAAACCCATCTATGAGAGCACTCTTCAGGACCTTGCAATCATCAGCATCCTCTTCTCTGACAGTGAGGAGCTTCTCTCTACCTTTGTCTGCAAAGGAGAGCCACAAGATTGCTGCCCACTGCTCCTGGGGTACCTTCTGCACTTTGCAGGCCCTCTCCAGTGCAGTAATTCATTTGTGGATGTCATCCCCATTCTGATAGGGAGGGACAATCTTGTTAAGGTTTCTATGGTCATAAGACCTATCCCTACCACTAGGGAAATTGCTGCCACCATGGGGTTCTAACCCCATCTTACTTCATGTTCGTTCAAGCTCTAGGGTTTCTTTCTCTAAGGCTACTCTTTGTCTCCTTATTCTCAGTTGAATGAATGAATGAATGAATGAATGAATGAATGAATGAATGAATGAATGAATGAATGAATGAATGAAGTGGAATTTGTAACGCGCAACTATGCCCAATGGGCGTCAAGGCGCCTAACTCAAACAACTAACTGAGGGCAATCAGATACAGGAGCTTACTGATATGCTTTAATGAAACACCAGGTTTTCAATGCTTTCCTGAAGAGATCAAGTGAAGGCTGTGATTTGATCTCCAGGGGAAGTGTGTTCCATAACTGGGGTGCCAGAATGGAGAAGGCCTTGCTCCCCCATCTAGCCTTCTTAGCGCGTGGGACTACCAGTTGGTTTAGCTCTAGAGAGCGCAAACATCTGTTCGGGACATACCTAGTGAGCAAGGATCCCAGGGCATCAGCCGGGCCTGCCATCAGGGCACTGTACGTGAGGCAGAGAAGTTTGAACGAAACTCTGGAGGGAATAGGGAGCCAATGGAGATTCTTCCTAGCCAAGGTCGCAGAGGACAGCCAAGGCAGGGCCAAAACAAAACACGCCGCCGCAGTCTGTACAACCTGCAGGCGCTGCAGAAGGCCCTTGTTGGCCCCGGCATAGAGTGAATTACAATAGTCGAGCCTTGAGCCAACAAGAGCGATCACAACCTGCTTACGTGCCTGTGGGGAAAGATAGTGGACGATTCTTTTCAGAGTCCTGATGACACCCCAGCAGGTGGCCACCGTCCTATTGACCTGAAGTTCCATGGAGAGCCGGGTGTCAAAGATGACGCCTAGGTTCCTAGCAGATTGTGTAGGAGTGGGGCAGATACCTAAAGATGGAGGCCACCACTCACCTGACCACATGCCCTGGTCTTTGCCAAAGACCAGGACCTCTGTCTTGTCACCGTTCAACTTTAGGGAGTTGAAAATCATCCACTCTGCAACAAGTTGCATGCAGGACCTAAAGTTGGACGCGGTGACATTCACAGAGTGGGTCAGGGACACCATAATCTGCGTGTCGTCGGCATACGACTCTACCTCCATCCCCTGAGATCTTACTAGTCTTGCAAGGGGGGCCACGTAGATATTAAACAGGGTCGGACTCAATGCCGAACCCTGTGGCACCCCACATTGCAAAGACTTAGCAGGGGAGAGGTAATCTCCAAGCATTACACGCTGCTCTCGTTGCTGTAGAAAAGAGTTCAGGAGACTGAGGGCCGGTCCTGCTACCCCTGCCTCCCTTAACCTGGATGTTAAAGTACAGGGAGACAGGGTATCGAATGCTGCTGTAAGGTCCAGCAGTACTAGCACGGTGGTTTGACCCAGATCTACTTTCCGGCGGATATTATCCGCGACTTTAGTCAAAGCAGACTCCGTGCTATGAAGCTTTCTAAAGCCATGTTGGGACCCATCCAAAAACCCTGAAGCATCCAGGAAGTTGGAAAGATGACAATTCAAATGGGCCTCCAACATCTTAGCAGGGGCCGGCAGAAGGGATATTGGTCTAAAGTTCTTCAATAGACCAGGATCCAGGGTAGGCTTTTTAAGAAGAGGTTTTACAATGGCCCTCTTCCATGCCACCGGGAAAATACCTTGCTCCATGGCTCCATTCATTATATCCAGCATCGGAGGAAGAATGATATCCCTACAGTCCTTTAGTATTTTCAAAGGAACCGGGTCCAGAGGAGAAGCTGATTTAGTTTTATCTAGGAGGAGATTGAGTCCCTCCAGGGAGAGCGCAGGGAAATGGTTAAGGGCCTGGGGAGCATCCACGTCCCAAGATTCCAGATGTTTAACTCGAGAGGAGTCCTCCTCACTCAAAGAGTCCCTCTGTGATGGTAGAGCTAGATAGATATCATCTATTTTTTTTATAGAAGAAATCTGAAATGTTGTTACATAGCTCCTGTGAAACAACCACGGGGTCGGGTGCCTGGAGAGAGCATAGGGAGTCCACGATCTTAAAGAGCTCTTTAGATGACGTAAGAGAACAGGTCAAGTTAGTAAAGTAATCCTGTTTCTCCTTAATAACTCTGCTTTTATATTCTCGTAACAGGCCCTTGTAAACTTCTCGATCTTTAGGATCCCAAGATTTGCGCCATCCTCGTTCCTTCTTTCTGCATTTTTGTCTGAGAAGCCTCAATGCTTCCGTAAACCAAGGGGCTGTTGGCTTATGTCGCGCCACAAATTTGAGTGAGGAGGGGGCTAACTCATCTACTGCTTTGGTGATAGAGTCAGTGAGTTCTTGAGCCGCCTCATCCACCATCCGCTGGGATGTGATATTAGTGTTTTGGATAAAAGGGGCCAGAGCCTCATTCGTAAGATTCCTGAAGCTTCTTTTGAGACATTTCTTGTTAGTACCCAAGTTACCCTCCAGGCAAGGAATGTCTAAGGACAGTGGAACTGCTAGATGATCGGACCAGATTATCGGCAAAGGCATGCCGACAGTTAATCTAGAGTCATTGGAAAATATCCCATCAAGGGTGTGACCAGCCTTGTGGGTCGGATAGAGTACCCTTTGGACAAAGTCACATGCCTCCAAGGAATTAACCAGGGAGGATGTGTCTTTAGATGCCAGATCCTCTAGATGAAAATTCATATCACCCAGGATAGTGAAATGAGATCTACCAAAGTAAGGTTCCAAAATTCTAAAAAGCTCGGGACAGAAGTTGGTTCTGGAACCTGGAGGTCTGTATACAAGAATTCCAGTGAAGGAACTCGACGGGGCACTCACAATACAAAAGTATAGGGCCTCAAATGGGTCCGAGGGAGCCGATAGAGATTTTACAGTGCAAGAAAGTGTGGACTTAAAAAGGATAGCCAATCCACCACCTCTGCATCGCACTCTATCCAGCCTCTGAAATGCATATCCTTCCGGTATAGCCAAAAGGAGGTCATGACCAGAGGAGTCAGAGGCCCATGTCTCGGTAACAAAGACCCAGTCAGGTTGCCTCATACTTACGAAGTCGTGAAATTCTATACCATGTTTGATAAGAGACCGCGCATTGATCAGAAAGCCCTGTTTGGGTTGAGAGATGGGCCGACCAGGAAGAAGGGGAACAGGATTCCTAGCAGCCTGTGTGGAAAAATTAAAAGAGGTTTTACACGAAGGGCATGCCCGCGCCTGACAAAGGACCTCAGGGGGGAGCTGATGATGGCACAGGTGCACAGGGGGTCTGAGAGACAGCAAATCGCGTAACAAATCGTCCCTGGAGGAAGAAGCGGACATATCGGGAGTCCCAGGGTCCAGCCCGTCCTGCAGCGCGTCCTCAGCGCGGACGGGCGCAGACGGGCTGAACTCTGGCGTAACTCCGGCGTCAGTCAGGCGTCCCCGCTGCGCGTAACCGCTGCGCGTCAGCATGACTTACTTATGTACACGCCTAGCGTCCTACTGACGACTAGAGCGTGAAGCCTACCTGCTAGCGCCGAAAAGCGGCACCATCTACTTCCAAGATGGCGCTACTGCGAGGAGCTACGCCGGGAAGCGGACCCGCCCAACAGCGGTGTGTTTCCCACAAGTAAGAGTGCGAGTGAGGGCCAGGCGCAATTAAAAACAGGGAAGAATAACACAAAAAGCAAATTAAATGAAAAACGAGGTTAGTTTTAAAACAAGCAGCAGCTCAGGTCCTGAAGCGCACAGAGCGCAGACACAGGTCAGATACCAGCTAGGAAGGAAGAGCCAACGATTTTCCTAACTTATGTACACGCCTAGCGTCCTACTGACGACTAGAGCGTGAAGCCTACCTGCTAGCGCCGAAAAGCGGCACCATCTACTTCCAAGATGGCGCTACTGCGAGGGGCTACGCCGGGAAGCGGACCCGCCCAACAGCGGTGTGTTTCCCACAAGTTAGAGTGCGAGTGAGGGCCAGGCGCAATTAAAAACAGGGAAGAATAACACAAAAAGCAAATTAAATGAAAAACGAGGTAAGTTTTAAAACAAGCAGCAGCTCAGGTCCTGAAGCGCACAGAGCGCAGACACAGGTCAGATACCAGCTAGGAAGGAAGAGCCAACGATTTTCCTAACTTATGTACACGCCTAGCGTCCTACTGACGACTAGAGCGTGAAGCCTACCTGCTAGCGCCGAAAAGCGGCACCATCTACTTCCAAGATGGCGCTACTGCGAGGAGCTACGCCGGGAAGCGGACCCGCCCAACAGCGGTGTGTTTCCCACAAGTTAGAGTGCGAGTGAGGGCCAGGCGCAATTAAAAACAGGGAAGAATAACACAAAAAGCAAATTAAATGAAAAACGAGGTAAGTTTTAAAACAAGCAGCAGCTCAGGTCCTGAAGCGCACAGAGCGCAGACACAGGTCAGATACCAGCTAGGAAGCTTCTTCCATTCTCACCTGATGCTCCATCTGCTCCTGGGAGGTACCACTCATATGAGGAGAGGCAGAGGACCCTATAGATGTGCCAGAATGATTAAATTCCACTGAAGGTGATCTTTGTCTTCTGGGCACACCACCAACTCTTCCTGGGGGGACAAAGAGAGGGCCACCTTGGCCTTCCTCATCTCCGGTAGGAGCTGGGTTCCCCAGGTCTAGGTCATTGTCACCTGCCTGGTTTTCATCAGAGTCAGAGTCCTGGTGGGGTAACCTACTAGGATTCTCTTCCTCAGATGTACTCACCCCATTGCCTACCCTTACCGGCTCCGTAGCCTGCCTAAAAACATCAATCAAAAATGCCTCTATGAGGCGTTGGAATTGGGATTCTGTCCTGTCTTTAATTTCCTCATGGCACACAGAGCCCTTAACTCTTGGAAAGGGAATGTGTCATATTTAGATGTCAGTACTTGACTGACATCAGGCAGACACCCACTAGGTCCTGCTCTTAAAGACATGACTGGTGAGGTGTGGTGTATGCACTACCTACACTATTTGTTTACCTACTAAACCTCTCTTGAGTTGTAGAAAGGGTGTGCTAAACCCTTGGCACACAACTCTACGTTCAGTAGAATTACTGTATTATAAGCTTGTATTATATGTACTTATGGTACCTTTAGTGGTTTTTCAAATGATCAACACTTGAGATTATCTGGTAAAACAATGCAAGCTCGAATCCCACACACTGAACACCAATGTGAGAAGTTGGCTGTCGCGATTGCAAGCAGCGCTACTACTATTGCGCGCCACTAACCTGAGGACTTCTTGATCAGCAGGAACGATGCGATGAATGTCCTTCTGACTTATCTGAACACCGCACCCAGGGGTGTCTCTGAGAACACCTCCTGAATGGGTATTTGCGAGAAGCCGGGAGGATAAGGCGCAGGGGGGCACACGGATCAATGGAAGGGTCCTCGGGGTCTGATACGGCAGAATCCGTAGTGAAGGGACGTACTGCATCGTGGAGAAATAAAGGACAGGTATAAGTTGTAATAATTGTATTTTATCTGCGCACTCACCCTTCAGGCACCTCCTCCTGGGCTAGAAGTACGCCTAAAACAGCGAACCTTTCGCTGCAATGAGTCCGTCAGAAAAGCCAGTTCTGCCGCCATTACTGGCGAGGAACAGAGGCCACGCCCACTTGCAGGCCACGCCCACCCGCCCTGGTATTTAAACGCTGCCGTCAGCGCGACCCTGTCAGAACTACGCTAACTCCTGAGGCGGAAGCCGGGAGAAGACAAACCACCTTTTAAAACTTATTCTCTGTGTCACTAAATTGTAATAATTGTATTTTATCTGCGCACTCACCCTTCAGGCACCTCCTCCTGGGCTAGAAGTACGCCTAAAACAGCGAACCTTTCGCTGCAACGAGTCCGTCAGAAAAGCCAGTTCTGCCGCCATTACTGGCGAGGAACAGAGGCCACGCCCACTTGCAGGCCACGCCCACCCGCCTTGGTATTTAAACGCTGCCGTCAGCGCGACCCTGTCAGAACTACGCTAACTCCTGAGGCGGAAGCCGGGAGAAGACAAACCACCTTTTAAAACTTATTCTCTGTGTCACTAAATTGTAATAATTGTATTTTATCTGCGCACTCACCCTTCAGGCACCTCCTCCTGGGCTAGAAGTACGCCTAAAACAGCGAACCTTTCGCTGCAACGAGTCCGTCAGAAAAGCCAGTTCTGCCGCCATTACTGGCGAGGAACAGAGGCCACGCCCACTTGCAGGCCACGCCCACTCACCTCCTCCCTCTTTCTTAAGGATGTGCATTTACCGGACGCGCAGCGGACGGGCGCAGCGGGCGCGCCGTTTGCGCGCCGAAGGCGCGCCTAAGGCAATCCCGTCTTCGCCCGTCATCGCCAGACCATCGCCTCTCGCCACCCCCCCTGGCCCGTCCAGGCCCTGTCAACGCATACGTTATGACGGTAAGGAACTCATACATCTGAACCTTCACCAAAAATGCTCTAACACCACTGGCATTCTAGGTCTTACGCATCTCCACTGCAACCACTGCCACTTCTCCACCAACGCACCCACTAGGGTACGGTGTGACCTCCCAAATACAATAATTCCGCCACTGAGGATACTCCAACTCAACTGCAGATCCCTCGTTAAACATCACCCTGAGGTGAACACGCTTCTTCAGGAGGAAAACCCTGACGTACTGTTTCTATGCGAAACATGGCTCCAAGATAGCATGACCACCATCCCCAACCTAACGCTCCCAGAGGAGTTCAACTTGGTCACCATTAACCGTGAATCTCGCGGTGGCGGCATCGCAATTATCTATAAAAAACAGCTGACTTGTTCTTTTATCAAGGAACCTCTCCAAGACTGTGAATGCGCCCAATTTAAAATTAGTGTGACCCCCCAATTTATGCTATCAGGCCTATACATTTATCGCCCTCCAGGCCAGGCCACTAGATTTACCAATGCCCTCCTCGAAACGGCCACAGTGCTCACCACTAAATTCGCCAACTTCACCATCCTAGGTGACCTAAACTTGCACTTTGATGCTACTGGCGACAATACCATCACTAATCTTCTTGCAGACCTCTCGGCACTGCAACTTAACTCCCTAGTCCACACCTCTACCCACATAGCTGGACATACCCTAGATCCGATCTTTTCTAACATACAAGAGGCAGCCGCAGAAACCCCCACCCCTATGGGATGGACGGATCACCATCTAATTAAACTGAGTGTCCCGGCACCTCAACGTCAAATCAAAACTGAATCCATTCAGCGTCTAAAAAGACCCTGGCACAAACTCTCCCCACTTGCCTTACATGAAACCCTTGGAGAGTTCCAATACGAAGCTAACCAGGATATAGACGCGACCTATACCTCGTTCACCAACTGGATCAGTAGCGGCCTCGACACTCTTATCCCGGCTAAACCGACTAAAGGACGAAATACACCCTCTAACCCGTGGTTCGACGACACCCTCAGGGCAATGCGCAAGGAGTGTAAAAAGGCTGAGCGCCTTTGGAGGAAACAATATGATAACCAGGATAAGACTGAATATCTATCCAGGCTTAAGACCTACCATAAAGCTATTAGATCTTCCCGTGCTTCTTTTTATTCCAACAAAATTAACTCCAATGCGAACCCATCTAAAATCATCTTCAAACTAGTGAAAGAGCTCCAAAACCCTAGGGCGCCCCCTCCAAAAATCACCTCCCACGAGCAATGTGAACAGCTCGCAACATATTTCATTGAAAAAGTCCAGAAAATTTATGCAACCTTTCCACAGATCGCTCCTTTCAATGGAGTTTCTATGACCACTGCCCCTAACATCTTACCTCTGTCCCAAATTTCTGCCATCACCGCTGCAGACCTGATCAGACTAGGCAAGAAAGTGAAGTCTGGTTCCCCAGCCGACCCCATGAGTCCTTCTCATTTCCTGGCCTCGATGGACTTTTTCCTATCCCCCATGTTGAACATCCTCAACCTTTCCTTTTCTACAGGATCCGTACCCATAGCTTGGAAACAAGCATGGGTATCACCGATAATTAAAAAACCTACCCTCGACCCCACCAAGCCAGAAAATTTTCGGCCTATATCCCTTCTCCCCTGGATGTCCAAAATTGCCGAAACCCATGTTAATAACATTCTTTCAAAACATGTGGAGAGTCACGGAATTCTGGACCCCTCTCAAAATGGCTTCCGTGCAGGCCATAGTACGGAGTCTGCCCTACTGGCCACTACGGAGCGTCTCCGGATGATTTTAGATTCCGGTCATAGTGCTGCGCTGATTCTCCTTGATCTCAGCGCAGCCTTTGACACAGTATCCCATGACATCCTTCTGAAACGTCTGGAGATGACCGGTGTGACTGGCCTCGCACTTGCATGGTTCCGATCCTTTCTTAAGGATAGATCCTTCAAGGTGTCGGCACCTCCTTATCTCTCTAAATCTCATCCCATCGCTCAAGGGGTTCCCCAGGGCTCAGCGCTGAGCCCCTCCCTCTTTAATCTGTACGTCCAGCCACTCACGGACGTGGCCAGAGAGTGGGGGCTCACGCTTGTCTCGTATGCGGACGACACCCAGCTGGTTGTCACCCTCTCGGAAAGCCCGTCCCTCGTGGCATCCAACTTTAAAGAGGGTATGACTGCTGTGGCCCGTTGGATGACGGACAACTACCTCCAACTCAACGCCGGAAAAACCGAGGTGCTCCTCCTAGGCCGTAACACCAGCCTCTGGAACGAGCACTGGTGGCCGTCATCCCTAGGCGCCACTCCACTCCCCAAAAATTGTGTCAAAAATCTGGGAGTCTGGGTTGATGCCAACCTTAGCTTCCAGTCCCACACAAAAAAGGTGGCAGCCACCTGCATAGGCCTTTTAAGGAACCTCAGGCCCATACTTGGGCTTTTCGATCCTAAGGCCCGCCAGCTTATCATCCAGGCCACCATTCTATCGCGCCTGGACTACGCTAACGTCCTCCTTTTGGGAGCAAATAAAGCGGAAACAGCTAGGTTCCAACGCATACAAAATGCGGCAGCCAGAACGCTGGTTGGCCTCCCACGCAGATGCTCAGCCAGAGCCACCATCCGTAAGCTCCACTGGCTGCCCGTGGATCACCGAATCAAATTCAAGGCCTTAGTCATGATCTTTAAGATCGTGAAACTAGGAAATCCTCCCCTGCTTTGTAGCCTTGCCCAACCGTACGTTCCTGGCCGTGCTCTGCGCTCTGCCAACCAACTCCTCCTGTCAATCCCTAGGACTCGACTTTGCCGAACTGGAGGCCGCTCCTTTAGCGTCCTTGGCCCCAAACTGTGGAACGATCTCCCCCTCAGCATTCGCTCTATTGACTCCCTCCCCGCCTTCCGCAAAGCGATTAAGACTCACCTCTTCCCCGCTCCCTAGTTTCCCCCTCTCCCCCCCCCCTCTATCCTCAGTTTGCGTGCCTGTTCTTAGCGCCGGGACACCCCTTTGCCGGGGTAGCTGTTGCGCTTCACCAAATCCAGAAATAGAAAAATAGAAATAGAAGTCCCGGTTCCACAAAAAGTACACTTCCTTCCCCGACCCCAATCTCTGGCACTTACCAAGGAACACTTCAGATGTTCTATAACGGAAAAAACAACGTTCCTCCTTCCTCTGCGATTGGCCGGATGGGAGAAAGTTATTCGTCACTTTCTCGTAAGGGCAGAATCCTCTTAGTCTCGGCTTTACCCCGGGGATCGCAGAAAAGTATTTTTGCTTCCTCAATACAGCTTGAGAAACAAAGGAATATGTCTTTGCACACTCTACCAAGCTACACACTCAAACACTTGGTATACCGAATGCGCATCAGGATGCTAGCAGGATCTCGGACAAACAAATAAACAGAGAGTAGAAGAACGATCCCGTTCTCCTAGGGTTATACTTGCAGTTGGTCGGAAGTTACTTCACTCCATTGACCACGCTGGCTTTTGATCGGAAAAAAGGCTTGAACTAGGCTGGCCGCGCAGGCTCTTGATCGGCGATGATTTCCTGAGACTGAACACGCAGGCTCTTGATCGGCGATGATGTCCTCTAGCGCACTCCGGCGGGGATCACCATCCGCCACAAACAAAACCAAGAAAACAATTGTCAAGCCCCGATCTGTTTCCAAGGAGGAGTTATATAGGCTCCGCCTTCTTTCCTTTTCTCCAGAGCCGTTTGGCCTTCTGGGACATGTAGTTTAAAGGGATCCCTCGTACTTGTTTTCCTTTCCTACTTTCCTTCGCTGCAGCTGTGTAAGCGATCATGACAGAACCCCCTCTCGAGGACTGCCGACTCGGCGGTCGACCCGGTTTCCCAGGGAACTGCTCATGAAACGCGGCTACCAAATCAGGGCAATGCAAATGATCCGCGGGTTCCCACGTTCTGTCCTCCGGACCATACCCTTTCCAATCAACCAGATACTGAATCCGGCCATGCAAAATACGAGAGTCCAGGACTCGTTGCACTTCGTATTCCTCCTGGCCATCCACCTCCAGAGCAGGGGGCCGTACTGGCAATCGCATGGTCAAGGGGCAAGGCCTGAGGAGGGACACATGGAAAACCGGATGTATGGACCAGGAAAGTGGAAGAGACAACCTCATGGCCACTGAGTTCACCACCTCACTGATGCTGTAAGGCCCCACAAACTTAGGTTTAAGTTTATTTACTCCTTTCAAATGAATGTTCTTTGTGGAGAGCCACACCTTGTCCCCCACCTGATATGTCGGCTCCTCGGACCTCCTGCGGTCCGCAAATAGTTTATGAGCTGCTTGCGCTTTCTCCAAACAATGTCTTGCATCTATAAGGATGGCCCTCAGATGGGCATGATGCTCCTGAATGGAAGGAACCAAGGATTCCGCAGGCCAGTCGAACGGAAGCATGTTTGGATGGAAACCATACAGGCAGAAGAAGGGGGAACACCCCAGGGTGGTATGAACTGCATTGTTATATGCGAACTCCGCCAACCACAAAAGGGTGGTCCAATCCGAAGCATTTTGCATGGTGAAACAGCGGAGGTACTGTTCAAGCGTTTGGTTCAGCCGTTCAGTTTTTCCGTCCGTCTGCGGATGATAGCTAGACGACAGTCGGGCATCGATTTGCAAGATGGCACAGAGAGCCTTCCAGAAATGTGACGTAAACTGTGTGCCACGATCAGTTATAATCACGCTGGGCAAACCGTGAGCACGTACTATGTGTTGCAGAAATACTTTGGCCAATTCCACAGAGGTAGGTAAACCCTGCAAAGAAATGAAATGCCCCATTTTCGTGAGATGATCTACGACCACCAGAACCACGGTTTGCTGAGCGCAGGGAGGCATCTCCACTATAAAATCCATGGATAAGGTGTGCCAAGGTTTAGGAGGAATGGGCAACGGACGGAGGAGACCCACTGGTTTGGTGTGAACTGATTTCCCCTGGGCACAAATAGCACAGGTTTGCACGTACTCCTTCACGTCGGCTCGAACCTCTTTCCACCAGAAGGAACGTTCTACATTAGCCGTGGTCTTGAATATCCCCATATGTCCGCTTAATGCTGAGTCATGCGCCCACTTCAGGGCTTGTAGTTGCAACTGTTTCTGGGGGACATACAACGCATGGTAATGGTATGCCAAATCATTCTCCACATGTCGATGGTCTGGGTCTTCCTGAATCCAAGAAGCGATATCTTGATCGGAGATGGCTACTTTCAAATCCTCCAGAAAGTCCGCAGATGTTACTAGAGCGAGGGATGCACTGTGGTTGTCAGCTTCCTGAAGGATAAAAGGGGGTTCTCCTAGTTCAACCGCATCCTCGACCCCCAAACGGGATAAGGCATCCGCCTTACCATTGCGTGACCCTGGCCTGTACTTAATGACAAAATCATAATCGGAAAAAAACAAAGTCCATCGGAGCTGCCTCGGAGTCAAGGCCTTCGCCGTTTTGAGGAACAACAAGTTGCGATGATCAGTGATAATTTCCACCGTGTGACAGGCACCGAGGAGATAATGTCGCCACTCCTCGCAGGCTCTTTTGATCGCCAAGAGCTCTTTATCAGTGATAGTGTAATTGATCTCACAGGGTGTGAGTTTTCTCGAATAGTAGGCCACAGGGTGCAGCTGTCCGGTTTTGGGATGTCTTTGTGATAAGATGCCTCCGAGGGCTGATTGAGAGGCATCGGTCTCCAGGATATATGGCAGCTGAGGATCCGGGTGCCGGAGAATGGGGGCTTGCGTGAATCTGCATTTGAGGAGTTGAAATGCCTGTTCTGCTTCGGTTCCCCATACAAACGGGACGTTTTTTCGCAGGAGGGATGTGATGGGATGGATAGTTTTGGAAAAGTCTTGGATAAAGCGCCGGTAGTAATTGGCAAAGCCAAGAAAGCTCTGGACTGCCTTAACATTGTGTGGAGTTTTCCAGTTAAGGATTACCTCGACTTTGCTGGTGTCCATCCGGAACCCTTGGGCGTCGATGATATATCCCAAGAAGGCGACCTCCTGCACATGGAAAAGACACTTCTCCAACTTGGCGTATAACGAATTTTGTTGTAACTTTCGTAGTACGGTCTTTACATGGACAACATGTTCCGCCATTGATGTTGAGTAAATCAGGATGTCATCTATGTATACCACACAGTATGTTTCCAGACATCCTCGCAGAACTTCGTCCATGAAGAATTGGAAGGTCGCAGGGGCGTTGCAGAGACCAAAGGGCATTACCCGGTATTCAAATAAACCAAATTTGGTTCGGAATGCCGTCTTCCATTCATCCCCCTTCTGTACGCGAACGAGGTGGTATGCTCCCCGGAGATCGAGTTTCGTGAAGTATTTCGCACCCTTCAACTGGTCCATCAAAACTGGGATGAGGGGAAGTGGATAACGGTTTTTGATCGTCACTTTGTTGATCGCACGGTAGTCAATGCAGGGTCTCAACTCATCACAGTCCTTCTTGGCAATGAAAAACATGGGTGAAGAGGCAGGGGATGTAGAGTGGCGGATAAACCCTGTAGCTAGGTTGTCATCTATATATGATTTCAGATACTGGGTTTCCTTCTCCGTTAAGGCATAAACCCTACTGCACGGGATATCGGCCCCCGGAACGAGGTCAACACGACAGTCATAGACCCGATGAGGTGGTAATTGAGCGGCCTTTTGTTTGTCGAACAAGGCCTTATACTCCTGGTATTCAGCGGGCAGCACCGTAACGCAACAGAACCTTTCGAATGTACAGGCGTTCGCCAGATAGGAGGCCGATGAGGGTACAGAGAGGGATGGTAAAGGTTCGTGGGTTCTGCAATGTTCCTTGCAAAAAGGAGAGGTCATGTTGACCGTACGAGCTGACCAACTGACAAAAGGATCATGTTGCGTAAGCCACGGCATTCCCAAGATGAGTCGGAACTGCGGGGCGTCTATCAGGTCGAACTGGATGTGTTCCCGATGATCCTCACCAAACTCCATCAATAAAGAAAGGGTGTTGTAAACCACCGGGCCTGAAGAAAGGATGGTTCCGTCGACTGCCTTTACAGTCTCGGGGCGTAGCTTTTTCTCGCACGGGATGCCCATCCTTAACGCGAAATCCTGGTCGATATAATTACCAGTGGCCCCGGAGTCGAGAAGGGCATCAACTTGCAAGGAATCGTTGGTCGCTATCCAGAGAGTCACACTTATATTTATGTGGGCCACTGCGGGATGAAGGGTATTGGCTAGAACAAGGGAGATCATAGGGAACTGGTATCTCGAGTCGGAGACCTCCTTCGGACTCGAGATCTTCAGTTTTCCGACGGTTCGGCTTCCTTCTGTGTCGCCTGAACTCGGGGAGGAGTAGAGCGCCCGGGAACATAGTTTCTGGCTCTGCATTCTTTGATAAAATGTCCTCCCTTCCCACAATATAGGCACAGTTTCAGGCGTCGTCTTTTGTCCTTTTCTTCTGTAGTAAGGGGGCCTCGAACCCCCCCAATTTGCATGGGTTCAGCGTCGTCAGACACCTTAGGTTTGTCTTCTCCTCCGGATCTAGATCGAATGGGGGGATAGTAGAAACGGTTCTCTCCCCTTGGTTTTTCCCCTCTTCTTTCCAGCAGACGATGATCTAACTGAACCGTCAGATCAATGAATTCAGATACCATGGTAGGTAGTTGCACCACCTGAGCAAGAACATCCTTCAGTTCTCCCCGTAACCCTTGATAAAAAAGGGAAATCCGTTTTTCCGCTGGCCAATCAGTTTCCACCAGCAAGCGATTGAAGGTAGTGATATAGGTTAATAAATCCTGTGAACCTTGTTTGAGAGTCATGATTTCCCGGTCAAGGGTGAGCATATGGGATTTACGATCGAAGAGTTTTCTCAACTCAATACAAAAATCAGAGAAATTATGCAATACCGGGTCGTCTCGCTCCAATAAGGGAATTGTCCAACTCGAGGCATTCCCACCCATGTAGGACATCATGAATGCCGGTTTCACTGCTTCTTCCTGAAAGACTACGGGTTTACACAGGAAATGAAGCCGGCATTGGTTCAAAAAAGTTTCGAACTTGCGAGGATCTCCGAAAAACCTCTCCGGGGGGGCTAACGGAATCCCTTGGTTCTGGATCACCTGAACCGTTGGTAGTGCTTCCGTGACTACCGCGGGAGTAGATAAGGGCAAAAAGTACCCCCCGGGTCGGGAAGAAGAAGGCGGTGGTAATGTGGCCGGTTTGAGTATGGGCCTGACTACTGGCTCCTTCTGTGCCAGGTCAGACATGTCTTTGCGCAGTTGGGCCACTTCTTGATATAATGCTTGGTTCTCGGCACGAGAGGTAATGACCTCCTGACGTAGTTCCGAGAAGCTCTCCAACAGTGAAGCGAGAGTAGCGTCGGCGTCCATCGTCCGGGCTGAAACGTATTCTTGGGCTTGACAATCTGTCGCGATTGCAAGCAGCGCTACTACTATTGCGCGCCACTAACCTGAGAACTTCTTGATCAGCAGGAACGATGCGATGAATGTCCTTCTGACTTATCTGAACACCGCACCCAGGGGTGTCTCTGAGAACACCTCCTGAATGGGTATTTGCGAGAAGCCGGGAGGATAAGGCGCAGGGGGGCACACGGATCAATGGAAGGGTCCTCGGAGTCTGATACGGCAGAATCCGTAGTGAAGGGACGTACTGCAGCGTGGAGAAATAAAGGACAGGTATAAGTCCCGGTTCCACAAAAAGTACACTTCCTTCCCCGACCCCAATCTCTGGCACTTACCAAGGAACACTTCAGATGTTCTATAACGGAAAAACAACGTTCCTCCTCCCTCTGCGATTGGCCGGATGGGAGAAAGTTATTCGTCACTTTCTCATAAGGGCAGAATCCTCTTAGTCTCGGCTTTACCCCGGGGATCGCAGAAAAGTATTTTTGCTTCCTCAATACAGCTTGAGAAACAAAGGAATATGTCTTTGCACACTCTACCAAGCTACACACTCAAACACTTGGTATACCGAATGCGCATCAGGATGCTAGCAGGATCTCGGACAAACAAATAAACAGAGAGTAGAAGAACGATCCCGTTCTCCTAGGGTTATACTTGCAGTTGGTCGGAAGTTACTTCACTCCATTGACCACGCTGGCTTTTGATCGGAAAAAAGGCTTGAACTAGGCTGGCCGCGCAGGCTCTTGATCGGCGATGATTTCCTGAGACTATACACGCAGGCTCTTGATCGGCGATGATGTCCTCTAGCGCACTCCGGCGGGGATCACCATCCGCCACAAACAAAACCAAGAAAACAATTGTCAAGCGCCGATCTGTTTCCAAGGAGGAGTTATATAGGCTCCGCCTTCTTTCCTTTTCTCCAGAGCCGTTTGGCCTTCTGGGACATGTAGTTTAAAGGGATCCCTCGTACTTGTTTCCCTTTCCTACTTTCCTTCGCTGCGGCTGTGTAAGCGATCATGACATTGGCCTGGCATATGCTGTCAACTATTCTGCACATTTGATTAATCAAGCAAACGAAATAGGTCATACTAAACAAAAATGTTATGTGAATAAAGGAAAAGGTCCAATGAACATAGTTGAGGCTAAATAGAAGTGGCCATGTCATAATTGCGGCAAGGTAGGGCATTGGAAGAATGAGTGTAAGTTACCTCCAAAAATGTATTCCCAAAATAAATCATTGAATCCACAGGTGCAGAATGAGATGAATCAGCAATCACTGCCACAGCAACAGGTAGTTACTCAGCAGAGTCAGTGCCACAACCACCTCTTCCATAGAGGGTGAGTAGCCAAAATATCAAAATTTAAATATCGACCTACTGTAATATCGATGTAATAATATCGAAGGGACAGAATATAGAAGATAAGTAATATCGATTTTATTAATATCGATGTAATTAATATTGATGTTAGTAATATCGATGTTAGTAATATCGATTTTTATGTGATCTTTATGTATATTATTATGTATTTAATATGTATGTGTTATTTTTTTTAAAATGTTATTTAAGTTAATTTAGTATTTTAGTACCGTAGCGAGTTGTGGGTTTATAGGGGAATAGGGTGGGAAGTAATTTAATTATACTAAATTAATTATTAATTTTTATGAATTATAAATTAATTGTAATACATTTTGTTGTGTGTAAGTTCTGTAGCAGGTTCTGGGTTTATAGGGGAATAGGGTGGGGAGTAATTTAAATGTAATTAAGTAGTAATTAATTTTATTAATTGGTATTTCTAATTATATTATTGTTGATTAATTATTAATTAGTACTTAATTTTTATTATTTGGTAATTAATTGTAATTATTTGATGAATTGATAACTATGTTAAGTGTATTATTTTATTATTGGAGTTTGTTATGTGTTTATAAGGGCATAGTGTGTAAAGTCATTGATATGTAATTAAGTAATTATTAAATTTATAGTTGGGTATTGATAATTTATTGAATATTAATTATTAATTGGTAATTATTTAAAGGTATCATTTTTGGTTATGAAAATGTATTTATTGTTGTTTAATCAATAATTGGTAATTAAATATTACTAAATAATATTTATTGATATTTGTAGTTAATATTTTAATAAGTAATTATTAATTGGTAACTAATGTTTGATAATTCATATTTTTGGTATAACAAATTATTTAATTGTTTAATATTAGTTAATTGGTAATTACTATTTAATAATGAATATGCGTTTGTTATAAAATATGTTTTATTGTTCATTGTATCCTAGCGAGGCCGGTCTCCTTCTTAATGCCCGCTCGCTTATTAAAAACAACGTCGCATTTAAGGAATTGGTCTTAGATAAGACTCCTTCCTGGGTCTTTGTCACCGAGACCTGGGCCAAAGACTCTTCCGGTCCTGACCTAGTTGAAGCGGTCCCTGAGGGCTACTGCCTTACTCGCTTGGACAGATCAGGCCGTGTGGGCGGTGGACTGGCTATTCTTTATCGGGACATATTTCATTGTCACATCATACCCCTTTCTAATACTAAGGACACATTTCAGGTGTTATATTTCTCCCTCTCGGATTCTGCTAACCCAGCATTCAATGGAATCTTGATATACCGCCCCCCTGGTCCACGAGCAGGCTTTGGGTTGAAACTGATGCAGGTCTTGGAACCCTATTTTGGTCTACAAAATCTGACCATCCTAGGTGATTTTAATTTTCACCTGGAGCTACTGGAGGCCCACGACACGATTTCCTTGGTAGAAACTATGTCAGCCTGCGGACTCACCCAGTTGGTGAAGGGTCCCACCCATCGAGCGGGCCACACCCTTGACGGCATCTTTTCTAACGATCCTAGACTGACAGTTGCTAGCCCTTTTCCCCTCTCCTGGTCGGACCATCTGGCCGTTCCCTTCAACCTGCTGTATCCCGCACAGGGCTATATTACAAGGGCCGCTAGCACCACGGAAGTGCGAAGGAATCTTAAAAAGATCAGGGAAGATTCCTTCCTCCCATGGACCACTAGGCTGTCCATCCCTCGGGAAGCAGATACCTCCACTGCGGTCTCTCTATTTGAAAGTACCATTGCTGAAGCCATGGAGGAGCTTGCTCCTGTAAGGCCCTGTTATTCTGCAAGGAAGAGACCCTCCGCCCCCTGGTTCTCCGAACAACTCCGGTTTCGGAGACAGGAAGTAAGAAGACAGGAGCGCGCATGGCACTCGAGCGGGGCCTCTAAAGATAGAGAAGCCCATAGGATCTTGCTTAAAAATTATAAACTCGAAGTCATTAAAACCAAGCAGGAATACTTCACGGCACTCACCTCCTCAGTGTCATCTCCTAGAGATCTATTCAGGATTGTCGATTCCCTCACGACACTCCAGACACCGGATCCTGTGGTTGCCTCCCAGGACCTGTGCAATAAGATAGCGGCCTTTTTCCAGTCTAAAATCGCTGACATTTACACTGCTCTGGAGGTCCAAAAATCCCTTACCACCGTCCCTCTGCTGCCTGTCCTCTCTGAACCCAGCGTTGCGGTATCCTCTCCGCCTCAGGAATTGACCTCCTTTCCTCCTCTTTCCAGTCAGGATCTTGAAATCCTGCTCGATAAAACTAAATCTGGCTCTCCGCTGGATGCCTGCCCGCTAAAGATCCTCAAGCAGTGCAGAGAATCTCTCCTTCCTCCTCTGGTTGACATCATGAACAGAGCGATGAAGGAAGGCATTTTTCCCCAACAGTGGAAAAATGCTGTTGTAAAACCTTTGCTTAAAAAGCCTTCTCTGGATCCCGGGGTGCTAAAGAACTTTCGCCCCATTTCACTGCTCCCGGCTCCCGCAAAGATGCTTGAAGCCTATTTAAATAAACATCTGGCGGCATTTGTGGAGAGTTCGGGCTGTTTGGATCTTTCCCAGCATGGGTTCAGGAGGGAACATAGCACCGAGTCTGCCCTCACCATAGTGCTGGATACCATCCGCACCAGAGTTGATGAGGGTCAGACCTCCCTCCTGATCCTGTTAGACCTTACTGCGGCCTTCGACACCCTTTCTCCTGCGGTATTAACATCTCGCCTTAGGGAAATTGGTGTCTGCGGGTCTGCTTTGGGACTTCTTTCCTCCTTTCTCGAACACAGAGAACAAAGGACAATGCTGGGCTCATTCCTATCTCCATCCCTGTCTGTGCAATGTGGGGTCCCTCAAGGGTCAGCGCTTAGCCCTACCCTTTTTAATATCTACGTGACCCCCCTTGCCAGACTTATTAGATCTTTTGGGATGGAGGTAGTGTCCTATGCGGACGACACCCAGATCCTAGTCTCTCTCTCCCAGCCAGCTACGTCAACTGCCGCAAACTTTAGATCTTGCATGGAGGCAGTTGGCCAGTGGATGATCCACAATTCACTCAAGCTGAATGGGGAGAAGACAGAGGTGATGGTTTTTGGTGGAAAGGAATCGACCTGGTCGGCGGAATGGTGGCCGGACTCGCTGGGTGCATGTCCCGAGCCCACCCAGTCAGCCAAAAACCTGGGAGTTATGATCGACCCCAACCTCAGTATGTGCCAACAGGTCAACAGGACTGTTTCGACCTGCTGGGGGATTATTCACACACTGAGGAAAATCAGGCACTTCCTGTCACCCCAGGCAAGAAAGCAACTTGCTGTTGCCTTCTTGGGCTCGCGTCTGGACTACTGCAATGCGCTGTATGCAGGGTTGAACAAGAGTCATCTACAGCGCTTGCAGGTGGTCCAGAACGCAGCAGCGAGATTTGCCCTTGACCTACCCAAGCGTGCCTCTGCCACTGAAGCCCGAAAACAACTGCACTGGCTCCCCGTTGAATACCGGATCCGTTTCAAATCCCTGTGCCTGGTGTACAAAGCTCTTGCTAAACCCAACCCCACAAGTTTGGGATCCATTCTCTCTCGGCACAACCCTAGTAGAAATCTTCGCTCCGGTCACAAACTCCTCCTTTCTGTACCTCGTGTCAGAAAAGTAAGATGGGGAGGTAGGGCCTTTTCCTTTTTGGCACCCAAGTGGTGGAATGCCCTCCCTCTAGAAGTAAAATCTAGCCCCTCTCTGCAAGCGTTTAGGTCTGCGCTCAAGACCCATCTTTTCATACTTGCTTACCCCTAGTGGCATTCTGCATTAGTGGCACTCCATTTTCTGTATATTTTCTGTTTTTTGATTTGGATAGGCGCCTTGATACCTTCGGGTTTAGTCTGCGCATTACAAATTGCTTAATAAATAAATAAATAAATTGTTTATTAATTGGTAATTCATATTTATGAATAATTATTAATTGGTATTTATTATTAATTTATTGTTATTTAATTATTAATTGGCAATTATGTTTTAATAATTATTTATTGGTATTTGTAAATAGTTTATATTTATTTAATAATTCATTTAATAAATATTTTAAAATAATAATTAATTTATAAGTATGTTATTTTTAAATTCTACGGTGTCCAACACTTTCTCTACTGTTGCATTCTCTGGAGTGGGCCTAGTAATTTTTACCTCTACGCTAGCCAACACTTTCCCTACTGTTGCACTCTCTGGAGTGGGAATAGTAATTTTACCCCTACTCTATCCAACACTTTCCCTACTGTTGCACTATTTGGAGTTGGAATAGTAATTTTTACTTCTACGCTATCCAACACTTTATCTACTGTTGCACTCTCTGGAGTGGAAATAGTAATTTTTACCCCTACGCTATCCAACATTTTCTCTACTGTTGCACTCTCTGGAGTGGGAATAGTAATTTCTACCCCTACGCTATCCAACACTTTCCCTACTGTTGCTCTCTCTGGAGTTGGAATAGTAATTGTTACCGCTACGCTATCCAACACTTTCCCTACTGTTGCACTCTCTGGAGTGGAAATAATATTTTTTACTCCTACGCTATCCACACTTTCCCTACTGTTGCACTCTCTTGAGTTGGAATCGTAATTTTTACCCCTACGCTATCCAACACCTTCCCTACTGTTGCACTCTCTGGAGTTTGAATAGTAATTTTTACCCCTACGCTATCCAACACTTTCCCTACAGTTGCATTTTCTGGAGTGGGAATAGTAATTTTTACCCCTACGCTATCCAGCATTTTCCTTACTGTTGTTTTTTTTGGAGTTGGAATAGTAGTTTTATTCCCTCTGTTCTTGAATATTTTATGTATTATTTTAGCTAATGTAGTATTTAATTAATTTTAAAAATATTAAAAGTAAATTAATTTTGTATAATTTGTTTTACATATGTATTTAATTTTCATTTATATTATTATTTGATGTGTATAGATGCATTTGTAATTTATAATATTTGTAATTATTTATAAGTTATTAACATAATTATTAAAAGTTATTATTAAGTAAGTATATATATTATATTGTATATGTTTAATTATTTTTTTATTACATTATGCATGTTCATTATTAATGTTAACTGTTATAAAATATTTTTAACTACGTTTATTATATTTATAAGTACTATTTGATTTATTTTACATATTTATTTAATTTAAAAAACAATATTTTTTTGTAGATGGGATGTCGATATTGTTGACATCGATATTTTTGTTCCGATATTTTTGTATGTCGATATTCTGTCTTTCGATATTTTGTCAGACATTCCCACAGAGTAAATCCCCAAAGCTACAGTGCAGAGACAGGATTCTACGGAGCAGAACAGGTAAAAAGATTGCTGTGTGCAATTGTTTCCCAGTTTTGGTTGCGACCGGATGGAAATAAATCAGATGAGAGTCATTGACGGTGCCTAGGAGAGGAAGTGGAGTGCGTGCTTGGCGCAACTCTAGAGGTAGATCAGTCTGGTTGAAATGGAGTGGATGGAAAGGTGAATGGTGCAAATGTTACCTTCCTTGTGGACACTGGTGCTACCCGTTCTACTGTTAGATCAGTAGAAATTCCAAACATTCCTCTCTTGGAAGAACACATCCAAGTAGTAGGAGTAATGAATAGGCAGATTCAAACCCCTCTCACACAACCAGTGGAGATGGAAATAGGTTCTTTTAAAGAAATCCATCGCTTTGTGGTGTGCGATAGTAGTCCCGTAAATTTGCTTGGACGTGACTTACTTTGTAAGATGAATTGTGCCATTTACTGTACCCCGGATGGCATTGCTTTTCAAACAGCAGATAAAGACCTTTTGTATAAAATGACCATGTCCATAATTGACTCAGAAAGGAGTGAAACTTTTCCTGTGTTTGACAAAGAGAAGATTACCGATGAATTGAAAGGAACAGTTACAAGTGAGGTGTGGGATTTTACAGGAGAAGACATAGGTCTAATGAAAGGGGTAAATCCTGTAAAAAATCACTATAAAAGAAAAGGCAGTTTATCCAAATACTTCCCAGTACAAATTGACACCAGAAATAATTAAGGAAGTTACTCCGGTAATTAATAAAATGATTGAACAAGGAATTTTGAAATAGAGCAGCCATGTAATTTACATATAATGGGACTGAAAAAGCCAAACGGAACTTTTGGAATAGTTCAGGATTTGAGAAAGGTAAACAAAATTGTTGTCCATGTTGTCTGATTGTACCAAATCCAGCTGTAATATTATACCAAATTCCACATGATGCAGAATGGTACACTGTCATTGACTTATGCAATGCATTCTTTATAACTCCTTTGCACCCTGATAGCCAACCAATTTTTGCTTTCAGGTTTGGTGAGCGTATTCTGGCATGGTGCAGAATTCCTCAAGGGTATACAGAAAGTCCTTACATTGTTAATCAAATATTGAAAACATCATTAGAAAGTCTGAAAATGCTTGAAAAATCTGTTTTGGTTCAGTATGTTGATGACCTGTTGGTGGCATCAAGAACCAAGGAAGTTTGCATTTCTGATACCATTGCATTATTGAATCACTTGGCAGAAGGAGGAAATAAGGGGTCCGATTCCAACGGATAAAAAACCGTCGTACGATTCGTATTCGTAGCCGTCTCCGTACGAATTAAAAAAGACCGTCCGAATTGCGTAGTACGATCCAAATCCCGAAAATACGTCCGAATATCAGCGACCCGTACGAACCACAATCGAAGACCCGTACGAAATCTCATCGGAACCCAAACCGTACGATTTGTAAACATGCCGTACGAACTAACAAGTACGATCCAGACCAGGGACCAAGTACGCGATTTGTACGGGCAAACATAGTCGCGCATGAAGCATGATTCGTACGGAAAACATCGTGTATAAGCGAGCCGCACCAACAAATACAAACCGCACACCCCTCAATCAAGCGTACACAAACCCCCACCCCGAAAATGGACCGTAACAGCCAGCTGCACCAACAAATACGAACCGCACACCCCTCAATCAAGTGTACACAAACCCCCACCCCGAAAACGGACCGTAACAGCCAGCCGCACCAACAAATACGAACCGCACACCCCTCAATCAAGCGTACACAAACCCCCCCACGAAAACGGACCGTAACAGCCAGCCGCACCAACAAATACGAACTGCACACCCCTCAATCAAACGTACACGAACCCCCCCGAAAATGGACAGTAACAGCCAGCCGCACCAACAAATACAACCCGCACACCCCTCAATCAAGCGTACACGAACCCTCACCCCGAAAACGGACGTAACAGCCAGCCGCATCAACAAATACGAACCGCACACCCCTCAATCAAGCGTACACGAACCCCCCCGAAAACGGACCGTAATAGCCAGCCGCACCAACAAATATGAACCACACACCCCTCAATCAAGCGTACACGAACCCCCCCGAAAACGTACCGTAACAGCCAGCCGCACCAACAAATACGAACTGCACACCCCTCAATCAAGCATACACGAAACCCCACCCCGAAAACGGACCGTAACAGCCAGCCGCACCAACATATACGACTCGCACACCCCTCAATCAAGTGTACACGAACCCCCCCTGAAAACGGACCATGACAGCCAGCCGCACCAACAAATACGAACCGCACACCCCTCAATAAAGCATACGCGAACACCCCAAAATGTCCCTTATGAGCCAGCAACAACAAGAAGAACCAACTGCACACACCCCACTAATAAAGCACACACAAACCCCAAAACCAGCACAAGGAGGGTGCAAACTAGTCGCACAACCCCACAAAACATGTCTCCTGTGTACACACCATAGGAAAACAATGTCCTGGCCACATCCAAACAGAGGGCCCAAGTCACACCCACCCCTTATAACACACCCACCAAAAATTATAAAAAAGCCACACCCACAAATGGACCAATAAAAGGGCCCACACAGACAACCCATCATCCTTTGCAACATACCTATTAGCGCAAAGACACTGATAGCACACCAACAACTGCAGCCATACACCTTCACACATACACCCTATCTCATTCACACACACACCACCCCCTTCACAATCAGACCCACACACCCTCATCCATACACACCATCACCCCCCAATCACATACACCCCACACCATGACCACACCAAAGGATCCAAAGTTCACTAACCCGGAGATGGAGATCCTTACAGATGAAGTCAATGCTGTTGCACCCATCAGGCGCACCAGGAAGGATTGCCAGAACAGGTGCTACGATCTGCGGAGGATGGTGAAGCGAAGGATGGATGAGGACTACGCCAACGCTCATTACACTGGAGGTGGTGGTCCCTGGAGACCTGCACAATACCATCCCTGGGAGGAGAAAGTCTTGGCCCTGCTACCACGGGTGGGAGTTCACGGAATCGAAGGAGCCGTGGAGCCTGGTGAGTATACAAACAACTCATGTAACATGGGGGGACTACCAGCAGTGGGGTGTGTGGCCATGTGTGGCCATGACTCCCAGCAGTGCCTAACAGTATGGGGGTGGTGTGGGGGTGTGTGGCCATGACTCCCAGCAGTGCCTAACAGTATGGGGGTGGTATGGGGGTGTGTGGCTATGACTCCCAGCAGTGCCTAACAGTATTGGGGTGGTGTGGGGGGGTGTGGCTATGACTCACAGCAGTGCCTAACAGTATGGGGTTTGTGGCCATGACTCTTAGCAGTGCCTAGCAGTATGGGGGTGGTGTGGGGGTGTGTGGCCATGACTCCCAGCAGTGCCTAACAGTATGGGGTGTGTGGCCATGACTCCCAGCAGTGCCTAACAGTATGGGGTTGGTGTGGGGGTGTGTGGCCATGACTCCCAGCAGTGCCTAACATTATGGGGGGATGTGGGGGTGTGTGGCCATGACTCCCAGCAGTGCCTAACAGTATGGGGGTGGTGTGGGGGTGTGTGGCCATGACTCCCAGCAGTGCCTAACAGTATGGGGGTGGTGTGGGGGTGTGTGGCCATGACTCCCAGCAGTGCCTAACAGTATGGGGGTGGTATGGGAGGTGTGGCCATAAATCCCAGCAGTGCCTAACAGTATGGGGATGGTGTGGGGGGGTTTGGCCATGATGCCCAGCAGTGCCTAACAGTATGGGGTGTGTGGCCATGACTCCCAGCAGTGCCTAACAGTATGGTGGTGGGTGCTAGGGGAGCGCCAGAAGGCTGCAAGGGGAGCGTGAGAGGGTGCAAGGTGTAGGTTAGGAGGCTGCACTCAACCCATATGGCCCAGGTACACACCCATGCGCCATACTCAATGCACAGGGAGTGTGAAAGTACTGACAAGATAGCTGACACTGGGCCCTGGTGTAGGCAGCACAAGGACCTCCTGTGACCGGTGCAAGGTCAGATATCCTGCACAGGAACTCAGAACCACTATCATGGCAGCATGCTTCATGGGGGGACAGACACACCAGAAGGGACGCCCACTTGCAAATCACACTCAAACTACTAGCATGGCGTGTGACACACACCCTTACAGGAACTGAGTCCCTGGGGACATGCAATGGAGTGCACCACTGTCACAATCGTCATGTAACATAACATAAAAAATACTGATCTGATGACGTATCCAAGGAAAAAAAGCACAGTGCTGAATCACAAGTCCATTGTGCCACTCACACAATGCTGTTGCCACAGCTTTGGGAGGCTGTTAATGCACTCAAGTAGCACCATGTACCTGGGTATTGACAAGGTAATGCATCTTGGAGAAGTGCCGCGTTCTACAGCCCTGTGCCAGAAGTAGGTGTACTGGTCCTGGGGAGTTGGCAGTGGGTGGACGTCATGGCACAGCAACACCTCTCAAAAGTTGCTGAATGAAATCTGCAAAATTCCACTCAGTCTCCATCATAAACATGCTGCATTACAACCCTGTGCATGCTTGAACAAGGCATTAGGATTGATGCTGCATTGTGCAGATTGGGCCACAGAGAGCACAGCTGGATCTGTGTGGTGCTGGCGACACAAGCCACAGCAATGGCTCTGCCAGTCATCGTAAACAGTACCCAAAATGTCAAGCACCCCTGAGCACATGTCAATCTCATCCCACTACATACCCATACACAAGTGAACAATTACAACAATCCAAAGCAGGTGGAACAGTGCTAACGACAATGGATATCAAAATTGGATGTTGCATGATAGTGCATTAACAGTGTTTGTCTCTCACACCCACAGGGGAACATGTGGAAACTACCCCCAAACAGGGGGGAAATGGATCCCAGTCCCAGGATCAGCACGGCCCTGACCCCACCGACAGCGATGCCTCTCAACACACTGTGGATGACCCCAACCAACCTGGCCCTCTGGATCCCAAACCCGTGCAGCATCTGGAACAGATACATCTGTGCCAACCACCTCACCCATTCCCGCCACATCCCAGCAGACAGCTTGGAGCCCTGCCACCAATCCACAACAGAGCCAGTCTGACATTGAGGGACAAGGTTTGCCGGGCACCCAGGAGGTGGTAGATGACACTACCACTGCCAGCACTTATGGGTCCCGTCGACCTGATGTGCCCACAAACGCAGGCCGTGCTCGTGTGGCCAGGGGTGGTGGGAGTGGTGCAAGGCAGAGGCGAGAACCTGACCAGCCAGCTGCAGAGCCCGGTATGGCAGAACTCAGAGACATCATGATGCATACCGGCGGGACACCAGGGAGTTCAGCCTGGTAGTGGAGGCCCTCAACAAAATTACAAATCAGCAGGCCCAGCTACATGCCAGTCAAGAACAACACCAGGGACGGATGGAGGCAAGACTGGATGAGCTCATGGCTGTGCATAGTGAAATTAACCAATCACTCCGTCTGATCGCTGTCAACATGCAGCACCCTCCCTGTGTCACAAGGCCAGAAACATCTAGGCAAAGACCAACAACAGGCACAGGGAGGGAGGAGGAGGAGGAGGAATTGTCAGATGGGGCATCCCACGCATCGTCAAGGCCTGCACATGAGGGTCCCCCAAGGAAGGTGGGTCGTCCACGGACAAGACGTTGAGAGGCATAGGGCCATGCACAACTCCCAGGTCACCTGGTCTGGCATCTTGCCTTCGTGTGCAACAGCATATCCTTATTGACTTTCTGACTCTCCCACATGGACTTGCTGGTTGCAGTGTGCCCAATGATGCCAAGAACTGTGGCCTGGACTCTGTTGACTCAACCTGTAAGGCATCAAACCTCCAGCTGTGAACTTTGGATTCCCCCCCTTTGTGTACAGCACCTACTCACTTTCCACGCACAAGATCTGAAAATAAATATAAATAAAATAATATGCAGTGGTGGAGACATTTGGTATCCAGATGCAAAAACATATGTGTGGGGACATGGAAACAATGCCAGAGTTTTGAACAAACTGCAGCCATCCACACACTGGGATCTGAGTCCGGTTGAGGACACACATAGGTCACAATATTCCAACAACTACATACATGGATAGCAATACACACCTGTGATGGTTACAAAATGCAGAAGGGGGGGTTGGCTTGCAATACTGCAATTACAGAGAGGTACAGAAGAGTCACGTGGAGGTGTACAAGTCATGGGTAATATGTAGGTGTCCACGGAGGGAGTAGCAGGATCTGTGTTCAGAGGTATGAGAATTATCAGCCGCATGCAGTTGTACTGTGGATGTCATGAATGGTGCCCAGGCCAAGGGTGGCAGGACGGACTGCGGGCAACGGGGTGTTGGATGGTAGACGTCCATATTAGTGTATTGGCCTGGGCCTGTGGAGTGCCTACTTAGTGTGGTTGAGGATTATGAAGGTGAATCTGCGGTTGACTGTGGGACTATTGTAGGTATCTGAGGTGGACGGTCATGGGGCAGTAGCAGGGGATGTTGAGGATGAGGTGTGTGCATGCACCCTGGAGTTGCACAAGTACTTCTGGAGTCTGGTACTTGTACCTGTGTGGAGGTTCTTGCTGTAGTTGGTCTGGCTTGTTTTGTTGATGGCGACCAGGCTGAACACCACCTCGTCAACAGACATCGCCATAGCCATCCCTGAAGGCTATAAGATCTCCCGCAGACAACGCACCAACAGAGTGGGAGGAGGAATCGCCATCATCCACATGAACACTCCCAGAGTCACTACCAACACCAATGACACACTCCACACCGCCTAGCACATGCAGTTACAGATCCACACTGATGCCCACAACACCCTCAGAGGAACACTCTTCGACAGACCACCTGGACCACGACCACGATCCATCAACTCCATCCCTGACCTCATCAGCACGCACACCCTCAGCTACATGGATTACATACTCCTTGGGGACATAAACTTCCAGCTTGAGAACAACAACAACGCAAACTCCACTGCCATGATTGACAACCTGGTCAACCTCGGATTAAAACTACTCATGACAACACCCACCCACACCGCTGGACACACACAGGACCCCATCTTCTTGGCAACTCAACACGTCTCCTTCAACAACACCACCGAACACCACTGGACAGACCACAGATGCCTCCACTTCATCTTCAGTAAACCCACCACACCACCCCGCACACAGCACATGCCACGCCGCTGATGGTGCAAGGCCACCGTGGACTAACTGACCGCCACCCTCGCCCTTGGACCACCCGCCGACCACACCTACCCCGACTCCACTGCCATCAACCTCAAACAGTAGATCAACAACTGCGCCGACACCCTCGTCACACTCAAGGCCTCCGCCACCTATCACAACAACAAGATAGTCGCATGGTTCACCAAAGATCTCAGGACCTCCAAGTGCACCTGTTGGAAGCTGCAGAGTAGCTGGCTCCGCAACCAAACACCATACAGCTACACCGCACACAAGAGCGCCACATGGGAGTAGTGTGGCTCACTGGTTAGAGGCGGCAGACCCGAGAGCAGAGGACGGCCCGGGACCAGGGTTCGATTCCCGGCGCGGCAGGTTTCTGGACCAGGGTCAGCGGACTCGATAATTCTCTCGCCTCGGTGCCCACTCTGATCAGCGATCACACTCGGCAACTCTGGGCATTAGCTTGCCTCATCTTCACTAACGGCCCCACCAGACCACCGGGGATGCCTGGTCTCACCCTGGAGATACCCATTAAGGGACCATCTCTCAGGGAAGCCAGGAAGGGTTTTGCAGCGGTCGAAGCGCCTTGGGACCCTACGGGTAAGTAGTGCGCTATATAAATGCCTATACATTTACATTTACACACATGCAGACACCTTCCAACTCATCAGGACCGCCAACAGGAGAGCCTAGACAGCAACGCACACAACAGCAAACAGCACATCAACATCGTGATTGAACTCACAACTCCCACCTACAACACCAATGACATAGCACCATCACAAGACCTGTGTGACTCACTGTACACCTTTTGACACCGTGAGATCATCAACATCCACAACAGCTTCCACTCTGCTACCCCACAAACAAATGAGTCCACCCCCCCTTAAACCAACACCCACAAAAATAACCTGACCGCCCGTACTACGTCAGCGATGAAGACACCATCAGGACCATGGACTCCATCCACTCCGGATCCCCATCTGACACATGGCTTCTCAACATTTTCAACTAATCCAGCTAAGCCAGCGCACCTATTCTCCCAAAAACAATCCACATTTCCTTCGAGACAGCTACCTTCAGTGGGAGCTGGGAGAATGCTGAGCTCAACGTCTTAGTGAATATACAAAATGCGGACCACAAATACCTCAAAAACTCCAGGGCCGACTCCCCTTTACAGAAAAGGTCACATAGAAGATCGTCAACAGACTGCTGACCCGCTACCTCGAAGACAACAACATCATGGGACCATCCCAGTCTGGATTCCGCTGCAGCCACAGCACGGACACCGCCCTCATCACTGCCAACAACGACATCAGCATCCTCATGGACAAAGGAGAAACACCCGCCCTCATCCTTCTGGACCTATCACCAGCCTTCCACATGGTCTGCCAAGACACCCTAACAGCACGCATCCATGACGCCGGAATCCTAGAGATTGCCCTGGCCTGGGCCACATCCTTCCTCTCCCGCAGGGCCCAGAGCGTCTGCCTCCCACACTTCCATTCCAAGACCACTGAGACCATCCGCAGGGTCCCACAGGGATCATCCCTCAGCCCGACGTTGATCAATATCCACATGGCACCACTCACCTATGTTGCACTACAACATAGCCTCAACATCATCTCCTACGCCAATTACACACAGCTGATCATATCCCTCACCAAAGAAACTCACAGTGCCAAAGGAAACCTCCACAGAGGAATGAAGGCCGTTGCCAAATGGATGAAGGACAGCAGGCTGAAGCACAATTCTGACTAAAACGGAGGACCTCATCCACGGCCCCACCACCTCAGTCTGTGATGACTCCTGTTGGCCAACATCGCTAGGAACAGCCCCAGAACCCACCAACCACGCATGCAACCTGTGGGTCATCCTCAAATCCTCCCTCACCATGACCAAGCAGGACAACGTCATCTCATCTTCCTGCTTCAACACCCTCTGAATGCCCCGCAGGATCTTCAAATGGATCACCTCAAACACGTGAGAAACAGTCATCTGGGCCCTCTCCACAAGCTCACTGGATTACGGGAATGCCCCCTATGCAGCTACAACAACCAAACTCATGAGACGGCTGCATTGCATCCAGAACGCCTCGTCACGTATGATCGTCGATTTCCCCAACACGGCCACATCACAGCACACCTGAGAGGCCTGCACTGGCTCCATGTCAACAACAGGATCACCTCCAGACTAATCATCCACGCACACAAAGCTCCTAACCATGCCGGACCAGCATACCATAACAACCGACTCAGCTTCTACACACCCACCCGCAGCCTCCGCTCTACAAACTTGCACTTGCCACAGTCCCTCACTTACAGAAAACCACCGTCAGTGACAGATCCTCCTCCTACCTTGCCTCAAAGACCTGGAACACACTCCCTACAAGGCTACAACTGACCCAGGACCTGCTGGCCTTCAGAAGACTTCACCAGCCCCCCGCCAGCGCATTGAGACCATCAGGGGTAGGTAGGGCGCTCAAAAATTGAATAGATTGATTGTTTGATAGATGGCTTAGCCAAATTGTGTGTGTAGGATTGGAGAGCTGTAGATGATAGTTACAATGAGGGCGGTCATGCTGTTGGTGTGATACCGGATGTGCAGATGTTTGACAATGCGGAGTGTGTCCTTGGTGTTGTATGTGACTCTGAGGGTGTACCTCGTTAAGTTGCACCAATCATAATCCTGGTTTTGGTTTGTGATCCCTGTGGGTTTTGGACTGTCTGTCTGTGATGGCTATGTAGAAGTGGTGTTCTGATGTTGTGTACTACCATGTTACAGTAATGAAGGCGATGTGTGGTGCTGTTGTGTTGACGAGGTAACACAGTACAATGTGGTGCTGTTGGAAGTTGTGTGTGTGCTGTACGAGGCCCATAACCTGGTTGTACGTAGAGGCACTGTTATGTGGGGCTGCATCGTGTTGCCAGTATGAGTTGCACACACAGGCTGAGAAGCTGTCATGGGTGTGTTTGTGGTAGCGTGATACCAGGATTGTCTGGTGTTCACTGTGTGGAGGGTGGCTGGAGCAAGAGTCTGTTGTGTCACATGAGTCAGGAAATGAGCTGAGTGTCTTGCAGTGTGCTTGTTGCCGGTGCTGACGGACCTGCCTTTGTCATGGAGGTTGTGCAACAGTGGCACAGACAAGCTGCGGCATGCTTTAAGAATAGATGAATGGAGGAGTATCTTGTAGACGTGTGTGGTGCAGGATCTGGCCACTCGATGCTGCGTTGTGGCTGGGGATGCAGCAGCAGGAATGAGTGAACAGATGATGGCAGAAGGGGTGAGACAACATGCTAAACAAGCACACAAAACCAAGGATTCTAGCAGGGCACAAAGTGACATGTGTATGTGAAGGCTGGAGTGTCTGGTTACTCATGGGTCACCGTGAGCTAAATGTGTGAACAGTCGCCAAAGATCATGGGCTCAGGATTAGGCAGCCTAAGGCCAAGCGGGGCACAGGACACACAGCGTCAGCAGGTGTAGGCTGCACGTCGTGTGTAGCAAGCTAAACAACACATACAAAACCATGTACGTCAGGTACTATATGGTACATTTGCCATTACCAACAGCATGCATGTTGTCACTGTACACGTAATCACATATGAACAATCATCGTAAACAATGCCATATTGAACGCATGCAGACTGGCAAGAGATGTGCTTTGACAGCAATGAGGCACAATGTACTGTGGTAAACACACTTACTACACAATAGGATAACGTTGTTTGTGAGGCCATGCTGCATTAGCCAATGTACATGCCCAGTGGTATTGCTCTGAAGACAATAACAGTCATGCAATGATGTCACCTGTAATGCGGCTGAAAGATTCTCCACCCGACTGCCAGGGACTGGCCGTACCTTTGATCATCAGAGTGGTGCGATGCTGAAAGGGTTCCATCTCCAAATAGCCCCTTGGTCTGAGTATAAACGACAGACACAAAAGGGAGATCAGGCGAGGGAAGGAGAGGATGGGAACTGCATGGAGGGAGATCTGAAACAAAGGAAAACAAGCATAAGGATTCAATACTTTTGTCACAGAATCACAGAATACCTTTGGACCTACACTGTACTAGTCACACCTGTGAAGTGTAACCACTGCCACTGTACCCTATGTGTGATCACAGATTTATCAATTAGACTAGATCAGATGCTTGAACACCAACACATAAATAGGTAGTACAGTTTCTCGCCTGAACAAAGCAAGTGTAACGCTCAAAAGGCTGCTACTATTCAATTAGATCCATGCGGCCATCAAATATTTCACAGTGTATGATTGAGGGTCATAATCTCAGAAAATGTAATGTATAGCAGTGCTACTGACACAAAGCCAACAATCCGTATTTAGCCGTGTGATTCTGTAAGGGCCATGACAGGAAAGTAGACATCACCTGCAAGAGACGTTAGCAGCTCCTCCAATGAGGAAGGGAATGACCGAAACCCAAGGAAGCCCCACAGGAGCCAATCATTGGCTCTTGCAACTGTGCCCCACTATGCTAAACATGACAAGCAGGTGTGACCAAACAACAGCGAGCAATGAGGAACAAAGCCACAAAAATAAGCCTACCGTGACCATGAGATGCTGCACGGCACAAGATAATCCTGTGAATTACTTTACTCGACTGGTGCCACAGAGATTTAACATTTGCTACAGCCCAACGTTGTGAGGACATCAGCGCAACATACCTGGCACCATGGGAATGGAAAGTTAACATCCCTGCCATGTGTTTTCCTGTTATCACTATAGTAATGGTGCCATGCGTGAGCTTGTTGAACGCACTGTACACATGCATTCACTAGAACGTGTGAAACGCCCAGTACCCCACTGGTGCGTGCCTGTGTACGGGTCCTCTCACTATTGCATTGTAGCCATACGCGAGCAGATCGTACCCCAATAGTACGTGCGTGTGTACGGGTCGTTTCACTATTGCATTCTAGCCATTTGCGAGCGAAACGTACCCCACTGGTGCGTGCGTGTGTACGGGTCCTCTCACTATTGCATTGTAGCCATACGCGAGCAGAACATACCCCAATAGTACGTGCGTGTGTACGGGTCCTCTCACTATTGCATTGTAGCCATATGCGAGCAGAGCGTACCCCAATAGTACGTGCGTGTGTACGGGGCATTTCACTATTGCATTCGAGCCATACGTGAGCGGAACGTACCCCACTGGTGCGTGCGTGTGTACGGGTCCTCTCACTATTGCATTGTAGCCACACGCGAGCAGAGCGTACCCCAATAGTACGTGCATGTGTACGGGTCCTCTCACTATTGCATTGTAGCCATACGCGAGCAGAGCGTACCCCAATAGTATGTGCGTGTGTACGGGTCCTCTCACTATTGCATTGTAGCCATACGCAAGCAGAGCGTACCCCAATAGTACGTGCGTGTGTACCGGTCATTTCACTATTGCATTCGAGCCATACATGAGCGGAGCATACCCCACTGGTGCATGCGTGTTTACGGGTCCTCTCACTATTGCATTGTAGCCATATGCGAGCAGAGCCTAACCCAACAGTTCGTGTGTGTGTACGGGTCGTTTCACTATTGCATTCGAGCCATACACAAGCGGAGCGTACCCCACTGGTGTGTGCATGTGTACTTGTCCTCTCACTATTGCATTGTAACCATACGCGAGCAGAGAATACCCCAATAGTACGTGTGTGTGTACGGGTCATTTCACTATTGCATTCGAGCCATACGCGAGCGGAGCGTACCCAGCCATTGCGCGTGTGTGTGCGGGGCGTTTTACTATTGAATATGTTGCATTCGCGATGGAAAACGCACCGTACTTGTGTGGGGATTCCAGAAAATACATAGGGAACATCTAGGGGATGAGTAGAATGCCCAGAATGCAGGCTAGTTGTCAAGGAAACAGAGATTTGAGTGTGTTCTACAGGTGTTCTGGAAAATTCAGTTGGGCTAAACTATACAATGTTGCAAAATTTGTTGTGGTGCTCAAGCTCAGTTTTTAAACCATGCAAATGTGTGTCATGGCCTTATGTGTAATGGGATTGGATGAAACATAGGATGCAAACTATTCTGGCCTATCACACTGTACTCCTTGGACTGGCAGCCCCTCAGCAGCACTGATTTAAGGCTGCATGTGGCTGTGAGAGGGCACTTGCCTGCACGACATTGGAGTGGCAACACTGCTGCTGTCTCTGCATTCCCTGGACCCTGATTTTGCTGAGCATGGAGAGGGCACCTGCATTCAATGAGGGGGAGAACAAAGCCCTGCTGGATGCCCTCCTGCCAAACTACAGCAAGCTGTATGGGAGACCAGGGGAGCAGGTGAAAGATGACTGCACTACCTTGGACTGTGCACCTGTTGTGTGTGTGACACTACAGCCATTGTGTATTTATGGAACTTAAATGCAATGTTGTTTGGAGTGAGTGCCGGGTGTGTACATTGTGGTATCCTACATGCAGTGAATGATGTGGTGAAATAGTGTTTACTGCTCACCTGCATTGTGCTAACTGTGACATTCAATGCAATGTGAATCACACTTTCTGCTGTGCCACACCTTGCATGTTTTTTTTGCATGATTTACTGAGGTGTAACAGTGTTCCCCCCAGAGTGACAGATGAATGTACTCACTGTTGATGATTGTTATTCATGACCTATGTGGATGTTGGACAAATGCATGCTTTGAAGTCATGGACATTGAAGAGTGTGAATGTTGTTTGTCACCTGGCTAATTGTGTATGTGATGTTTTGCAACACTGGTGCATGACTTATGCCACATCTGTACCCATCTGATGTGACAAGTATGCAGTGCCGTGTGCATGACTTGGACAGTTAGCATGACGCCTGTGTCACATCTTTCTAAAGTGTGACATTTGCAAAGTGATGTTGTATACACTGTTGACAATGACAAGCAAATGATCTGTGCCAGGGTGTGCATGTGTGGTCTGCTGAGGGTTGTTAGGTGTAGTGGGATATGTGACAGCATGTCACGTGCTGTCCAACACCCTGAAGTAGCATCTCTTGTTCAGTGTGTGCCATGCTCAGTGAGTGGTTTGCACACCTTATGGCATCTGTAGCCTTTCAAAGGCATGTAGTGCATTGGTGTTTGCTCACAGGCCACATTCACATGCACAATGATGCAAGTCCGGTCAGCATCCTATGCCCTGTTGTCATCACCAATGTAGTGCAAGTGTGTGTCTTTGAGACATGGACCAGGTGTACTGATGTTGTTTCACTTTATCTTCCTGACAGGTATCCGCCTATGAGAAGAGGGAGATCTGGCTGGACATAGCCAGGGCTGTCAGGAGTGAGGGGGGCCCTCGCAGGAGGATCCGTAACATCAGGAAGAGGTGGTAGGACATCCGGTGCTGGACCCGCCGTATCGCCTGGCTCCAGCTGAAGCTTGAAGCTCAACGCCCGCATGGCGGCACCCATCACCTCACCCCCCACATGCTCCGGGTCCTGGAAGTGGTTTTCCCAGACCTCCATAGGCAGTTGCAGGAGGGACAGCAGCAAGGAAGGGGTAGGTACATGTCTGTTTGTTGTCATGTGTGTCACATGCTACCTGCAGTGCTTCGAAGCCTGGTAACACTCCCACAGTTGGAGTGGTGTGGTCAGGCAGGCACTTTATGCATTGTCATTTCAATGCCCCATATTCAGCAGATGCTCTTTTACATCCCTTCCCCTCCTCCACATTTGTCCCCTGCTTTGGGTATTTCTTTTTTGCACATGTCCTCCTAGTGTGCAATGTATTAGTATGCATATTGCTTAGCACATCATTATGTTGGAGGGAGGTCTGTGACACATGTTGGTACCTTACCTGTTGCACGACCTATGCACTGTGTTTGCCCTTCATTATATTTTGGCACTGATCATGAGTCTCAACATGTAGTTCAGCACAGGTCTGCCTCAGTGGCCTTTGTCCCTGGTATACGTTGTACTGCTCATGTGTTAGCTAAATGTGCACACTGTCCATGTATACAAAACTTGGCTTGTGCATACTCACACTGGGCAGTGCGTGTGTGCATATTCACAAGAAATGTTGCAGGTTGTTTGGAACTAATATTGATGGGCAGCCACACAATGTGACCTTGGCTTACTTGATATAGCTGCCCAGTTATTGATACCCAGATTATGAGTTTTCACTACTTGAGCTGTATCACTCACATTGACGGAGTGATTGGGGTGTTGTGCATGGGAGGTGGGATGGGCCTGCCTGTTTAGCCTTGTCAGTGGTGTGCTGTGTATTTTATTTCTGATGTGAACTTGTCACTATGCACTTAGCCTGTGCTGCTGGACAATGCAGTCATTGTTGGATTTACAGGCGATGTTATTGGCTTCCAGAGATGATTGTTCCACATTGTTTATTGCTACATGTATGGATTGGTGGTGCAACACAGTTTTTTCTTGGTGTGCACACTACAGTATTCACATTTCCCATGTGGTTGCGGGTGTGTTCAGAATGCATCAATGTTTTTCACATTCACAATTGTAGGCAAATTAGCTTTGTCTTTTCCTGGATTTTGGATATGTGTGCCACTTCAATTGATAACCAGTGTGTGTTATGTGCTAGCAACTGTATGGTGTGATGATAGTTGCCCCTGTGAGGAGTGTCACTAAAGTGTGTGGTGATGGCGTGAGGCTCTGTACCAATCATATACTCACACCCAGTCAACAGGTCAGGGTTTTATCCATCACCCCTCTGTTGCATACTCTTCCCCCCAAGTTAAAACATGGTCATGTGCAAATCTGTCTGTCCATGTGCCTCATAGGAACAGTCCAGCCATAATTGTCAAGCCATGTCTTCCCTGGACTGGGAACAAGGTTCCTGGAACTACTTTCTGGCATTACAGCCGTCTTCAGCCATGCTTGTTTGTATACACATCTGTGTTTCACACAGGCCTGGCTGTAGACAGCTGTGATGCCAGTGAGAGGTGATGGAAAACTTGTTTCAGGTCTAGGGATGGCATCACATGGCAATTCGGGCAGGACTGTTCCCATGTGGCACAGGGTCAAACAGATTTGAACATGACGATGTCTGGACTTGGGTCGCAGAGTGGGCAACTGAACGGTGATTGATCAACACCTATCCTGTTGTCAGGCAGTAGCTCATCATTGTGACTCTCATACAAGTTGTTGCCTTGTCTGTTACTTGTATCTTTGTATACAATGAGCGTTGTGTCTATTACAATTGCGCATTACTAGACTTATATATGTGCAGAGTTATGTGGCATGTGACTCATGATGCATGCCATGATTACAAATGTCCCCAAATGATTTGTTGCTGATATGTCTAATGTGTACAGGTGACTGATATATTTTTCATTTTCTCCTTGCAACAGCATAATCTGGAGGAGACACAGGCACGGACCAGACAGAGGGACCCAGCAACAGTGCCGCCAGCTTTGAGGAGTCAGAGGGAGGCAGTGGCACAGAGGGTGAGGGGAGAAAGGCGGCCGGACCTCATGAGCACGACACTTCATACCATGCGGACGGCTCGGATTCAGACTCTGAGGAGGAGGAGGAATATGCAGCTATGCCATCTACAACAACTATGCCTGTCTCCTCCTCTTCCAGAACAATTCTCCACCCTCCCAGTTGTTAGGGTCCCTAGGGCCCGTGTAAACCCGTGTCTCCTTTGTCCCCGGCACCACAGCCCCTGCCCCGGTCTCCCCTGCTGCCCTCAGTGCTGAGTCTGTGGATCTGCTCCGGCAGATCCAAGTTGGTCAGACGTCAATGCTGACTGTCCTCCATGGCCAAACACACATCATGACACAGTTGTTGTCATACATGGAGGGCATGTCATCAGCCATGTCTGGCCAAAGTCGGAGTTTGGCAGCCATAGAGTCTTCACTGACGGCAGCACTGTCCATCCTGCAGCGTCAGACCCCCCCACTCCTTTAGACCCATCCACATCACCCTCTCCCATACCTGTCCAACTTACAAGCAGACACCACAGGTCAGACTCCACAACAGATACACCCAGCACACCCACACGGCAGTCAAAACGCAAATCTCCACGAACCCAATCTCAAGGGGATGTAGGCAGACCCACAGGGAGAGGGGACAGACGTCACACACTCATCCACAGACACACGACACCTGACTCACAGCCCTCGACCTCCACCCCCATTGTGTCCCCGGGTTCAGGTGGTAGTTTGTCTGAACTGGCAGCAGTGTGCAGCGCTGAATATTTGTCATCCTTTAGCGATGCACCGGCCACTGTGGAGGAATCCACCCCACCTGCACCCACTACACCTGCCCTTCCCTCTCCTGTCCCTGCGGTGCCGGACAATTACCTCGATGATGCCCCCAATGTGTCCACAGACATCTGATCTCCATGTGCAGGCAAGTTTGGGTGTGACAACATCCACAACGCCACCACTGTTGAGGACATTTATTTGGACTGGCCATTGGCCTTCTGTGAGCCTGGACTCATTATTTTTTATTTTTGATTGTGGCGCTGAATAAAGCTTTTCATTTTTCATTCTGAACTTTTGCATTTCAGGAAATTGCTTTAACTGCTGTGTGCCTACGAGTTGGTGTAATGTTTATATTTGGGTATTGTAACATATGTCTATTTCCTGATGGTAATGAGGTTGACCATGGTATGTTTGTGCTTTAACTGCTGGGCACTGCTGGGAGTCCTGTGCACCCACCCCCTATACTGTTGGGCACTGCTGGGAGTCCTGTGCACCAACCCCCTAGACTGTTGGGCACTGCTGGGAGTCCTGTGCACCCACCCCTATACTGTTGGGCACTGCTGGGCACTGCTGGGCACTGCTGGGAGTCCTGTGCACCCACCCCCTATACTGTTGGGCACTGCTGGGAGTCGTGTGCACCCACCCCCTATACTGTTGGGCACTGCTGGAAGTCCTGTGCACCCACCCCCTATACTGTTGGGCACTGCTGGGAGTCCTCTGCACCCACCCCCTATACTGTTGGGCACTGCTGGGAGTCCTGTGCACCCACCCCCTATACTGTTGGGCTCTGCTGGGCACTGCTGGGAGTCCTGTGCACCACCCTCTATACTGTTGGGCACTGCTGGGCAGTTCTGGGAGTCCTGTGCACCCACCCCCTATACTGTTGGGCACTGCTGGGAGTCCTGTGAACCCACCCCCTATACTGTTGGGCACTGCTAGAAGTCGTGTGCACCCACCCGCTATACTGTTGGGCACTGCTGATGTAGTGTAGTTCCTATATTCCCAATAGGCTCTGCGCATTGGAATAACATAAACGATAGTTTAGACGTAGGACTTAGGTCGACTAGGTCTCTATTGAATATGTTAGACTTAATTGTGAATGCCAGCTAGCTCAGAGGTCACTAGAAACTTTCTTGAATACACAAGAAGGGATTAGTTTCTGACAACCCTATAACATGACAACTTTGTTCCCCAAGAATAAGGAATATATCTCCAGAGTCGCGGAAACAATAGAGGGCTATTTTACTCAGTCAATCGTGCATGCTTCCTTTCACCAGGGTTTTTGCAGAGAAATAGAGAGACGGGCGTTTTCAATAAAAAGGTTATTTATTGAGCAGTCTTCTTTCTCATGCAAGAGAAGTGAATTGCTACAATTGTAATACTTGCTAAGAAGTAAAGTGCGTACAGTAAAAAGAGTATTATGAAATAATACTGTAAAAGCATTTATATGGTTTCTAAGCCATAAGATACATAAAATAGATAAAATACATACAATGATAAATAATGACTAAAAGTACTCAACTGGTGCATCTAAAATACGCCTACCCCGGTGTACCTAACCTAAGTCTAGTACGAGGGAAGAAGTAAGTGAGGTGTAGCTTGAGTTAAATAGTTTCTGCCAAGAATCTATCCAAGAATTCTCTAAGGGTCTAATCAGTTCCGTATCTTGGTTATAGAATGAAGGAGGTCTTGTATCTCTCTCTCAGGACTCAATCTCCCAGTAACCCGCATATGTAGCAGGGAAACACTGGAGCTGGATTTCTTGGCAGGAGAAAAGACAGCGTCTCTCTCAATGCGTCAGCAGGAGGGTCGGCTTCCTTCGGCACTCGCATACATCAGGGCGTCGGGCAAGTAGTTAGTCGATCTGCTCCAAAACCACAGTGTGTTTGCTAGGGCAGATGCTGGCATATTTATACCTGGAAGGTGCTGAGTTTGACGTAAGGGTGGACATAATAACGTCACTAAGAACTTGAAGTTCTTTACACGCTCCAGGAGTTCTGGGACAAATCAATACTGAAGCAGGGGGAAGTCCCGTACTGCTGAAGGTTGGCTGTTTTCAAGAACTCGTTGTACTCTAGGAGCTTAGTGGAAGTAGCCATGCCGTATTTGGACTGCATTGGCTGTGCCTAAATATGGTTTATGATTCTTATGCCTATATAAGGATATGATGAGTTATAAGTATATAAGGGCATGAATCGGGAAAATTACACTAGAGCCCTAGATACGTTACAACACCCACTCCACGTAGAATGTCCATCTTTACTAAATACTAAGCAGTTATAACATTTCTAAGCATGTGTTTACAATCCCACCCCAAAAATACATAAAATGCATTTGAAATGGTTTGTACATGAAAAATGAGTATTGTACTGTACGTTTTCTAAGCAGTGGTATCATTCAAATAATGCATATAGTTTAACATTTGAAATGCTGGCTGAATGATTCACGAAATGACATTTATGAAATGGCCCTTAATACAGAAGAGAAGGTCGAGACCATTTCATCACATATTTATATAATACTGTACATGTGCTAGAGGCTAAGTTTAAATATTGTCTCTAGGTATCAAAAAATAGAAATCTTGTTCTCTAAGAATAGTTCTACATTAAGCAGATTACTCTGTGCCAAAAAAAGGTAAATATTTTGGTATTGAGAAAAAATATTTCTTTTGTAGTAAAAAATAGTTCCAAATTTTTAGAAGTTCTGTTTATCAAAATTGAAGGCCGAAATCAAAGTTCAGGGAACGCTGTGTGCTTGTTTCTCAAGAGTTATTCTCTTTGTTAGGAGAAAACATTAACTCAGATAGGTTGGCAAAGAATTTGTCTACCCCAGTAGGTGAAATAGTGCATATGTGAGATGCATTACCGTCAGCGTTATCTGGATGAGCAATGTTCACAGATGGTTGTACCTGTGTGCTGCTTTCATCTCGTACCTCACCGCCACCTTGTCGTAATGGTGAGGTCTCAACGAATGCTGTCATCAGAATTGGTAGCCGCTGGGGACAACACGTTGCATGAGCCGTTACCGAACCAAGCAATGTATCGACATCCATAGGTACTGCTGATGGAAGTGAGAGACAGATGTCTAACACGCATTCTTCTCCGCAGAGCATGCATCGTAGAATAGGTAAGATGCAATCTTGCCAGATTGGTCTGAATGATAGAAACCATGTGGTATTCAGATCTCTCAGATGAGCCAACCCGAGAACCTGTGTTATCCTATGTCGGTACAGCAGTGCCTGGATCGCTTGTTTCATGGTAACCTGGGTATCGCTGGTGACTGGACTTGCCATATCGGAGCAGAAGGAACAAAAATAGAATTCCTGCTACGATTCCCAAAATTAGAGGCAGGCCGCCGAACACAGAGTGCACGAAATTCGGAAAAATGCTCAGGACTGCTTCAAAGGGTGCTAACAGTCCCGAAAAAATTGTCTTAACTAAATGTGTGATGCCACTGGTATCTGACATGTTTAAAATTTGACCTAACATTTCTACGAAATGTGCGGCGCAGTTTGTTGATAATAATGTATGTATCTCTGCTGAGGTCCTTGCAACTTGCAGATCATACGTTTCTCTAGACGAGGTCAAAGGCACAGTTTTTTTGTAAAAGAATGGCTTTCATTCTGCTTAATGTATCAATTGGAATAGAAGAGATGTTCAATGAAGGCCAAATTGTTACCTCCTTGTCTGGCTTGCTGTTTGGATACAATACTTGCATACAACAAGTGACCCTGGATGTAACACTGACGAGATAGGGTGTTCCTGGCAACATGCCACAACAGCTGTGGTTACTTAACATAACGTAGCTATCGTTGGAAAGCTGCCTGAAAACAGGTTCTATTTGTGTTGCTGGAGTGCCGTGCAAGTGGCAAGAAAGATAATTAGATGAACCCTCACAGGCTCCATGTAAATTAATTTCTTGACATAGAAGTGTACCACTTAGTGACTTTTCACAATTTTTTCCACTAAGAAATACCTCTTTGTTACCCCCACTCCAACATCTATGTGTGTAAGGCAAATTCCAGGTCGACTTGATGTATCCTTTACCCAACCTTTCATACAGGCCCGCTGGTATATGCTGTAGTATCAAAGTCGTGGGGAAACCCAATAAACCCTTGTAGGCTTTGGCAGTGAATAGTTAAAGTGAGAGGTGGCTACAAGGGATTTTGTTCATTGATCATTTGGCTTAAGTGTGATGATTATCAATTATAGGTTCTTTGACAAATTAAACCCGATGTATCCACAGGATTACTTTGACATTAATCACCAATTTTTTAAATGTAAAACAATACAATAAAGAGAAGAGAAGAAGCACACAGCTAAGCGAGGTTATGTTTGAAATTGATTGTATTGAAGTTAATCAAAAAGAAAATTCATGGGGACAAAAAATAGAGCAAAACTTTCAAATAAAAGTCATGAAAAGCAGTATATCTATATTAACTGGTCAGTTCATAGCAGTGCATCAGCTCCATAAATAAACGAGGAAAATCAAAATCATAAATGTATCGAAGTATCCTTCAGTGCAAACAATGCTGAGGAGTTGATGTCTTTGGTCGACGTTTCGGTCTTGTATGTTGTCATCTATAAGACCATCACCAGGACTTAATTTTTCATCAAATAAAAACCCTTGGGTACATCCAATGTGTAGGGCTGATCTTCAAAATGGGCACTAATTCCAGCAGGATAATAGTTCCCCAAACGAATCTGTTAGGGCTATTCTTTATATTTAGAGCTTGTATGAAGATGTAGATTAGCTGGTATCCAGAATGATCAGAAAAAGTTGTGATATTAAACACGAACGGAAGGTCGGTCTGGGATCATAGATCGCTTTCCCGGGATTTCCTCACAGTGTCCAGTTGAGAAATTGACAACGCTGGGGTTTTATTTGATGAAAATCTAAGCCTAATAGCTCCTGTCTTGAGTACTTTTTAATGGTAAAATGGGCATAGGTTTGGGCACTGGCCACGGGCCTGGCGCGAACGGGCGCAGACGGGCTTGCCTTCGGCGCGCCCGCTGCGCTCGTTCGCTGCACTTCCGGGAAAGCATGGGGCAATGTAGGGCTCGTATCTCGGAAGTCACGAGTGCTAGAGCGCGTCCCTGCACTCCCACAACTCCTAAGATGGCAGCTATGTGGCTAATAGACTTTAGACAGCCCGTGTCTCCCTCCGCTTCAAACGGGACTTCCCGCGGTGGAACAGGGATAGGGTGTCAGGTGAGAAGTAGTGCAAATTATAAATCAATTGTGCAAATAAGTCTATTTACAAACATGCTAGGCAAAACAATTATTAAATCAATTGTTCTTAAAATACACGATAAAAACGAAGCTTTACGCAAACGTATTGGGCACGATTCCAAATGAATGGTAGTTCTGGCAGCAAGTATTAGGAGTTGCAGAGTATGCACTAACCGCTCTGCTGGCTTCTGACTCGTGTTGAACCTCCGTTCGAGTCCTGTCTTTGTAGGCTCGTATCCCGGAAGTTACGAGTGCTAGAGCGCGTCCCTGCACTCCCACCACTCCTAAGATGGCGGCTATGTGGCTAATAGACTTTAGATAGCCCGTGTCTCCCTCCGCTTCAAACGGGACTTCCCGCGGCGGAACAGGGATAGGGTGTCAGGTGAGTAGTAGTGCAAATTATAAATCAATTGAGCAAATAAGTCTATTTACAAACATGCTAGGCAAAACAATGATTAAATCAATTGTTCTTAAAATACAAGATAAAAACGAAGCTTTACGCAAACGTATTGGTCACGATTCCAAATTAATGGTAGTTCTGGCAGCAAGTATTAGGAGTTGCAGAGTAAGCGCTAACCACTCCGCTGGCTTCTGACTAGTGTTGAACCTCCGTTCAAGTCCTGTCTATGTAGGCTCGTATCCCGAAAGTCACGAGTGCTAGAGCGTGTCCCTGCACTCCCACCACTCCTAAGATGGCGGCTATATGGCTAATAGACTTTAGACAGCCCGTGTCTCCCTCCGCTTCAAACGGGACTTCCCGCGGTGGAACAGGCATAGGGTGTCAGGTGAGTAGTAGTGCAAATTATAAATCAATTGTGCAAATAAGTCTATTTACAAACATGCTAGGCAAAACAATTATTAAATCAATTGTTCTTAAAATACCAATAAAAACGAAGCTTTACGCAAACGTATTGGTCACGATTCCAAATTAATGGTAGTTCTGGCAGCAAGTATTAGGATTTGCAGAGTAAGCGCTAACCGTTCTGTTTGAACCCCTGTGTTTTGTCCAGGAATCTAACATGACAGTTATTAGTGTCTGTGGGCCAGATCAACCATTTTTTCCAATCAGGATTATTTCTGTTTTGGTGTAAAATATGGGACACGTCTAACCCCTCATCTTTAGTGCTATTTCTATCAGGCATAGGCTTTGGTATAGACGGGTTGTTTAAATCTTTTATCTCAGCTAGTCCAAGACAGATTGTTTGTTGAATGGTGTCATTCAGGAACATTATTTGTTCTGGGATCATGCAGGCTCAGAATAATGATTCTAATCCCTGTAGTTGCCAATCTTTTGAACCCCAGATTGTTTTTGTTTCAATATTGTCTTTCCAGAATTCAAAACCAAATGTAGACAATTGTTCATAAAATTTTGCAGAATATATCTGTTTTGTATTGGTTAACATATTTTTCATTCCTGTCTTATTCACATTTTTGAAATAAAACGTTTCTAGATTTGTGACATTAAATCCCTAAGAAGTATGGAAATTTCTTATAAAATATTTTCGAGCTGCCTTTTGGCGGTGTTGGACAATGTTCCAATTGATTATAAGTTAAAACATTTCTAGGTTTTGCAGATTTATGCAAATAATGGTGCCCAAAGTGATTAAAGCAATACATTTCTTCATAATCAGATGAACCTCCTAAATAATCACGATTTGTAAATTTTGCTGACATTTCTAAATCAGACATCATATTATTAATAGTCTCAAAGTCCCAATCATCAAAGAAACTGCTCGGTGAGACAAAGTCACTTAATGAAACCTTGAACTGGTGTGGATACTTCAAGAGTTTAACTGGGCCATAGATGTCGTAATCAGTAGCGTCCCATGCTACACCACCAGGTATAGAAAAGGCTGTGATGTTTACTGATGACATGTCTCTTTTTTCAACATGAGATGACTTGTGAGACTTTAGGACCAAGTTGATGTTCTGACTTGCTGTGTCCATTGTACTGTATTTTCCATCAATCATTCTTCCCAAGCTTAAAACCAAAATGAGCCAGAGCAGAAGGAAAAGTACACACAATCCACTATTCAATCCATGGTGAAATCAGATATATTTCTCCAAGTTGATGAAAGAGTTCTGTAATTTTTTCTTTGAATGTCTTTTTTGCTGGCCTTTCTTCATGTTCACTGGGATCTTCAGAAAAGTCATTGAAATTGATGAAGTAGCCAGAGGCAGTTCTGTCAATTGTTGGAATTGTTGGAATTGCATCAGGATTGTTAATAATCTTTGTAGTTGCTTCTTCCTTTGTCATATTAGTATAGTCAGAGGCTACATCATTGTAGACAGGTGTTTCTTGACGAACTGTTATTTGGGTTTCAAGAGGCACAAGTTCCATGGCTTTGTTGCATAGTCCTTTTTTATTCACTGCAGGTTTATCAAATGTGATTAGTCTCTCAGTTTGAACCTCTTGAATTGTAGCAAGGTTTGGTCTTCTGCTACATCTCGGGAGTCCACTGGGCCTACTACTTATTATTGGCCACATGGTTGTGGTTTTACTAGGTCGATTGATACAACTCTGTTCTCCTTTTTACCAGCAAGGGGCGGTAGTACTACTGATCTTGTTCCGTTGATTGCTAAGACAGGTACTGCTTTTCTGTAAGAAGGCCCAAATTCCTTCTTCACTGCGATCTTTTCTCTGACCAGATCTCCAATCTTTGGAATCCAGACAGGTCTTGCTGGGACAGGTGGTTTTTCTTCAGTGGCCGTTAGCTTTAGCTTTGTATTACTCAGACTTCTTGTTTCATTTAAGTCCTGTAAAACAGCCAAACGATCTTTGATATCAAAGGTTTTTTGTTCCAACACTGAAGTTTGACTATCGAGGTCTTCGATTATCATTCTAGTACCAAACAAAAGTTCATACGGAGGGATTCCACCCAGAGAATTTCTTGGCAGATTATTTAGACTACGTTGGAAACTTATTAGATATTTGACGCACCCATCACCCAAACCTAATACCCTCGCTGTTATAGATTGCTTTATGTCACAGTTTTTTCTTTCCACTACCGCATTACCCTCAGGATGGAAGGGACTAGAGTACCGCAATGCAACGCCCAAGCTGGCCATGGCCTCCTTGTAAGCCCGAGAGCTAAACGCAGGACCCTGGTCAGAATGTAGAGTGCCGATTGCGTATGTGCCAATAAAGACTCGCAAATCTTTTATAACAGTTCTGGCATCAGCCAAGCGCTGGGGCCACATCCAAATGAATCTTGTCCTAGTAGTTGTGGGGTCGCATTCGTCCGTAGGGATGCCTGTGTGTAGACAGTCTAATGCTATCTAACAGAGGTGTCTGGGCTGGACTGACTGTGCTATTGTCAGTCCCCTGGTCCGGTTCATGACTGCGATCTCTGTTGTAGTTCTGGCAATTAATTGCAAAGTTGTAAATATGCACGCTCATTCCCGGCCACCAGTACTTCGTTTGTAATTCTATTAGGGAAGGTAAAATCCCTTGGTGCCTCAGACCCTCTCCCATGTGTGCTTCTTGAACCAAGTAAGCCCTCCGTTTCCTGTTTGGAATTACTCTGTCCCCCACTCCAGGGATTTGAGCAAAAGGAACGGAGTTTGCATCAATTATGTATGTATTTCCGAGTGGATAATTTAGAGGTAACGCTGCAAAATTGCCTTCTATTGAGGCTTTTACTGCTAGTAGCATTTCACCGTCTATTCTTTTTTAGAACGCTTAATTGTAGCTACGGAAGCCATGTGGACAGCTGCCTTTTTGGCTTTATCATTCAATGAATTCCCTGCAACGTGAACGCCATCACATTGATGACTCAGTGTATGGATCACGTGAGTCTTTCGTAGTTCTTTCTGTAAAAGAACTACTTGTTCCCATAGCTTTTTATGCTTGATTGTGCCACCTTTTGCATCTTTGAAACCGTTTTGAACCCAGTTCTGCAAGTATTCATTGTAAGACTGGACTCAGTAATACGAATCACACACTATGAGTGTGGGGAATTCGCGATTGGCATTTTCAAGTGCCATCTTTAAAGCCTGTAGTTCAGCTCGCTGAGCTGTACAGTTTCTGAGTGATTGAGTTTTTGTGACCATAGGTCTGAATTTACCTATGCGCCAGCTACCTTTTGCAATCGCACATGCTGCATTGTATACTTGTTTTTTCACAATCCAATGTTGTGCAGATCCGTCTGTGTAAATTACGCAGAAGTACTGTTCGAGAGGCAGAATTTCAGTCGGCAGAGGAAATTTGTGTTCATATTCTAGATATTCGAGTTTTTTCATATTGAGATCAAAAGTGTGTTCAACGTCTGTTGCAGCAAGAGAATTAACCCATTGTATCCACCTTGGATGTAAAGCTTTAGCATTTGGAATGCTCACTCTTGTTACTGCCTCTAGGGCAGGTACAGGTGTAACGACTGAAATGCGTTTTCCCTGTGCCAGGGCTCTTTCTTATGCTATAGCAGTTTGAACCGCTGTCAGAATTTTCTCAGTTGAAGTGAATTTTATTTCAGCTTGTGTGTACAAGTGTGATTTGTAAGCTATTGGCACCGTTTCATCTTCGTTATAGGTCAGGTACGTGAATCCGCATCTTCCTGGGATGACTCGGATTACAAGGTTGCATACGTTTACGCGTGTTTGTGGCTTTGTTTTAGCTAACATGTCTGTTTGTCTTGAACGTAAAATTTCTGTGTGTGTTTGAGTCCAATTAGTTTGTTTGAAATCAGGTTTTATTAATTCGTAGAGAGGTTTAACCCTTTCTGTGTTATTCAGAACGTAAGTTCTTCAAAAATTCAGGAAACCTAGAATTGATTGTACGTTTTTCAGCATCTTTGGTGCTTGGAGCAGCGCACATTTCTCTAAGAAATTGGCTGCCAGGCTTTTCCCTTCACTTGATAACTCATACTCTAGAAATAGGACAGTGAGGTGGGCAATCCGTGATTTTTTTAAAGTTGAATTTGTACCCTTCAGATGCGAACCCAAGTATAATGGTGTTCACTCTTTTCAAGTGCCTGTCCAAATCATCGTCTGTTAGATAGACGTAATCGACATAAGATAATGCCTCATCAGTGAACAGTCAAAATATCGAGTCCAAAATATCGAATGGACATAATATCGAGTTTAAAATATAGAATGGATAAAATATCGAATGGACAGAATATAGACATCAAAAATATCATTTTTAAGGTAAGTAATGTAATATCGAATGTTAAAAATATAGAAAGTTAAAACATCGAAGTATATAATATAGATTATTAAAATTATCGATTTTTTAATAATATCGAATTTTTTATAGTTTTTTTATGTTATTATATGTGTGAAAAGTGTGTATTTATGTTATAATTAATTTTAATTAATGAATTTTGTTTTTTTTAATTTTTGCGTAATTTAATTCTGTAGCGGGTTGTGGGTTTATAGGGGAATTGGGTGGGAAGTAATTTAATTATAATTAATTAATTATAATTAATTAAATATGTAACATTTTTTATTGGTATTTATACGTTTGTATGGGTAATTAATACATTTTTAATTGCCAATTGATTTAATTTAATGGATTATTTGCTAATTATGTTAATTTTATTAATTTATTTTCTGTAGCGGGTTGTGGGTTTACAGGGGAATAGGGTGGGAAGTAATTTATTTATAATTAATTAAATATTTAAATGTATTTAATTGTATTTAATTTGAATTAATTGTTAAATAATTTTTAATTCTTAATTTGTAATTAATTTGTATTAATAGGTAACTAATTGTAATAATTAATGTTAATTAGTAAGTTTAATAGATTAACTATTATATTATATTAAATTGGTCATTACTTTTAAATAATTTTTTATAGATATTAATTTATATTTTTTTAAATAATATATGAAGTATTTACTTTCCCTACTGTTGCACTCTTTGGAGTGGGAATAGTAATTTTTACCCCTACGCTATCCAATGCTTTCCCTACTGTTGCACCCACTGGAGTGGGAATAGTAAATTTGAACCCCTAGGCTATCTAACGCTTTCCCTACTGTTGTACTCACTGGAGTGGGAATAGTAATTTTTATCCCTACGCTATCCAACGCTTTCCCTACTGTTGCATTCTCTGGAGTGGGAATAGTAATTTTTACACTTCCGCTATTGTACGGTAATAATATGGGATATTATTCAATTATATTATGTTACTATATATATATGTTTTAACAAATATGATATACATTTTTTTTATACCTTTCATTAATTATTTAGTTATTATAAGTTAATGCAAGTATTTTTAAGTATATTTTAGTAATACATTTTTTATATTAATTTAATTTAACATTGTTTTTAATAAAGTCGATATTTTTATAAACGATATTTTAGTAAATGATATTTTTTACTCAGTATTTTTGTACTTACCTGTTTGTAGATACAAACTAGATATTCTGTCTGTCGATATTTTGTCAATGATATTTTTGAGAGTCGATATTATGTCCCTCGATATTATGCCAGTGATCCGCCTCATCATCATACATTTGTAGTAACTCTGTTACTCTGGCTGAAAATAATCCTGGGCTATTCTTGAATCCCTGGGGGAGACGGCAAAAGGCAATGAGGGTGGTCATATTCTCCACCCGGTCTTTACAAATCTCCAACTGGCCGAGGTTTCACCCCCTAGACCCATGGGATGGAGCGATCACCACCTCATTGAGCTTCTTATCACAATGGGAACACGTACTACTGGGAAGCCCGATAAAACATCTTTCAGGCGACCCTGGAAAAAGCTCAAATTGGAGGACTTCCACAGTCTTTTGGCCACTACACCTCTGGCTTTTACGGATGATGTCGCAACTGGGTACAACATCTTCTGCGCTTGGATTGTTCAAGCGCTCGATATATTAATCCCGGCCAGCTGGAGTAGAAATCGATCTTCTCAGCCTAATCCCTGGTACTCGGAGGCACTTAGGCGTACTAAAGCTACTTGCCGACAAGCCGAAAGAGCATGGAGGAAGAACTATGACAAAGATCTAAAAGTATGCTACCTGGCTAAGGTAAAGATATACCATAGAGCTGTCTGCCGGGCCCGAGCTGATTACTATGCTAGGGAGTTCCAGGCGAGTTCCAATCCGTCCAAACTGGTTTTTAAAGTCTTGAAGGAGCTCACAGTGAACAGACTTCCTATTACAGAGATCTGTTCCCTTGCTCATTGTGAGTCGTTAGCCAGCTTCTTTGTGGAAAAAGTAAAGGCCATCTATTGCTCCTTTCCCAAAGTTGACCCTGACAGTACGACTTTAACATTGCGTACTTCTCAGTGCTTGGCCTCGCTTCCCATACAATCGGAACAGGAGTTTAGTCTCCTAGCGGCCAAGGTCAAGTCTGGCTCACCGGATGACCCTTTGAGACCGGTCCAGTTTTTGGACTCGGCGTCCTTCTGCCTCCCTCCTATTCGACATCTGGTGGAGCAATCCCTTACCACCGGGTCAGTCCCACCTAGCTGGAAGGCGGCCAGTGTCATGCCCATCATAAAGAAACCTGGATTGGATCCGTTGAAGCCGGAGAGTTATCGACCTATCTCCCTCCTTCCATGGGTGACAAAGATCACAGAGGCCCATGTGAATAACATCTTAACAAAACACCTGGCCTCTGCACACCTACTGGATCCTACACAGAATGGTTTTAGACCTGGACATAGTACAGAGACGGCACTCTTATATATGGTTGAACATCTCCGCTCTGTACTAGATGCAGGTCAAACAGCGGCACTGGTCCTTTTGGACCTCAGTGCCGCCTTTGACACTGTATCCCACACCATTCTTATTCGAAGGCTTGGTGAGGCAGGCATATCTGGCAAGGCGCTGGATTGGTTTCAATCGTTCCTTTCGGAACGATCCTTTCAGGTAGTAGTGCCACCGTTTAGATCTAAGCCTCATACCATCACCCAAGAAGTCCCGCAGGGATCGGCGTTGAGCCCCACTCTCTTCAACCTATACGTTCAACCTTTGGCGGAGGTTGCGAAGAGTTGGGGTCTCACAATGGTATCATACGCCGATGATACCCAGTTGGCGGTGGCTCTAAACTGGGACTCTGACCAACTGGCATCAAACTTTGCGGATGGTTTGAGGGCTGTTGCTAGTTGGCTTACAGCCAACTGTTTACAGCTCAACGCCCTCAAAACCGAGGTGATGGTATTAGGGAAACATCCTGATCTGTGGGGTGCGAGCTGGTGGCCTAAGGAGCTGGGACCTCCTCCAAAACCTGTTTTTGAACTTAAAAATCTTGGCGTCTGGTTGGACTCCAAACTAACCTTCTCGTGTCATACTAAGAAGGTGGCATCCATGTGCTTCGGTATTCTGCGTGGTTTGAGGCCTATCCTCAAATTTTTTGCTGCCCCCATACGCCATATGGTGATTCAAGCTAGCGTACTATTGAGGCTCGATTACGCGAGCTCACTGTTTTTGGGCGCCAACCAGGCGGAAGTCCTGCGACTCCAAAGGGTGCAGAATGCGGCAGCCAGGGCCCTGGTGGGCTTGCCGCGCTTCTGCTCAGCCCGCAGTATAATTTTTAAATGGCACTGGCTACCAGTAATTAGACGCATAGAATTCAAGACTTTTTGTTTTGCGTTTAAAATTCTTAAAACTGACACCCCCACCCTCCTCCAGCACCTCCTGACCTTGTACACCCCTTCACGCAGCCTTCGTTCTGCCGGCCAAAATCTAGCACTTGTTCCACGTTTCCAAAAATGTAGATTAGGCGGCCGATCGTTTACGGTGCTGGCCTCCAAACTGTGGAACACGCTTCCTGTCTACATTCGCTCTTTAGATGACCTTTTTGCTTTCAGGAAAGCTGTTAAAACTTATCTTTTTCCCCTGCCTTATTAAAATCTCCCTACTTTGTCTGCTTTTGTTAGTTATGTTACCTTTTCAGATATAGCGCCGGGACGCCCCTTCGCTGGGGCAGCTGTGCGCTCAAAAAATCAATTAACATAACATAACATAACCTCTGGGCCCTCATACTTGAGAAAGCGGACAAATACCTGCTTTCTGGTGCAATGTTTTGACAGAAGAAACCATTTGAAATATCTAATGTTGTTTTATATTTTTTGCGCACAATGGTATTTATTAGTGCTGCACTGTGTGAATTTTGCACTGCAAATGTTTTGCAACAAGAGTTTAAATGTCTGTAGTCCAATACTAGACTATATGAATTGTCTGGTTTGGAGACAGGAAACAAAGGATTGTTCATTTGTGAAGTGCATGTTTCAATCACCCCCTGGTACTCAAGTTGATCTAAGATCTCCCTGACTTGTTTTTTAGCTTCTTGCTTAAAAGGATACTGCCTTTTCGCAGTAGGTTGATTTTTTAACTGGATTTTATGGTGAGGTGATTTCTCATTCCATCCTAAATGATTTTTATATAATGCAGGGGCTTGGGACACTGCCCATTTTCTTGCATATGTGTATTTTTTATGAATTGGAATATGATTTGAGAAGGCAGGCATAATCATTTCTTCGCCATGTGGGCACTCCCTAACAAATTCTGGTGGCCAGTCTTTCTCAGCTAGAAGAATATCATCTTCTTTATGTTCTGACCGTCCTCTTCTTTCAGATTTCTGTGAGGAAGTGTGAAAAGCTCGAGAGTGACGTGTATCAATATCTTGATATCTGTCAGGTTTTTTCAAATTATCCCTATTTCCGAGGTTATATCTTTTCTCAGAGGGCTCCCGTTGTGGAGACCTACCCCCCCCCCCTCCCCCCGTTCTGGAGATCTATCTCTCCTTTGGGCGACCTTCCTCTGGACTGAAACTGTTTTTCTCTGGGAGTGGTCTGTTTATTACCCTCCCACTTCTTTTTAGGAGTAATTAAATTCTTTTTAATGAAAGTCTTTTCAGATTACGTTGTGGCTTTAGTGGTTTCCCACCCAAAGTATCTCTACCTAATTCTTCATAGGATTTTTCAATTATTCTGGCAAGTTCAAAAGGCTGGTCTGCTATTTCTGTTTCTTTTAATTTTTGGCGGATCGCCACAGATGCTGCTTCTCCTTTTATGTTGGCTAGTAGTATTGCCAAGACTTGCTTAAAGTCTTTCAGTAATTTCATACCTAGTTTTAAAGCAGGCTCTGGACCGTATTCATTTTGAATCTGTCTTAGTACGTCTGGTATAACCGCCATAGACGGAACACCATGTGTTTTTGTGTAGATTGAAGCAAAGACTGTTCCCCAAGTGTCACAGTCCTTCACGTGTGGTGCGATCCCCGTTGGTTAACAGATTGTCAGAATTCTGTGTTTTTCATGAGGTGTACTATCAGGGAATACTGCCTCTATTTGAGTAATCTTTTGAGCCAGCCAGAATGGAATTTTTTCCCGTTTTGCGGGTAATTTACCAATGACTGATAGTCTGTGGTGTAATTTTATTTGTGTTCCCCTGGTGAGGGGTGTGCTGTGGAATTTTTATAGCCGGTTATAGCCGGTTGGAATGTTAAAGTCCGCATGACATATTGGACCAATTGTCTATGTATTTTAATTAATTGTTTTGATTGAACTAATAGTTCTCTGTCTGACATTTCTTCAATGTCAGGATGTGGTGTATAGCTGGCTAGAACCGGCCATGTGACTCCTGGTCTACCTAGTGGACCGAGTCTGGTAATGTGATTTTGATGTTTTAGGGCGCCATTAAACCAGAGCTGATGCTCCTGGTAAGTTAGTGGAATTTCAACGTCCTCGAAAGGAACGTATTCCGCTGGAAGTTCCTCTGCCTTGTAGTAGTGGAACTCGTGTGTTATAGCATTTGCTGCTGGAAAAGTTATCCATGAATAGAACACCACTGTCTGCCGATATTCATGTGCCTCTACCACAAATATGACTGTACAACCTCTTGATGGTACTCCACTATTTATTACCCGTAAGGGTATTTGCGCGCTTTAAAAATCGCATAAAATAAATAAATAAAATAAATTAGTCTGTAAGTTACACTCTTTCCTACATTTATCGGGATGATTATTGCATCATCTTCATTTTCATTAAACCCTGTAACGTCTGAACTGGGTTTATTCGCATCTACTGCAGCTCCACCGGTTGCATTGTTGTCGCCGTTAGTTGACATTGTTTAATGATAGTTTGCAGAGCAAGTTTCAAGGAAACAAAGATTAGGTGCACAATATTTTGGAACACTGTATCCTTCAACGTTGAATAAAACAAAAACTAATACATAGGATTCTCGTCCTATTTAGTTCTGGCGGATACTAACCTTTTACCCACTCCAGACGTCTATTGGAGTTTTTACGGAAAAAGGGGTCAGTGTGAAAAGCACGACTGAGTTACTCTTGTATCTAGCGTTAAATTATCGCCTTACTAAACGTTGGGCGCCATGTAGTGTAGTTCCTATATTCCCAATAGGCTCTGCGCATTGGAATAACATAAACAATAGTTTAGACGTAGGACTTAGGTCGACTAGGTCTCTATTGAATATGTTAGACTTAATTGTGAATGCCAGCTAGCTCAGAGGTCACTAGAAACTTTCTCGAATACACAAGAAGGGATTAGTTTCTGACAACCATATAACATGACAACTTTGTTCCCCAAGAATAAGGAATATATCTCCAGAGTGGTGGAAACACTAGATGGCTATTTTACTCAGTCAATCGTGCATGCTTCGTTTCACCAGGGTTTTTGCAGAGAAATAGAGAGACAGGCGATTTCAATAAAAAGGTTATTTATTGAGCAGTCTTCTTTATCATGCAAGAGAAGTGCATTGCTACAATCGTAATACTTGCTATGAAGTAAAGTGTGTACAGTAAAAAGAGTATTATGAAATAATACTGTAAAAGCATTTATATGGTTTCTAAGCCATAAGATACATACAATAGATAAAATACATACAATGATAAATAATGACTAAAAGTACTCAACTGGTGCATCTAAACTACGCCTACCCCGGTGTACCTAACCTAAGTCTAGTACGAGGGAAGAAGTAAGTGAGGTGTAGCTTGAGTTAAATAGTTTCTGCCAAGAATCTATCCAAGAATTCTCTAAGGGTCTAATCAGCTCCGTACCTTGGTTATAGAATGAAGGAGGTCTTGTATCTCTCTCTCAGGACTCGATCTCCCAGTAACCCGCAAGGGTAGCAGGGAAACACTGGAGCTGGATTTCTCGGCAGGAGAAAAGACAGCGTCTCTCTCAGTGCATCAGCAGGAGGGTCGGCTTCCTTCGGCACTCGCATACAGCAGGGCGTCGGGCAAGTAGTTAGTCGATCTGCTCCAAACCCACTGTGTGTTTGCTAGGGCAGATGCTGGCATATTTATACCTGAAAGGTGCCGAGTTTTACATAAGGGTGGACATAATAACGTCCCTAAGAACTCAAAGTTCTTTTCACGCTCCAGGAGTACTGGGACAAATCAATACTGAAGCAGGGGGAAGTCCCTTACTGCTGAAGGCTGGCTGCCTTTAAGAACGTGTTGTACTCTAGGAGCTTAGTGGAAGTAGCCATGCCGTATTTGGACTGCATTGGCTGTGCGTAAATATGGTTTATGATTCTTATGCCTATACAAGGATATGATGTGTTATACCTATATAAGGGCATGAATCGGGAAAATGACACTAGAGCCCTAGGTACGTTACAACACTGGGCACTCCTGGGAGTCCTGGGCACCCCTCCTATACTGTTGAGCAATGCTGGGAGTCCTGTGCACCCACCCGCTATACTGTTGGGCACTGCTGGGCACTACTGAGAGTCCTGTGCACCCACCCCCTATACTGTTGGGCACTGCTGGGCACTGCTAGGAGTCCTGTGCACCCACCCCCTATACTGTTGGGCACTGCTGGGAGTCTTGTGCACCAACCCCCTATACTGTTGGGCACTGCTGGGAGTCCTGTGCACCCACCCCTATACTGTTGGGCACTGCTGGGCACTGCTGGGAGTCCTGTGCACCCACCCCCTATACTGTTGGGCATTGCTGGGAGTCCTGTGCACCAACCCCCTATACTGCTGGGCACTGCTGGGAGTCCTGTGCACCCACCTCTATACTGTCGGGCACTGCTGGGAGTCCTGTGCACCTACCCCCTATACTGTTGGGCACTGCTGGGCACTGCTGGGAGTCCTGTGCACCCCCCTATACTGTTGGGCACTGCTGGGAGTCCTGTGCACCCACCCCCTATACTGTTGGGCACTGCTGGGCACTGCTGGGAGTCCTGTGCACCCACTCCCTATACTGTTGGGCACTGCTGGGAGTCCTGTGCACCCACCCCCTATACTGTTGGGCACTGCTGGGAGTCCTGTGCACCACCCCCTATACTTTCGGGCACTGCTGGGAGTCCTGTGCACCCCCCTATACTGCTGGGCACTGCTGGGCACTGCTGGGAGTCCTGTGCACCCACCCCTATACTGTTGGGCACTGCTGGGAGTCGAGTGCACCCACCCCCTATACATCTGGGCACTGCTGGGAGTCCTGTGCACCCCCCTATATGGTTGGGCACTGCTGGGCACTGCTGGGAGTCCTGCTCACCCACCCCCTATACTGTTGGGCACTGCTGGGAGTCCTGTGCACCTACCCCCTATACTGCTGGGCACTGCTGGGAGTCCTGTGCACCCACCCCCTATACTGTTGGGCACTGCTGGGAGTCCTGTGCACCCACCCCTATACTGTCGGGCACTGCTGGGCACTGCTGGGAGTCCTGTGCACCCACCCCCTATACTGTTGGGCACTGCTGGGAGTCCTGTGCACCCACCCCCTATACTGTTGGACACTGCTGGGCACTGCTGGGAGTCCTGTGCACCCATCCCCTATACTGTTGGGCACTGCTGGGAGTCCTGTGCACCCACCCCCTATACTGTTGGGCACTGCTGGGAGTCCTTTGCACCCACCCCAATACTGTTGGGTACTGCTGGGAGTCCTATGCACCCACCCCCTATACTGTTGGGCACTGCTGGGAGTTCTGTGCACCTACCCCCTATACTGTTGGCCACTGCTGGGAGTCCTGTGCACCCACCCCCTATACTGTTTGGCACTGTTGGGCACTCCTGGGGGTCTTTACCACCCACCACTCAGATGTGACGCACTGTACCCGACATTTCAGACGTGTGTGCGGCACGTATCATTATTGCAATAGTGATATGCGCTAGCGTGTGGCGTACCGTACCCCGACATTTCAGACGTGTGTGCAGCACATAGCACCATTGCAATGGTGATATACGCTAGCGTGTGGCACACCGTACCCCGACCTTATTGGCGTATGTGTAATACGTATTACTGTAGCAATGGTGATATGCGCTAGCGTGTGGCGCACCGTACCCCGACGTAAATGGCGTATGTGCGGCACGTATCACTATTGCAATGGTGATATGCGCTACCATGTGGCGCACCGTACCCAGACGTTAATGGTGTATGTGCAATACGTATCACTGTAGCAATGGTGATATGCACTAGCGTGTGGCGCACTGTACCCCGACGTTAATGGCGTATGTGCAATACGTATCACTGTAGCAATGGTGATATGCGCTAGCGTGTGGCGCACCGTACCCCGACGTTAATGGCGTATTTGCATTATGTATTACTGTAGCAATGGTGATATGTGCTAGCGTGTGACGCACCATACCCCGACGTGAATGGCGTATGTGCGGCCCGTATCACGGTAGCAATGGTGATATGCCCTAGCGTGTGGCGGACCGTACAGGTATACTTCCGTTGTTGCTGTACGTTGTGCTCACCGTCTGCGCCATCGTCGTTTTCTATATACGAGGTCATAGGCATACAGGGCTGGGATGACACGCTCGCAGGGGTTCATGTCGTGTATGTCGCGTACCGGGGTGCAGTTCGGGCCGGACTCTGGTTTTACGGCTGTTTACAGCTCTTGTAGCAAAAGGGCCGTACGGAGTGTCGTCAACAAGGATCGTACTTCCTGGTTCGGAAATGGCTGCCTATTTACGTACGGACGTAGCGTACAGCATCACCCGGAGACAATCCGTATGTACTTTGAAGTTGTACGGTGTTTGGTACGAGTCGTACGGAGTGGCGCTTTGGGTTGGAATCGTACTTGCTCGTACATACGCGGACGTTGTAGATGTACAAATAGTACAGGAAAAACGCTCCGTACAGCTAATCGGAGCGCTTTTTCCCAAATCGGAATCGACCCCAAAGTGTCTCCATCAAAATTACACTTCTGTCAACAAGAAGTACAGTACTACGGACATAAGATTGAAAAGGGAATGAGGAAAATGGCCATTGAGAGAATCAGCATATTAAGAGGATTGAGTCCCTCAAAGACGCAGAAACAAGTGAGAATGTTTCTTGACATGGTTGGTTATTGTCAACAGTGGATAAGTGGATTTTCATTGATTGCAAAACCTTTACAGCGACTGACTAAACTGGATGTAAAAGACCCTACAATGCTGAGTGAGAAAGAAATGGATGCTTTTGAGCAACTGAAGAACAGCTTATAGGAAGCACCAGCACTAAGTATGCCTGATTATGAGAAAGAATTTGAACTGTATTGCAGTGAAAGAGATGGATGTGCGCTTTCAGTTCTGATACAGAGGCATGGAAGGATGAGAAGACCAATTGCATATTTTTCAGCTGTTTTAGGTCCAGTAGCCAAAGCATTACCTGGTTGTTTGAAAGCTGTAGCTGCTACGAGTATGAGCCTGGAACAGAGTGAAGGTATAGTGATGGGATACCCTGTCAAGGTTTATGTCCCACATTCAGTTAAAACACTCTTGACTATCACCAAAACCCAAATCATGACCAATAGTCGTTTGACCAGATATGAGAATGTGATTCTGGGTGCAGACAATGTGATGATTGCAAGATGTGTAAATGTGAATCCTTCAACCTTATTGCCTGATGCATTCGATGTTGAGGTCAAAGAAGATGTTGATCACAAGTGTTTGGATGTACTTGAGTATTGCACAAAATCACGACCTGACATTAAAGATGAACCTTTGGAAGCATCAGATTATGCGATGTTTGTGGCTGGATCATGTTTGAGAACAGATGAAGGAATTTTGAGAGCTGCATATGCTGTATGTACGGTGGCAGCTATAATGGAAGCGTCATGTTTGAAGGGAATACGTTCAGCACAAGTTGCTGAGTTGATTGCTTTTATTCGGGCTTGTACATTGGGAAAGGGTGTCCAAATTACCATAGTGACTAATAATCAGTACAGGTTTAGGGTTGTGCATGATTTCGGACAGATCTGGTCCCTGAGAGGATATTTAACCTCTTCAGGATCTCCAATAAGGAATAGTGAGTTTGTGAAAATGTTGCTTGAGGCGATACAGCTGCCTAAGATGATTGCAGTTGTGAAGTGTGCCGCTCATCAGAATGGAGATGATTACATCATTGAGGGAAACAAATTTGCAGACGCAATAGCTCAATATTGTGCTAGGCACATGACTTCAATAAACAGGAAAAGAGAAGAAGAACATGTTTCTTGTCCTTTAATGCTCACTAACATAGTAGAAACTTGGCAGGAAGTGAGACAATTGCAGGAAGAAGCGAGCAATGAGGAAAAAGACAGATGGATAAAAGCAGGTTGTAGACAAAGAGAGGAAGATGAAGTTTGGGTTTACAGGGATGAAAGACCAGTCATGCCAGATAGCATGATCTCTAACATGGCATGGATGTACCATGGACAAGCACACATTGGAAGAGATACCATGATTAGACTTTTCAAACAGACCTGGTATAATCCTAAGTTTCGCACTATTGCCGAAAGTCTTTGTCAGAGATGTCTTGTATGCCAACAATTGAATCCAGGTAGAAAAACAGTTGTAAGTCTGGGATCCATAGGACGGGAGGGAGGTCCTTTTACCAGAATGCAATTAGATTTTATTGAAATGCCACAATGTAACAGATTGCATTATGTTCTAGTGATTGTTTGTTTGTGTTCTCGTTGGGTGGAAGCTTACCCCACCAGGAGAAATGATGGAGTTATAGTAGCAAAACGGTTGCTAGAAGAATTCCTTCCTAGGTATGGCTTTCCAGTGACAATTGAAACAGACAGAGAAAGTAATTTTCAAAATGAAATAATTCAATTGATATGTGAGGCATTGGACATTCAGCAAAAATTACATTGTGCCTACAGACCAGAAGCTTCTGGAGTGGTTGAACAAGTGAATGGAACAATAAAAAACAGACTTGGAAAGATTTGTTTAGCCACAGGACTGAAATGGCCAGATGTTTTACCTCTCGTCTTAATGACTCAGAGAAGCATACCTGACAGAAAAACAGGTTTAAGTCCTCATGAAAAATTGATGGGACGAATAATGAGACAAGTATTTGTACCTGTCAACAAACTGCTGACTATAACTGATGATCTTATTTTGGACTATTGTAAAGGCCTGGCTGAAGTGGTCCATTCTGTGTTTCACCAGGCTGGAACTGATGCAAGCACTCTTGAGAGACATCCAGCTCATGACCTGAGCCCTGGAGATTGGGTGCGTATAAAGGTGCACAGAAGGAGAAACTGTCTGGTTCCACATAGGGACACACCACGTCAGGTGATACTGGTTACCACCACAGCAGTAAAGTGTACAGGTGTGAAAAAGTGGATTCATGCCAGCCATACAATCAAAGTTCCAGAACCTGAAGATCAACATGTGAGTCGACTTCTGGAAGAGAATACAAGCTCAGATTCTGATGGAGAAAGTGAAACCAACAGAATTCCAGATTCGGAAGCTCGACCTGTAAGTCGACATCTGGAAATCTCATGTACAAGTTCAGCATCTGAAGCAGAGAATGACATAATTGAAATCCCAGATCTTGAAGATCGACCTGTAAGTCAACATCTGGAAATATCGAACACAAGTTTGAAATCTGAGAAAGAACAGAGCAAAACAAGTGAAATTGAGGACACTGAAAGCTCTGAAGGACAAAATATTGACAAAGAAACTGGTGAAAAGGAAGTAATTAATAGTGAGGATGAGACTCCAAGTACCAGCTATGGAAAATTCCTCTGAAAGAAACTGAAATCACCAAAGATGATCAAGTTTCAGTTGTAGAACCTGGGATCATAAGGTTCAAAATAAGAGGAAATTAAATAAGAGCTGAAACAGAGTCTGATGAAAGTGAAGGAGAATTAAACAGAAGGAGAAGTCCAAGGAAAAGAGCTTAGAAAAGTGAACGAGAAATAAAAGAAATTGAGAATAAAAAGCCAAGAAAAGGAGATAATTGGCCAAAAGAAATAAATGGACTAAAGTACAAATTAATAAATGTGAATAAAAGCCAAGAGGAACAAGTGAATGAAATATCGAGTCAAGGAGATAAGAATAAAGAGATTAAAGCACTTTTGCAAAGGCCAAAAAGAGTGAGAAGACCAAATCTGAAATATAAATCACCTGAATGGACTTATATTGCACTGCCTGATATTGAAGAAGCGTAAAGCAGTCGAGCGAACAAAGGTGAAACTAGTGAGTGAAGAAAGAACTGTAATGAACTGTGTTCATACTGGAAAAATAAATGGAATAAACGAGACACGGTGTGAGAATTGAGAAAACAATCATACAAAAGAGCAGTTCACTCAAAGAATATACTTGTGAAAAGAGACACTATTTTGTGGGGAAAAAAAGGCCTGAAAACAAAAAAAGGAGATCTAGATGTGGCTTTTTGCATAAAGGTGTAGGGTGTGGTTTTACTGTACAGATTTATTTATGCTTATATGGTTCTTTTTAGCAATAATGAACTCAATTAGACCAAATTTAGGACATGTTCCAGAAGTGAGTGAAATGAAATGAAATGAGGGTTTTTGTAGAGCGCATGTACGCCATGGCTTCTTAGCGCTAGTAACAATACTAATGATGAGAAGATACATAATATAAAGAATGATGTAACATTAGTTGATAACACTGAATTTCATAGAGACAGGTCAATTAATGATTTTTCAAAGAATCTTTTTTCAAGATTACTTTATGAATACGTTCAGACGATGGATATCCATGATTGTTATGTTTGTATGCAATTGCCTGCGTCTGTAGCAGAAGCTGTAACATATCACCATCTTCCTTTAACTTATGGAATGTCTTGTAGTGTCTTGGCTAGCTTATTTTACAAAACAGGCAAAGTAGAATATTATTATTCTGATGTAGATGATGTTTTGCATGGCCTACACACGGAAGTTGTGCCAAGTTGAATGGAACTAAGCGCCTGGGAAAGAATGAGCTTCTAGGACTGTGTGTGCGGAATTGATACAACGAAGGTGGAAAAAATATACAAGTACATGTACATCGATTGAATTAGCTCATGGTAAACCATGGCTTGAATCTGTAAAATTTCGAACTGGTTTGAGCAAGGAGGACATGAGGTGATCATCACCACCCCTCAAATGGACTAATGAGAAATGAGTGAAGGCCTTAAAAGTTTCAATTTTGATTTTGGATAGCTAGTGAAGGGTATAAATTGTCTTGTAAAAGTGATCTTGGTGTGGCCTTTTGAATTGCACCACGACATGCTGCCGTTTGGGCCGATTTTTCTTATGGTGCAAAAGACTTTGAATTTTTTGGACTTTAACTTTTGATGGGGAAAAGAAACAAGATTTCTTGCAGAGATTCTATGTAGGGAGGGAGACATCGAGGAGGTTAGAAAAGACAGTCAGCTTGGGAACCTGTTCTATATTCTGCTATTCTACCGTCGCCCTATGGTAATGAGGGGTAATGAGTCCTTTTTAGTCAAATTCTGCTAAAATGTATCACTAAATGCTTAGAACATACTTGTTTCATAAATCTATTGCAATATACAAAATTCCTCTTAATGATTTAGATAAAAGTATATCAAGTATAAACTAGAGTCTGTGATTATTAAAATAAGTCATGTTTATTAAAATGCTAAAAGTTGTGAGAATAATGTGATTGTGCTGGACTTAATCGGCATCAACTGATTCCTACTAGTTGGTCCATCGACCGAATAGCGGAGTGCCTTGATGTTGTTCTCTATAACTATCGAGTGTTTAGGAACTCAATGTATATAATGTATAAAGTTAATATATAGGTTCATAAGGTACCCCGTATTCCTTGCAGCTCGTCTACTTATCACTGATTCAGGGACAGTATATGCTGGAAGAGTGTGTTTCTGAATGACTCGCGGTGTTATGGGCCCCACTGACGAGTAAAATAAGTCGTTCCTGGCCTAGTGATATAGATTGAGGGATGAATTTTTAGACTGCGCTGCATCACAAGCAGCCATGTCACTCACCAGCAACTTTGCACTGGCACGCGCCTTTCATTGTCCTATTATATTAGAATGGCTATGCACTGCTTCAGCCCGGTGTTGGCTGCCTCGCGGCACTTTGTAGGGTGGTAGTTGTATTCATGTTTAATTTAAACATACAGTGTGTCATGGCCAGATAGCGTCCTAATGTTAAAGGGCATTTTACAGTCAGGGTGCAACTGAAATGATTAATTGTTACAATCCTGGCTTTGGATAAAGGCAAAAACCCAGGGAGGGTCCCTTGCGGGGGAATTGCAGTTGTGAAGCGTCCAGCTGATGGCGAAGGAGGGAACCATTCTTCTCTGGCCCACTGGCATCATGTATTGAGCACACATACTAAACGGGCGGCAGATTGGCTCTTGAACACTAGGCGGCAATCAACCTTAGGCAGATGAAACGATGAGCGAGCCCTGCCGGGATTTATACCATTGGCTGCTCTACTGCCTAGCTCCTCGCCCGACTCCACGTGTGACTAGGGGCCAAATAAATACTGAAAGGATAAAAGTGCACAGTTGAAGGCTGCCTGTGTTCGGCACAAAGCCACAGTGACAGCCTAAGCTGTAACTAAAGGAGCAGACACAATCACTGTGATGCAAGCAGCCACGTCAATCACCAGCAACTTTGCACTGGCACGCGCCTTTCATCATCCTATTGTATTAGAATGGCTATGCACTGCTTCAGCCCGATTTTGGCTGCCTCGCTGCACTTTGTAGGGTGGTAGTTTTATTCATGTTTAATTTAAACATGCAGTGTATTGTGGCTAAGTGGCGTCCTAATGTTAAAGGGCATTTTAAAGTCAGGGTGCAACTGAAACAATTAATTGTTACTTACAATCCTGGCTTTGGATAAAGGTAAAGCCCCTGGGTGGGTCCCTTGCGGGGGCACTACAGTCGTGAAGTGTCCAGCTGATGGCGAAGGAGGGAACCATTCTTCTCTGGCCCACTGGCATCACGTATTGAGCACACTCACTAAACTGGCGGCAGATTGGCTCTTGAACACTTGAGGGCGATCGACCTTAGGCGGATGAAAAGATGAGCGATCCCTGCCGGGATTTATACCGGTGGCACGTGGATCACACAGTCTCTGGCCGATACGAAATGTGTCAACCCTATCAGAATTATGTAACCCCCCTGTGTACGATACGCCCAGAACCTAAACCCACTGAGCTAACCTCGCTGTTTCTAGCAATAACCGAGTAGAAGAGCCCCGCATACGCCCGCAGCGATAGCGCTCGTCCTACCGGCAACCATCATTGCTGCGACCCAGGGAAGCGCACAGGCGGAAGGAACAACCTAATACTCTGCTGACCTGCACACCTTCAACTGCCGTCATTGAAAGAACGACTCTAAGGCAGGGTGTCGCATGGAGTGACGGAAGTATGCAACGACGCATGCGGGCTAGTAAAGACCCTAAAGACTGCGTTCTATGACGAAAGTCAGTGCAAGTTTGACGGGAGGTAGCAAGGGGAAGGGAGAGGGGGGGGGCCGGTGCCTGTTTCCCTTGCGGGAGCGAGCAGGAACCATAAAAAGATGGTTTAAAAGCTCACTCCTGCAAGGGAATCGCCAAACGTGCATGCGTTGCTATTCAAAGCAATGCAATGCGTGCACGTTTTTGACTGCAAAAGAGAATCGATTTCCGAAGGTCTTTTTCCTAAGCAGCGTATGCGCGCTGCATGGGCGAGACCTAAATAGGTAATCGTCATCCTACCTTCGAGAATCATATGAGACTTATTACTTATGGCAGAGAAAAGCCGGGAGACGCCTGTTTAAATGTATCATTGCTGGTTGGAGCCTGCCATGCTGACCTGCGTCACATGATCAACGTTTGACGTGCCCTGTGTTGCTTGTGTGGTGACATTAGTATAGAACTACATCAAAGCTCGGGGAATCATGGGAAATGTAGTTCCCTGTGTTGGTGGTCTCCGGAAAGGAAGTGCAACCTGTTTTTGAGTGCTATCAGTGTACATCTCTCAAAAGTGTGATGACTCCATGGTGGTATGCTAGATGTAATATCAAGTTGGTATATGTGTAGGAATGTGAGGGTGGTAGAATTACTCCTATAGAAATGTAATTGGTAAATAGGACAGGACTGCATTATTGAAATTGTATGGTAACATGTGTAATGGAGATATCCAGTCTGTTGCTATTTAGGTGGTGTCACCGAAGTGCAATAAGTCTATAGTCAGTCATAAATAATAGCTTTCTAGCCAGTGTGTGTCTCCAAAGGGTTGTTCAGGCAGGTGCTTGCTTGAATATATATATTTTTTCTTTGATCTTATCTACTGTATGTTATTGTAATATTTTTGGAATTCCTGTGTGGTTCATTTAACAATTGCCCCCATGGTATTTCATCGTTCAATTCTGATTTATATGTTTCTAACTTGTATACCCAGCATTGAGCTTAGGTCAGTAACTTGTGTGTTAGAGCTTTAATGGCTTCCATTTTCACTATTACTGTCTATTTCACATCCATGTCGGAGTGACCTTTTTCCTCAAACATCTGTTGTCAGTTTTCTTGCATCGTATGGTCCACTAGTCACACAGAGCTACTGTACCCACTTGGAGTGACCTACCCCTCTATCCTCTGCACCTCTTTTTTGGGAAAGGACCACTCCTGTGGTCTTAGGTGGGGTACTTTTTTTGTTAAAACAGACATACTAGGGAGGGTGTATCCCCTATTACCCCTTTCAATTAGGAAGGCTCCTCTCAACCCTCTGGATCCGGTAAGGACCTCCTTTTCAGAACTTTTTAACGTTGGGTAGTTCTCCCCACTTTTTGCTTGTTAGACGTGGTTTTCCCCTACCCTTTTGCCTTCAGACTTCCTGTTTTATCTGACTTCATTTTTGCTCGCCTTGGGACTCTGCACAACATACCATTGCTAGCCAGTGATTGTGCTCTCTGCTCTAAACATAATAAAATGGGCTTACCCCCCATTGGCCAATTTAATTTATTGTAAATCCCCAGTAAAGTCACTCTACCTGTTCCCAGGACCTTTAAATTAAATGCTACTAGTGCGCATGCAGCTCTGATTGTGCCTCCCACTTAAGTAGCTCTTTTAAGCATGTCTCAGGACTGCCAGTGCAGCCTGTATGTGCCCTAAACAGTCCATAGGGCAGGGTACAGTGTATTTAAAAAAGTTGGGCATGTACTTTTAACTTCTACATGTCCTGGTAGTGAACAAATCTTACATTTGTTTTTCACTACTGCGAGGCCTGCCTCTCTCATAGGATAACATAGGGATACCTTATTAAATGTAATAAGTGATACCTTTCAATTGGGAGAAGGTAGAAATGTTGAGTGTGTCTGTAAAAAACTGTAATTTACAACCCTTCCTAATGGTGGTGTTAAATATTAAGTCACAATTCATAAAATGCCACTTGTAGAAGGTTGGTATTTTCTTGTCGCAACAACTTGGTGCCTGTAGCCTGTATCCTGAGGCAAACGCCTAGATGTAATTGCTAGTTGGTCTTTGTGTATTGATTCCAGACAGTAAGACAGTGAGACAAAGGGGGAACAGGTGTTAGTAGGGTGGGCCACCTCTGACTTGAAAAGGTGGAGGAATTCTCACCTACCACTCTTGCACATGACAAAGACTGCCTCAAAATACTCATAAAGGGTTTCACACTAGTTTTTGTGCCACCAGGCAAGGCAGGAAATTCTAGACACCTCGGTAGGGAGAGGGCTCTAAAAGCTTCTCCTACAGTGGACCCTCAGGCCCAACCCTTCAGTACACTTTTGGACCTGTGGAAAAATCAGAAGGACTGCTGTGTTGCTTTACTGCAATGACTGCTCTGCTGCCCTGTTGCTTGTTTGACAAGGACTGGACATACATCTTGAACTCAGGACCACTGGAGTGACTCCAACAGCTAGTTGGCTGCCCCCCTGATCAGAGCCTCGGGACAGAAAAGTATCCAGCCATCTTGACCACTGCACCTGGACTCAACCTGCTGTGAGTTCTAACCCCCCGAAGTGATGACCCTCCAGTCCTGGACCCTTGGAATCAAGGCAAAAGGTGCTCTGCCAGGTCAACTGTGGTCTGTACCAGAACAGTTGCAACTCTTCGCAAACCTGCAGCAGTTTTTTGTTGCCCCTCATCAGAACTGACACAATGCAACGGTTTTCTGACATAAGCCTGTATCGCAGCCCTTGCAGCTCATCGGAACTGCTGCTATATGACATATCCTCGAAGCGGACATCGCATCGCTCCTCTAGACCTCCACTGTGCGGCACAACACTTTGCATCCAGGATTAAGGTACATTTCTCAGCGGGACTAGCTTGGTCCCTGTATCCGTCCCATGCTCCTCTGCGGTGAGCCTGAACTTGGCGCGGCCAGATAACCACAGTTGGCGCTTTGTGCTTCTAAGCTCTATTTTTACCGAAACCTTTAAAATTTGCAAATCTCCAGTTCTACTGATTGGGTTTTTGTGTTTTGGTATCAAATATTATATTCAATTTTACTCTATTTTTCTAAATTGGTGTGATTTTTCCTGTGTTTTGTTGTTCCTTTATTACTGTTTGCGTGCTGCATAAACTACTTCACGCATTGCCTCTAAGTTAAGCCTGACTGTTTTTGGGCCAAACTACCAGAGGATTAGGCACAGGGTACTACAGGGGGGGGGGGGCTCTTTTAGCTTTTTGGTAGTCAGGTTGAATGCCCTTGACTATTGACCTGGCAATGCCTGCTTTAGAGATTGGCTGGTCCTTGTGAGGTTTAGCAAAGGCTACAAACAATTGGTCCACCTTGCAGAAGGGCTTGGTCCTATCAATGTATTACATGAGAATGCTGGTGTGGGAGTCCAGCTAAGGAAGAAAGTTAGGGTTAGTGCTGAGAAACAAGCCCCTTGCAACACATTTGCACCACCGTTGTGTCACTTTTGTGATGCAGCGGCAGCGTAAATAATGTGGTCAATATACAACGTGAGTCATCTAGGTAGATGCGTCACGTTATAAAGCCCTCTGTCACATTATACCTGCTTCCGGTATAATGTATGCAGGGTGGGCGTTCCCATGCAGGAAAGCCTCGTAAAAGTGACGCAGTGAAATCTTCAAGATTTCACTGTGACACTTTTAGGACACCACTCTGTCAAAACCTTACGTAATGAGTGACGCAGTGTATTAAGTATAGGCCTTCCCCAAGCATTGTAGGAGTTGCTTCGTGCTTGCGACACAACTCCAGCAGTGCATGACTTTTGGGCCGACAGATGCGTCAGAATTTCTGACGCATCTGTCAATCCTTGCGCCAGGGTGCACTGTATTGTAAATACCGTGCATCCGCATCCATGGTGGCGCAAGAGTCTTGCAAGGAGGCGCAGGGAAACTGACGCATCTCTACAGATGTTTCCGTTTCTTGTAAATCTGCCAGCAATGCTTGAGGAAGGCCTATACATAATACACTGCTTCACTCATGCCCCCTACTCCACCCAATCCCCTGTGACTGTCAATGACACTCATGGTTCTACAGATCAACCCACTGAGTCTTAATCCTGGTGTGGCGTGAGCGAGGAGAGGCTAGTCACTGCAATGTGTGTCCAGTATAAAATGCCATTTCTGGTCTCTGCATCCTCATCGCCTTCCCACACCTCATTGTCTGGGTGACTTGGATCAGAATGTTCCTCATTTTGAAAATCATGCAGTATGGCGTCCCTGTTGGCAGTGATGGGGTATTTACGCAGCCCTAAATTATCCTCATATAGCACAGCGCTCTCGGCCTGAGACCATACCGGGAGCGACTGCCTCTAGGTCGCCAGAGGTGGGGATCAAGGTGATATCCAACGCCACATGATAAGATTTTTTAGCTGTTAGCATGCCCAAATCAAGGAAACGGGAGGAGACCCGTTGCCTCTTTCCCCTACAAAATAGACCCAGGATATATATTTCCCATATATGTAATGCTGGGCGGAAGCAAGCTTTTACAGGGATTTGGACTGGGCTTTCTAATATGGCAGCCCACTCTTTGCCTGTGGAAGAGCTCCAATGGTGCTGCAGTGGTAGGAGCTGTAATGCCATTTGGCAGCGTAGAGTGTCCTCAAACAATGGTGTGAGGTGTCTGCCTGGTACCATGATGTGGAGATATTGTATGGTGAGGTGCTTTTGGGGTTCCTGCATCATGTCACCCCATTTGTTACCCAACACTGCAAGTAGCGAGTTATGTAGAAGTAATTGGCCAGGGGGTAGACATCTTCCTCTACAATAAGTCATATGATATGAGTGCACTGTCCCGGTAAAGATATCCTAGGTTATGCAAGCCGGCCTCCAGCCAGACGGAGAGTTCCGTAGTTGTAGTGGCGATGTCTCCCCTGTGTGTGCCAAGCAGTAGTAGCGCCGGCACCTATGGGACCGTAGTCTGCGTGAGATACAGACAACGGGCCCGATTCACAAAAGTAATGTGAGACAAAAACCTAACTTCACGACTTTCGGTATTCACAAAGGGCATTTAGGAGTAGTAAAGTTAGGAATCCTACCTTTACTACTCCTAAATGCCCTTTGTACTAAGAAGATCAAACCTTAATTTTATCTAAGGCAATATCCTAACTTTATGACTTTCGATATTCACAAAGGGCATTTGGTAGTAGTAAAGTTAGAGGCATCCATGGTAATGGTAACTTGAAGAATGGGATCTAGGAAATGACTGCCCTGCAACAGATTGCTGTTGTTCCATCACTGCAGAGAGTGATGTGTACCGGTCTTCACCAACAATAGATCATCCATTTGACCTTCCACATATGACCAAAGAACCAAAATGCACTGTTGTAGCGGGCGCATGTGTAGCCAGGCTTGAGGAAGCTATGGTGATAAATGAGGCCATGATTCCGAGAAGGAGCATAAAGGTTCTGATTGTGAGATGGCAATTTGCTAAAAAAGAGGAATGAGCTGCTGGAATGCCATGACCCTCTGCAGGCTGGGGTAGGCTTTGTGAGTTCAGTACCACGCCTAAGAAGGGCTGGATTTGGAGAGGATGGTTCTTGCGTTTGCTCTTGATCAGCTAATCCTCAAGGAAGGGGAAGATATGGATTGCCCTTTGCTCAAGTGGGCGCCACTGCTAGGCACTTGGTGAAGACTCTTGAGGCATGGCTGATGCCAAATGAAAGTTCTTTTAACTAATAGGGATGGCCACTTATCATCATCATCATCGAATACTTTATTTGCCAAGTGCATACAGATTAAAAATTGTATACACAGTACAAATTATACACAGAGCAATATACAGCAATAGTTAAAAACAATACAAAGATAAAAATTGATAAAAAATAGCCCAATGCAGAGGTTTATAAGAGCGGAATAAAACATTTGGAACGCTTGATCAATAATGCATACCAGAATCTAGCAAGTCCGAAAACTACCACCCTGCTCGTATCGGTGGCTAGGATTCTCTTAACCTCCAAATAATGCCCAGGTCCTACCAGTCTACATAAGGGCACAATCCACTTGGCTCGCAGGGTTTAATAATGGCAGAAAATTAACAAGAGGACTATTGTCTCTTAGCAAGTGTTACATGCAGGGCAATTATCGTCAACAGAGGAATTACTACACCACTTTCTACAAAATACTTTTGTTGGCAAAGTTTTAAAACGGTATTGGATAAATAATTTCCGAGCCAACGGCCGTACGATTTCAATAGTTTCCTCATGAAAAGGTACAGATTTAAAATGTATAAAAGCTTAAGCCAAAGAACCCGCCTGTTTGGTCGCTTCCTTCTCCATGATACTATCCCAGTATATCTTTTTGAGTCTGCATTTTGGGATTTCACACAAGTTTTCAGGGGTAGACCAATACTCATCCATCCCAAGGCCGATCAGTAAATTCTTCAAATGCGTAAACCATGGGATAGCGTTAACCTGGGGATGCTTTAATAGGTCAATCGTCTCCATTCTATATGGGATAATTTTGTCTACAGACCACAGGCGATGCCAAAACATAATCTGCTTATAACTCATCTTGTACTCTGACTCTTTCTGGCCTAGGTCTAAAAACAGAGGAGCCTCTTAGTTTGCTTAGAGGTCCCCTTCGAAAAGATCATGTATTTGGTATTTTACTCATTTAACACCAGGCCATAGAATGTAATAAAATTGTTCAGTACTTTTTGCAGCGCAAAGGGGGACTTAGATATTAAAAGAGTATCATCCGCTATGAGTAGGGCTGGTACTCTTCGCTCTCCTACCTTTAGGGCATCACATCCATCTTTGTCCAGGTAGTCAATCACCCTATTAATAAAAAGCAAAACAAGGTAGGCGCTAGAATGCACCCTTTTCTTACCCCACGGTTGACGGGGAATAGCTCAGTGAGGTCATTATTATCCCCCACCTAACTTGAGCAGTGTTAGAGGAGTAGAGTCGAATTAGGATTTCTAACAGACTGTGTGGCAACCCCATTTCGACTAGCACTCGCCACAACTTTGCGCTTGGTACCAGGTCAAATGCAGTTCGTAGGTCCACGAAAGCTACATATAATTTGCCCCATCTAGAATTAAAACCTCCCTCCAATAGATGCACAGGAGAGGAAAGACCTGATCCAATGTGCTAATATTAGCACAACCCTGCTTGTAGATCATTCAAGATGTGGTGTTCAGTGATCCATCCCTGCAATCGTTGCAGAACCTGCTTACAAAAGATTTTCTGCAGTGAATCTATTAGACTTATGGGTCTCTAGCTGGCTGGACTAGCTCTATTGCCCTTTTTAAAAATGTCACAAGCATAGGTAATATCCGTGGGCGGGACGAATAGGGTGTAAAAGTAGACATTCTTGAGGTCTAACATAGTCATGTAGTAATTCGGTTGAAGCAGAGGGACAACATCCTACAGCTTTACCATATGGAAGATTTTGGAAAGGATCTAACAGATGAGGGGACTGGGGTCCAGAATGGACCTCAGGGAACTGTCTTTTTTGGGGATGAGGAATCAGGGAGAGTAAGCCCCCTTGCCCTGCTGTTGGGGGCTGGGGGGGGGGGTGCACTGGCTCTATGGCATCCTTATTGAAGGAGCACTTCCTTGAGGTTGAGATGTTCTTGGCTGAGGGAAAGGTTGAGGGGTGGGGTGTTGGGAGGTGATGTACGATGTCTTAAGCTGCATCTGTATGCCGACATCTGCTAATACTCACTCGTCTGATATGATTTCCTGCCAGTGAGGAAGGAAATCTTGTAGTGTGCCCCTGACAGGTGTAGTGTTATCAGGACACAGGGATGGCTAGTCAGTGTTTTGAGGTGGTGAACCCTTTGTTGAAACCGCCTTTGCCTCTGCTCTTGTAGGCACCCCTGGAATAACTTGATGTCTGCTGGTAGTATGACTCTTTTGCCTCTGGTCGGAGGGTGTAGGGTCTGGCGAGGTGGCTCTGGAACCAGCCCTACACTGATGTCTCAGGAAGGAGTCTCTATGGGATGATGTCTGGAGGGCACACATGGCTTTAGCGATATCAGTGTCCTTTTTGATCTTTTCCAACATTTGATCAACGTGTGGGCCAGAGATGTTCCACACCAAAGGGCAGGTTGAGAAGAGTTGTTGAACTTCTGGATTCAAAGCCCAAGATATGGAGCCATGGGTGGCACCCCTCGAGGTGACGTATCTGTGGTGTCTGGGGTGCAACAGATAGAGGCATTGGAGAAGATCTTTCCCTTCTGCCACTATTTCTTCACACCCCTTGCTTTTAGCTCACCAGAGAGATGTTTAACTAGCTTCTGCATCTCATCCCAGTGAGCTCTATCATACCAGGAGAAAAGGCCCACTGAGTTGGCTAGTCTCCAATGGATGGTGGCTCCTACATCTACTCTCTTCCCAGCAGCATCAAGTTTCATGCTCTTGTTGCTGAATTGTCACCCATGGCCTAAACAGAAGCCCACTTGAGTGCATTATGGACTAACAGGGAGTCAGGAGGGACAAGACCCCTGATGTAGGCTAGGTCATTGGAGGAGGGCTTGTATTTTTCTTGACCAGTGGGGTTACCATCCTATGCTTAACGCTTTCTTTGAAGGTGTCTCTGAGTGATTTTAACATTCTTTCAGCATGCGGATGAACTGTATGGTCCTCTCTGACGTAGACAAAGTCTCCACCAAGAAATCATCTTTCTCCTGTGTCAGAACCCCTGGAGACACGTGTATCCACCTTGGGAAAGGTGGCCGTGCTTTGCAAGGCCTCATGGCTAGAGGTGGTATGCCCTTACAAGATAGTGATCCAGGTCTGAATCTTCCGGTGATCAACATTACACTCAACCCATGGGTCATCAGTGGGCACAGGATCAAACATTGCATCATAAGGGTCGGTGGTATGGAAAGAGCTGCGTTCCCAGAGGGAGTGTGGAGGTGGTGATGTAGGAGGTGGGGGTGGAGAAAGTGGGGGAAGTGGAGCAGGAGGAGTAAGAAATAGAGGGGTGCTGGCATCCCTTCCCTTATGTCTTTCATGCTTCAGGGCTGAGAGGGTATGCAAAGGATGCTCTTCCTCTAAAATCAGTGTCTTCTTCCAAGGTAAAGGCTCTATAGGCTTGCTTTGTTTCATTTTTCCCTGTTTGGGGGTTTATGAACAGTGTTTTCTGCCTCTCATCCAGCTCCTCCTGGTGCCACTGAACGATGAGTTGCTCTGAGTCGTCGAAGCCTGCCAGTGAAGGAGTCTTCGGCACCAAAGGAGACTTTGACACAAATGGAATTTTTGGCAACATTGCGACTTCGAGGGAGGCTTGTAAATGTAAATGTAATGTAATGTAAATAGTAACGTATAAAGCGCACGGCTACTCCAGAGAGTGTCCTGGTGCTACAAGACCACGAGACAAGCATCAGTAATCCTGCCAGGATAGAGGGCGGCTGACCGTGCTATTGCAGGAAAAGCCGGGTTTTCAACTGTTTCCTAAAATTCAAAAGATCTTGCACCTGCCTAAGGGAAAATGTAAGTCCATTCCATAGCCGGGAGGCCAGGACTTGAAAGGAGCGACCACCCAGACGAGAGCTGCAAAACTTTGGGGTAGTCAACAGAAGCTGTGAAGAAGATCTCAGGGCCCTCTGCAGGACATACTGCTGGATCCTTTTCCTAATGTAAACGGCACCCGTATCATGTAGGGCACTATACGCTAAAACTAAAGCTTTGAACTGAATTCGCTTCCGGACCGGATAGACATGTGCTCTCTGAGACCTACCATAAGATATTGCTCTGGCCGCCGCGTTCCGCACTACCTCCAGGCGGTTCAGCAGACAGTCCGGTAGGCCTGAATACAGGACATTGATGTAGTCCAGCCTTGATATAATCAATGCTTGGACCACAGTCTTCCTGTACTTAACCGGAAGCAAAGGAAGGAAGTTTTTCAACATTTTTAACAGGCCAAAGCAGGTGCCGGCTACTGTTTGGATCTGGGCCTGCATGGACAGGTTGGCATCTAACTTGACTCCTAGGTTCTTCACTATGCGTACTGGGGCAGTAGGTGGGGACATATACTGAGGCCACCACTGGCGCCAGGTTTCGCAAGGTGAAGGCCCCAAAAAAATGATCTCGGATTTCTCCGGATTGCACTTCAGTTGATTCAGCCTTAACCAGGAGAACACCTCTGACAGGCAGATGTTAATCTCACCACCTCTAAATCAGAGTCCTTGTCACAGGTGAACAGCAAGATGGTTTATCCACTCACTGGTGGGGGTCAAGGATGTAACCATCGTACTAGGAGACGAGAAACATTTTATAATTTTAAATAATTCTTTACTTTTATGACCTGCTGACTCGATTTTAGAAGAGAATTTTTTTTTCTTTTCCTCATGCATTTTTTTGTAGTGGACTTTAAGGGCCTGTTTGTATCTGATTTTATCCTCGAGTTTAAAATTAGCTTGCCACGCTGTAGAGTACATTTGGGCCGTCGACTGGGTTGGGGCATTGCAGGCTCTGAGACCTTTGTGCTCGGGTCAACCAGGGCCTGAGGCAGGTGGAGGTTGTAGGAAAGTGGGTTTCTGTTGCAGTAACCCCCCCCCACTTTTTGCCAGACGACTGATGCACTTTCACTTGATGTACCCTGGGTCCCTGCCAATCAGGTTCCCAGGGCCTGCGTTCTTTCCCCAAAACTAACCCAATTGGCATCTCTGCCCACAGGTCAGCCCCTGGTAAAATGTACCACAGGTACCTAGGGCACTGTGACCATGGAAGAGTCGACATGGCACACATTCCTGTGTGCCATGCCTACAACCCACTGCCCTGGCATAGATCAGTCACCCCTCTAGCTGGGTGCACTTTTCCAGTGGTGAGGGTACAGGTGCATGAGCCCTGTACCCCTACAGTGTCTAAATCCATTTTAGACATTGTAAGTGCGGTGCTGCCATTAAAAGTATATGGTGCTGGGAGCTTGTCATTGCAAACTCCACAGCACCATAGTGGCTACACTGAAAACAGGGAAATTTGGTATCAAACTTCTCAGCTCATTAAACCCACACTGATGCCAGTATGAGAATTAATGAAAAATGCAAACAGAGGGCATCTTTGAGAAGCCCCCTGAAAAACGACCAGCCTCTGTTGGGTTCCCTGACTGGTACACACCAGCCTGCCACCGCGAGACATGTTTCTGGACCCCTTGGATGGGAGCCTTCGCTCACTGAGCCTGGAAAAAAAGCCTCTCCTGGGCAGAGGTGTTCACACCACCCCCAGGCCAAGAAGAGCCATCTGTGGCAGGGGAGCTTCAAAGGCCTGGCAGCCTTTGTAATGAGACCCACAGCCTCTCCTGCCTTTTCGGCGGGAAGGCAGGCGGGAAAAACAAGCCAGCCCAGAAGGTGTGCGCACCTTTGCCAACTCCACCCCTGTTAGAGGGCTAATCTCAGGAGGGCAGATTTGGCACCTGACCACCCTGGGACCCACCTCTCATAAGAATACAGCCGAGCACTGGCGGGAGACCCTCAGGCTGAGGACCTCGCATCTAGAATCGTACGCGCTACGCTAGCACAACTTCAACAGAGAGACACCACACTGGAGAGTTTAAGAGAACGTATGCTTTATCTCTTCAAAATTAGAACTGGATCTTTATGATCCGCAGAGTATTATGTACAGACGAGCCGGGGCTCGAAGAGTCTTGGCAAGGGTAGAGTAGCGAGACAGTCTTAGACTTCAAGGTATCTGGCGCACAGCTCTCAATCCTCGAGCTGGGGGATATTGGGTGATCTTGGGTCCACCCGGACTAGAGTAGTCTCTCGAGCCGCGATCGAATCAGCAGGGCTCACGGTGATCTTCTCGGTTGCAAAGGAGCCGCGAATGAATCAGCAGGGCTCTGTGATTTTCTCGGTTGCAAGGAGCCGCGAACAAATCAGCAGGGCTCAGTGGTCTTCGGTTGCAAGGAGCCGCGAACGAATCAGCAGGGCTCAAGAGTTCTCCGGATAGCAGGGCAGCCGTGACCAGGTCAGCAGGCTCTCGTAGTCCAGGATACAACTGGCTTGGTCGGTCCAGAGCCACGCCTGATATAGGACTCCCTTTCTTCGATGTCCGGAGTCCTCTCAGGCGGAGGTCTTAGCACCTGGGGGTTGGTTGTTGGGGGTTCCGCCTCGGCGGCTCCTTTCATCCTTTGAAGTTAGGTCTGGGGGACTCCCAGACACTCAGCAGGCCTGGAGCCAGCCCTCGGGGAGGCCGGATGGGTGATCGAAACTCATCTTCGAGGGGAGGTGGAAGGTGTGACCAAGCTACTCCTCCCTTTCTCGCTCACAGGGAGCGCTCTACCCCCTGGCTGGGGATGGCGCCGTCGGCCGAGGTCGGGCTGGGGCCGGGCGCCATTTTAGGTGCAGGGACATGGGCCTCGGCCTCGGATGTCAGGAAAATGGGGGACGAGGACGGGAAGCCCAGGGTCGGGGAGGTGTAACATGGCGGGCAGGGTCGGGGGCTTAGGGCCTGGTGAAGCTATCTGGTTCAGGGGTGACCACGCCACGAGACCGGGTCCAACACGCGTCCCCCCCAGCTGAAAGTCGAGGAGGACTACCCATCCTCTTGGGGATTCTCCTCGCTGAGGCGAAAGAACCTGGAGAGGCCGTCAACGTTGGCGTGGTCAGTACCAGGGCGGTGTTCTACTGTGAAGTCCATCCCCTGGAGGGAGATTGACCATTGTAGCAGTTTGGGGTTCTCCCCTCTCATCTGCATGAGCCAACGTAAGGGTCGAGGATCTATCTGCACTCGGAAGTGGGTTCCGACTAGGTAGGGCCGGAGTTTCTTGAGGGCCCATACTACTGCGAACGCCTCCCGGTCAATGGTGCTCCATTTCTGTTATCGGGGCAGTAGCCTTCTGCTGATGAAGGCCACGGGCTGATCTATACCTTCCTCGTTGAGCTGGGATAGGACGGCCCCGATGCCATGCTCGGAGGGGTCGGTCTGGACCACAAACTCTTTGTAGTGGTCCGGTGCTTGGAGTATGGGGGCAGTACACATTGCGGTCTTTAAGGCGTCGAACGCCTTTTGGCAGGCTGGGGTCCAGTGCACACGCTTGGGCTGCCTTTTGGATGTCAACTCTGTGAGGGGACCCACTATGCTGCCGTAGTCTTTTATGAATCTCTGGTAATAGCCGGTGAGGCCCAGGAAGGCTCGGACCTCGGTTTGGGTTGTGGGGGGTTCCCAGGCCAAGATGGCGTCGATCTTTGGTTGGAGCAGGGTGACCTGCCCGCTTCCGACCTGGTGGCCTAGGTAGGTCACTGACCCCTGCCCAATCTGGCACTTGCTGGCTTTCACCGTCAAGCCCGCCTGGCGCAGGGCTAGCAACACCCTCCGGAGGTGCCGGAGGTGGTCACTCCATTGGGAACTGAACACCCCAATATCGTCCAGATATGCGTCGCTGAACTCTTCCAGCCCGGCCAGGACTCGGTTCACCAGTCTCTGAAAGGTGGCCGGGGCGTTTTTCATCCCGAACGGCATCATTCGGAAGCAATAGTGCCCGTCCAGGGTGGAGAAGGCAGACCGCTCCTTGGCTCCCTCTGTGAGCGCAATTTGCCAGTAGCCGCAGGTCAGGTCAAAGGTACTTAGGTAGCGAGCAGACCCCAGGCGGTCAATGAGCTCTTCCGCACGGGGAATGGGGTGGGCGTCTGCTCGGGTGACTGCAATGAGCCCCCGGAAGTCCACGCAGAACCGAAGTTCCCGGACAGCTCCAGGGGCCGCGGCTTTCGGGACCAGCACCACGGGACTGGCCCAGGGGCTGTCGGAGGGCTCGACCACTCCTAGGGCGAGCATTTTTGAGACCTCGGCCTGGATGCAGGTCCGGACTCGATCAGGCACTCGGTAAGCCCGGTGCCGCACCGGCGGGCTGTCTCCAGTGTCCACGTCTTGGACACCCCAGTCGGTGATTCGGGGGACTAGGGAGAACAAGTCTGAGAACTGCCCCAAGAGCTGGCGGCAGTCCTCACGCTGCTGAGGGGTGAGGGAGGAAGAGAGGTTCACTCCATCTACGGAGCCATCTTTTTCTTTGGCACACAGGAGGTCAGGGAGAGGCTCCGTTTCCTCTTCCGCTCCGTCGTCGGTGGCCAAGAGCAAGCTCAACTCCGTCCGCACGAAGTGAGGCTTGAGGCGGTTCACGTGGAGAACCCGAAGGGGGTTCCGAGGGGACTGGACGTCCACCAAGTAGGTCACTTGGCTCTTCCTCTCCACAACTTTAAAGGGGCCTGTCCATTTGTCTTGGAGGGCGCAGGGTTTCACCGGGGACATCACCCAGACCTGCTGGCCCGGTTGAAACTCGACCAGAGTGGCATTCTGGTCGTACCAGCGCTTCATTTCCTCCTGACTTGCTTCGAGGTTGGCTTCAGTCAGCGCTCGGAATTTCCGTGTCTGATTTTGGAGAGTGAGAATCGGTACACATCCCTCCTTAACCAGGCTCAGGGGTCCCCGAACGGGGTGCCCGTACAGCAGCTCAAAGGGGCTAAACCCCAGGGACTTCTGGGGGACCTCTCGGTACGCCAACAGGAGACAGGGAAGGAGGACATCCCACTTACGCCGGAGGGGTTCTTCTAGGCCCATGATCATCCCCTTCAAGGTCCGGTTAAATCGTTCCACCAGGCCATTGCCCTGGGGATGATACGGGGTGGTGAATTTGTAGGACACTCCACACTGTTGCCACAAGGACATCATGTACATCGAGATGAAGTTTGTGCCGCGATCCCTCACGACCTCGCGGGGGAAGCCTACTCGGGAGAAAATCCCCATCAGCACCCGGCCCACCACGGGGGCGTCACGGTGCGGAGGGGAATGGCTTCAGGGTATCTGGTGGCGTGGTCTACCAGGACCAGGAAAAATCGGTGTCCTTGGGAGGTTCTGGGGTCTAGGGGTCCTACTATGTCGATCCCGACCGGCTCAAAGGGGGTACTGACTACTGACGACCGGAAAGGGCTGGAGGGGAGCCTTGCACGCGCCTCCACTCTTCCCACTGGCCTGGCACGTGGGGCAGGACTTACAGTGGGTCTCTACATTCGTTCGCATTTTGGGCCAGTAAAAGTGAGTGACTAGGCGATCGTAGGTCTTATCTTGGCCCAAGTGTCCCGCCAGGGGTACATCATGGGCCAGACCCAGGAGAAAGTCACGGAAGCGTAGGTGTACCACGAGCACCCGGCCCGACCCTAGCTCTGCAGACCTCTGTTCACTATACAGGAGGCCATTCTCCCAGTACAGGTAATGAGTCCCAGTTTGGTCGCCCGCAGCTTGGGCCGCGGGTTGTTGTCGGAGTCCGTCCAGGGACGGGCAAGTGGCTTGTGCCTGACAGAACTCCTCTCGGGAGGGGCCCCCTTCATGACGCCACTGCGCCAATTCGGGCAGATCATCAATCTCAGGCAGCTGTGCGGCCTCGGAATGCCAGGCCTCGGGGTCGGGAACGGGTTCTCCCTCCGGGGAGAGGCCGTGGGGCTCAGCCCGATCTTCCCTAACATCTTCTACTGGGAGGGGGTTGGGAGGCTCGGCAACGACTGCCCCGATGGGGGGTAGTCGAGCGGACATGGATCGAGTGGTGGCGCACACCCACTCGGGTAGGCCCATCATGCCCAGGTGCGTCTTACGTTCTACCTGTCTCCATGGGGAGCTTTCTAGGTCGTTGCCCAGGAGACAGTCTACGGGTTGGGAGGCCCTGACAGCGACTCGCAACTCTCCTGTCACTCCCCCCCATTTGAACGGTACCAGGGCCATCTTGCAAAGACTTTCAGTGTTATCAGCAGACAATACGGGGCATAGGACATTTGGAATGATCTGGTCCTCCCTGACTAGGTGGCTGAGGATTCCGGTGATACTGGCCCCGGTGTCACAAAGAGCTTCCACCTGGCGGTCATTCACCTTCACTAACTGTCTGTACTTCTTAGTATTATCGGGCAAGGGGGCCCCAGGGATCATCTCTCGGTCTCCTAGGGAAACTAGGGCCATGGCGGCGGGTTCCCACTCTTCAGTGTCCTCCATCTCTTCCCCTAGAGCTACATTTGTTACCTGTCTGGCTGGGGAAGCTGTTGCAGAGGGTCACGGGGCCATGGGACACAGGGGGTCACTGGCGTAATGCCCGGTTTGTTGGCACCGGTAACAGGAGATCGTGACCCAGTGCCCGCGGTTGCCCGAGGGAGCGGAAGTGGCTGGTGCGGTGGCTGATGGGGTCTGGGTTTGGCCTCTGGGGGGGCTACGCTGGGGTCCTGACTGGAAGTCCCTCTGTCTACCTTGGTTCACTCCACCCCTCTGGCGGGGTGATCCCTGACTGTTTTTGGGGGTTTCTACTACGTGACCCTGGGGGACCCAGGGTATTCACCCAGCGATCAGCCTCCACGGCCAGCTTCCTCGGGTGGGCAAGCTTGCTGTCGAGCAGATGCTGGCGAAGTTCCACAAAACAGTTCACGGACAGATGTTCCTAGAGCATGAGATCAGTGAGTGGTCACTTTGCTGCCCTTGACCCACCCGTCGAATGCTCTGCTGAAAAAGTTGACATACTCCACCCGGGTAGTCCCAGGAATCTTCTTGCAGTCCCGGAACCGCTTGCGGTACATTTCTGGGGTGAGGCCGTATCTTGACAAGAGGGCCTCCTTCATGTGGCTGTAGGAGTTCTGCATAGAAGAGGGTAGGTCGAGCAGGGTGCTGGTGATGTTGGATTTGTCAGCGGCTTTCGACACCGTCCCCCATGATGACCTTCTCGCAAGACTCTATGAGATTGGCCTACGGGGGACGGTGTTCAGCTGGTTTTCATCTTTCCTAGCTGGCCGCCGGCAAACGGTCTGGGCCTCCCCAGATTCCGCCGTGATGCCGCCTTTGGGAGTCGGGGTTCCACAGGGCTCCATATTGAACCCAACCCTTTTTAACATCTTCATGACCCCTTTGGCGGCACTGGCAGGGTCGTTCGGGGCCCAGATCGTATCCTACGCCGACGACACCCAGCTCCTCTTCTCTTGCAAGAGGGGAGGAGACTTTGATGGAGAGAGTATACAGGATTGCCTTGGGGCTGTTTTTAAATGGTTCCAGCTGAACAGCCTCAAGTGCAATTCCGATAAGTCAGAGGTACTCTTCTTCGGGTGTGCTACGGAGCCAGACTGGCAAGCTTGGTGGCCCAGTCACATGTTCCCTCCGTCTTGTTCATCCCAAATTGCTAAGAATTTGGGGGTCAAGAGGGACAAGGGTCTGACGTTAAGATCTCAGATCCTTGGCGTGACGGGCACTTGCTTCGGCCTCCTTAAGATGCTGCGGAGGTTTCTACCTCTTCTGTCTGAGGAACATAGGAAGCTGACTGTGCAGGCTCTGATCGGCTCTAGGTTAGATGTTTCCAACGCTCTCTACCTGGGCCTGCCAGAGTACCTACTGCAGCGGCTCCAAGTTGTGCAGAACGCGGCCGCGAGGGCCATTTTTGGCCTTAATAGGCGAGCAGGTGCTGCTGGCTTGTTGCAGATTTTACATTGGCTGCCCATCCGTAAACGGATTGTCTTTAAGGCATTAACTTTGGCCTACAAAGCTCTTCATGCGGTGGGAGCGAAGTACCTCCAAAGGAGACTTGCCTTTTACCATCCGGCTCGCTCTCTCAGGTCAGAATCTCTGTTCCTGGCGGTTGTGCCACGAGTGAACAAAGCCCGCATTGGAGGCCGCTCCTTCCGACTGCTGGCGCCACAGTTGTGGAACACCTTGCCGCTAGCACTCCGGGGAGCCACCAGCCTACTTGAATTTAGGAAAGGCCTTAAAACTTGGCTGTTTACCCTCTAGACTGTTCTGCTGTTCTCTTTGTTTTCTTCCTGCTTTTTACCTCGTTTTATTACTGTTGTTGTGTTATTTTGCTGTAGGTCTCCTTGTTTAAAGCGCCGGGACACTCTTTTTGAGTAGCCGTGCGCTATATAAAAACAAATATAACATAACATAACATAACATAACAGGGTGTCTCTCCCCTCACTCAGGAATCGGCGCCACAGCCCAGCTCCCCAATCTTTCTGCGGAACTCGGTGGGAAGTCATGGCGACCTCATAGGCTTTAAACCATTGCTGTATGTCATCGTTCTTATAATATTCTCTTACCACGTCCTTGGGGATGTAGACCTTTGATTCTGGTGGGGGAGCCGCTTCTCGGCTTCCCGAGGTTCGGTTTGCTTCGCTCTGGGCCTTGAGCTCGATCTCCTTCAGGCCGCGCTCGTGCTCCAGCTGGAGTCTCTTGTCTTCGTGTTCTCGGTGGAGCTTCTTTTCCTCCAACTCTCCTTGGACTCGTAGTTGTTCCACCATGAGTCTCTTTTCGGCTAGCTTCAGCTCACACTCAATCTTGAGTTTGGCCAACTCGAGTTCATGAGTGCGGGTCCTTTCTCGGTCCGCTAGTTCTCCGGGGGAGAGGCCCCCATCTGGGAAGCTGCTCCGTACCGGCGTGTTGCTGCCTCCTCTTGGGTTGGGTTCAGGTTCGGTCGATTACTCTGTTCCTCCTCCTGACGGGAGAAGGTTGTCTTCGGACTCAACCCAAGTTTGTAGAGCTTTTGGCATATCTTCCTTGGTGTTTAGGCCTGTGGTAGCGATTCCTCGTTCCTTGCAAAATTCCTTCAATTCTGTGTGTGTGTAATCCTCTAACCGTTCCGGAAGGAACACGGGGCTTGCATCATTTTCAGTGGCACTCTTGTTACTCTTCTCTGCCATCTCTGTTTGGTAGTGCGTCGGCCGCTTACTGTACGATATCTAGATTTACGGATCCCACCGCTGCCACCAATGTTAGAGGGCTAATCTCAGGAGAGGACAGATTTGGCACCTGACCACCCTGGGACCCACCTCTCGTAAGAATACAGCCGAGCACTGGCGGGAGAACCTCAGGCTGAGGACCTCGAATCTAGAATCGTACGTGCTGCGCTAGCACCACTTCAACAGAGAGACACCACACTGGAGAGTTTAAGAGAACGTATGCTTTATCTCTTCAAAATTAGAACTGGATCTTTATGATCCGCAGAGTATTATGTACAGACGAGCCGGGGCTCGAAGAGTCTTGGCAGGGGTAGGGTAGCGGGTTAGTCTTAGAGTTCAAGGTATCCGGTGCACAGCTCTCAATCCTCGAGCTGGGGGATACTGGGTGATCTTGGGTCCAGCCGGACCAGAGTAGTCTCTCGAGCCGCGATCGAATCAGCAGGGCTCACGGTGATATTCTCGGTTGCAAAGGAGCCGCGAACGAATCAGCAGGGCTCGGTGATCTTCTTGGTTGCAGGGAGCCGCGAACGAATCAGCAGGGCTCAGTGGTCTTCTCGGTTGCAAGGAGCCGCGAACGAATCAGCAGGTCTCAGTGGTCTTCTTGGTTGCAAGGAGCCGCGAACGAATCAGCAGGGCTCAGAGGTCTTCTCGGCTGCATGGAGCCGCGAACGAATCAGCAGGGCTCAGTGGTCTTCGGTTGCAAGGAGCCGCAAACGAATCAGCAGGGCTCAAGAGTTCTCCGGATAGCAGGGCAGCCATGACCAGGTCAGCAGGCTCTCGTAGTCCAGGATACAACTGGTTTGGTCGGTCCAGAGCCACGCCTGATATAGGACTCCCTTTCTTTGATGTCCGGAGTCCTCGCAGGCGGAGGTCTTAGCACCTGGGGGTTGGTTGTTGGGGGTTCCGCCTCGGCGGCTCCTTTCATCCATAGAAGTTGGGTCTGGGGGAATCCCAGACACTCAGCAGGCCTGGAGCCAGCCCTCGGAGAGGCTGGATGGGTGATCGAAACTCATCTTCCAGGGGAGGTGGAAGGTGTGACCAAGCTACTCCTCCCTCTCTCGCTCACAGGGAGCGCTCTACCCCCTGGCTGGGGATGGCGCCGTCGGCCGAGGTCGGGCTGGGGCGCCATTTTAGGTGCAGGGACATGGGCCTCGGCCTCGGATGTCAGGAAAATGGGGGACGAGGACGGGAAGCCCAGGGTCGGGGAGGTGTAACATGGCGGGCAGGGTCGGGGGCTCAGGGCCTAGTAAAGCTATCTGGTTCAGGGGTGACCACGCCACGAGGCCGGGTCCAACAACCCCTCATGTGGGGGGGGCAAGGTGAAGCCCCCTCTTCAGTGCCCGCAATCTTGCAGATTGCAGGCACTCCCAAATCAGGATTAGAGATTGTGCTCACTCCCTCACATGGGCTGAGCACACCAAGGGCCCGATGTAGGTACCAAATACCGGTCGGAAACGGCCAATTTCGGCCGTTTCCGACCGGTATTTGGCCTACTGAGATGTAGGGGACCTTTTTTTGTCCGATTCGGTATTTTACCGATGCGGTAAAATTACCGAATCGCAAAAATACCGAATCGGTAATTTTACCGATTTTTAAATTTGGGATGTAGGTGGGACTACTTTCTGTCCCACAGGCCCTTCAGATTCGTTATTTTAACACCCAATCTATTTGGGTGTTAAAATACCGAATCCAGGTGTGCATGCACATGTGTGCATGCACACCTATGCCATGTGACAGACAGACATGTCCTTAGGGCATGTCTGTGTGCCACATGGCTCACATGCCTGTTTTGGGGGTGCTAGAGGGTGTCAAAGTGACACCCCCTGCACCCTTGCACAAATCGGTAATTACCGAATTGGTAATTACCGATTCGGTAATGCCCATTGATTCCTATGGGCTTCAAGGCCCATAGGAAGCAATGGGGGATACCGAATCGGTATTTACAGAATCAGTAAATACCGAATCTTACAGATTCGGCATTTACCGAATCTGAAATACCTACATCTCCCCCCCCTCTAATTTACCACTTCATAAATACCGATTCGGTATGATTCGGTATTTATGAAGTGGTAAATGTAGATTTACCTACATCGGGCCCCAAGGGTGTAGTCACCCTAAGGTCAGTAGCCCATTGGCTACTGACCCCAAGACCCCTTAAATGCCCCCTAAATACAATATTTAGGGGCAGCCCTGAACCAAGCAAGCAGATACCCGCAACCTAAGAAGAAAAAGAACGAAAGAAGATGCCCAGCAGAGGAAACTGCAGAGAACAACTGACTTGGCCCCAGCCCTACTGGCCCGTCTGCAGTTTCCGGAAATCCTGCACCAAAAATCATCTTGTCCTGCAGCCAGCGACCTCCAGAACCCTTGGGAGAACTGACTGCCTTCAACAAAGACCGTATCACCTGTGAACAGCAGCCCTGTTCAAAATAAAGTCAGAAAATAGTCTCTGAGCCTGCTGAGGACAAAGAAACCTGTGCCTGGAACTATCACTGCACCCGTCGCCTACACCCGAGTTCGAGTGGCCCACTGGTCCCAGCGAGGTCCCCCAGCATTCCAGAGTCTGAGTCCACTGTGGGTTGACCCCTCCTGGACTCGCTGAGGTCGCCTGCAGCCTCTGCATGGAGACCCCCCAACCACAAGTGGCCCAGTAAAGTGAAATCAGACCTCAAAAGACACCCCTGCATCCAGCCGCCCTGCGCCCTGGAGAAAAGAACCAGAGGCCCACCTATGTCCCTGAGCCCTCCAACTTACCTGCCCAGCTGTTGGTTCCTCCCAGAAGTCTTCCTGGACCAAGCCTGCAGCTAAAAAATAAAACCGAAAATCCCCATTGAAAACAATGGGGCACCCGACGCCAAACAGCACTCTGCACACGGCCGCCCCAGCGCCACTTAGGGTGCACCTTTTGTGCTGGCTTGTTTCCCCATTTTCCCTGAGCTAAAGTCCAGGAGCTTTGCTCCCAAAGCCAAGTGGCCTGCTCGTCAGCAGCCACCAACCTGCCCCCCTTATCTCCCATTGAATAACATTAGGCCACAACACTCTGCACCCGGACGCCCTAGTGCCGCTGAGAGTGTAACAAGAGTGCATCACTGACCCTGGGGGACCCCTGAGTCTACCCCCAGAACCTCAACTCCCACTACCAAATACTTACCTCGAAACTGATCATCATATTTTCCTCCATAGGATAACATTGACTGTTTTTCTTGGAAAAGTTTTAAAGTGTAGAGTTTGAAAACCTAAAGAAGTTTCTTTAAATTGTACCAATTAATAAAAACGATTTTACTTACCTGTTTGCAGGAAATGTCCCAGAGTAGTATCCAGGCATACTACTCTGAGTAAGAAAAGTAATCCAAAAAGTAACTTACCTGGTATTTTACTGAAAATCCCATTCAAGTCTATGTACTGTATTTACAAATCATTGCATTTCTCTGAAACAACATTGTAAGTCAAACCAAAGTACATTTTCAATTGCAATCCAAACTATTGTGTACCTGTGCCAGGCTTGCTTGGTTCTAGAAAATAAAACAACTAAAAGAATATTTTTATACAAAAACAATTGATCTGAAGTTCAGTCTCTGAGTGTGTGAATTCATTTGCTGACTGAGTGTGTACAACAAGTGCCTAACACTGTCCTCTGATACTGCCTTACTGCTCGACCACACCACCACAAATAGAGAGTAAGGTTCTATCTAACTTTACCTCTGCCTCCCTTTGGGGGTGCACTGGACTCTGTGCACATTTGACCTCACTTTGGTATGGTATATACAGAGCCAGATTCCTACAGATGTCCAGTAAGCTAACCATTTCAGACCAACTCAGATCTTCTGTAGGGCTGGGTATGTTTTTCAGTGGAGACCATACTCACAGTCTTTGTCCAGGTCTTTTCCAGGGACCACACGGCATAGAGGTGAGGGGAATCCTCCTGAACTTCTTCCTCTGGATCAGAGTGGGAGGAAGAGGTTGCATCTAGGCAACGCGCTGGGTGGTGGGGCAAAATGCCCGAAGGACCTACTTTTTCACTTTCCTTGATGCTGGGTGAGGGATGCTCCTCGGAAATGTCTGAACCATCTTCCGAGGCTTGTCGCTGCATTCTCTGATGTGCCCATCTTCTCTCTTGTGAATACCAAAGAGTTTTCACCTAGTGCAGGATAAGGCAGGCTTCACATATGGTGTCAATGTGGTCAGGTGGAGAGGCAGAAGTTACACACCTCATGGAGGTGAGCCCATGGGAACCTCGTGTCACATAATGTACTGTTTTTGGAAGGGCTTCCCTTCCATCACACTGTGTGCACTCTCTGTGAAGAAGTCATTGAAGATGAGGGGCACATGGCCTCGAAGAGGGCCTGAGGCTCTGGCAATTAGGAGTCGATTGTGGGTCAGTATTCCAGAGATGTCATTGAGCAACAATGAAGGGATTTTTCCCCAAGTATTGGAGTCAAATTAACCAACAAATTTGGGAGCCTTAGGAACACTTTGAACTCAGACTCCTGGTGGTACAAATTTGAACCTGATGGCAGAAAAAAATAATCTAATATGGAGTCGATGCCCATGTGCATTGCCAACTAAGAGAGGAGTCATGGGGGGCGTGGCTAGCGCCCGCAAGAGATGGCGGCGTCTTTGTGACTCTCCCGGGAAGCGGCAGTGAAGGAGGGCATGGAGCGACTCCTTCTTATGGTTTGAGAAGCCTAAACGCCGGAATAGCTGTGGGAAGGAATGCAGTGTTGAAGCGACCCTTTTGCTGGAGCTTGCCGGGTCACGACGGTCTGCCTCCATACCCCGAGTATTCAACAGAGCCTGGTGAGGTTGCGGCCATTTCCCGGACCCCGCTGACGGAGCTTTGCTCCTAGCGGTAATCTGGGTCACATACGCATGCTGCGAGTAGCCTTTCTTGTGACACTTAACTCCTGCCCAAGTGCTTTAATGGCCTCATTTGGGTGAAAACTTACTCTGCATGCTCAGCGTTTAAAACGACACACAAAGCATTTACTTTGTTAGCGGTAGCTCGGTTTCTTTGTTGGGGGCTGCACGCTCTGCCAGGTCCAACTTCAATTTCGCTGCTGCTTCTCAAAATGATGGTCCCTTTTGCTATTTGCTGCCACCTGATAAAGATCCTACGTTGTGCATCGTTTAATTAAACAGATGAGGGCATTCCCTATCTCCTCACCACGACAGCCTGTTTGGAAGCACAGCTTCTGATTTATGTATGAGGAGAATATTTATTCATTATTCATCATTTTCCCAGCACTGCTTCAGGCCTCAGCTGGTTTTATGCTAACGTTATATTTTCCTGCTACAGCCTCAATGATTAACTGTACATTAGCCTGCGTTTGATGCTTCACCTTCATCTTTACACCTGAATTTTTGGCGCCTTATATCTCCTATTAATTCAAGATGGCGCTTTGGTATTTCTACATGCTTCATTGACTTTTCCTCCAGCGAACTTTTTATAATGTTCCTCACAGGTTATTTATTGTATTATTTACTGCGCTGAGGCATTTGTACAATGTCGTCTTGACCATTTGTGTACATGTTTTTCTTCGCCTCCTTTTCTCTTATGACATGGTTGGTTTATGCAGTAAATGTTTGCAATTTGCCTTACTATTACATTATGTTGTGTTTTATTGTGTTTATACCATGTGCACAGTAGGACCTTGAATTCACCATCCCTGTACTAGTGGCATTTGCATCTTCACTCTAACTTACTGTTGTATTATTACATTCCTCGCATATCGCTAAACGTTTGGTGATACAACAATTTTTCTTCAGTTTTTTGTATGTATATAGTGTCCTGTGAGGAGTACCACTTTGCTCTCTTTCGCTTTCAACCAGTGCTTTTTTTTGATTTATTTATTTATTTTTGAACTTGTTCTTTCCTTGATGGGCAGGTTATCCAAGGATTTGCATAAACCTTCATCCTCCTCACGTAAATTCCTAATCCACACAAGCTCCAGATATCAGTGTCTTACAATGGAGGATTCGCTGGAGTCATCATCTAAAAATCCATCACCATCATCAAATCCGTCCATGTCCTCAGCTACTAAAGGCACTGTGAAAAGGTTAAAAAAGGATCCTCCTTCTCCTCCAAAGTAGCCCAACCTGGTCACCATGGATATCCTATTGGAGGAAATAAGGGCGTTGCGCCCCTTCATTGATGAGACCAGAACCACACTCCAAACGATCACGGAGAAATTGTTAACTGTAGATGGTCGTGTTACCCAATTGGAGCAGGATGTTACTTCCTTGAATAAGTCTGTCTCTAAGGTTGACCCGCTGTGCGCACAGGTTTCAGTCATGCATAAACAACTCGAAAATTTAGAAAATCGAATTAGAAGGAACAACCTACGAATTTATGGCCTTCCGGAGGGGACAGAGGGGTCAGACCCACTTGTGTTTTTCAAGACTTTCCTAACAAAAGTTATTTCACTGCTCGACAGCACCACTCTCAATTTACAGAGGGCACACCGTTTGGGCCCTCCTCCTAATGCGATGTCCACCTCGGCTTCTAGGAAACCAAGGGGAGTTATCATTTATTTCCTTGAATACACTGATTTGCTCAAAATTATATCACCTGCAAGAGCCATGAAGCAAATTATTTGGTTGGGAAATCCTTTTTTCTCCTCTCAGGACTATGCCAAGGCCACTGCTGACAGACGCTAGGAATTTTTGTCTCTACGACCTCAATTGCGCTCGATTGGAGCACGTTTCGGTCTATTTCATCCCTGTCTCTTCAAGGTGGCTTTCAACAACAAAACTACCACTTATGAAGACCCATTGAAGCTGAAGAGTTTTCTCTATTCCCATAGCTCTATTGTGAGGGATGTTGCATCTTCGTCTCATTCTACTTGATGTTCACTATTATTGACTTAAGGTTATGTTCACATGCATTTATTGCTTTTGATTGTTAGCTCCTAGGCAATGCTTTATATTGGTTCATATTTCTAATCTCTAGTTGTTAATATTTTTCATATGTTATTTTGTCTTCATTTTCCTAGATCATTGCCCTACGTGTTTTTTCTCCCCTCATTTCATACCTGGAGTCTGCCGAGTCGCCTCTCCCTCCCGCCTTCCCTTACGAGTTACGAACCCGTCATTGTCCTATGTGGCCTCCATCCTCCCTCCCCGTACATGTCCTGGATGTTCTGTAAGTCATATTTCTCCCTTCATATTTTTCTTCTATGTCTTTTTCTTTTCTTGCTTTTCTTCTCTTCTCGTCCCTTCATTCCTATTCTTTTTTCAGCCTTTTCCTCTTCTCTTATTTCTTCCTGGATGATTTCCTGCTATTTCTCTTTTTCCCCTGTTTTCTTCATTCTTTTGTATCTTCGATCATTCGCCCTTACATATGTTTTAATTGTTACTATGTACAGTTTTAATTCCATTGTTACTATATTGAATGCTATTTTTTGATTCTTCTTAGTTTTTTCCTCATACAAATATGTTGTATTAGGTATTTTTCATTTACTTCCACTTTAAGAGGTTTTTGCCGTTTTTTCTTATATTGTATTGATTGTTATGTATTCATTTTTTGATTCTCTTACATTGTTGCTCTGCCTTTATCAGCTCAGTGTATACACTTTTTCTGTCTTGTTGAATGCCTTTAACAATTGTTTCCTGGAGCGTTAGAGGTTTGCACTCCCCCATAAAGAGGCAGAGAGTCTTAACACACCTAGCCAAGCTTAAAACAGATATAGCCTGTCTACAAGAATCAAACCTTTCACCCGGAGAATCTGTCAAACTCAAAAGAGGTTGGGGAGGTCTTCTTTTCCCCAGGTGATGGAAAGTGTAATGGAGTTCTCATCTTATTTCATAAATTCCTCTCAGTCAAGATAGTCGCTAACTCAGCAGATCAACTTGGTAGATGGGTTTTAGTTAAATTTGTTGTGGATAACACTCCAGTTTCCCTTCTAAACATTTACGCTCCAACTACAGGGGACGCCTCTTTTTGGTCTTCTCTGTCTCCTCACATTACCCAACATTATGAGGACTATTTCATTTTGGCGGGAGATTGCAATGAAGTTTTTGACCCTTTTCTTGACTGGCATTCTACCAGCACATACACTCCCCATAAGTCACATAAGTCTTTCAAACAACTCATTCATCAGTTTAAACTTATTGATGCTTGGAGATTATGTAATCCCACTCTAAGAGAGTATTCTTTTTTCTCTCCGCCTCACCAGACTCAATCTAGATTAGACTACTTTTTTATTTCACATCATCTTTCACAATGTTTGTTTGCTTCTGACATTGGGTCTATTTTGATTTCGGATCACGCACCACTTTCCATCCACCTTGATATTTTGTAGAAGTCATCCCTCACTAGGAAATGGCGCTTCAATAATTCCCTGCTTCTTGATTCTGATTTTGTTTCATCCTGCACTGCCTTTCTTCATGACTTTTTCTTACGAAATGAATCCGACGAGGTGCCCTTTCCCGTTGTGTGGGATGCTTTTAAGGCATCCGCTAGGGATTTTATTATTGGATATGTCTCCCGCAAACGTAAGAAAGCATAACAAATCACTAATGACCTTTTCTCCAAGATTAAGAAATTGGAACATTCTTTCTTTGCTTCTAAATCTAAAGAATGTCTGCATAAGCTTATAGCTACTAAATTGCAATTTAACAAAGATACCACAAATAATGCCTCCAATTATTTACTGCGCTCCAGTTCTAAATTTTATGGGGGTCAAAATAAGGCCGGTAAACCTTTGGCAAATTATTTGAAAGTCAAGAAGAACAGGACTAATATAGATAATATTTATGGTCAAGATTCTGTTTTGAGACATAAGGATGATGACATTTTAAAATAATTTCTTCAATTTTACAAAACACTACGGGGCATATTACCAACAACTAGCGATAATTTTTGTCTCTAACTTGTTTAGAGACAAAAATTATCGCCGCACATCGGCGATTTTTATCGCAGATAAACCTTGCTATTAACAAGGTTTATCGCAAATGCGATAAAAAACGGCCGAAATGCATGAATATCGCTGAAAAGTCAGCGATATTCATGCATTATCGAGCAAATGCTCTTAGCCATGTTATCCACCTCCCATTGGATAACATGGCTAAGAACTGCTCAGGGCAGGTGTTAGCTTTTGGAGATATTCCCGCTTACCGCGAATATCTCCAAAAGTTGGTAATAGGACATAGCGATGTTAGCGACTGTTTTCAGTCTCTAACATCTTGGCACGCCCACTTTGCATCTCATTAGTGATAATATCACTGACATGCAAAGTGGGGCCCAAGATGGTCGCTATCTCCTACTAGCTGTCGCTAACTGGTGTTAGCGACAGCTAGGTAATAGGGAGATAATTTTATCTCCGCTTTCTTGGCTTTTAAAGCCAAAAAAGCGGAGATAAACCCCCTTGATAATATGCCCCTACATTCTTCCTAAGCAACTTCCACGACCCAGGATATATGTCAGTACTTTTCTGACATTGAGTCGCCTTTCGTTACCCATCATGACCTCTCTCCATTAGAATCAGACATAACTCAGACAGAACTTCATGGTGCTTTGAAATCTCTCAAAAAAGATAAGGCCCCGGGTCCAGATGGTTTCACAGTGGAATATTTTCTCTATTTCGCGACATAACTTATCCCAATGGGGCTTTGCGGGGGGAGGCTCACCCCCCCCCGGGGATTTTGGGGCACCGGGAGACAGGGTGTGGGGAGGATTTAGGACGGGGACAGGAAGGGACGTAGGCTGGTTGGGCTGGATAGTGGGATTTGGGCTCTTTTGGGCTAGGGCCAATAAGAACGGCCATTTTGGGTCACTGGGCACCATTTCATGGGACAGTGACCCAGCAGCCGGAGGGTAGCTTTGACCCAGCAGCCGGAGGGTAGCTTTGTTCGTTGTCGGGATTGTTGGTTTTCAGGTGTAGGTTTAGTTGGTGTGGCAGTTTGGGAGTAGCGGTAGTGTGGTGGCGATAATAGCTGCATCGTCGGGAGCAGTGCGAGGTGTACCCCAGGCGAGGTGTGGAGCGGAGGACGAGCAGCGGCGGTGCGGACGAGGGTGCATACCTCGGTGATGGTGGCGGAGGCAATGGCGGATCCACGTGTGCGGGAGGCGTTGCGCCTCTTGGGCGAAGCAGGCAGGACGGACCTCCTGCGGGCCGATGTCAGGGTAAGGCCACCGCGGCGCGCTGCTGATGGCGCCGCGGCGGCAGTGGCAGCCTGTGAGCCTCCGCGTTCGCGTGCGCGGAAGGGGGAGGGGGCGGGAGCGGCGCGAGGTGGCGCCAGCGGGCGGTTGGGGCGCCAAAGAGGGGAGGAGGAGCAGGGAAGAGGCGCGGTGGCAGGAAGAAGGCCCCACTGCAGTTTATCGAGGGGGTGGGGGGGGCGGGGAGGTATCGGGAGGCACACCAGGAGAGAGGGGGCACATCAGGGGTAGGGGGGCTGGGGGGGGCGCTCGAGTGGCAAGGAGGAGTGGCAGGCTGGGGGGGGGCAGCAGGGGGGGAAGGGGAACTGGCATGGCAGGAACGTGAAGGGGAGGGCAGGGGGGGGAGGACCCCAGGGGAGATGTGGGAGGTCAAGAGGGGGGGGATGGTGGGGCGCAAGGGGGGGTGGGTGGGGATGCTGACGGGGAAGGGGGTGCAGGGGGGCAGGGGGGGAGGGGGGGACTCGCCGCTATTGATTGAGGAATCGGAGGAGGGGGAGGGGGGGGCGAGGTGGATGAGAGCGGGCTGGAGGGGGGTCTTCAGCGGAGGAGGATTTGGTGGGTCCCAGTAGACCGGTATCGCCGCGGGGGGCGGGGGGTGGTGTGGAGCGGAGTGAGGGAGCAAGGGGAGGGGGTGGGGAATGCCCCGGGGTTTGGGGGTGGAGGGGGAGTGGGGGAGGGAACGGGAGAGGTCCTGTGGGTGGGGGCAGGGGGAGGTGGGGGGGCAGGGGGTAGCGGGGGGAGCCACGGGGGTGTGGGGTGGGCACGGGGGGCGGGGAGGGCACTCAGCGACGTGGGGGAGAGGTGCATCTGGTGGGTGGGGAGGCGACGGAGGGGGTTTTGCCCCGGCTTGCTGGACTTCCCCGCTTTTCTCTTGGCAGGAGCAGTTGGTAAGGGGCTCGGGTGAGCAGCATGCGGCTCCAACCCGCCGAGAGGATGGGCCGGCTCTGCCTAGTACGGGCGGTCGCGCTCCCACGAGGGACCATGTGCATGAAGACTGCGGATGGCAGGGTCATAGATCTCCAACGCCCCCCTCCCGATGGGTCGATCCGGCCGCCGGGGGATGGGGATGGAGCAGTGCCGTGGCAGGTTTTTCCGATTACCAACCAGAGGATAGGAGGAGGGAGAGTATGGATTGGGGGATACTGATGACAGCGTGCAAGGACAAGGCGGGTCTGGGCAGGATGTCCACAGGAAGGGTCTTGGCGGCAGGAGGTGGAGAAGGGGAGATGGAGTTGGAAGAGGGGGAACTTCTGGAGGTCGGGGGGGAGGCCAGTAATGTTGCTGGCAGTGTTTTACAGGTGTGCCCCCGGCAAATGGTGCCGCGAGTGACGGCCCCCCCAGCGGACCTGGTTAGGCGGCGGGATCCGGGGAGGACGCCAGCCTTGACGCAAGGTAAGACCAGTGCACGGTCGAGGAGTGGCTTGGGCGGGCCTCATGGAGGCCAGGCATCTGGGGGTGTGGATGGCGGATGCCAGGTGTCGGTGGGGACGGATGCTGGGGGGGGGAGGAGGTGAGATTGGTGAAGGGCAGGTACGTGATGGATGCCGGAGTGTGTACGGAGGCGGCGGGTAACGCGGCGGCAGAGAGTACGGGGACGGGTGTGGCAGCGGCATCCGGCGGGTCGGCGGCATCCAGCGCTGGGGCGAAGGAGAGCTGTGAGGTGCCGGTCAAGAAGCTGCCGTACATGGGGGTGGCGAAGCCTTTGGGGGCACATTTGTCGCTGGCGACTAGAGAAAAGATATGGAAGGGGGAGTATGTAGAGATTTTGAAGTTGCTCCATAGGGAGCTGAAGGCAAAGGAAGGGTCGAAGGAGGAGGAACAGGAATTGGCGAGGCAACCTAAGGTGCCGGTTACCATTGAGAATTGGTCGGCTGCTTTCCTGATATATGCCAGTGTGTACTGTGAGAAGTACCCCGACAGTGCGGTCGCGCTGTTCAAGTACATGGACGTGGTGCGGCGGGTGCAGGTGACCTATGGGGGCAATGCTTGGTCCCATTACGACGAGGAGTTTCGGGCGCGCATGGCGTCGGACCCAGAGGCGAAGTGGGGGAAGTTGGACGCGGATCTGTACCAACAGACGATGAGTGGGGCGAAATTCGGCCGCACCATCTACACGGCCAGCGGGTTGCCACTGGCGTCGCCCCCCTTTTCGGCCCGCCCCACCCGTGGGGGGGGTGGGGGGGGGAGCCGGGAGCAGTCACAGCGGCGGGACCTGCTGGGATTTCAACAGGGGTTCCTGTCTCCGGCAGGTGTGCCGTTTTCGGCATGAGTGCTCCGCATGTGGGAGACGCCACCCAGAGGCGCGCTGCTAGGGCCTGGGGGAGGCCCCGTACAAGGACAGTACCCGGCTCCTGGGCCCAACAGGGGGAGGGGAGGGGGCAGGGGGGGGCAAGTACCCTGGGAAAAGGCTCATACGCCGGTTAGGCTGGACCGACTGGCCCCCTTTTTGGAGGCTTATCCGCGGGCGGACGATGCGACTGTGCTACGTCGGCGCTTCGGGGAGGGTTTCCGGTTGGGGTACGAGGGTCCCCGGATCGCGCGATGGGCAGAGAACCTGAAGTCCGTGAACGCGCACAAGGGTATCGTCCGGGAGAAGCTCTTCAAGGAAGTGAAGGAGGGGAGGATGGTGGGCCCTTTTGAGGAGGCACCATTGCCGGATTTGATAATTTCACCCATTGGTGTGGTCCCGAAAAAAGAGCAAGGTCAATTCCGCCTGATCCAGCATCTCTCATGGCTGGAGGGTGGGTCGGTGAACGACTTTATCTCGGCGGAGTTGGCGTCGGTGTCATACTCGTCCATGGACGTCGCGAGGCCGTTGGTGACGACGGCAGGTCGGGGGGCGCTCATGGCGAAATGCGATGTGAAGTCGGCGTTTCGGTTGCTGCCGGTTCACCCAGCGGATCTTCAGTTGTTGGGGATCCAGCTTGACGGGCTCATTTTTGTCGATAGGGCGCTTCCTATGGGGTGCTCCGTGTCGTGTGCCTTGTTTGAACGATTCAGCTCCTTCTTGCAGTGGGCTTTTTCCTGGCTCACAGGCTCTGAGGCGATAACGCATTACCTGGACGACTTCTTCCTGGTGGGTCGGCCCGGTTCGACGGACTGCCAGCAGCATCTGGACAGTTTTACAGACCTGATGGGTTACCTGGGGGTTCCTTTGGCGCCAGAGAAAACGCAAGGGCCCAGCACGGTGCTGTCGTTCCTCGGGATAGAGCTTGATTCAGCGACCATGGAAGCACGCCTACCGGAGGACAAGCGGGCGGTGATGGTGGACTTGGTGAAGGGCATGTTGGCCAGGCGGAAGGTGTTGGTGCGAGACGTGCAGGTTTTGCTGGGGCACTTGAACTTTGCGTGCCGCGTAGTGTGAGCGGGGCGGACCTTTTGTCGGCGGCTGGGGTTGGCCCTGTCTGGTTTGACGCTGCCCCATCATCACGTGCGTCTGTCGGCAGGCTCAAGAGAGGATCTGAGCATGTGGTTGGCCTTTTTGGGGCGTTTTAATGGTGTGCCCATGGCGCCCCCGGAGGACTGGGAGTGGGATGTGACGATGTCATCGGACGCGGCAGGTGTAGGCGGTTTCGGGCTTTACTGGGACGGCAGGTGGTGCGCGGAACAATGGCCGGAGCAGTGGCAGGCGGGGGGTAGGAGTATTGCGTTCTTGGAGTTGTTTCCGTTGGTGGTGGCGCTGACAGTGTGGGCGCCGGAGTTGGCGCACAAGCGTGTGTTGTTCAAGGTGGACAATATGTCGGTGGTGCAGGTGGTGAACCGGCAATCGGCAAGGGAGCCCAAAGTGCTGAAGTTGATGCGCGTGTTCGTCATGAGGTGTTTGGAACACGATATTTTGTTCCAGGCTCAACATGTGCCGGGAGTGGACAATGACATTGCTGATGCTTTGTCTCGTTCACAGTGGCAGAGGTTCCATGGGCTAGCCACGGAGGCAGCGGCGGACAAGACAGCGGTGCCGGAGGAGCTGTGGTCGGTGGGAGAGCGCGGGTCATTCAGTTGGTGAGGTCGTCCCTGGTAGTGTCCACGTGGAGGTGTTATGAGCAGGCCTGGATGGAGTTTCTGCGGTTTGGAGCGGTAAGGCAGAGGGGCAAGTGGCGTCGGGAGGAGCAGGTGGTGCGTTTCATGCTGGGGTTGATGGATAAGGGGCTGGCGCGAGTGACAATCGCATGAAAATTGGCAGTTGTGGCTTTCATGGGCAAGCTCTGGTGGGGGTATGCCCCCTCGGCGGGAGAATTGGGGGGGCGTCTTCTGGAAGGTTGGGATGTTGGAGGGCCTGGTGGGCCGTTTACCGGTTGTGTGCAGGGATCACGCGGAGACGGTGCTGTTTTCCACATTGATGTCTTGGATGTTTTTGGGGCCTTTCGGGTATCGGAGCTGGTGGGTTTGAAAGGTAGACCGGGTGTGACGTGGGGGGCGGTGGAATTGCGTGGCCGGGAGGTGGCAGTGTGGCTGCGGCGGTCCAAGACTGATCAGCGGGGGAGGGGCACCTGGGTGCTGTTGGGTCCGGGGGGTACGGAGGCGGTGTGCCCGGCGGAATGGGGGAGACGGCTGGCGGGCGGAGGAGTGCTGGATGGTGCGGAGGTTTTCGGCAGCAGTAAGGGGGGGTAGGGTGACAGCGGCGCAGTTGCTGTGGGTCCTGCGGCACGCCCTGCGGTCTATGGGTGAGGACCCGAAAGAATTCGGGACGCATTCTTTTCGCATCGGGGCGGCGACGGAGGCAGCACGAAAAGGTTGGGGGAAGGAGGAGATTAAGAAGCTGGGACGTTGGAAATCGGACTGCTATAAGACATATGTCAGGATGGGAGGGGTAGTGGTGGAGTAGACTGGAAGTTGGGGCTCTCTGCTTACATATGTCTCTTTGCAGGTGCGGTGGCGGGGCCTACGGCGGCAGCACTGAACATATATGTGGGGGCCATTCTTTTATAAAGAGAGCGGAGAGGGCCGAGTGGGAGAAATGCAGGAACCTCAATCTGGAATTGGATGAGCAGTTGTTTAAGTGTCATTGGAGGGGGAAAGGGGGCATGCGTTGGCACGAGTTGGTGCCTGTTCTGAACAATGTTGTGCGGGGGGGGGGGATCTGTCCGGATGTGGTGGTCATCCACCTGGGTGAAAACGATTTAGTCCAGTGTAAGGGTCTGGCATTGGTGAAACAAATGAGGAGGGATTTGCTGGAGATCAAGAGGCAGTGGGCAGGGCGTTATGTGATATGATCAGAATTCATACCCAGAAGGTGCTGGAGGGGGGCGGAGAGACCAGGGGCTATCTATAGGACGAGGAGCAAGATTAACAGGGAGATGCGGGCCTTTTGTGAGAAGGAAGGAGTGGGTAGGATGGAGCACCCGGAGCTGACGTATGGGGCGGTCTATTTTTTCATGGAAGATGGGGTGCATTTGTCTAGGTATGGAATGGAGCTATACATTGTGCAGCTGAAGGAGGCGGTAGACCGGGCGATAGGGGTGCACAGATATCCGAAGGTGCAGGTGGCCTAAGGGGGGGGTCGAAAGCCGTATGGGGCTTTCGAGTGGCGCTTTTCCCTAGTTAAACGGGGGGGTAGGATAGGAGGAATGAGTTTTACTGCTGAAGGGTAGGGAGTGTACATATGGCAGATGGCTAAACAGTGGAGACAGGCGTTTGGATAATTGTAATAACCGACTTTTTCTGGCCCTTCTTAGAGGGAGGATGATGGAGAGTGACTCCAGTCTATCACCTTTATAGTATAGGGATGAGGACTATAAGTAGGACCTATTCATAAGGCACAGTAGTGCATTTTCGTATCCTTTTTCTTAGATTAGGGCTTATGAGCTTAAGCTAGGGAATAGATATACAAGTGCTAGTGATGATCCATCCTTTTGCTAGAGTATTAGCATATTTTCCATGGAGTTACGCGTATTTTGGGCCTGGTAGGCCTTAAACGGGACAGACTCCATCTTGCCTTCTGCCCGGTAGCTGGAGAGGCTTTCTAGGTCAAGTGTAATGTTTTAGTTTCAAGGTGTTGTTCGCTTGGAGAGAACCGGCTCAGGCTGGCCCTTATCGAAGGAATGTATTTTTCTCCACTCTGAAGACACAACTCCAGGCCGGCCGGCTGGGAACGTGTCCTTGGTACGGGGAGGTACAAGAATTTGGTGGGCGGCAGGTTACTGGCCGTAACTTTCCATGAAGGGACAGGCTTTGATATTAGCGAAAATGTTAGGCAATGAGTTAGTTAGTTCGTAGGCGGCAGCTAGCCGTTAGCATCTATGCTATCGATTATCTTCACGGCGGACAGTCGCCATTTTGAAGTCCGAGAAATATTCTGAGACCGAAACTCTCTGAGAAAGACTGGAGGAGAAATAGCGCAGAGCGCATAGCGCCAGAGAGAGAGAGAGACGGTAGCTAATAGCGGGCGAGGTTCCAGTGCCTTGGAGGAAAGCAGAAGAGGTTGAGCCTAGCGGTGCAGACGTGTACTTGTGACGGCTGAGGTGTGACCCCGAGACGAGCCAAGACACAGAGACGAGAAGGGAACCTAGATGACTACCGAGCCCCGACTTCATATTAACCAGGTGACCTCCGCCCTTTCCCATATTGAGCGCTCATCCTAACCCCTTTTGTCTTTTTCTTTGCAGAATATATATATACATATTGCATAGTATTGTGTTTGTGTTAACTGCTAATAAATACCCCGAGTTCTTAGTGAACTGACATGTGCCTTGTATTCTTGTTCAATCGAGGTAACCGCACTTTCTAGTCAGGCATTGTTTGCATGAACGGTTGTGATTCCCGATCAGGTAAGGAATGAATGAACAATGAGGGAATGAGGGTATGTTCGATGTCAAGAGCAGAAGGAACATATATACACATCAATTTGACAAGTCGTACTGATTTCGATTATTGTAGTTTCATCCCGAGTAGATAAGTGAGAGATTTCCTTCTTAAGTACTCATAGGAAAGTGGTCGTCGTTAGTGAATGGCGTTAATGAGAACACTGGGGGGATACAGTGTGGAGGTTCGCTGGATTGTGAACCGTGTGTATAAGTGAGAACACTGGGGGGACACAGTGTGGAGGTTCGCCTGATTGTGAACCGTTTGGAAAATGAGAGCACTGGGGCTGCAGACCTATGTGTGTAGACACGCCAGATTGTGTGTCGAGTGAGCACTGATAGTGATCAGTGTGTAATGGTATATATTCAGACCTGCCCTAGGGTAGATTAGTCTGGGCCGAAGTGGCCACGAGACTAGGTGGTATAAATAGGATATTGTAGAAAACCTATGCATGTTTATTGCTGTCTTCCCCATCCTTAGGTACGAGATGTACGTACATATATGTCTATACCCATTGTAAATACGTCCTGAGGTGGGAGGTGATTACGTTCCGGCTGGGTTAGAGGGGCCCCTAGGGGCTGATTCCATCTGAGCGGAAAATCCGGTCGTTACATCTGGCGTCACGAACTGTTTACGAAGCCTGTGTGCGCTGTATTGTTTTCATCTTGTTGGTTTGCGCTCGGCTCGTACGTGTTTTTTTTGTTTTTTTGTTAATAATTGTGTATATACTTTTTGTTTGTCGAAATGTTTTTGAAAAAATCGGGCTCTGTTTTTAAGTTGCCTCTCCAGATTCCCGGCTGGGAGTCTACGCCTTACGAGGCTTTGGCCCGTGAGTGGGCCGATTCTACTGGTTTGAGTGAGAATTGGACTTCTTGTTTGGAGCAGGCGGAGCCTGCTGAGGTGGTTTCTTGCTTGCAAAAAGCTCCGGTAGTGAAGGGTGATGAGCTTCCTATCTTGGGTCGCAGAGGTTGGATTGTGCTACATGCATACCGGATTCTTCATGAGAGGTTTGTTCAGTTGCGAAAGCAGTGCAAGGATATGGAGGGACAGGTTGTTGAATTGCAGAATGCGCATACTTTGATGCGGTGTCAGAATAAATTGCTTGCCGACAAACTTGAGACTTATCAAACTATTGCCGAAAGGGCTGCAGTTCGCATTGCGAGGTATAAGTACAAACACCGTCGTGGTCGTGTGTCTACACGGAAAGTGCATATGGTCGTGGCCAAAGCCGGAATGGATTGGAACCCTGATGAGTGGGATGGTAATATCTGGGATTCTCATACTTCTGACTCCTCGGCTGAGGAGGGTGACAAGCGCGAGTCTTCTCGCTCCGGACGTGACTGTAAATCTGCCTCTTGTGGCAATGATGTTGTGTCTAGCGACCGTGGTCGTTCTTCCCGTTCCGATGACGTGTCTCATCCTGACTGTTCTTCTAAATCTAAGGACGGGGCTTCTTCGGGAGCTCTGCCGGAGGTTTCTGCTCATCCTGTGTTTCGTCGCAAGTTACAGCAAGCTCCTGGTAATCCGGGTGGGGTTGCCCTGGATAGTATTGAAGATTTTACTCAACAGGAGGTTAGTGATATTTTACAACGATTTCGTCAACGGCCCGGTGAGGCTTTGCTTACGTGGATGGTGCGCCTTTATGAACTGGGTGCTGCCGGTATCATGCTCAATGCTGTTGATTGTTTACGGTTTTGCTCTTTGAGTTCTGATTCTACCATTCAAGATCATTTTCGGAACTATAATGGTGCTGGTCAAATTACTTTGCTCCAGCTTGCGTCTGATGGCTGTAGCCAGAAGTACCCTACTGAATCTGATTGTCCTGTCAATGACAAGCCGTGGTACACTTTGCGTGATGCGTCGCAACGTCTGAAGGAGGAAGTGATGAAAACCGCGATTTTTCTCAGTACTTCTGACAGGTTGTTGGACGGTCTTTTAACATCTTCTGTACGCAATCGCATTATCCGCTCTTCCCCTGTTGCTTACAAGCAGGTGATGATGACTTTATTGATTAATCAGACTGGCAATCCTTTGTCTGCGGTGCTTGAATCTGTTCGTCAGCTTGGTGAGTTGGGTGAATGGTTTAAACCTGAGAGACAATCTCGCCCTGAGGGTCGTGCTGCCGGGGATTACAAGTTCTCTAGACGTGATATGTTTCTTGCACTTTTGGCTGACGGTGTGAAAAGGGAGGATATTGACGGTGAGCCTAATAATCGCTTGTGGGACATATTCCGTAAGCGTGGTTTGGATCGGAAGGAGGGTGCCCGTCGTGTCCGAAAGAATGATTGTGGTCGTGGTTCTGATGACAGTGGTGATGAGAGGCGCCGTGTGGATTCTGATCGCCTTGGTGATCGGCGGTATGAGCGTGATGTGTCCCCTCGTCGTGACAGAGAGAGGGAGAGAGAGGGGGAAAAAGAAAGGGGGAGAGATGATCGTGTATCCAGTCGGTATAGAGAGGTGAGAGATTATTCCCCTGAGTTGAGAAGAAGGGAGGATCGTCACAGGCTTGCTGATCGTAATTCACAGTACGAGGTAAATGACAAAAATCCATTTCGCAATGGAGATGGATATGAACAGGAGATTTTGATACCCAAGAAACACGAGAGTATTTATCCTGATTTGTCCTGGTTAGCGGAACGCAGTAAAAATGACTAGGAAATAGGTCAAGCTCCAGTACGAAGGTGGGCTCATAGAGATAATAGACCCTATGTAGATATTGAGATTTTTTGGAAACATCGTAATATCCAAAGGGCCCGAGCATTAGTGGATACAGGAGCGGAGGCCACTTTAATTCATGGAAAAGCAAAGAAATTTAAAGGACAATTCTTCACAATTACTGGTTTAGGTGGAAAAGAGACCCCCGCAGTGCAAACTACGCTTGAGATGAAAATTGGTAGGATTCCCCGTAGAGAATATTCTGTGTTAGTCGTACCACTCTTGGAGTATATAATTGGAATTGATATTTTGAAAGGAATGACTTTGCATTTGGATGATGGTTGTTATCAATTTGGAACCAAGCATTACATTTCGTCCAGACCCGTACGGGTTGGCCGTTTACGAATGCCCCCCATTACAATTCCTCAAGCCACGAAGGTAGTTTCTCAAAAGCAATATCGTATCCCAGGTGGCCACGAAGAGATCAGTGCCACAATTCAGGATTTGGTTGATGCAGGAGTTATAACTCCGGTTACTTCTGCTTGGAATAATCCCGTTTGGCCCGTGCGCAAGAGTGATAACTCTTGGCGCATGACGGTCGATTATCGAGAATTGAACAAACATACACCTCGTTTGACTGTTGCTGTACCAGACATTGTTACTTTGATTCAGAGAATTCAGAAGCATCCAGGTACATGGTATGCGTCTATTGATATTGCTAATGCTTTCTTTTCGATTCCAATTGCCCCCGAGTGTCAGGAACAATTCAGTTTTACCTGGGATGGACGTCAAATGACGTTTAGGAGTCTTCCTCAAGGCTATGTGCATAGTCCTACGATCTGTCACCGGCTGGTGGCGGAACATTTGTCTGAGGTGCCCGTACATCCACAAATACAGGTGTGTCATTATATTGATGACATTTTGATCCAAGGTGAGACGCAAGATCAGGTCCAGTCCCATTTAGATCAGATCCTTGATTGCTTACGAGCAAAAGGTTGGGAAATCAATCCTGATAAATTACAAGGTCCATCCCAAAATGTTAAATTTTTAGGCATTAATTGGCATGAAGGTCACAGAGAAGTGATCCCACAGGTGAAGCGGAAAATTTTAGATTTTGCGGTTCCAAGGAATAGAAAAGAGGCTCAGAGTTTCATTGGTTTGTTTGGTTTTTGGCGTCAGCACATTCCCCATTTGAGTCAGATTTTGGCTCCCTTATATCGAGTCACTCGCAAAAAGAATGCGTTTGAATGGGGTGAACTACAACAGAATGCATTTAATTTGGCGAAAGAAGCCATTCAGTATGCCTTGGATTTGTGGCCTGTGGGCGAGGGTGATGTGGATCTGAATGTGTCTGTGGAAGGTCCGTATGCCAATTGGAGTTTATGGCAAAAGCAGGGCGGACAAAAAGTGCCATTAGGTTTTTGGACTAAAAAGTTACCTGAAGCTGGTGAGCGTTATACACCTTTTGAAAAACAGTTGCTTGCATGTTACTGGGCTCTGGTGGATACCGAGCAATTGACTCTAGGTCATGCTGTGATTTTGAGACCTGAAATTCCTATTATGCAGTGGGTTTTGAGTTCGCCGAAATCCCATCGAATTGGACATGCTCAGGAGGCGAGCGTGATTAAATGGAAGTGGTACATTCAGGACAGAGCGCGTGTGGGTCCGAAAGGTGTGGCTGTGTTGCATGAGCGAGTGGCGCAGGCGCCATCGAATGAGACTGGAAATGATTGTTCGGTACCTGTAGTACAGGAATCTCCCGTCAAGTGGGGTAAATCATTTGATGATCTGTCCGTGGAGGACAGAAAACATGTGTGGTTTACGGATGGTTCAGCGAGATTCATTGGTGAGAAACGACATTGGAAGGCAGTATCTTACAATCCGATTACACAGAAATTATTGAGTACCACTGGTGATGGAAAGAGTAGTCAATATGCTGAATTGTATGCGGTTTACCAAGTGTTCAAGCAGGAACTACCTGGCACATGTCATATTTTCACTGATTCCTGGTCCACTGCTAATGGACTGGCGGTATGGCTACCAACATGGCATTCTCATAATTGGGAATTGCATTCAAAAGAACTGTGGGGAAAAGAACTATGGCAAGAGATTTGGGAATTGCTCCCACAGAGTACTGTGACAATCTTTCACGTAGATGCTCACACCCCAATAGATTCCCTTGACAAATTGTTTCATAATATTGCAGATGAAAAGTCTAAAATTTCTGAGGCAGTGGTGGACATGCAAGATTCTGATTTGGCGGGATTGGCGAAATGGGCCCACCAGAAAGCGGGACATTTTGGAGAGCCACTAGCAGGTGGGCCACTGACCGAGGGATTCACATTCCTTTAAATTTGATTAAAGATGTCATTCTGCATTGTCCCATTTGCCAGCATTCTAGAAAGAGCGAAGTGCCTCACATTGTTCAAGGCCATTTACATCGAGGAAAATTGCCCGCTCAAATTTGGCAAATTGATTATATTGGTCCGCTCCCTATGAGCAGAAATTGTCAGTATATTTGTACCGCTGTTGATACTTATAGTGGCCTTTTGGTCGCTTTCCCTTGTAAAAATGCTACCCAAATCAATACCATTAAAACACTGGAACTACTCATTTTATATTATTGTGTTCCATTCCAAATTCAATCTGATAACGCATCTCACTTCCGTGGAAGATTGGTGCAGGAATTCTGTGCGGAAAACAACATTGAATGGGTGTTTCATATTCTATATTATCCACAGGCTTCGGGATTGATTGAGAGGATGAATGGTTTGCTAAAGGAACAGTTACAAAAGTTGATGGATGATCATTACAAACATTGGAGAGACTTTTTAATTCAGGCATTATTGATTTTGAACAATCGTCCCTTGTTGCATGCTGAATCTCCTTTAATGCGTTTGTTCCCTCCAGCTGTTGATGCAAAACCGAATACCCTTGTTGCTACCGTTATGTATTGGGAAATTACCCCCGGAGCTCTGGCTCCATGTAGAGCAACCACAGGTTCCGCAGGCTTGGACCTGCATGCTATGGAAGACATTGTTCTAAAAAGTAGAGACCGAGTCATTGTTGAAACTGGCATTGGTGTCTGTATACCAGCCGGTAGCTTTGGACTGATTGCCCCTAGATCGGGCCTTGCCTTAAAAGGTATTCAAGTTCTTGGAGGAGTGATTGACAGTGATTATCAGGGAGAGATTAAGGTCCTCTTGCTTAATAGCAGTGAGGTGTATTTATCATTCAAGAAGTCTGACCGTGTTGCTCAATTGTTGATCATGCCTGTCTTCAGTGGTGAGATCAAGAAAGGCTCTGCCCCGACTTTGCTAACGACACGTGGCCAAAAGGGCTTCGGCTCCTCCGATAATCCCGGAGCTAAAATATGGGTGCAATCGCCTAAGCATCCCCCTGAACAGGCTGAAATTATTGCGACCGGTCATGACAACACCATTTTGGTGATGAAGCCAGGGAAAGATAGCTGGGAAGCTGTCCCAGCTGACAAATGTTATTTACGAGAATGATTAGGCCTGTGTTTGTATTCTTTCAGATCATTCTCTGGACTGCTGCTGCAGGATGTGCCGGCGTTGGACTCCTTTTGGTCTGCTACGCCGGGAGAGGAGAGAACCCACCGACTTCGGTTGATTGGAGAACCCGAGTTCCGCGTTCCTTTGCTGCGTGGGATTCGTCAGCCAACTTCTGGATAACACTCGCAAAAAGAGTGACTAACTCTCCACATTTTTGCCTCACTCCCATGAGGTCTGTGACTGACATTTTAGTGACCTGTTTGGTTGCTGTCCCAGCGTCTACTGAGACTTTGCGGCATATTTTTAATATTTCAAGTGCCCGGCCCAATATTATTCTGGGCGATTTCGCGGCCATGAATTTTGTCCCTCATGTACTGTCCTTTCTGACCTCGATACCCCTATTCATTCCCAAATCACAACCTACAATATAACCCCAGGTGACTTATGTTTTATTTTGACATGTGATCCCAAGGCTATCACCGAATGCCTTAGGTTGAAACTTCAGGCTGCTACTTCCTTTTCAGCTCATCAACGATTGCTGTGTTTAAAGAGACTTCCAAATTCATGTGTTTCCGTGAAAAATAATATGACATGTAAACGTTTATTAGTTGCCCCTAGTTATTATCGTTCGATGTTATTGCCTTCTGGCTGGCTCTTTTCGTGTGGGAACTCATCTTGGCCCTATATTCCCGCCAATATTTCCGGAGGTCCATGTGCTATCACTAGATTAAGTTTGTTGATGTTTTCTTCACATCCTAGTTCCCATTCCCATATGGTGCGAGATTCGATGTCATTACATGAAGACTGTGATTCCTCTGTTCACCTCTATTCCAAATCGGAATACCTTGGTTTAGCTTTTTCTATTATTGGAGTCCCAGCATTGGCCGTTTATAATGCCAAAACAATCGGCAAGATGGCTTGCTGGATGGTTAAATCCATTAATCAAACTTCTACTGTATTATCTGACCTGTTATTAGATGCCCAGGGTGAACGTCGAGCTATTTTGCAGAATCGCGCAGCGATTGATTACCTTTTGTTAAAACATGGACATGAGTGTTCTGATTTTGAGGGCCTATGTTGTTTTAATTTGTCCGATCATTCTAAATCAATCCAAGCCCACATTGACAAACTCCACGACTTGACTGCAGAAATTAGACAGCATATTGATCAAGGCTTATTTCACTGGCTCTTTAATTGGTTACCTGACTTGCATTTCTTACGACAGATTTTAGGGGGGATTATTGTTGCCATTTGTATTTTAATAGCTATCTGTTGCTTTATTCAATGCATTCCTTTCCTGCTTCAGCTTTGTAGCCTTAGCAAAAGACATAGATCAGTTAATTTTGTTTCCTATTATTCTTCTACTGATGTGAGTTCTATATAGTGTATAGATAATAGACTGGAGTCAAGGGTGAAATGTAATAACCGACTTTTTCTGGCCCTTCTTAGAGGGAGGATGATGGAGAGTGACTCCAGTCTATCACCTTTATAGTATAGGGATGAGGACTATAAGTAGGACCTATTCATAAGGCACAGTAGTGCATTTTCGTATCCTTTTTCTTAGATTAGGGCTTATGAGCTTAAGCTAGGGAATAGATATACAAGTGCTAGTGAAGATCCATCCTTTTGCTAGAGTATTAGCATATTTTCCATGGAGTTACGCGTATTTTGGGCCTGGTAGGCCTTAAACGGGACAGACTCCATCTTGCCTTCTGCCCGGTAGCTGGAGAGGCTTTCTAGGTCAAGTGTAATGTTTTAGTTTCAAGGTGTTGTTCGCTTGGAGAGAACCGGCTCAGGCTGGCCCTTATCGAAGGAATGTATTTTTCTCCACTCTGAAGACACAACTCCAGGCCGGCCGGCTGGGAACGTGTCCTTGGTACGGGGAGGTACAAGAATTTGGTGGGCGGCAGGTTACTGGCCGTAACTTTCCATGAAGGGACAGGCTTTGATATTAGCGAAAATGTTAGGCAATGAGTTAGTTAGTTCGTAAGCGGCAGCTAGCCGTTAGCATCTATGCTATTAATTATCTTCACGGCGGACAGTCGCCATTTTGAAGTCCGAGAAATATTCTGAGACGGAAACTCTCTGAGAAAGACTGGAGGAGAAATAGCGCAGAGCGCATAGCGCCAGAGAGAGAGAGAGACGGTAGCTAATAGCGGGCGAGGTTCCAGTGCCTTGGAGGAAAGCAGAAGAGGTTGAGCCTAGCGGTGCAGACGTGTACTTGTGACGGCTGAGGTGTGACCCCGAGACGAGCCAAGACACAGAGACGAGAAGGGAACCTAGATGACTACCGAGCCCCGACTTCATATTAACCAGGTGACCTCCGCCCTTTCCCATATTGAGCGCTCATCCTAACCCCTTTTGTCTTTTTCTTTGCAGAATATATATATACATATTGCATAGTATTGTGTTTGTGTTAACTGCTAATAAATACCCTGAGTTCTTAGTGAACTGACATGTGCCTTGTATTCTTGTTCAATCGAGGTAACCGCACTTTCTAGTCAGGCATTGTTTGCATGAACGGTTGTGATTCCCGATCAGGTAAGGAATGAATGAACAATGAGGGAATGAGGGTATGTTCGATGTCAAGAGCAGAAGGTACATATATACACATCAATTTGACAAGTCGTACTGATTTCGATTATTGTAGTTTCATCCCGAGTAGATAAGTGAGAGATTTCCTTCTTAAGTACTCATAGGAAAGTGGTCGTCGTTAGTGAACGGCGTTAATGAGAACACTGGGGGGATACAGTGTGGAGGTTCGCTGGATTGTGAACCGTGTGTATAAGTGAGAACACTGGGGGGACACAGTGTGGAGGTTCGCCTGATTGTGAACCGTTTGGAAAATGAGAGCACTGGGGCTGCAGACCTATGTGTGTAGACACGCCAGATTGTGTGTCGAGTGAGCACTGATAGTGATCAGTGTGTAAGGGTATATATTCATACCTGCCCTAGGGTAGATTAGTCTGGGACGAAGTGGCCACGAGACTAGGTGGTATAAATAGGATATTGTAGAAAACCTATGCATGTTTATTGCTGTCTTCCCCATCCTTAGGTACGAGATGTACGTACATATATGTCTATACCCATTGTAAATACGTCCTGAGGTCGGAGGTGATTACGTTCCGGCTGGGTTAGAGGGGCCCCTAGGGGCTGATTCCATCTGAGCGGAAAATCCGGTTGTTACAATAATTAATAATGATGTTTATGTTGATGGCGGGGAACTGTTTAGGGGTGGGGGTGGGGGGTGTTGTCAGGATATGTATAGTTAGTTAGGACTTGTTTTGTACGGCAAAGGCCAAGGATATGAAATGTGTTCAGGATGCACCTGTTTCCCAACAAAGCGGCCTTTATCACACTTTACATCTGTTTCCGGTCGGTTCTTCCCCTCCCCGTCTCCCGATGGGCCCCAATGGGGCTTTGCAGGGGTGGCCGACCGGAGGGAGGCTCACCCCCCCGGGGATTTTGGGGCACCGGGGGACAGGGTGTGGGGAGGATTTAGGACGGGGACAGGAAGGGACGTAGGCTGGTTGGGCTGGATAGTGGGATTTGGGCTGGGGCCAATAAGAACGGCCATTTTGGGTCACTGGGCACCATTTCATGGGACAGTGACCCAGCAGCCGGAGGGTAGCTTTGTTCGTTGTCCCGCCCGCCCTCCCTTGGATGGGGTGGTTGGAGGAGAGAGGGGAGTCTGTCTGGTGTTATGGCTTTCGGGTTGTAGGCGGTTTTTGTTGGGAGCAGGTGCTTTCTAGGTTAGTTTTGGTTGGCTGTGTTGTCGCTGGGAGCAGGTGCGGGGGAAATTTCTGTAGGATGGCGCTTTTCCCTAGTCAAACGGGGGGTAGGATAGGAGGAATGAGTTTTACTGCTGAAGGGGAGGGAGTGTACATATGGCAGATGGTTAAACAGTGGAGGCAGGCGTTTGGATAATTAATAATGATGTTTATGTTGATGGCGGGGAACTGTTTAGGGGTGGGGGGTGTTGTCAGGATATGTATAGTTAGTTAGGACTAGTTTTGTACGGCAAAGGCCAAGGATATGAAATGTGTTCAGGATGCACCTGTTTCCCAATAAAGCGGCCTTTATCACACTTTACATCTGTTTCCGGTCGGTTCTTCCCCTCCCCGTCTCCCGATGGGCCCCAAAACTACGTACACTTCTTTCCAATTTCCTAGATTCCGGTTCTTCCTCAGGCTCCTTCTCCAACGCTCTCATTTGTATTCTTCCCAAACCAGGCAAAGACCCACAACACTGCAAAAACTATAGACCCATTTCCCTAGTTAATATTGACTACAAGATTTTTTCTAAAACTTTGGCTCTCCGTTTAGAATCCTTTTTACCAGATTTATTAGGGAAGGAACAGTCTGGTTTCATCAAAGGTAGACTGCCCTCAGATAACACTAGATTATTCTGCGATATTCTCTCTAAGACTTCACACTCTTCTCACTCTCTCGCTGCAATAGTTTTAGACGCGGAAAAGGCTTTTGATAGAGTGGAGTGGTTGTATATTTTCCAAACGTTGAAGTAGTTCGGCTTTAGCCCAAAAATCTCTACCCTCATCTCTCTCTTATACTCACATCCCAGAGCTGCTATTGCGGCGAATGGTGGTGTTTCTTCTTATTTCTCCCTTGGAAGAGGGGTTCGTCAGGGATGTCCTCTTTCGCCTTTCTTATTTAATCTCGCCTTAGAACCCTTCCTACTGCGCATTCGCCAAAACAATGCCATAAAGGGTTTTACCTTCCAGCAGTCCACAAGGATGTATGACGGTACCACGCGTACTTTTACAACGCGTACCGTTATCACGCTACTTTTACCACGCAAGTAATTACAACGACTTGCGTGGAGGGGCGCTGGATAGTAAAATATTTAATTTACTATTCCAACTCCAGTCCCCGTGGACTCTAGGGAAAGGAGTTGGATAGTAAATGAAAGTATTTACTATCCTGGAGCGCCCCCCAGCGCATTTCGTTGTAACGACCTGCGTGGTAAAAGTATCGTGGTAACGGTACCGCGTTGTAAAAAATGCGTGGTAACCGTTGTATACCGTCCACAATTAAAATGGCAGCTTACGCTGATGATGTTCTATTATTCTTGTCTGAGCCCACGACTTCGTTACCTGCCTTTTTGAATGAAGTCAAATCATTTGCCTCTGTCTCCGGCTACAAATTAAATAAGGATAAGTGCGAGATTTTACCCTTGACTAAATGTACTTTTAAGTCGATTTCACTACTTCGGGTTTCACATGGAATCCTAATTGTATCAAACATTTGGGTCTTCACTTTACTCCTACTCTCTCAGGTACGGTTTCCCGTTGTATGGAAGACTGCTTAAAAAAATTGACAGACCTTACTACAAAGTGGCACCCTTTATATTTATCTTGGTGGGGTAGGTTGGATACTATCAAAATGATGCTTTCCCCATTGGTTTTATTCACAATTTCCAATATTCCGTTCTCTATCCCTTTATTTCATTTTAAGAAAATTAACTCCATCTTATCTTCGTTCCTATGGGGGCGCAAAAAGGCTCGCATGTCAATATCTAAATTAACGCGTCCGAAAGCAGAGGGTGGGGTAAATTTTCCGAATTTTTCCCTGTATCACAAATACTTTCTATTAAACCAAGCATCGAAATGGATTGACAATCCTTCTGCATTCTCTCCCTTGTGGACATCTCTAGAATTGGCATATATTTCTCCCTTCTCTTTTCTGGAGTACCTTTCTTTTTCTCGTCCACCGCAATCTATTTCTTCTCCGATTCTCAAATACACTTCTAAAATCCTGCCATACCCTTTAATTTCCTCCTTCTTTGAACAACCTATACGGCATAACTCATCGATTTTAATAAATAATAAACCATTTTTTTGGAAGTCTCAATTATTCCAGCAATCTCGTATTATTCCTTTTTCGGAAGCCGTGGCATCTTTGCATCTCCCTTCTTCTTTTCATGCTAGGTATCTCAAATTAACACAAGCACTTCAATCAGCATATGAATCACACACCACATTGCCTTCCACGTCACCTCTGGAGTCGCCTATCACATCTCAATTGCACACTCTACTTATTAGAGGGACTAGGGCGTCCAAGATTTACTCTCTGTTACACGCACCAGCATCACCACGTACAAAGACTAAAGTCGAAGAAGCATGGGAAGTGGACATAGGTCTCTCATGGTCTATTGAGATTTGGGATAAGTTTTGGACAAGGTTACGGAAATCCTCCAGGGCTGCAAATACTACTCAGACTTTGTTTTTCATTTATAATCGACTCTTACTTTCCCCACTTACTCTTAGTAAAAGTTACTCTGACCTGCCACATACATGTTGGACCTGCTCTACACCTCATGCAGATTTGTTACACATGCTTTTCAATTGCGCTACGGTTCACACGTTTTGGGTTAAGGTGTGGTCTCAAATTAATAATATCTTCTCCACTACGCACCCTTTTCATATATCTCATATATTTCTAGGTAGCATCTCCCCCATTTGGGATCACTGTACTTTTAGCATAAAAATAATTGACCTACTTATTGCAGTAGCTTTTCAACAGATTACTAAGGCTTGGAAGGATCTCACTAAACTCTCGTATCAGGCTTGGTGGTACGCTATATGTTATAACCACAGGCTAGACACAACGTTTGTTTACCCACTCGCTTTGGCCCCAAAAAGAAAACAGCTGTGGGATCCAGTGACCTCATTTTTTGATACTTGTGCTCTCCGCTCTCTGCCTCAAACCCCCTTTCAACAGGAAGTCACTAGGGGCTAGATGTAGGTAATTCCGATGTACCTACTCTTAAATACCGAATTTTACCGATTCGGTATTTAAGAGTAGGTAAATAGGAAGGAAGCAGATGTAGGTAATTTTAATTTTACAATTACCGAATCTGTAAGATTCGGTATTTACTGATTCGGTAAATACCGAATCGGTATTTCCTATTGATTCCTATGGGCCTTGAAGCCCATCGGAATCAATGGGAAACACCGATTCGGTATTTACCGAATCGGTAAATACCGAATCCTGCAAGGGGGAACGGGGTGTCACTTTGACACCCTGTACCACCCCAGTTCCAGGCTTGTGTGCCATGTGGCACACATGCATGCCCTAAGGGCATGTCTGTGTGTCACATGGCACAGGCATGTACACCTGAATTCGGTATTTTACCACCCAATAGGATCGGGTGGTAAATACCGACTCCTAAAGGGCCTGTGGCACTCTTTGTAGTGCCAGCTACATCTGGATTTACCGAATCGGTAAAATATAGGCCCCCTACATTAGAAAACCCTAATACCGGTCGGTAACGGCCGAATTCGGCCATTTCCGACCGGTATTAGGGCTCCTACATCTGGTCCTAAACCACCATGAGTTCCCTTTGTTGCTTTATCTAATTTCTATTAACAAACATTCTATCATCATTTTGGTTACCATACATCAACAATTGTTGTATATTTCATTAATGCTGGTTCTCTCTGCAGTTTATTTCCTTTTGAATATAAATGTTGTCTATTTTACTGTATACCTTCTCTTTGAATATTTACCTTTAATTTGTAAAAATGACTTATATGATTAACAATAAACTACATTTGAACTGAAAGAGAGGAGTCATACTATACCTTGTGCCTAGAAGCCTGTCTCCGAACAATAACAACCTGCAAATGTCTGAGCCCAACACCAGATGGCAGGAGGATGCAGAACATGTGTATCTACAGCAACAAATGCACCACACATACACACACACACACACACATACATGTACACTTAAAACAATTTGATCTAAAGCAATTTGATTTATTTTTAACAAAGGCTTTATTATGCTAAATCGTTTCATCAAAAAGATAGGATTATAGAATTTTAAGTTTGTTCCAGGTGTACCTGTGAATATTGGAATGTTTCATACTATGGAATTCTGGTTTACTTTCTATGTGCTTATAGATTTCATGACATATTGTTATTAATAAAAAAAAGATGTATTTCTATATTTTTAAGACAAAGTGAATACGTATGCGTTTTTGTTTTTTTATTGTGATGATTTTCCTTGTTCATGGTGCTCAACCAAAAATAACATTTCAATGATGATAAAGAAGTAAGCTCATACTTTTATTAGGTTCAGAAGTCTGTCCAACAGCTAGGCATGTAAAGGGCATCACATTCATCTTCAAAGGCAGTGTAAAGGCAGGGTTTAGCAGAATGAGGCGAATAAGGAAAGAAATAGTGGTTACAATAGTGAAAAGATAATTTTTCTCTTCTTGTTTTCAGGAGGAGGAGGGAGACACTTGCAGGACACATGGGCCAACCCCATGGCGGGGTCTTAGCAGGCAGACCACTTCTCGCTTTTCAACCACGCATTTGCAACGTCAGCCACTGAGAAGGCAAAAACACACCAACATTTGATCAGTATACCAGCAACCACACCATCACTGGCCACTGGAGAGGACACACTATAATGGAGCATATTTTAAATATCTGCAATCATTGTGACTGTGTCCTACCCCCATCAACATTGTCTGATTGCTTGTGTTCTACAAATATGTGATTTCTTTACCCAATATCAATCCTCCTTCATCCAGAACCATGGGAAATAGCACAATCGTACCCCCATTGGCCTGAGGGATTATACCTATGGTGGACTTCATACTTTGTCTAAGAAGGTGGCTCAGTTCAATAATAATCTACCATATAATGCATTTGATTTGAGGATATTTTTAGCTCAAATGCATCAAAAGATATTGAAAAAAAAGAAAAGTGCCACAGGTGGTGGCGCACAGTGGCAGATCATTCAAACGGTTAACTGCTCATCGTCCAGTTAGTGCTTGCCGTAGTCTGGTACTAGTGAGGTGAAACATTTATCCGCGTATTAATATTTTGTGTTAAATGCAAAAACAGCTAAATAATTCTGCCAAAGAAAGTGTCACAATATGCCACATAATTGTTCTTCTTTTTTCTCATATTTTAGCCAACTATGGCACATAATGTCTTTTTTTAGTGCTACATAATTCCAGTGGCCCAGCCTCTAAGTGTCTATCAGGCTTTGTCAATGCATAGGAACAGGAGCCTGATAACCTTTACGTTTAGTCAGTTTCTTGCTTCTCATAACTCAAGAAGATCCTGAGCCATGCTTTCAGGAAATGAGTATAAGAAATATATATGTAATGTAAAAATGGAATTGCTGTTTACACACATTTACTGTTGTGAACATCTGGCAAGGACCTAGCGCTCCTGGATAGACTCTAGGCACTCATGATCTACAGGATCCAAGTGCAGTCTTATGTTATGCTTAAATGCTATGTGTAGACTTCCTCCTGTATGTATATTCTAAGCTTCTTTTTTTTTATAAAAGGGCTCCTTTTGTAGCCACATCTACTGAAAACTTGCAGTGGATTCAACTCGTATGTGCATTTTGACTGGGCGGGTAACTACGCTCTACCAGCGAGCTTTCCGTAGTTTTGCCAACTCCACGTTCCGCTGGGAACGCAGAGTTCAGTCAAAATTATGACTCTGTAGTGGAGCGTAGTTATCCGGTCCCTCCACCCTCCCAAAGTTATTACAAATAATTTAAAAGGCACTTACCTGCTATGTCTGCCTCTCCTGGCTCCTCCTCTCAATGGCTGCTCTCTCCTGCCTACTCCTCGCATTGAATAACCACTACGTTGTGCGTCTTGTGAATGCGCAAGCGCAAGGCCTACACCTTAGGGGTTATTCAGTGCGGGCAGGAGAGAGCAGCCATTGCAAGGAGGAGGCAGCTGAGGCAGACTCGGCAGATAAGTGCCTTTTAAATTTTTGTAATAACTTTGGGAGGGGGAAGGGCGTGGAGCGTAGTTCCACTGAGTTTTTTTTAAACTCCTTGGAACTACGCGGGGCACCACTCTGCATACTCCACTCAGGGTTACTGATGAGGTGCTATAAGGCATGGATTTGCATTTCAGTGGGGTGATGCGGACCACCACACTGAAGTGCATAACTCTAATGCCTGATGATGGTACTTGGCAGAGCTGATTCTGATTCAAAGGGACTTCCATGCACAACAGTTTCTGCCTACAGCTGTTAGGCGCCTAATGCACTTATCATTGCCTTCAATTGGAAATAGAAGTGGGTGCTCTGAGCGACTCACCTTGGCCAGGCCCATGGCGGACGTTTCACTGTCATCTTTGGCTTTCGAGTTGAAGAGTCCTAAAGCAAAGAAGGAAGAATTAGTTTTGATGTAAGTGCAGGTCAAGAGCTTGTTCAACATTGTACAACGTGACATCCCTGCCAAGACATTCACAAGCCATATGGGCACGGAAGGCCAAAAGCATCTCAACTATGAAGAATTACTATACAGAAGTACATGGAAGAAGTGTGAGAAGAGAGTTAGCAGGGCAAAAAAGCACTCACTGAACGCGGCCTCCAGCTTCACCAGGGCACAGAAAAAGTTATCGAAGTCCACCCCCAATTCGGTGTCGGAATAGCGAGCCACCAGCACCTGAATGATTTTGTTATTCAGCTTGAACCCTGGAAAACACAGAAGGAAGGTAGGTTAATCTCAGCACCTGCTGGAACCTTAGTGCCATGTGGTTCAATCAACCCCCCCACGGGCTCTTATTTTAGAAGCACTATCATGAGACAGGAAAACGCAGGGTTGACTAAGCACAATTGGGTATCACCAAGGATCTGCACATAACAGACGGACACACCAAGGGGTTTATTTATGAGAACCCTTTGTCACTTTTGCACCACGCAAAATGGTACACGTGTAATGCAGGGCTCTGTATCAGATGTATGAATCCAGGCAAAGCCACCCTTCATGGCCTTGAGTGGCCTCATAAATCTTGAGTACAGCGGTGCACCGCAAACCGCAGCGTTGCCTTATTCTGCGCCCGGAGGCGTTTCATGGGCGTTGCAGTGGGTTTTCCCCCACAACACCTCTGGTGATTTACAAAATCATGTCAACCTGGGGAAGCCCCAAATCCTTACGCCTCTTGAGGCGAGGAGTAACGAGGTACAATATCTTTATTTCTCCCCATTGTTTCCTCTGTGACGTATGCTGCATTCTGCAGCACACATAGAAAGAGAAAACTAGATCTGGACTCTGGGACTTCCTGGATTGTGAATGGTTTTGGCCATGCTGTGCAGCATGGCAGAAAAAAGGAATACAAAATAGCCTATGATGCAACTGCAACTTTGTTTTGTAGGCGTGAGCACCACACACGCATGGTCCTATAAATTATGACGGCACCTTTTGTCTTATTTAGCGCTCCAAGTTGGATAGGTAAATAAAAAAATAAAATAAAGTGCAAAAGCTTTTTTAAGAGTAGGTGAGGGAGGCAGCAAGGGGAGGGGGACTATAAAAAAAACTCTTGAAGGGTAGGCAGTGGTCCACAAAACCACTAAACGAACAAACAAAAAGTAAACTTTTCATTTTAAACGCAGTCTTGTTTCTTTTAAGTAAATCAGACTGCAGTAAAACAAGTCTACTCTACTGCAAGTCAAGAACAGACATGGTGTTCTACTTTTCCGACCAGGACACCATCCCTGTGATAGCCTCTAACTATAGTGCTCCGCAATTTGCAGCCTACCATATTAATATTCACGAGGTAGTTTAGATTGAAAATTAGATCGAAATTTAGATTTCTAAGAACTGATCTATTAGTAAAAATCTTTACTGGTCTCAAAAATACTGGTAACAATTTGCACCCAGTATTTTGTGACAGGATATTCGGAGGGGAAAGGATGTGGCATAACAGCTAGAATGGCCAACTTTGAAGCTGGGGCCCAGGCTCAAGGCTGGTGGGAGGCTCAAGCATCCTGTGATTCTGGGCAAATCACTTAATCTCCCCGTCCCCGGCCTCGAAGTTAATGAGTCCGACTGTAACGCAACTGGTGCTCGTGTAAAGCGCTCTGAAACCTTTGCGGCTGCGCGAGGCCATCAGGAGGGTGGGCCCGTAGTCCCAGAGGGCTTCCCCCGCCCCCCCTACTTTGGTCAACCACTCATCCCCGGGCAGGTGGTGCCCGGCTGGAGCGTGGGCGGGCCAGTGACGCGCGTCCAGGGCGGCAGGCAAGGCGAGGGGTATATAACTTCCCCTCGCCATTTTAGCAGCCTCTTTGCCACTCTGGACGTCGCGAGTCGGGTCATGGGACACTCTTTTAGGACTTGCAGTAAGGTGGGCATAAGGGCCGTGTTCTTCCCCCTCCGCCTACTCCCTCTTTCTGGGAGGTTGAGCCGGGTTTGGGGGCCTGCATAGCAGCGGGCCGCTGAGGAGGATGGGGCGGCACTGGGAATCCGGGTCGCGCAAACCCACGAGGGGGTTGCTCTGGCTAGTGCTGCGGGCGGCCTTGGGACACCCAGCCATCGGGGGGCTGTCCCGTCCGGGGCCTTGCCGCACATTATTTCGCCGATTGAACGGCGCGCCCACCCTCGCATCTCATTGCATCGGAGGGAAGCTGTTAGATACCAGCGCTGCAAACGGTTAACTCTGGCCCCCCCGCTACATGCGTAAGGGGACCTTTTCCCGGGCAGGAATGGGGCTGGACGACCGTTGTAGGCACGCGGTCCCTGTCGGTAGTTTGGGTGGCCTGGGGCGGCCCCGTGATTTATATTACTGCCCCCGCCCCTGACGCGGCGCCGTTCGCAGCTGCTACATCGAGGTCACATCGACCAGTGGTTAGTCCATTGCGGGCCTAGTTCCACCTCCCTCTACCTCCCCATGTAGGGGCCTCACCATGCGGGCATCGCCCGTGAGGGGCACTGTCTCAGCCGCTGTCCCGGCCTTGCCTCCTTTCGGGCAACTTTGTTTAGTTGCAAGGCCGCAGCCGCACCCGGGGAGGAGGGCCTTCTTCCAGTGCGCTTTCATGCCCGTAATGGCAGCGCTTTACTTTGGCTTAAGGATAGCGCTTTACAATTTATAAATTGTTCGGCCGCTGCACCTCCCCACACGCATATGTCACAGCTCTCTATGGGGGGGATCAGGCCTCTTTCACGGCGCCTTTTGGCCCGTAAGTGCTGCGCTTTACTTTGGCTTAGGATAGCGCTTTTAATTTGCTGTAATTGTTCGGCCGCAGCACACGCCTATGTTTCGTCTCCCTCGGGAGGGGGGGGGGTGTTAGGCCTATTTCTCCGCACCTTTAGGCCCGAAAGGGTAGCGCCTTACCACGGCCTAGGACAGCACTAAAAAATTGCGGTAATTTTCTTTTTCGGCGGCAGCACCTCCCCACACGCCTATGTCTCGGCTCTCCCTGGGGGGGGGGGGGTTAGGCCCATTTCTCAGCGCCCTTAGGCCCGTAAGGGTAGCGCTTTGCGTTGGCCTAGGACAACGCTTTACAATTGCTGTAAATTGTTCGGTCGCATCACCTCCCCGCGCGGCTCTCTCCGGGGGGGCTGCCTCTTTCCACAGCGCTTTGTAGCCTGTAGGATAGCGCCTTTCAATGGCTTTAGGGCAGCGCTTATCTAATAGTCGGACAGGTGTGCGGCCGTGTGGGATTGGGCCTGCCTATGGCGCCCCCCTTCCCAGGCTCGAGGTGGCAGGGTTATGCCTGGTTGGGAGTGGACACTGTACCATGCTTCACGGCGGGCAGACAGGGGTGGTGGTCGGCACGCTCACCCGCGGTCAGGGCCGGTGGGTCCCTGGTGCTGGCAACTGTCCTCGTGCCGCACTTCTGCTTGGCCCGCTGGACCATACGACCTCAGTATGGCTCCCCCCCGCTCCGGGGCGGAGGTCAGCCTGCTTACCCGCGGCAGGGTCAGCGGGCTGCTTGGTGGTGGCAAATGCACGGCACCACAGCTCCGGGACTCACCTTCTGTGCTGCATAGGGACCATGGCTTTCAGCAATGGGGGGGTGGGTGGTCACGAGCTTAGGGGAAGCGCGTTCGCTTGGATGTGCGTCATGCCCTGGGGGCCGGTGCGGACCTTGCAGGGCGAGTACGCACACAGGAGCGGAGGAGGGCCGGTCCGGTCCCGAGGGCAGCAATGCCCCTGGGTTCCACCCCGACTGCGTGGGTTAGCTGGGGGCTGAGCCGAGGGGGGGTTGACAGTCCTGATGTCTCCAGCCCCGCTGGACGCCCATCAATGCGGGTGTTTGCTCTGGGCGTAGCCATGGCCAGAGTGGCCATTCGGGTGCCCATCGGACATGGGAGGGGCAGAGGGCAGGAGGTCGGGGAGCGTCTGGGCCCGATCACCCAGCCATCGTGGGTGCGCGCTTTGTGCCACCTATTGTCAAACGCTGGGGCGGCAGACAGGGTCGATCGTGGGCTGGGGCCAGTTGGGGAGCACCATCGGGCTCCAGACCCGCATGGGCTTGGGTCTTCCCGGTCTAGATACAACATTTATCACCCCCAAATGCTACCATCTCTCTGTCCCCTGTCTTTGCCTAAGGGGGCGCTGGGGTGGGGCTGAGACAAGTGCCCCGGGTATTGTTAGGCCATCTCCCCTGCTTGCGGCCGGATACGGGGCCGTTGGCGGAATCATTCTGCGCATTCTCCAAGGGCCGTGTTTGGCAAGATTAGCCGCTACCCGCCTTCCGGGTCTGGTGGTCTAGCCGTTCAGTTACAGTTGTCGACAACGATGCAGGGGAAACTGGTCGAGCATTAGCTTAGCCGATTAGTCGCGTCAATTTCAGTAATTTTGTCACATTATGATTGCACGCGTTGGGGTTGCGTTTCACGTTAGTGATTCTGGCCACTTCACCTTTCCTGCCCACTCTTTCAGGCATTCTAGGAAGCGGCTCCTGTAAGCGCTTCACACTTCTGGGTCGAGCCCGGTGGCCGACTTGGGGGTTCGAGCCTCAGTGTCGCGTTCACACACAGGATCCTGGTCAAATCTGTACCAGCAGGTGCTTTGAATGTTTAGTAATTTAAGCCCGCTCCAATTCTGCGGCGCCTGGTGGCTTAGTGGACTAATGCTCCCACTATCTGGGCCTGTATTCGACCCACAGTCTCAGGTTCATGTCCTAATGGGCCCCCTCAGCTTTTCATCCTTTGGAGATCAATAAAATGAGTACCATTGAGTGGGTAACAATAAACATCTGTCTACGGTGATTTGGTATCCTTGGGTGGTACTCCGCTTTACAAATGCACATTTTACAAGGTAGCACTCCACCTTGGGCCGAGCCGTGCTGACTTCTTTGATGCTGGAACTAGGGATCGAGCATGGGGTCGCGTTCACTTCAGTGATCTCGGCCACATCTCGTACGCGCCCGTGCCAGAATGTGTCATGTATACCTGTTCGCAAGTATACGTTCAATTGTGTGGGCGAGCTCGCACGGGCGACCTTTGTGCTGGTAACAGGGTTCTGTGACATTGGTGTGGAGATACGAAAAAGCAACTCACCAGAGGAAGACATTGGTGCACTACCGATACCAGCAGGCCACGCTGGTGGCCACGCCTACAGAGGCAGGTATCGCATTGAATCACTGTGCATTTAAACTCCGTACGGTCTCTCCACACTTTACAACTAGCCTATGACAAAGGGCGGATGGCCCGAAACGCTTTGGCAAAACGAACTATGTTGGTGTTGTCCGGCTCATACATGCTGCAGTTTGCATTAAAATTGGAGGCAAATCTACCTGTTGCTGGGCTCTTCTGTTTTGAGGCAACTCTTGTGTGAATTATATATATATATATATATATATATATATATATATATATATATATATATGTTCAAAAAGGTGTCCTGTGCTTAAAGGACGCCACTCCACAAAGATTAGTTCATCGAACCTTTATTTTCAAACAGGCAGCTTCCTGCAGAGAAATCTTCAATGACGCCCTGACGCGTTTCGAGGCAGCAGCCTCTTCCTCATAGGGCAAAGCAGTAGTGTCCAGCTGCACGTTCCAACCCTTTATTCCCTTCTCTGCATGCCGCTCCCACAGGGTACTTTCACAGCATGCTGGGCGTTGTAGTGCTTTATTTGCCGAGCACTCACCTTCGTGTTGCTTTTACAGTCTTTTGTGACCCCTCCAATGGGGCTCCGTTGGGATAGCTGTCTGTTAATTAAGATGGTCTTTGCGCCGCCATACCAGCATAATTCAGGCATGAAGACCCGCTTTTGATTTAATCGGGCGGTGCATCCTTCCACGGCCGGACTGCCGCGTAAATATGTTCAAAAAGGTGTCCTGTGCTTAAAGGACGCCACTCCACAAAGATTAGTTCATCGAACCTTTATTTTCAAACAGGCAGCTTCCTGCAGAGAAATCTTCAATGACGCCCTGACGCGTTTCGAGGCAGCAGCCTCTTCCTCATAGGGCAAAGCAGTAAGTGTCCAGCTGCACGTGCCAACCCTTTATTCCCTTCTCTGCATGCCGCTCCCACAGGGTACTTTCACAGCATGCTGGGCGTTGTAGTGCTTTATTTGCCGAGCACTCACCTTCGTGTTGCTTTTACAGTCTTTTGTGACCCCTCCAATGGGGCTCCGTTGGGATAGCTGTCTGTTAATTAAGACGGTCTTTGAGCCGCCATACCAGCATAATTCAGGCATGAAGACCCGCTTTTGATTTAATCGGGCGGTGCATCCTTCCACGGCCGGACTGCCGCGTAAATATGTTCAAAAAGGTGTCCTGTGCTTAAAGGACGCCACTCCACAAAGATTAGTTCATCGAACCTTTATTTTCAAACAGGCAGCTTCCTGCAGAGAAATCTTCAATGACGCCCTGACGCGTTTCGAGGCAGCAGCCTCTTCCTCATAGGGCAAAGCAGTGAGTGTCCAGCTGCACGTTCCAACCCTTTATTCCCTGGAGTGGAGTGGAGTGTGGAGTGGCGTCCTTTAAGCACAGGACACCTTTTTGAACATATATATATATATATATATATATATATATATATATATATATATATATATATATATATATATATATATATCCAAACACAGATTGCCTCGCAACTTGAATCGGGACCCAGAAGGCCGGTCAGTGAGGCTGGCGCGGGGCTTCCAATTGTAAATACCATCATTTCCCTCCTTCAAAGAAAGAGGCCCACCGACTCTGGCTGGATTGCTGTAATTTCATTTAATATGTGGAACAGCACGAAGGCATTAGGCGTCCTTTTCCCTACGTTTCTGCTTCTGCAAGCCTTGATCACGGGAGGAGTCTCTGACTTTCAAATGACCCACGTGATTCTTTTAATCACCGCAGGCCGTATTCTTTTGCAGAGAGCGCAGGGGGAAATACATTGACATTATTAAAGGGAAGCGCTCCAATTTGCGTGTACCTTTCCTCTTACTTGTCTGTCCCCAAGCGCTGTAATGCAGTCAGCCCAAATGCACAGTTTGTTTTTCAATTCACCACTCACTGTAGAATTACAGCCCCAGCTCGCAGCATCCAGAAGTTTTTTCTTTCAGCTCCCAACTCGCCACAAACTGGAAGGGAAATCCCAGAGTGCAAGCATGCCCGGTTCTAACAATTAATGTCCAAACACAGATTGCCTTGCAACTTGAACCGGGACCCAGAAGGCCGGTCAGTGAGGCTGGCGCGGGGCTTCCAGTTGTAAATACCATCATTTCCCTCCTTCAAAGAAAGAGGCCCACCGACTCTGGCTGGATTGCTGTAATTTCATTTAATATGTGGAACAGCACGAAGGCATTAGGCGTCCTCTTCCCAACTTTTCTGCTTCTGCAAGCCTTGATCACGGGAGGAGTTTCTGACTTTCAAATGACCCACGTGATTCTTTTAATCACCGCAGGCCGTATTCTTTTGCAGAGAGCGCAGGGGGAAATACATTGACATTATTAAAGGGAAGCGCTCCAATTTGCGTGTACCTTTCCTCTTACTTGTCTGTCCCCAAGCGCTGTAATGCAGTCAGCCCAAATGCACAGTTTGTTTTTCAATTCACCACTCACTGTAGAATTACAGCCCCAGCTCGCAGCATCCAGAAGTTTTTTCTTTCAGCTCCCAACTCGCCACAAACTGGAAGGGAAATCCCAGAGGGCAAGCATGCCCGGTTCTAACAATTAATGTCCAAACACAGATTGCCTCGCAACTTGAACCGGGACCCAGAAGAGTTCCAAAATAAAGTCCAGAAATATAGTAATCCAATAATAGGAATAAGAACTTCACAGGAGCAACAGTAATCTGCTCAAGTTCTTCATAATTGACAAACTTCCTAACATCAACAGAGGAGGCGATAAGATTCGGAAGCTGAGACAAATGGAGAATAGATACATTCTCGAGCTGGATACCCTTATACCCAGAGGCCTTAATTCTGAGGAAGAAATGAAATGGCACTTAGGAGATTGATTAGATTGATGGAATCAGGATGCTATACACAATGATACTCTAATTAAGTGTGGTTCGTTTACAGAATATGCACTATTTGTAAGTGCCACACTTGCATATTGTCAGTTGTCATGATGTAGTTATGCCCAATGTCAACCAAGTGCTTCGCTGTATATTTTAAACTGTTTAATTTATGTTACACACATGAAATTTGATTTTAATTCACTCTTATTGAAGACTCAGGACCCACCAAGGGCCAGATGTGGTGCATATTAGAACGCATTACTGTCTTTATCTGATCGGCCCCCACCTTTTTTCTTAGTTTTAGGATACGGGAGTGTAGCGGTTTACCGGACAAGAATCCCACTTGGGCTATGGAAATTGGATTACTATATTTCTGGACTTTATTTTGGAACTCTCACTTCGGAATGTACATTATACCCCGTCAATATGTTTTGTGACAATATAAAACATGTAGTAATGCTATTAATTGGAACGTTGCCCACTGGGGAAATGTCAGTTTGGTTGCAATAAGTTGGTTATGCTGTGCATGGAATATATTTTACTGCATGACTCGTCTAGAGGATACGAGTCAAAACGTTATCCAAATTCGGTTACTATATGGTGTGTTATAGTTTAAATAGACATGGAAGTCAGGGATTGGAAAGTCTTCTGGTGTCATGTAAATAACTCCCCATTTACTAATTACGATTATCATGTAGATTGGTATTAGTATTCACACTGGTGAATTTACAAAGCTGGTCGGATGTTAGAATTATAACATTTAACCCAATCAAAGATGGCCGCGAGAATGTGGGCGTGAGTCCTCTGTTTATTTTGATTATTTGTCACATGTAACTTTATTTATTGTTTGTGCACATTCACTGAAATTACCCGTGACCAAGGCGAGTGCTTCGCCGAAACGCGTTGGGGTTTTTTCCTTTGCCCGTACTCACTATGCAGCAATTGAAATAATACATTTATTTGGAAAGCGGAAAGAGTGACTGGAGTGATCTACTTCCTATCGAAGAAGAGTGCATTTTGCGTAGCGGTGGCTACGCGCTGTGAACAGGAATATATATATATATATATATATATATATATATATATATATATATATATATATATAAAACAAATCCATCATGATCCGCCATCCTCCTAGACCTCCCTCCCCGACTAGCATGAAACATGCTCCTCTCCCCCTGACCTCCTTGCCACTCTACCCTTAACGCTTTTAACCCAGTCCCTTCTCAATATTGAACTCCACCTCTCAATCCTGGTGTTGGAACTCTCATCTCTTAGACAAGACTTTAACTCCCTCTCTCTTAGCAATCCCCTCATTAATACAGACATCATTGGCTCCATACATTCCAACTCCTAGATTGGACTATGGTAATGCCATTCTCGCTGGAACGCCGAAAGTCCAATTAGCCCCAATTAAATCGGTCTTAACCTTGCGGCCAGACTTATTTCAGATTGTAAGCAGTTTGATCACATCTCCCCCGTCGTCAAGGGTCTTAAATGGAACTCACTCCCTAAAGACTTACGTTGCAACACCTCCTACCTCAGCTTCAAAAAGGACCTCAAGCTTCATCTTCTCAACAGATTCTGGGGGCCATAATCCTGTTAACCCAACATAGATTATAATCGAAAGATACAACACTGCAGCACTCCAGTTATCACAATACTTTGAGTCTCTTAGTTAAAGATTCAGTAATCCAATAATATCAAAATAGTCCCAAGGCTCTTTAAATTTTCTTCTTTTATTTACACATTCGCTTCCAATCCCATGCCAACGCGTATCGCCGAGGTTATAGATAACCCATCGGCTTCATCAGGGCTGGAAATAATACAAAAAACGTTTTATTACCATCCCCACTTCAATTAATTTGATAGCTTATTTACAGAGCCTTACAAGACCCCAAAAAACCATGTGCTCAATAGAAACCTCTGCAAAGTAGTATATAACACGCACATAGTATACATTTTAACATCTGCACCGTGCTTCTCCTTTAGAGATTAAACCAATTACATCAAACAGTTAAGTCACATGTTTAAACGGTGTCGAAATCATTCCATGCGTTTAAAAGTGAAAGGAAAATTGGTTCATTACAACCGAGACCACTTGTGATAAAATCACTGCACACATTTGCATGATAACCAGTTATTATAAGTGATATTTACCTCAGCTTGACTTTACACTGTTGCCTATTTAAGATAGAGAAAAAATGCCACCTTAATCTCTACCCAATAGGAGCTGGGGCTACACTTCGGATCAATGCGCTATATTTACATAAAGATTTATTATTGAACCTACCTCCTGCTCTTCTACCACTTTTTCTATCCACTGATCTTCAGTAGTCTTCGTATCAAATATTATTCAAAGTGAGATCTGTTTCCCTAAAAATAGATTGCAGGCAGGCTTTACTACTTCGTTTAGGGAAAATCATTACGTTATCTCGAAGACTGCAATTGCATCGCCACTTCTTACCTGTTTCACTACAGGTTGATGCAGCGTTATCATTAATTAGCTCGTTTTTGCACTTACCCTTCGTGTGATGGTTAAGCAACCTGAAAATCTATGAAATTCTTACTTAACATGCACTGTCCATCCTGCATTACTCAAACTTTCTTCGATTTCAGAACAGAATTCGTACCTTTTAAAGTGCCGATTCCGTCAGTGTCATAATATCCCCATTGAGTCTTCTGGGCCTGCAAGATTATATATTTTGCCATTACTGTAGTGAGCGCGCTAACGTGGTACGTCACGTAGCCACGTGACGTACGGTGACGTAGGGGCGCGAGGTGCGCAGCGCGGCATTAGAGCGCGAGCAGGCTGGGCGAAGGACATGCTGTGCGCTCCTTGTACGTTACGACTTGAATAAAGAGAGTGACGCCGATACCCAACTCCGAGAGTTATTGGGGGGGAAGAAAGAACATCATTACAGTGGCGACGAGGGTGGGATACCGACCCACGACCCCCACCACGCAGACTACGCGAAGAACGGCGGAACGGAGCGGAGTCGCAGAGCGAGCAAGGAAGGCCCGAGGGAACGCACAGCGACCACACCCTGACCGGGCACCACAAGGAGCGCGACGCAGCCAACAGCACGTGGAACAGAGCACCGTGGGCGCACAGTGACCAACCGGTCGGTGAACTGCGACACACCCGAAGCAGGAGGCCAGCCACGGTCAAGGCCCGCAGGCAACCGCACTGGCTACCCCACCCGAACAGGAAAGGGCTGAAAGGAGCAGCCCTCCACCCTTACTCAACAAGGAGGAACAAAACAGTGCACCAGGGAGCCCAAGAAGCCTGGAAAGTGCGCTGCCCACATCCAGGGGCGAAAAGATGAACACACAAGCGGATTATGCGATAGCGCCAGTCCAGTTCCTTCCCAGACCAGGGGAGCCGCTCATGAAATGGGAGGACTGGAAAGAGTACATAGATAATTTCATAGAAGTACTGGAAGATGAAAGTGAGGAGAAATTCAAACCGCCGAGAAAGAAACGCATTCTGCTGCTAAACCTGGGCCCAGAAGACCTGAGGATCTACAAAAGCTTGGTACCTAAGAAGAGAGAGGCGGACGACGACGATGTATACGCCCACGCAATGGAAGACCTGGAGGAACACTTCAAACCCTCGGTATGCGTCTCAGTGGACAGGTTTAACTTCCAAAAAAGGAAACAACTACCAGGGGAAACGGTGGAAGAGTATGTGGCGGCGTTAAGGAAACTGGCGGCCCCATGCAAGTACGCAAACTGGGAAAGTGAATTCATAAAAGACCAAGTGGTGATGCACACCACGTGCACGAACGTACAGGACAAGCTATGGGCTGCAGGAGACACCTCGCTCAAGGACGTGCTGGTGATAGTCAAGAGAGCCGAACTGGCGTGAAGGTGTGCAGCAGCCACGAAGAAAGAGAATGTGCCCAGCGGTGTGGTGAACAAGGTGGACAATGAAGAACTCCACAAAGATCACCTGGCGCGGAAACAGCCAGAAAAGGGCCCGAACAAATGGCAAAGCAGCCCAGGCCACTCCGGCAAACCGGCCGGAAGTAACAAACGGCCTTGCTACAGATGCGGCAGTTGGACGCACGAGGCGCACGACCGGAAGTGCCCCGCGCTTCGCGCCAAATGCATGTTTTGTGGAATCGTCGGCCATTATGAAAAAGTGTGCAGGAAGAAAGCATCCAAGAACGCAGTGAAGTACGTGGGCCAAGAAGTGGAGGAGCCAGACGAGGCGACCGAAGAGGAGGTGGTCACAGTCCTCTGCATCTACGACGAAATCTTGAGCGTGAACGACCAAGGCCGAGGCACCGACAGAAGGAGAACGATGAAGCCAATCATGGACATGACGATAGGGGGTGTGGAAGTCCAAGTGGTGGCAGACACGGGGTCACCTTACACCATAATTCCAAGAAACGTATGGGAGGAAAAGTTTGCTCCACAACTGGGCCCCGAGCTGGATAAGCTGGACATACGTCCCGTCACATACAATGGAGATCGAATCCCCATGGCCGGATGCAGAAAGCTGAACTTCGAGTTCAGGGGCAGGGCGGCCAGGTGTAAACTGTACATCTCCGAGAAAGGCCCTTCTGTCCTGGGGTGGCTCGACCAAGGAGACTTGGGGATCAAGCTGGACCCAGGTGGCAAGGAGCAAATATTGATGACGGAGCCGGAGGAAGAGCTGAACACGAACAGATGGAGGAAGGAGTTCCCAACAGTCTTTGGGGGTTCAGTAGGAAGGCTCGACAAATTCGCGCACAAGATCATACTCAGAGAAGGAGCAGTGCCGGTAGCCCACAAGGTGAGAAACATCCCGTTGGCAGTGAGGGACGACGTGAAGGAGGAGCTACGGCAGCTAGAGAAAAGAGGGATTATCGAGCCGATTACCTGCGCCGAGTGGCTGGCACCATTGGTGGTGGTGAAGAAACCCAATGGCAAGGTCCGTCTATGCGTTGACCTGCGTGAGTTGAACAAAAACATAGTGGTAGAGAAGTTCCCCCTTCCCCGGATAGAAGAAATGCTGGCCAGCACAAGGGGTATTCAGTGGTACTCCACCATAGACTTAACATCGGCGTATCACCAGATCGCATTACACCCGGAGAGCCGCAGTTTGACATCATTCATAACTCCCTTCGGGTGCTATCGATTCCACCGCATGCCGTTCGGGCTAGCCTCGGCGGCTGCGGTGTTCCAAAAACGAATGCACCAGTTGTTCCAGGACATTCGGGGGGTTCAATACTTCCAAGATGATATTTTGGTGATGGGTCGCGACAGAGCCGACCATGACAAGAAACTGGACGTGGTATTGAGTATCCTGGAAAGAAAGGGCCTCACGGCAGAGTGGGCTAAGTGCCGCATAGGAAGGGAAAAGGTGACGTACTTGGGCCACGAGATAAGTGCACGAGGAGTGACCCCCCAGAGGGAAAACGTGAAGGCGATCTGCGACGCACCCTCACCAGCCAACAAGGAGGAGGTCAGATCATTCCTGGGCATGGCAGAATATTACGGGAAGTTCATAGAACATTTCGCCTCAAAGACCCATCACATGAGGCTACTAACCAGAGAGAACAGTGAATTCCGGTGGTCAGAGGAAGCCCAGCAAGAATTTGAGGGAATAAAAAGAGAAGTGGCAGGGGCGATTCCTCTGCAAGGGTTTGACCCCCAAGGAAGCACAATACTCACGACGGATGCCAGTGATAAAGGACTGGGAGCGGTCCTCATGCAAGACCGCGGCCAGGGGAGAGTAGAAACAATATGTTTTGCGTCCCGCACCCTTAATGACACTGAAAAAAAGTACAGTGTGATCGAAAAAGAAATGTTAGCAGTGGTGTGGGCCATGTCTCGTTTTCGGCAGCTCCTGTGGGGCACCAGGTTCCGGTTGAGGACCGACCACAAGCCCTTGCTCAAGGTACTCACATCCAGTGGACACACAGATGCAACGCCGAGGATCTCGAAAATGTCGCTCAAATTGATGGAGTTCCGATATGACGTGGAGCACATCCCAGGGAATAAGAACAAGGTGGCGGACTACCTGAGCCGGGCGGCAGCGATGGAAACCAGTACAGAATGCAGTGAGGCGGCGGAAGAGTGGGTCGCACTCACCGAAGACCCAGAAACGTCCATAAGCAAGCAGGAATGGAAAATAGCCTATGATGAGGACCCCGTCCTAGAAGAAGTGAAGGCCCATATTGTAAGGGGTTGGCCAGACAAAAGCAAGACAGGACGAGGCCTCATCCCCTACTTTGAAGTGAGAGAGGAACTATCTATGGATGACCAGGGCATATTTGTATACAGAGGAGAGAGAGTCATACCCCCGGCAAAGATGATCTCCCGGTTAATGGACATGTTACACGAAGGCCACCTGGGAGCGGGGAAGTTGAAACTAAGGGCCAAGCAGAATTATTGGTGGCCAGGAATGGACATAAGAGCGGAAAGACACGTTAGAGAATGTCCGAGGTGCCAGGGCGCGGACAAAACACTGAAACCGTTACGCCCTGCCCTGGGAAAAATTGATCCTCCACAAAATCCGTGGGAGGAACTGTCCATAGACATTTTAGGTCCAGTGCTAAATGCACAAGGAATACAGAAGTACATTTGCGTAATGGTGGATCGCTATTCCAAATGGCCGGAATTGAGGATCGAAGAAACCATGGACACGGAGATGATAGTGAGCTTCATGGCTGAAACTTTTGTGAGAGAGGGCATCCCAAAGTGTGTCCTCAGCGACAATGGACCCCAATTCCGTACTGAGAAATGGTCTCAGTTCATGCGGAGAAACGGAATTGTGGCAAAACACACGTCCATATACCATCCAGCGGGAAATGGCTTGGTGGAGCGTTTCAATAGAGTGGTGATGGGCTCGATACAAGCGGCGATTTCAGACAACAAAGACTGGGAAGCAGAGATTTGGCACATGGTGTGGGCATACCGGATAACGCCCACGAACACTGGCTATAGTCCCTTCCAGATCCTTAGAGGCCGGGAGCCCTTCACTCAGGACAACAGAATATGGAAAGAAAGAGTCATTAAGAGCGAGTGGTCACCGGCAGTGGTGCAAGCCAATCTGGAGAGAGCACAAGCGGTGTACACCAAACACTACGATGCACGGAGGAATGTAAAGGACACAGCTTTAGAAAAAGGAGAATGGGTGAGAGTAAGACTGGCCACATTGCAGAAAAAGGGTGAAAGCAAGTACAGCAAGCCCCTACAGGTAGTGGAAGTCAAAGGCAGGGCGGCCTTGCTGAGCGACGGCAATGTGTGGTCGCAGGACCGCATGGCCAGGTGCAACAAAATACTCCGCTGGAGAGGCAATGGAAATGAAAGAGAAGGAGAGAACAGCAGTGACGACCCCTGTGAGTATGGGGGAGAGGACCTAGACATTGGTGAGAGAAGGCAAGAGGATCAAGAGGCAAGTGGAGAGCAGCAGATTGAAGAGGACAGAAGTCAGAGTGAGACTAGCGCGGCTGCGCTAGGGGGTGGTCAAGGAGAAGCAGCAACAACCGCCACATCCCCAGTAAGACTGACGAGAAGGGGCAGGGCGGTGGTCCAACCAGCGAGGTTCAGAGACTATGACATGAGTCAGGACTTGTACATATAGTTCGTTGGAAAAAGGGGAGATATGTAGTGAGCGCGCTAACGTGGTACGTCACGTAGCCACGTGACGTACGGTGACGTAGGGGCGCGAGGTGCGCAGCGCGGCATTAGAGCGCGAGCAGGCTGGGCGAAGGACATGCTATGCGCTCCTTGTACGTTACGACTTGAATAAAGAGAGTGACGCCGATACCCGACTCCGAGAGTTATTGGGGGGGAAGAAAGAACATCATTACAATTACTAATCTGTTTTACCCCGAATTAAGCCACGAAAATTGCCTTAACTTGTATCTGGCTTACCTCGCTCGGTAACTCCGGTCACTTTCCGAGTACAGGAATCGCCATGCTCGCTCCCACTTCCTGATTTAAGCAGACGCTGATAGACAGCAATGACGGACTATTCCATTCATACTGGTAGTCGCGTCGATGTTTCGCGGCCGCCATTTTAGAATGGTTTACCTCCCTTTTTAATTGAAATTCTTTTATCAGACAGTTTACTCTACATTCTACGCTAATCGATCTTAGCATATGCATTAACTTGTTGCCATCACATTTTTGAGATTCTGCAATCTCGACAGCGCACTTGATTTTAATTTCTATTTTCGTACACCTTCCATAACACTCCATAATGATGATTCAATTCTGCACTTAAAAAACCTGTCTGCGCATGGCAGACGCAGATTTAAGTATTGGTTAACAGTAATACTTACTAGTTTACTATGTTCATTTTTAAAAAACAGTAAACCCATTGTGTGCCTTATCTTTTCTTAATCCACAGTCGCACATTGGTAATTTACTTTTTGTTATTTAGAACTTATCCTTCACAGGCCGCAGTTATTCTCCTAAGAAGAATTGAAGCTCCTGGTCAAAATGTAATCCTTCCTCCACCGCCCTTAAGCGCATGATCCATCGTGCCTCCTGCCTCCTCAATCTTAATTCCCTGTTCCCACCTCGTGAGTCAACAGGTATGTGATCAATGCCATAGAATTTGAAACTTCTGTTATGGTCCTGTTTCTCACAATTATGTATGTGTTCCGCTATCGGATACCTCACATCATTATTCTTCACAGCTCTTAGATGTTCGCTCATTCTTTCTTTAAGCATACGGATTGTGCTGCCCACATACACCCTCAAACATTTACATTCAATAATATAAATGACAAACTTAGTACTGCATGTGATATTCATTCTAATGTCATACTGTTTCCCATCATTGATTTTAAAACATTTGGTTTTGTCCTTTGCACATCTACACATACCACAATGGCCACATTTATAAAATCCTTTAGAGTGTTGGTCTAGCCAAGTGGCATGTCGTTGAGATAAGGGATAACTAGGGCTTAGAAGAGAGCCCAATGTCTGACCCCTTCTATAAGATATTTGTGGTCTGCCCCCTATATGTTGTTTCAGTGTATTATCCATTCTCAAAATATCCCAATGCTTTCTCATGCTTTGCAGCAATGTATTGCTTTTTGGGGTATAAGTTGTAACCAATCTGATCGGCTGTTCTTTCTTACCATGTTTGGCTGGGGGTTTTAATGTTTCACTGTGCCCAACTTTCAAAACTCTCTGTTTAGCCAGTTTTACATTTTGTTTGTTATATCCCCTTTGCACAAATCTTCTTTCCATGTCACATATACAGTCATTGAAATTTTCAGTTTCACTACAGTTACGTCTAGCTCTAAGCATTTCACCAAAAGGGATTGCTCTAACTTGGTGAGGCGGGTGAGCACTCTTCGCATGCAAGATTGTATTACATGAGGTTGGTTTGCGGTACATTTTGCTTTCAATACGCTCGTTCTTTACATACAATTCATCCATCTAAGAATGTAATATTCGTTGTGCTGTGGCAAGTGGTGAAACCAATATTCATATCATTATTATTGAGATACTCGAAGAACCCCTCTAAGGATTGTACGGATCCCGTCCAAATCATGATGCAGTCATCAATGAATCTACCCCAATAAAGGATAGATCCATTCCATTCATTAGCTCCAGGGCCCCAAATATATTTCTCTTCCAGCCATCCCATGAAGATATTCGCATATGCTGGGGAGAATTTGGAGCCCATAGCCACTCCCTGTTTTTGCTTAAACCAATCACCTTTAAACAAAAAATAATTGTTCTCCAAAATTAATTTGGTCATAGCCAGAGTCATTTGTGTATGTTGCCAATGACTGGCAGGTGTTCTAGATAAAAAGTGGTCTAAAGCTTCAGCCCCAATTCATTCTTAATGCTCGTATATAACGAGATCACATCAAGAGTAACCAATATCATTCCAGTCTCCCATTTTATATCACCCAAAATGTTTAAAATATGGCGTGTATCTTTTATATAAGATGGTAAATTGGACATTATCGGTTGAAGAAAAACATCAACAAATTGGGACAAATGCTCTGTCGGCCCCCCAATACCCGATACTATCGGCCTACCTGGTGGAAATGGTAGGCCCTTGTGAATCTTTGGCAGTGTATAAAGACACGGGTACCTGGGGCGATTCACCTTAAGAAAAAGATATTCATCCTCATCCAATAGACCCTCATCAAACCATTGCTTAAGATGAGTATTTATCACAGTACTTAAAGGGAATATTGGATTATGACTAACTCTTTCATAACATGTCTTGTTGTCTAGTTGGGAGTAAATTTCTTTCTCATAGTCATCTCTATCCATTACAACTATGTTCCCCTCTTTGTCTGCTTTTCTGATAATAACCTTGGTGTTATTCATTAGTACATTAAGGGAAGCCTTTTCATCCCGTGTTAGGTTATCCTTCAAATAACCCCCTGGGTTGGCCTTTCTCTCATTCACATCCAAATCAGCAATAACCATTTTATGAAAATTTTCTATGTTGTTGCCACTTGTTAAATTAGGAGACCATTTGAACTTGTTCTTTAGACCACTAGATATTGATAGATCCGGCCGAATTTCAAGGTCATCTAAAACGTTTGCCATTGTCATAGGATCTTCCTCCATCTCTGTAATGGAAAGAAGGAATACCGTATCCTGTATATTATTTATGGTAATTGAATCAGACACTAAGCTCTTTGCTTGCAGAGTTTTATCTTTATTCTTTATTGGATTTAAAGCAAAGTGCTTCATCAGTTTTAGTTTTCTAATATATCTAAACAAATCAATTTTTGTGTCACAAATATTGCCCCTTACAGCCGGGCAAAAGCTCAAACCCTTTTTGAGTAACTCAATCATATGCTCCGTAAGTACCATTTTGGATAGGTTCACCACCTCCACCTCATTATTAATGTCTTTTATTAGACCTTCGTGTCCCATGATCTCAGTTTCATCCCTCCCTGCCCTCCATTCTGTTCTGAAATCGAAGAAAGTTTGAGTAATGCAGGATGGACAGTGCATGCTAAGTAAGAATTTCATTGATTTTCAGGTTGCTTAACCACCACACGAAGGGGAAGTGCAAAAACGAGCTAATTAATGATAACGCCGCATCAACCTGTAGTGAAACAGGTAAGAAGTGGCGATGCAATTGCAGTCTTCGAGATAACGTAATGATTTTCCCTAAACGAAGTAGTAAAGCCTGCCTGCAATCTATTTTTAGGGAAACAGATCTCACTTTGAATAATATTTGATATGAAGGCTACTGAAGATCAGTGGATAGAAAAAGTGGTAGAAGAGCAGGAGGTAGGTTCAATAATAAATCTTTATGTAAATATAGCGCATTGATCCGAAGTGTAGCCCCAGCTCCTAATGGGTAGATATTAAGGTGGCATTTTTTCTCTATCTTAAATAGGCAACAGTGTAAAGTCAAGCTGAGGTAAATATCACTTATAATAACTTGTTAGCATGCAAATGTGTGCAGTGATTTTATCACAAGTGGTCTCGGTTGTAATGAACAAATTTTCCTTTCACTTTTAAATGCATGGAATGATTTTGACACCGTTTAAACATGTGACTTAACTGTTTGATGTAATTGGTTTAATCTCTAAAACGGTAATATTTAGGAGAAGCACGGTGCAGATGTTAAAATGTATACTATGTGCGTGTTATATACTACTTTGCAGAGGTTTCTATTGAGCACATGGTTGTTTGGGGTCTTGTAAGGCTCTGTAAATAAGCTATCAAATTAATTGAAGTGGGGATGGTAAAAAAACGTTTTTTGTATTATTTCCAGCCCTGATGAAGCCAATGGGTTATCTATAACCTCGGCGAAACGCGTTGGCATGGGATTGGAAGCGAATGTATAAATAAAAGAAGAACATTTGAAGAGCCTTGGGACTATTTTGATATTATTGGATTGCTGAATCATTAACTAAGAGACTCAAAGTATTGTGATAAGTGGAGTGCTGCAGTGTTGTATCTTTTGTCAATTGCACCTAATCGGCTGATTAGGTGGTGGGAAGTGAGGTGCTATCTTCCCCAATTTATTGCAAGCACCCGCACGCGATATATCAACAGTGGATTGTACATCTGGGGCCAGATGTAGGTAGGCATTTACCGGTCGGTAACGGCCGAATTCGGCCGTTACCGACCGGTAAATGCAATTTGAGATGTAGGGCCCTGTATTTTACAGAATCGGTAAATTTACCGATCGGTAAATTTACCGATTCTGTAAAATACCGAATCGGTATTTTTTCCGATTCGGTAAAATTGATATGTAGGTGGGACTCTTCTGAGTCCCACAAGCATTACAGAATCGGTATTTTACCATCAAATACTATTTGATGGTAAAATAACGATTCTGGTGTGCATGCACATGTGTGCATGCACACCTGTGCCATATGACAGGCAGACCTGCCCCTAGGGCTTGTATGCCTGCCACATGGCACCCAATCCTGTTTAGGGGGTGCCAGGGGGTGTCAAAGTGACACCCCCTGCACCCTTGTGAAATTCGGTATTTACCGATTCGGTAAATACCGAATCGGTAAAGCCTATTGATTTCTATGGGCTTTCAAGCCCATAGGAATCAATAGGCTTTACCGATTCGGTATTTACCGAATCGGTAAATACCGAATTTTACCGATTCAGTAAAAGGGAACATCTGGATTCCCTACATACCAACCCCTCACATTTACCGAATCTTAATTACCGAATCGGTAAAATTCGGTAATTTTCGGTAATTAAGATTCGGTAAATATTACTTACCTACATCTGGCCCCTGGTGTATTCCTTCTTGAGCGCCACAAAACTCATTAGCACCTAAAATAGATTATAATCGAGACCTGACTATATGAGGTTCCCCCGAATGATTGCCTTTCTAACTCCCCCCTTCTCATTCATACCTATTCGACTACCTCCCCCCTCTATTTTCTCTTGTAGCCCCTTACCCTTCATTCTATCACCTTTCCCATTATCCTCCTCAGCTCCACCCCCCTTCACACCTTAAAACCCCATCACCTCTAACCATCCTTCACTAGTTTTATTATCCAATTCTTGTTATTGCCCAATGGTATTCTTTATTTATGACCACATGTAATATCGGCAACGTTTATAATGTTATAACTGTCTTGTATTTTTATCTCTTTCTACAAATGTTATTTTGTAACTTTTTTATCACCCAGTTCTTGTAAAGCGCTCTAATACCCTAGGGTTTAGCCGGCGCTATATTAAAATGTTTAAATAAAATAAATAAATGAAATAAATAAATAAACAAATAAACTCCTTCTGGAAACCTAAGCCCGTGGGGGGTGAATCGTTCGCTGGTGGAGAAATACTGGCAATCTAATTCAAGCAAACTATCCAGTATAACACACTCTGGGATCACAAAACTCCAGAAACGTCTCCAATTAAAGAAAAGGGTATTTATTTAAACATCATAAATCCCCTGGATGGTGGAGGCTTTGGGAAATGACACTGGACAGAGAGAGAAAGTCAGAGGTAAATCTAGACAGACAAAGGGGTTTTGATAGAGACATAGTGGAGACTGATGTCAAATTGAGAGACAGTTCTCCTTCTCATGGGCCCCCCTGGATGGTGGAGGCCATGGGCAATTGCCCTCTTTCCCCATTTCCTAAAACATCTCTGCGCATGCAAGCTAGCACAGTGCTATCTCATGGACCCCACCACTTCTACCTCATCTCACTCACCGGCCTCCTTCAGTGCCATCCGCAGCTCATAGGAACTCATGGTGCCGGATCTATCCAGGTCATACTGTTGGAAGATTGCCTGAAAAGAAGAGGAATGTGTGGTCAGAGAACATGCTGGGGTGTGGTCTGAGAAAAGTTGGGAGGGAAATATTCCTTCTTCCCCTTCATGTTTCTATTGAAATTTGACCCACCCTCTGAATACTCCACACCAAATTAGAGGTGGGTAGAATTTGGTTCTGTGGAATTCCTCAACGGGGTAGACTTTACCGATTCTGTACATTTTACCGATTCGGTAAATTTACCATTCGGTAAAAATACCGAAAATGTATTTTGTGATGTAGGTAGCACTTCTAACAGTGCTACAGGGCCTTTAGAATTCGGTATTTACCATGCAATACAATTGCATGGTAAATTACGAATTCTTGTGTACATGCACATCTGTGCATGTACACCTGTGCCATGTGGCCCACAGACATGCCCTAAGGGCATGTATGTGTGCCACATGGCGCAAAAGCCAGTTACAGGGGTGCAACAGGGTGTCAAAGTGACACCCTGTGCCCCTTAGCAATTCGGTATTTTTACTGATTCGGTAAATACCGAATCGGTATTTGCTATTGAATCCTATGGGCTTCAAGGCCCATAGGATTCAATGTAAATGTAAATGTATTTGAGTTTATATAGCGCACAGCTACCCACAAAGGGTTTCCCGGCGCTTGCTTAGGGAACCCGTCCTGGTATTCCCCTGTGAGATAACCCCGGCAGGGTATCCACAAGGTGAAAGCCAGGCATCCCGCCGCGAGGGGCCGTTGTGGAGATTAAGCAAGCTATTGCCCAGAGTCGCAGAGTGTGAACCCGTGAGTCGAGAAGGCACCAGAGCGAGAATTATCGAGTCAGTGGAATTTTTGAGCCCAAGACCCGCCGAGGCGGGGAATTGAACCCTGGTCCAGGGCCGATCTCAGCTTCCGGGTCTGCCGCCTCTAACCCCTGAGCCACACTTCTCCACAATAGCAAATACCGATTCGGTATTTACCGAATTGGTAAATACCGAATCTTACCGATTCGGTAAAAAATACCGAATTTTTACCTACATCTCATTTACAGATTCATAAATACCGAACCGGTAAAATTCGGTATTTATGAATCGGTAAATGAGATTTACCTACATCTGGCCCTAAGTCCTCTATTTCAGTGACTTACTTTTGCTTAGCTATCCCTTCCTTTCTCCTTACAAGCGTCTCTCCATCTCATAGTAGATCTGTCCCTCTCAGAGATCCTTCCTTCCACCCCTTTCCCTTGGAAGATAAGCAGAGCCCCCATTGCAGCCAGTACACACAGTGAGTGTCCAGGCTCTCACTCACCTCCCTGCTGGTCATGTCTCAAGGAGGCACTGGGTGGACCCACCCATCACTCGACCTTGATGACCGGTGCCAGCCAACTTACCATCCACTGCTGTAACTTTTTCCACAGAGTATGGAATTCGACCAGGCCCAGCTTGGCGTTGCCGTCTTTCTGTGGAGGCATCTGGTTAAGGAAAACATGACCAGAGCAGCCAGCATGTTTTTTTTGCCAGTCTTTAGTAGGTACACATATGAGTGTTATGGGATAAAACAACAAAAAAGTGCTCATCAACTCACAGACCCTTCCGCTCCAAATAACTGTCTTGTAAATGCACATGCTAAGTGTGTCTGTGTGTGTAGAGTGACCTGTTAAGTTTTGATGGACAGAGGGCCACAGAACACAAACTCTGGTACCAGGCTTTCGAATAACATCCTAATGTTCTCTGGTAATAATCACCTTTCTTGAACAAACATGCTACCTATGTTTGTGTTTTATTGGTGTTTGTATGGTCTGGAGCAGGTACTGGAATCAGACCCAGTTCCAGGACTTTGGATCGGGGAGGGCCATAGAGAGGCAAAAAAGATAAAAGTGTTTGTCCAGAGGTCCCAGGTGTCGTAGAGCTGGGTCTGGGCATGCTGGATGGCCTTGTATGGATGTGTGGTGCATACAGTACCTACTGCAGACTTCTGTTTTCCCATTTTAACTGTGTATTTGTAGAGGTTTAAAACACAAGGCTTTATCTCTTCTGCACTCTCCACCTCCCCTTCTTTTCCCCTGTCTGTCCCTACCCTATCCAGACTTCACCCTCCTTTCTCTCAGCTTCACCCTGCTGTTCCCACTCACCTCACCCCCTACTTCCTCCACCTCACTCTTTTTCCACCTACTTAGTCTCCACCTTATCCACCTGTATCCCTGTTGTGCTCTTCTCTTTCTCCATTTCACCCTCATATTTCTCTCACCTCACCCTCCATTATTTTGCCTTATTCTACTTTGACTCTCTACTGCCCTTGCATCCTCACATTGTGTGTCAACTTCTCCTTCCACTTCATCCAATTATTTCCACTGCACCCTTCTCTCTCCACCTCACCTTTCTCTCTTTTCCTGACCATTCTTTCTCTCTCTCTTCCTCGCCCTTCTCTCTCTTTCTCACCTTCCTCTCAATCATGCTTGCCCTCCTCTCCCTCTTGCTTGCCTCCTCTCACCTTCCTCACCATCCTCCTTTTTACTCAAGATCCTTCCTTGTGCCTTAGCCTCCTCCCTATTACCCTCCCGTCTCTCCGCTTCACCGTCCCCTCTCTTCACCTCACTCTTCTCTTGCTCCACCTCACTACCTCATTCTCTTCTGTTAGACTCACCTTCACTGGTGCTGCCTATGTGGGGAATGATTTGTGGGGTGTGCATGAGCTTGTCTTGGTGCATGGGTGTGTGTAATCGGGCCTGGCCCTTCACAGTCTGTGGATCTGTTCTTCTCTGATAGCTCTCCACATTCGAAACAATGGCAGTACTAAGGCCTATAATATATAGCACATGCCTATAAGCACACATGAGATCAACAAAGATCTTGGATTATGCATATATTAACTAAGTAAGCACAGTAGCACTTGGAAAAGCAATCAAAGGTGTCAACCCGAGCAAACAAAAGCAAACCAGACATCAAATGGGGACCCTTTTCTACGCCTATCTGCCCACCAGGCCACCAGTACATCTTCTGAGGTTGATGATTGGACTTGTAATTTTTCATGGCTAATTTTCCCCCTACTATTTTGATGTCAGTTGCTTGAGAAGAATGTATCTTAAGATTAACAAAGAGGAAACGTGCAGCTGATGTAAGTGCATCAAAATTGCCCTTTCTCTCCTGAACAGTGACTGGCATGCTTCGTCTTCGTTCCCATTCTCCTGTCTCCCAGCAGTCGCTCCCATTCCCGTCACCCCCCTTTACCCATCACCCTCCCGGTCCATCACTCTCTTTCCCTTCTTGTTCTACCACTATCCTTCAGTCTGATCACACTAATTCTCTGGCTCCTCCCCCACCACTTATCATTTGCTTGTGACCTATGTGACCACCGTCCTCTCTCACCCTCCCCATCCATCATAAGTGTCACCCCCCATCTTCACCCTACTGTGTTCCCTTTCATCTGGGCGCTTTCTTTGGCCCCTAACTCTGAACATGCTTGCCATCCCCCGTTCGTATCGCTCATTCTGCTCATCAGTATCCTGCTCCATCCACCCTACTTCTTCACACTGCTCATCCTCCTGCATCTTTTTCCCCTTTTTAGGTCTCGCTTATTCCATTCCGCAAGGAATGAATATGCGAGTCTAATGCCGTCAAACCAAGACTTAAACCCAAGGCTCCCAAAAAGCGGATTTCCAACAGTTCACGTGAATCACGTGACCACAAGCACGCGCATTTTATCCCACATGAAAGGCATCAGCCTCCCTCCCACAGGCTTCCCCAGCGTGCGCTCGGCCGGTCTCTGCCAGTTCTCCTCCCCTAATTAATCACTTAATTTTTCACTGCCGCAGGCCGTGACTCGCATCTCTACTCCCCCCTGGTCTCACATCAAAGGCATCAGACTCCACAGGCTTCCCTCCCACATGCTTCCCTCCCCGCCCCCCCGCCTGCACTCCCCAACCAGGCTGCCTTGCATAATTGCATCAGACCCAAGCCACATGTCATCCTCTTCCTTTTCATGCCCCCCTCTCCTTTACACTTCAGTGTGGGGCGCTTTGATGCCGCAACTTAAACCATGGGATGATCGAACATAACACAAACGAAGGAAGCCTCTTTTGTTAACAAAGCAGGGCTTGTTCTTGTAATTTTAGAAATACTGTCAGGTTTAACTGGTCCAAAATTATCACATTTGTTACAAAAAAATATGTTTAAGCCTACAATGAGAACTCAAATGCACTAAATCCCGGCATAATGTAACAACACTAATGCCTGGCATAATTAAAAAAAAAAAAATTTTAAGAACTTGTGTCCTGGACTTATCGTGGGAAGCGCTATCACTGGTGATAGTCCAGTTGAACAGCAGAAATGTGCTCCGTTCTATCTGTTAGCTGGCAGCCGAGTTATGAAACATATTTTCAAGTGTTGGAGAGAGAATTTCATCTCCCAGTTGAAACTGGTGTTTGGTATTCTGACAGTGCGGGTTTTCGGTTTCAGACAGTAGTTTTATCGACTCTAATGGAGTATACCTCTTTTTTGAGTTCGTACATTGTGTTATAATATCTAAAACCCCACATGCAATATCTACCTCAATAAAGCACGTTCGGCAACTGGGAGGTAGGCGCCTCAAATACTGATCACATGTGTGGCTTGACGTCACGCATGTTTGTGTACACATGCACCTTGTGTCCTTGTACGTAAGAAGGATGCAGCAGTGTATGTAAGAAGGGGCTGCTGTGCTGTTATCGCGTTGGCAGCAGCACTGGTCTCATCCATCACGCCGGTGAGATTTACCCGAGGGCCCGTACTAGGGCTTGTACTGTTATCTCAGTGCCGGGCCCCTGACAGCCCGCTCTCGCACCTCAGCACCCCCGGCATGTCGCCTCCTTCAGATTCCAGGCATGAGTCGGTTGCTTCCCATCACACTGGTGCCCTTTCCTGTGACCCTAGATTCCAGGGGGTCACTGCAGTGCCTGGTAGAGGTGCTGATGGGGCAAGTAGTGGGTGCAGAGGCTGTGTCACGTGACCCACTATAGATTTGGAGATAGTGAGCTACTGCAGATGGCGGGGGCGTGGTGTCCAATGAGGTACGCATGTGGCTGTGTGCCCCTCCATGTCCAGGAACTCCTTAGGTGCCTTAGATCGAATCCTTCAACCTTACCACCCTGTGGCATCCACAGCCAGGGACATCTTAAGGATGTGTTCGGCCATGGGCAACACATAATTTGGTTCACCCTGTTTGGAGAAACATTGAATTTATTACCCCGTTTTGGCTCATTCTAGCCCTTGTGATGCCAAGCAATTTTTAATTACATGTTAAACTTTCAGAAGCCCTAATAAATAGAATGTTGGCAGCTCCAATTGTGTTTTTATCGTAAAATGGAAAAATAAAGCTTTTACACAAAAATCCCTTCAAAAGCTCAAGTCTGGTGCCCACCAGCCCAGAAGTATCAAATAAAGCTTGAACAAGCATTGATAAATCCAGTTCTTTTTTACATTCAATTTGGAGTACTTTTACTTGCAACAACATTTTAACGTGGAATTCAGTGTCTAACCTGCGTCTACTCCCATTTTAGGAAAAGGACGCTAAGGGCGACTTCTTAAAGCTTTTGTGGACTAGTGTGTAGTGTTAAAATATGAGGTGTGTAAATTGTTGATTTAATTGCTGAATATTTGTAATCACATCTCAAATTGCATTCTTGTTTTTTGCTTTTCTCCTCCCTCCTCGTGTCCGGAGCCCTCTCCACCCTGGAAGCACAAACGCAGCTGTAGATTTCTCACAGAGAGCCAACGCTGAGACCTCGCACTGTAAATCCACTCCCCCTCCAGCACTCACATATTGCCTGCCTCTGTTTACTTTGGTGGCGCAGGCGGCATTTTCAGATCATTAACCCTTTCCCCTCTGCTGATCCTTTCAACAATGTGCAGTGCTACCTGGCCTGCTGCCGCTTTAAATTTGCCCTGTTCCCTTCTGATCCTCAGCAAAGCACTTTATCGCTCTCTACCCTAATCCCCTTTTATAACATTTGAGGCTCATCGAAAGAGTCTGTCCTGATGCTGCCTTAAACTTTGTATACAGAACTGAAGTGTACATCACCCCAGCGGAGTAGCACGGGTCACCTGCAGAGCGGCAGGCGTCACCCTTCAGGGGCCCACTAACCCATCATAAGCCAAAGGACAGTGAGTATCTGTGAGGTATGGGGAACCTCTTAGCATTCTGCGGGGGAGGGGGCATGATTTGCATTAGTCACTGCATCTGCCACGTGGAACACCTACAGTTTGTCCTAGCTGTTTTGGACAGCACTTTGCATGCTGGGACTCGTATTCTCTCATCAGTTTCCGCAATAGGTTAAAAAACGAAAAAAACACAGCATTCACTGCAGTTGGTCAAATGACTAGGCTCATTAAGTCTCCCGACGGCTTAAGTTACACCTCCCTCGACAAGTGGCGTCTACTTCAGTGGTCAAGCGCTTCCTCATGCTGATTCCTCACCCACCCCCACAGGCATCATCTCTCTCCCATATGGATCGCCCTTTTCGTGCCTTACCAAAACACCACCCTTTGTACCAACCTACAGAGCGCCCAAACCTTCTCTCTGAAAAGGTACTCACTAGCTCCCTATCTAGTTCAGAGAACACCCATCGCTCCTCTGGCTCTAGGCACCCTCGGGGAATACCGCCGGAGTCCTTTACCAAAGCATCCCGTGCACTCAATCCCTGAGTCCCATCCCTTCCCTGTGTACTCAATCACCGAGAGTTCATTCCTTCCCTCCTTAGGGCACACCCAAGACCATGTGGGATTACCCTCTCCTTCCTTTGAAGCGTACCCCCCACCCTTAATGTGAGGGACAACCGTGCCTCAGCAGGCTCTTTATCTGCAATCTCAGCCCCTTCCCCCTTCGAGCACCCTCCAACTTGTCCACAGAGCGCCTCGATCTCTTCCTGAGACTGAATGCTTTAGTTCTCGGGCACTGCTCTCAAACCCCATCTCCACTCCCCTTCTCCTCTCAGCTCTCCCCCATCCTCCTTTTTCCCAGCCACCCAGTCTGGCTGTCGCCCCGTGTTCTAATTTGACATTAGACAGCAATTCCGTACTGATTATTTTGGGGTGTAGACCACGAACTACAATAACACCACCATACACACTCTTAAGAAAATACGTTTATCTTTTCCTTCGTTCCACATACATAAATAAAACAATACGACTTACCATCCACACTCTACATACAAAAAAAAGATTCTCATAAGAAATAGATTTGTTGTCCATCCCCACCACACCACCACCAATAAACACACTGCGTTGAAGACGCAAACCACCAACATGGCAAGTCACACCACCTGCTCACAAATCAGAGTCCAACCTATACAACAATGTATATCCCACCCACCCAAAACAACACCCACAAGCTTCTCTCCACCCCCTCTCTCTACACCCCTCTCTCTCTACACCCTTCTCTCTACATCCCCCTCTCTATAACCCCCTCTCTACACCCCCTCTCTACACCCCCCTCTCTACACCCCTCTCTAGCACTGCTCTCAAACCCCATATCCACTCCCCTTCTCCTCTCAGCTCTCCCCATCCTCCTTTATCCCAGCCACCCCTCTCTCTCCACACCCCTCTCTCTCTACACCCTTCTCTCTACACCCCCCTCTCTACACTCCCTCTCTACACCCCCCTCTCTACACCCCCCTCTCTACAACCCCCTCTCTACACACCCCTCTCTACACGCCTCTCTACACCCCTCTCTCTCTCTACACCCCTCTCTCTGTACCCCTCTCTCTTTACTCTCCTCTCTACACCCTCTCTCTCTACATCCCTCTCTCTCTACGCCCCTCTCTCTCTACACCCCTCTCTCTACGCTCCTCTCTCTACACCCCTCTCTCTCTACACCCCTCTCTATAATAATAATAATAATAATAATAATAAGGGAGTTTTATAAAGCGCCTGGTTACGCTCAGATGGCGTGTCCCCGCGCTAACACAGGAGAACTCATGCAAGCTGGGCCGCAGAGTCTGCTCGGTTTACCGTGTGTATAGGTGTGTTTTTAACTTCTTCCTGAAGCCGGGTTCAGATGGCTCCAGGTGAAGGTCCAGAGGTAAGGCATTCCAGCTTTTCGCCGCCAGGTAGCGAAAAGATCTACCTCCCATGCGAGCCTTTCTTATCCTAGGGACCTTTAATAGGCCTCCATGGGAGGAGCGCAGGGCGCGCGTAGGCGCGTATCTGGTGACCAGACTCTGGAGCGGTGCTGGTGCCTTCCCAGTAAGGATTCGATGGCAAGTACAAAGGGCCTTAAACTCGACCCTGCTCTTTACTGGGAGCCAATGAAGGGTTTGAAGGGCTGTTTTGGAAGCCGATCTTTTGGGAAATTTCAGAATGAGGCGGGCTGCCGCATTCTGCAACACCTGGAGGCGATTTTTTACCTTACTGGTTGCTCCCAGGTACAGCAATTTGCCGTAGTCCAGGCGCGATGTGACGAGGGCATGCACCAGCGTCCTACGGGCTGACGTAGGAAGGAGATCTAGAACCTTCCGCAGACTTTTTAGGACGCTGAAGCAAACATCCACCACACGGCCTATCTGAGGTCCAAAGGACAGGTCAGCGTCAAGCCAAACTCAAAGGTTCCGAGCTTCTTGACAGGGTGTTGGAACCTCGCCTAAGCATGAAGGACACCACGCCGACGACCAGACAGATGGGTTCCCCTCCACCACGAGCACCTCGGTCTTACTGCCATTTAATTTGAGGCAGTTGGTGGACATCCAGGTTGCTAGCTCTTGCATGCAGGCCTGAATCTGTCTACCGCAAGACCGGGCGCACGTGAAAGGGAAATAACCAACTGTGTCTCGTCGGCGTAGGACACTATATGCAGACCATGGCCCTCAACAATAGGGGCCACTGGGGAGACATATAGATTAAATAGTGTGGGGCTCAGGGACGAGCCCTGGGGCACGCCCCCTGGCCCAAACCGGTTTCCCTAGAATAACATTAGCCCTGGCGGACCTGAAAGCCTCTCCCTGTCAGGAAGGACTGGATCCATTCGAGTGCAGCACCCGATATACCTCCACTATTCAGACACTGTACCAAGGTGGTATGAGCTACAGTGTCGAATGCTGCACTCTCAGGTCCAATAGGATGAGGGCCATGGTCTGCCCCTCATCCACCCCCTGACGTAAGGTCTCCACAGCCATCAGAAGCGCTGATTCAGTTGAGTGGCGGGGACGGAAACCAAACTGGGTGTCGTGCAGGAGGGCAGCCTCTTCCACGAAATCCATCAGTTGTATGTTTACAGTTTTTTCCGCCACTTTGGCCAGGTAGGGCAGAAGGGAGATAGGTTGGAGGTTCTCCAACTTTTCGAAGCTGATGTTAGGTTTCTTCCTAAGAGGTAGAACCACCGCCTGTTTCCAGTCTCTGGGCACGGTCTTAGTCCTAAATGACACGTCCAGTAGGTATCTGATGTATGGTTCCAGCACTGGCAAGCTATCAACTAGCCGTTTCGGGGTGGTGGGGTCCCGTGGGGAACCTGACTTGACGGCTCTACAGATCTTTAGAAGGTCCTACGGGGATGGGGTGACAAAGTTGGTCAGTATGTGTCTATGCCCCCATTTCTTGGGGCTTTCCACAAACTCCGTCCCTGCAATGGGGTGACTAGGAAATGCCGAGTAAATTTTAGCTACCTTCTCGGCGAAACAGTCCGCAATCCTATCACAGGATTCCACCGAATAATTATCTGGGGCATAAACATAACGGGGCAATGGCTGGTTTCCCACCCGAGAGAGTTTTATAGAGTAAAAAAAAACTCCTTCGTGGAATTACCAGCTTCACTAATTCTGGTGGCATAGTATGCTGCTTTGGACTTCCTAATTAGTCCATGATAGATTCGCCTCTCAGTTAGGTAGATCTCACTACACCCCTCTCTCTCTCCACCCCTCTCTACACCCCTCTCTCTCTACACCCCCTCTCTCTCTCTACACCCCTCTCTATACCCCTCTCTCTCTACCCCCCTCTCTCTACACCCCACTCTCTCTATGCCCCTCTCTCTCTACACCCCTCTCTCTACACCCCTCTCTCTACACCCCCTCTCTACACCCCCCTCTCTCTACACCCCCTCTCTATACACCCCCTCTCTCTACCCCCTCTCTACACCCCCTTCTCTACACCCCTCCCTCTCTACACCCCCCTCACTACACCCCTCTCTAAACCCTTCTCTATACACCCCCCTCTGTACACCCCTTCTCTACACCACCTGAGGTTCCGTGACAATTTGAACCCGTGTTTTCAATATTGTCGGAAATACATAATATTGGTATCAGCGAACCGCAAATGATCCATTTAGCATATCCTGGTGTTTTCGCTACGCTACGAGCAAGAGTACTCCTGCAACAAACACATTTGTGATCTACCCATGGCATCCATCTTAGATCATGGCAGCCATTTTGGGTTTCTTGCCCTCACATACGCAATAACCTCTGATCACTTCATTTCAATTAAGGACACGTAGCCTTAGCCGGAGATTCACCTCTCCAGTGACACGTACACCTTAGACCAGAACACGCTGTAGCTGCATGACTCGACAAAGGCTGCCTCCTCTGCCCGAGGCCAGTCCTGCTATACTGGTTCTTGTGGTCGTTGACCTGATCACGATTAGGCGGCCGAAGCTGGTAGCCTTGCCCATTTACAACCCACAAACATCCCTTATCCTACTTTCCTATCTTCCACACCTGGCTCCGTTCCTTTCTTTCTGAATCTTTATTAGGGGGAGGTAACGAAATTTACGATGAGGCGGTCCGGCTCTTGAATGCAATATTGACAAGGGATTGTGATGAACTAGTGGGAACCCCTCTTCGTAATGTTTGGCATCAGATATTATCGACGGTTCCTGTGTAACGCCAAATATTTATTGTTTAGGACACAAAGGTTCTGGGAATGTATTACATGTAAAGAATTTGCCTCAAGCTCAAATTTTAGTATATAAGGAGCTACCCTCTTTGTACAAATTGAACAGGCTCCTAGACACTGCCCATGCGTAGTTTCTGTGACTTCTGTGTCCCTGCAGTAATAAACCTTTGGTCTTTGACGCCACCATCGAGAAGCCCGTGTTTCTGTTTATTTGTGCACCAAGACAGGTGGAACTCCGGGGTCTTCGGGTGTTGTTCCCTGACACCTCTGGACGGAACCAAAAAGTCCAGAACTCCAATTGGCGCCCAACGTGGGACGACGTCATTCGGTACCGGTCCAAAAGCCTGAAGAGTTCGAGAAGCTTCGTGTGAAGATTCCTGAGGGAGGCGCCCCACTTCATCGATCCCGGCATATCGCAAAAGTGGCCCGAAGTTCTCTTCCACGAGGGTTCCCGTTCAGGACGGCTGCAGTGGGCCGTTGCCTTGACCGTCGCCCTGTCTTGGACCCGAGGTGCAGTCCTTAGTACGGCGAAACGTGACGGGTTTCTCCTTGGTGACGTCTTCAGTGCCTCAGTTAAGTATTTAGTGGTTGCTAGCTGGTTACTTCGTGAGGGTTGTTAAAATCCTTTTTGGTTCTTAGTTTGGTTTGGTTTCGTAAGATTATCACTGGTTGTTGTTCTGGTTACGATAATCTATTTGGTTTAGTTTGGGTATCGATACATCAGTTCGCTTTTGGTAGGCCTAAGTTCTTGGTTCAGGTGCACATATCTGTTTCTTGTTTTGTCCGTTCTGTGTTCCGGATTGCAAAATGGTAAGTCGGAGAAATTGTATGTTGTCTTGTTTTGGTTGCAACAGTGATTCACGATTGGAGGACTCATGTCTGGTTCCTCCGATTGGGACTCCTTTATATGATCTTTACTGTAAGCATGGTGTGGGTCCTATATCTTATAATGAGGTGTGGGTCCGATACACTGAAAAGGACGGTGTCCTTAGTTGGCCACTGCATGGTAGTTTTGAACCCGAAATCCTTGACAATTTAGAAGTGAAACTGTTTAAGAAGAAAGCCCGGCCGGCAATGTTTGATTCTTTCCGTTATTGGCGAAAAGAATCTAAACAGAGAGAGATTAAAAGGTTGAAGAAAGAACAGAAAGAGCAAGAGTTAACTTTAGAACAAGCGGCTAAGCAGCTGCAAGATAACGAGTCTGAGAAGGCAATGGAGATAGCCACTAGAGAGCGTAACTTAGCGATAGATAAATGCTATCCTGCCTTGCCATCGAGTGCGACTAAGATAGTAGAGGACCCCGAAAACGATCCTCTGTTGTCTTACTTGTTACGGTCACCTCCACCGTATGCACAGGGTGCTACGGCTCCACCTGTACCAAATGTTCAATTGCCGGTTGCTGGACAACCTGGTATTCCTGCTCCTGCCCCTCAGAATCAAGTCCCTGTACCTCCTATCGTTAATGTAAACGTTCCTACGGCACCTCCTCTTCCTGGGTTGCCGACTTCTCTACCTATACCTGTATCGCTTACACCTACTGTTCCACAAGCTATCTTCCTCGATACTCCTACTGTCCCGCTATCTGTTCCAACTGCTACTGTGTTCTCTGCATCTGCCAGCATGTTGACTCCGCTTTCTGTTCGTCGAAGAATCACTGATTCTGTCTCTAACATTCTGTCTCCTTTCTATAAATCTTTAATTAAGACTCCTACTTCTGACTCTGTACAAAGACGTAGTCAGCTCCCAAGTACTGAGGAACGGGTAATATTAGATTCCACGGCTCTCAGATGGATTTCGAAAAGTAGGAGATATAGTTCGAGAGATGTACTAGATACATTTATGCAGTGGAATGAACCAACGCAACGATATGTCTTTGATGAGATGTGCTCTCTTTTACGTGAGGAACTAGAAGAAGATGACTCTGAATCGAATTTAGAAGAATTAATTAAGGTTCAGAAAGAGTTTGCTGCAGGAATGATAGTAGGTCAAAATATAAAAGAAGCGATTTTAAGTTATAGGAATGATCCATCACTTCGTTCACCGAGAGACTTAGAGAAAGGTAGTACGAAGCAGAATCGCCAATATCCAATGAGGGAGGTTCCTCCAATTTGGCGCGAAGCTGTGCAAGCTGATGCCATTAATGGTATTGCAGCCGCTCCGGCGCAATTCCAGAGATTGTGGATACACATTCCGTGGAAGCGAGCCGAAGTGTTAGCAGTGAAGCAGGCCTTGCCAGATCCGCGTAAGAATCCTGCTGGATACTATAAAGAGTTAGCGCAAACAGTTGAGGCCTGTGTGATGAATCTAGCGGACATCGACATGTTATTTGGGAATGTAGTTCCGCAACCAATTTGGGCTAAAATTCGTAAAGAGAATCATCCAGTTGCCCTAGGTGGTGATTGGGCAGCTATCATTGCAGCGGATGGTCAGCAAATAGGTGGTTCCAAACCTGAACCTCTAATTGCTAATCTTCCAGGTAGAATAATCGACTTAATGAAGACTCTGATGCCCGCATTGCGTGTTAACTGGGACAAGTTGTCCGCATGCAGGCAGAAGAAAGACGAAAGTGTCTCCGACTTCTTTACGAGGTTCGAAGAGACTTTTGTAGATCATAGTGGTCAGGATATGAGCACAGAAGGAGGACAGAGATTGTTTGTCGATAAATTCGTACATAATTTGTTACCTGAGCTATGCAATAAATTAAAAGATTCCGAGAGTGCGTGGGCTGTTTCTACAACTGCGCAAATACTTGCAACTGCGCAGTATTATGAAAATAGGGATAAAGAAGAGAAAGAGAAATCAGATAAAAAGACGAAAGACTTAAAGACTAAAGTTCTTTTGCAACAGGCGTATCCGCCTCGCATGAGTCAGACTAATACACAGCAAGGTTCGTATCAAAGGACAGATTATAGTTCACCTAGGCCACAATACCAGTGGAATCAGTGTGCGTATTGTAAGAAAGAAGGTCATTATAAAAATGAGTGTCCAGTCCTAGCGCAAAATAATGCAGCAGCAGCTCAGAGAGGTCGTGGTGGTTTTGTGCAGAATTCTAGAGGTCGAGGACGAGGTGCTATGCCTCCACAAACAAATGATCGCCCTTCCAATCACTTTGATCAACGAAATGGACAGTCTGCCCAACAAAATAGATCTCAACAGTATCATGTTGAAGACTATTGTGAAAATGATGAGGGATTTCAGCAAAATGGGTACTAGGACAGCCATGGACAGAGAGAGGGAGTAGTATCAGTTCCAGTGGATCAGAGTGGGCCTTATGTCACAGTAGCAACATCAGGTGTAGTCGAACCGTTTCTGTTGGATACTGGTGCCGCAAAAAGTTCTATCATTCATGCGAAACTCCCTGGCGCACCTTTGTCCGGCTTAACAAATGTTTCTGTAGGTTTTTCAGGCGCCCCTGTTTACAACCCGGTATCTGGTCCTTTGTCTATTTCTGTTGGACCGTGTCAATTGAAAGCACCCCTGATTTTGACGACAGGTTGTAATGAAAATCTGCTTGGTTTAGACTTGTTAAAACGACTATATGCGACGTTGTACTGTTCTCCGGAAGGAGTACAGCTTACGTTGGGTAAAAGAATCACCTCTCCGATGTACTTGTCTATGGATGCACTCCCGCCAGAGCTGCGTTCACTCCCTGATACTCTTTGGGCGACTGGTCCTAACGATGTAGGCCTTTTGGAAATACCACCATATGTAGTCACTTTGAAAGCAAATGTAAAATTTCCACGAATTCCTCAATATAAGATATCTAGTGAAGGTGAACGTGCACTTTTATTGATTGTGCAAGATTTGATTAAAAAAGGTGTGGTTGAAGAAACTAGAGGAAATGTCTGTAACAGTCCTGTATTACCGATTTTGAAACGAACTGATCCTACAAAGCCTCCAGTATATAGGTTTGTCATTGATCTCAGAGAAGTTAATAAGATTGTGGTCCCGCAGTTTCCTGTGGTTCCAGATATTACTGCCTTGTTAACATTGATTCCTGCTACAGCCACATGGTTTTCAGTCATTGACTTGAAAAATGCCTTTTTCAGCATTCCGATAGCCGAAGAAAGCAGAGATATTTTCGGCTTCTGTCTAGGAGGTCGAAGCTTCAGATTTAAACGCGCTCCACAAGGCTATTGTGAGAGCCCATCCATTTACAGTCAGGCATTAAAAAGTCAGTTAGATTCCTTTGTACTTCCTCCAGGTTCTGCCCTAGTGCAGTATGTAGACGATCTTCTAGTGGCTGCCGATGACAAGGAAACTTGCAAAGCAGCTACAATTTCGTTATTGCATCATTTGTCCAATTTGAATCACAAGGTGTCACCTTCGAAAATGCAATATTGCTGCCAAGAAGTGACCTACTTAGGTCATCTCTTGTCAAAGGAGGGAAGGAAGTTGACCCCAGAAAGAATAAAAGCAATTACGCAGATGAGTGTTCCCCGCACGCAGAGAGAAGTACGTGCCTTTTTAGGTATTACCTCTTACTGTAGGCAGTGGATCCCAAATGTTTCTCTTTTAGCAAAACCGTTGGTAGCTTTGACTGGGAAAAATGTTCCGAGTCCGGTGCCATGGTCTGCTGAATGTCAGGAGAGTTTTTCTGAGTTACGAAATGCACTTTGTTCAGCTCCTGTATTGGGCACACCCGATTACAGCAAGCCATTCACGCTCTATGTTCACGAGAGAGAAGGTTGCGCATTGAGTGTTCTGACACAGAAATTTGGTGATAAACAACGCCCTTGTGCGTATTTTTCATCAACATTAGATCCGGTAGCCAGAGCGTTACCTAGTTGTTTGAGAGCTACAGCGGCAGCTGCGGCTTCCATTCGACAATCTGCTGGTTTGGTGATGAATAACATGCTAGTGGTCATGGTTCCTCATGCTGTGGATACACTCATGAACAGAACCAAGACACAACATCTTACCAGTGCGAGATTATCCGGCTACGAGCTGACACTGCTAGCGAGTCATATTCAGATCAAAAGATGCAATGTATTGAATCCAGCAACATTGTTGCCGGCTAATCAAGAGTCGAGTGATTCCGAGCCCCATGATTGTTGTTTCAGAACTGAGGAAGAGACAAAAGGACGAATTGATTTAAAAGACACTCCATTGTCAGATCCAGATGGCACGTTGTATGTTGATGGGTCATGCTTTAAATTGGAGAATGGTGATGTGACTGCTGCTTATGCAGTAACGACTTTGAGTACGATTGTGGAGACTGCAAGAGTGAGTCAGAATTCTGCCCAAGCTGCAGAGTTAATCGCTCTAACAAGAGCGTGTGTTTTAGCTAAGGGAAAGAGAGTGAATGTGTTCACAGATAGTCAGTACGCGTTTGGCGTGGCCCATAATTTTGGCCGTTTGTGGAAAGAAAGAGGTTTCATTACGTCCCATGGGACTAAGATTCAACATGGTCAGCTAGTTAACGACTTGTTGGAATCTCTAACCTTGCCGACTGAAGTTGCGATTGTGAAATGCAGTGCGCATAAAGCAATCACGGATGATGTTGGTCGTGGGAATGCTTTTGCTGATGAGACTGCTAAACAGACAGCTAGGAATATGATGAGTAGAATGTATGTTGCAACATCTGCAAGATGGATTTCCGAGTCTGGAATGTGTGAGGATACAGTGGAAAGTGTGAAAGAGATTCAGAAAGAGGCCACTGAGGAGGAAAAACGTGCATGGAAAGAGAGTACGGGTAAATTGGATTCGAGTGGGTGTTGGATTGACTTGTCGGAACAACAGCGTTGGATGTTGCCTGATGCGTATGTGCTTGCAGTGGTGACAATGGCGCATGGAGTAGCGCATATAAGTTCTAAAGGAATCTGTAAAATGTTGGCCCCGGTCTGGAAGAATGATGGAATTAGTAAATGTGCAGAGAGAGTGGTGAAAAATTGTATGGTATGCCTGATGCATAATCCTGGCAAGGGAACCCCAACTCCTGCTGGTCACTTCGCTCCTCCTTCCTGCCCCTTTGAGGTAATTCAGCTAGATTTCATACACATGGATCGTTGTAATAATCTAAAATACGTCCTGGTGGTAGTCTGTGCATTCTCCAGATGGATCGAAGCATATCCACTAAAGGACAATACTGCCCTATCTACTGCCAAAATTCTTCTCAAAGAATATTTCCCTAGGTATGGAATGCCACGGATTGTATGGTCAGATAACGGAAGTGAGTTTATAGGGAAAGTTATGTAGAGTGTGTGTGCCGGTTTGGGCATTAAACAGAAGTTTCACAGTGCAAACCATCCCCAGTCTGCTGGTTTGGTTGAGGGTTACAATGGCACCCTCAAACTAAAACTTGCTAAAATACAGGCATCCACGGGTTTATCCTGGCCAGACGCACTACCCTTGGCTTTGTTATCGACGAGAGCGACTGTGCATTCTAGGGTAGGGCTTAGTCCATACGAAATTGTTTTTGGCCGTCCTGCGAATGTTTGGGGAGTACCGAGGCCAAAGGAGTTTTGTTCTCTAGAATATCCAATGTTGATTGATTACCTTTACGACTTGACTGCTAAATTGAGTCTTATTCACCAACAGGTTTTCGATGCATTGCCAAAGCCTCCGGAGAGTCCAGGTCATCAGCTGAAACCCGGCGACCACGTTGTGGTACGAAATTTTACGAGGAAAAAGAACCTTCAGCCCAAATTTGTCGGCCCCTTCCAGGTGCTGCTTGCAACAAGAACTGCCGTTCGTGTGGCTGGACGCAAGCACTGGATACATGCAACTCATGTCAAATGTGTGCCCCTGCCACTTCCTTACGACGACTGGGTTAAGAAGGGAATTGGTGCCTCTGAATGCGAGCAAACACCCAAGTTTATCCCTTTCAGCGATGCCGAATTGATAACTGACACTCCGAACTCTGACTCTCCTCCTGAAAAGACTCCTTTGAACTCTGAACATTTGTCCTCTGCATCAGAAAAAACTCTGTCATCTGCGAACCTGAACACTGCAACAACTACTAATGATACGTTATTTTCCGATCAAACGGTTCCTGCAAAACTAAGATACAACTTACGATCTCGTAATATAACCAAATAAAGCAGGAAACTGCCTATTGTGATATTTTGAAATTTTGAACTTTTGCCTTCAGCCAGGAAGTTTGCTATTGTTTTATTGTTTTTAAAAATTGCCTTGCCGTCTGGGTAGCCGTAGGGTCGTGGCTGTGTACCTAGTTGAATCTGCGGGGGTCTGACACAAGGTCGATTTTTCTGTTGGTTCTGGGAACTCCCAGGGCTGATAGAGGCATTTTCATCTACGTACACATCATCAGTGGTCGCGAGCGGATTGTAGAAGATGGAGCTTCCTGCGCTGCAACGAAAAAATGTGATTTATGTTCGCAGAAACAGACTTTACAGAATTCTTCACAGCAAATGCTTTCTGATACAATGTGCCATTACATTCTTGATTGTTCTGATAACGTTGGTGGGTGGAATCGTCTTTGGTATGAGTTTAATCTTTGTACCAGTCACTACAGTACCTCCCCTTGATCCTGCTACCTCTACTGTTTCTTCCATACACTCTTTTCACTCGTTTCCTGAACATGAGCAAGCTCGACGCTCAGAATTCATTAATAACACTTTTGTACAGCTCTTGCACCAACACCAACTAGTAGTTAACACTACAGACTGCTGGGTGTGTGGCTTGATACCCCACACTATGGATAAAGGCATTCCTTACCTGGTTTTGCCTTTTAGCTATAATGGATCATTTCAGGCCTTTCAAACCATCTTTGCTTATGCCCTTGAAACCTATCCTCCGCGTCCACCACGTTCCACTAAATATAACTCTGCCAACAAAGCTTTAGTCCAGGGAATTATTGACATGATCAAGGACGTCAATAATACTCCATCTTACCCTAGAGACGAATTACGAGTATATTTGAGTTGGAATTCTTCAGAGTATCGCCTTAGTTTGGGAGAAAGCAAGCGTAAAAGCTCAACTCCAATCTGGGTCGTACCTCACCGAGGTCAGGTCTGTTTGCAAGGTAATGGGAGAAATCCGAGAGCTCAGCTAGGGAGGAGTGAGTGCGTAGAGACTTACGTGTTTCCGTCTAACTCTTCCCCTGCTTTTCTTACGGCTAGGGGTACCTACTTCATCTGTCAAGACAGAGCATATACATGGTTGCCTGCTGACTTTTCAGGTTCATGTTATATTGCTCGACTGTTCTCTCCAACATACACTGCTTCTTCTGACTACCACAAGACCAGAGTAGCAAGAGGTGTCTTCAGCAAGGAAGATACCGCTGGTCAGGAAGCTTCTGGGGGCCTATGGCCAATAGTAGAAACATACGACAGCTAACACGGGTAGTTGAATCTACTATTACCGAAACTGCTGGTGCCCTTAGCAATTTGACAGCTGAGCTTCAGGCGGATAGACTCATGACGTTGCAGAACCGTATGGTTCTAGACGTAATACTTGCAGATCGAGGTGGGGTATGCAGAATGATCCAATCGAGCTGCTGTGTCTTTATTCCCAATAATGCTCCAACAGTCTATGAGGCGATCTCTAAGCTACACAAGATTTCCGACTCTATACACGTAGACAAGGGAAACTGGTCCTTCATGGAGTGGTTTTGGACTCTGATATCAGCGTGGGGATGGAAGGTTCTGATGGTCATTGGTGTCATCTTAGTATTCCTATTCTCATGCTGCCTGATTATCCAGTGTGGTCCAGCTCTGTGTAGTCTTTGTGCTGCAACCTGTTTTAGGAAACCACCTGCGTTTGGAGAAAAGGCGCGAGAAAGGATGATGATACAACAACATGTCACTGACCTGATGAGCATAGAATTGGACTCTGACATAGACTGAGTAATTGCCTATTTAAGGGCAAAAGGAGGGTCTGAGGTTCTGTGACGATTTGAACCCGTGTTTTCAATATTGTCGGAAATACATAATATTGGTATCAGCGAACCGCAAATGATCCATTTAGCATATCCTGGTGTTTTCGCTACGCTACGAGCAAGAGTACTCCTGCAACAAACACATTTGTGATCTACCCATGGCATCCATCTTAGATCATGGCAGCCATTTTGTGTTTCTTGCCCTCACATACGCAATAACCTCTGATCACTTCATTTCAATTAAGGACACGTAGCCTTAGCCGGAGATTCACCTCTCTAGTGACACGTGCACCTTAGACCAGAACACGCTGTAGCTGCATGACTCGACAAAGGCTGCCTCCTCTGCCCGAGGCCAGTCCTGCTATACTGGTTCTTGTGGTCGTTGACCTGATCACGATTAGGCGGCCGAAGCTGGTAGCCTTGCCCATTTACAACCCACAAACATCCCTTATCCTACTTTCCTATCTTCCACACCTGGCTCCGTTCCTTTCTTTCTGAATCTTTATTAGGGGGAGGTAACGAAATTTACGATGAGGCGGTCCGGCTCTTGAATGCAATATTGACAAGGGATTGTGATGAACTAGTGGGAACCCCTCTTCGTAATGTTTGGCATCAGATATTATCGACGGTTCCTGTGTAACGCCAAATATTTATTGTTTAGGACACAAAGGTTCTGGGAATGTATTACATGTAAAGAATTTGCCTCAAGCTCAAATTTTAGTATATAAGGAGCTACCCTCTTTGTACAAATTGAACAGGCTCCTAGACACTGCCCATGCGTAGTTTCTGTGACTTCTGTGTCCCTGCAGTAATAAACCTTTGGTCTTTGACGCCACCATCGAGAAGCCCGTGTTTCTGTTTATTTGTGCACCAAGACAGGTGGAACTCCGGGGTCTTCGGGTGTTGTTCCCTGACACCTCTGGACGGAACCAAAAAGTCCAGAACTCCACACCCACTCTCTACACCCCCTCTCTTCACCCCCTCTCTCTACACCCCCTCTCTCTACACCCCCCTCTCTCTACAGCCCCCTCTCTCTACACCCCTCTCTCTCTACACCCCACACTCTCTACACCCCTCTCGCTCTACAACCCTCTCTCTCTACACCCCTCTCTCTCTCCACCCCTCTCTAACTCTATCGCCCTCACTCTATCTATCTATCGCCCTCACTCTATCTATCTATCGCCCTCACTCTATCTATCGCCCTCATTCTTTCTATCTATCGCCCTCATTCTTTCTATCTATCGCCCTCACTCTTTCTATCGCCCTCACTCTTTCTATCGTTCTCAATCTTTCTATCGGTCTCACTCTATCTATCGCCCTCACTCTATCTATCTATCCCCCTTACTCTATCTATCTATCGCCCTCACTCTATCTATCGCCCTCACTCTATCTATCGCCCTCTATCTATCTATCGCCCTCACTCTATCTATCGATCGCCCTCACTCTATCCACCTCCCTATCTATCTATCGCCATCCCTCTATCTGCTTATCTATCTATCGCCCTCACTCTATATATTGCATCACCACAGCATCACTCAGCACCACCACAACATCACTATGCGCTACCACAGCATCACTGAACGCAATGGCATAACTAGTCGCCACCACAACATCAATCAGCACCACCACAGCATCAATCTGTGCAACCATTCAAAAACAACTGGTTCAAATATGTTCTCTCAATGTTTCAAGCTTTATTGCAAATGTCACAAAAAGATGTTAATATTTCACTTCTGTTCTTGGATTTTCGTCACAATAAAATACACTGAACATAATCTTCACAAAAGTTATTTACAAAAGTTTAAGCTATTGCCATTATAAATCACAATAACTTTTATTTAAGTATTAATAAAAATGTAAAAAAAAATATTATTATTTGTAATATCAATACATCTAAGTCACGTAAATACAACACATATAGCATTACAAATGCTATAGGTGTCACTTTTGCGAAAGTTTAAACTATTGGCATTGTAAATGACAAAGCTATTAATTTAGCTATTTTCAAAACCAACACATAAATACAAAATTTGACAAACAATAGCTCAAACTTTCCTAATGCGAGACCTATTGCATTGCAAATGCTTGCTTACTTTATGATGCTCATCACCTCCTACTTCTCACTAATCATCCTTTGTTATATTTCTTCTCTTCCATTGAAATCACTTTTTCTAATCATTTTATCCACCTGTTTCCTTACCTTTCTTTTATCTTTTTTCTTATCCTTCCTTTTCTTTTTTCTTACTCATGATTTCTATCCTCTCACTCTCCTCTAATCAACCTTCATCTCTCATCTTTGTACCTGATCGCATTTTCCTTTTGTCAAGATTTTAGAATCTTTGTTAGTTAATCATTGGAGCCACGTTCTGAAAGTGTCCGTTAGCTTTTCAGGATGTCCGATCAAAACATACCACTGCTTCAACAGCTGTCAATCAATCTTTAGTTGATAGTGTTAGTGTTATAAGTGAGTTATGCAAACTGCCCCAAAACATCACATTTATTCGAAGTTAAATAAGGGTGTTGTTTATCCAGATCAGGGACACCTAGCAGCTCAGAATTTGTATATTGATGGTAGGAGCTTTAAGTTGTTTTTTCTTATAGGGCTTGCCGTCTGTAAGAAAGTTGATTATGGAGTGGGCAACTACCCACCTCAATGAATAACACCACTTTTTGTCAGAGTGAACCCTAAAATTCACTAAATTAACTTGAGCTGAACCCCTTGTTCATGTTCTCCATGAACATAACCCCACACTCTCAAGCCAAGAATGTCTAATTCCATCACCCAGCCATGTGTGTTTTTTAAGTGTTTAATTTTCTAAGGATTGAAAGGCTCTCAAGAAGCACACTAAGCATCACTTTAACAGTAAACCGTCACAACTGCATTAAGAAGTACTTAATACATGAATATGCTGTCACGATGGTCTTTTTTTCCCCTTTCCCAGGGTTATAGGTACAACTGACCCATAACACTCCAGCGCACTTCTTGAAGCCCTAAGAAGAAAGGGTAAGTGCAATTACTTACCTTCCTAGGACACACAATAGTGACCTGCCAATCCGGTCCTGAAGAAAGCCCTCCGACCCGACAGGGCAACCATAGGGCTGACACTTCAAAATAAACAATTTAGGAACAAAGGAATTTTCTTAACGGACCCAACAAGCATACACAAAATAACATACATATACCAAATGTTTCATTGAATCAATAGGCAATTGATTCACATTGTGAACGCATACATTGACATTTTTCTGTGAGTAGATAGCCAAGGACTATATGAGTTGCCAAGTACATCAAGTGCTTACAGGGCTGAATGTTAATGGTTTTTATCCTTGCCTCTGTCTCATTTAGATACACCTTCAGTATACAGAAGGTCCGATTATCCTGCAATTTATCAAGCGAATATATACATGGATGGACAAAACTTGTACTTTATAGAGGTAATAGCGTAATCCACAGATTTATAAGTTAGAATATTTTCAACAGGACAAATATAACGATATTACATCTTCCTTATAGATTACAGAACCACTTCCTAGATGGATGCAACGAATCTCAGCAGAAACACCTAAGAAGAATTAGATTCTGATTAGGAGATATTAGGTAACCATAAATTTTAAAGGAGTCAGTTGGATTCCCAGAAAATATAGGATTGCATGACCGCAGTTGAAAAATATTTCCCATTTTCCCCACTCATCTACTCCTTTTGTAGTACACTGTATTCGTTACTGCTTACTTTGGTGATGGGTTAGCAGTTTCCTGTCACACAAATACTATGCCTTTACTAAATGAGTAACTAGTGTAATTTTAATTGTCTTATGTAAAAAGACGTTACCTAAACTTTTCGAATAGATTTGTGATAGAAATTGTATATATAGGACCTATTTAGCAACACTGACATATTTTTTTGTTATCTTGTACCTTTCTTTCCCCTCTGTTAGGTTTCACTATAAATGTACATGGCATCCTGATGAAGGCTTCTTCCGAAACGCGCGTAGGAATTATTGTACAAAAAAAGCCATGCATATAATCAACTCATTTATATCCTCGAATAATAAGTTGAAGTTTGCATTTGAACTATAGAAATGTCTAATGCACTGTATAGATAAATCTATATAATACATTGCGGTATCCTCTGAAATATATTTTCATGTAAAAATCAATTGTGTATCATTGTGGATAGAGGAAATTGTTGATCGGAATGTATTTATGTTCTTCAAACCCCCCCTTTTTCCAAATAGTTTTATTATGTCTAGTATATATAAAAAAAAAATAACTATATATTTTTGTAAACATTTGGTACATGTATGTTATTTTGTGTATGCTTGTTGGGTCCGTAAAGAAAATTCCTTTGTTCCTACATTTTTTATTTTCAAGTGTTTGACTTGCCCTGATTTAGGAACTATTGTCAGAGGCACCCCCATCTTCTTACAAATATAACCATAGGGCTGAAACATGTCGACCGCTCGACCACCTATTTTGCTCATGTCGACCGCTCTTGCCCCACCCCTGACTAAATCATTTTAGCTCACTCTACTCTCACCCTCACTACTCCTGATCACCATCCCTGATCACTACTGCGAACAACCAGTTGGTCTCCCTCCTGGTGGAGGAAAGCACATATAAGACCCAACGATGATGCTTTTCACGTAAGAAACAAAAGTGGACAACCAGGATATACTGCTACTATGAGTACTAAGTGAATGAGGGTTTTTAGAGGGTAAGAACCCTGGTAAAAACAGGACAAGTGATCCATTCTCCCCTGATTACTTCATAAACAATCTTCCCCTCAACACGGGCACCCTTGCACTACGGTGCAATGGTGCCTGGGTTTGCACTATTCAGAAAAGGGGGTGGTGATGAACAGAGTGTCTGAATTAAGCAGACCACTCTTACCCAGTCCAAAGATCAGGGCTTGATCCATCACCGTTATTTATCTCACTGCACCATCCCAGCTCAGAACCTGGCTATATGCAAATCAGTCTGTCCCTGGCCCAGTGCATCATGGGAACAGGGCAGACTAAACTACCAAGCCAATTCTTCACCAGAAAGGAGACAAGCTATCGGGGACCGGTTTCTGGCATGTCAGCCGTCTTTGGCCCGGCTTGCTTGAATCCTGATGGTGCAGTGAGAAAGGGACTCATGTCTGAGTATACCCTGCCACACCTATAGTGGCCAAAAACGATTCAGAAAAGGGGGTGGTGGAGTGAGCTAAAAAACGGTGATGGATCAAGCCCTGATCTTTGGACTGGGTAGGAGTGTTCTGCTTAATTCAGATACTCTGTCCATCAGCACCCCCTTTTCTGAATCGTTTTGTCCACTATAAGCGTGGAAGGGTATACTCAGATGTGAGTCCCTTGCTCACTGCACCATCAGGATTCAAGAAAGCCGGGCCGAAGACGGCTGTAATGCCAGAAACCGGTCCCCGGATGCTTGTTTTCCATTCCAGTAAAAGAATTGGCTTGGTAGTTTGGTCTGCCCTGTTCCCATGATGCACTGGGCCAGGGACAGACTAATTAGCATCTAGCCAGGTTCTGAGCTGGGATGGTGCAGTGAGCTAAAAAACGGTGATGGATCAAGCCCTGATCTTTGGACTGAGTAGGAGTGTTCTGCTTAATTCAGATACTCTGTCCATCACCACCCCCTTTTCTGAATCGTTTTGTCCACCATAAGCGTGGAAGGGTATACTCAGATGTGAGTCCCTTGCTCACTGCACCATCAGGATTCAAGCAAGCCGGGCCGAAGACGGCTGTAATGCCAGAAACCGGTCCCCGGAAGCTTGTTTTCCTTTCCAGTAAAAGAATTGGCTTGGTAGTTTGGTCTGCCGTGTTCCCAAGATGCACTGGGCCAGGGACAGACTAATTTACATGTAGCCAGGTTCTGAGCTGGGATGGTGCAGTGAGCTAAAAAACGGTGATGGATCAAGCCCTGATCTTTGGACTGGGTAGGAGTGTTTGCCTAATTCAGATACTCTGTCCATCACCACCCCCTTTTCTGAATGGGTTTGCACTAGGCTGCTAAATTCAGCAGCAGCGCATGGGGGAAACGCAGGACTTCCCCATATTCTAGTAAATATGGTGCTACCCTGAGTTTCTAAAGTGATGAAGTGTTTTGTTAGCCTTCTTTGCTTAACAGCACACTTCGCCACTTTATTGTAAATAGGCTCCCAAGTAATAACATTCCCAAACAGAATTCAAAATTTAAACTAGAATGTAATAAACAAAATGACACCAAAACAACAAAAGTCCAATATGGAGAACCAAAGATTTGAGCTCTTAAAGTTTTAAATGAAAACAGCACCAAAAAGTACAAAATGCCAATGGTAGTCAATGGTTGTAGTAGACTGGGATCTAGGCGCGATTTGACACGAACTGCAGTGGAGCTCAGGTCAGATACACCAAGTGGATTGGCCCTGGCGAAAGTCTGGAAGTTGAAAAGTTAAAAACAGGGACTTTTCCGAAAAAATCCTCTCTGTCTTGGTGTCGCTGGCACTGTAGACACTGACATGTAACCGGATCCCAGATACTTGAAGCATGTTGGCCCCGCTGATACACTGAAGATTTTGACATTTCTTGCTGCAAATGTTTTAAGTCCTAACTCGGAATGGGAGTTTGCTGTTTTTTGTCAGAGGTGTAGAGATATCTTAGGGGGATGAAGTTGAAATCTAAACTGACACTGTGGAAGTGGTGGTTGGATTCTTATCTTGGTGGGTTCCCCTGAAGCTCTGGAGATCTGATCTTGTTTTTGGTGCCTAAACAACCACAGTAATCCAGTTCTAAGGCCCCCAAGGCCTTTGGAGAAGGCACTTAGAGACTCTAAGGGTGTCAGCCACCACCCAACTATAAAGTTTAGTGCCGCTTCAGTTGCCACTGGTCAGCTGGTCCCTTCAGGAAATCGGCCTTATGCAGCTTGTTATGTCCCTGTAGTGACAAAAAAGGCCAGCCGCCTGACTTCTTTGCCCTCAGTTCAAGAGGGAGCAGCTCTAGTCCTTCAGGGCTCCTCTAAGGTCACAGACAGCAAGTGCAATTATTTTTTGATCTTCCACAGGTCCTGACAGTGTTCTGCGGAGGGTGCCTTGAGGTGCCACATCTATGGTTGGCACTAGCTGGTGGGTGGGGGTGACACCTGGATGGGGTAAGAGTTGCCAGGTCCTGGTCTCACTACTTTTCCAGTAGTTCCTGTTTGCCTTACTGCAAACATGCCCAAATTGGTGTGAGGATAGTTCCAAGATGGCCTAAGGCTTCAGCCACACTAAACTTGGCCTCCCACATCTAACACTAAAATCCACTTTTAAGCAGGTTCTGGATAAGACACAAGTGTAGTAAGACAAAGCAGTGTACTTCAGCAACCAAATAGGACTGAGCAGTGGCGGAGTGGAGTTTTTTCCTCGCTTATGCACAGCAACGGTATGTTGGCAAGTGCAAGCGCGAGCGAGGAAAATCCAATGAGAGACTGCTTCCCAGCAAGACTTCTCAATGCAGGCGGTCGCTTCCACTCGCTTTGAGAAACCTTCTGGTCGCATTGAGGAAGCTGCCGCTTGAGTAGAACTGCTGGAGCTACAGAAAGAAGCAGCACACTCTTTCACTGCGCGTGATGCCATTCGTGCAGATTTTATAGTGCAGGACAAACACCCAGTGCTTAAAATCAGCCCTCCTAGGCCTTCAACCAGACAAAGGATACACAAGAATTGTGCTCTGATCCTTTGACAGGCCATCAGTAGCAGTCTGCCTGAGATCCAGGGCATCGGGATGACTGCCGCATTACAATGTAGCCCGACGGACTGCAGAGGTCGGGGGTAGGACCACCGGCTCCAAGATCCCGCCAGGGCAATGATCAGAACCCTAACTCTACAATGAAGGCGGTGCCTGCGCAGGCACCACTGTAGGTATTAGAATGTCCCTTTCTGACTGCCTTTTCATGGCGGTCCCACTGCCATGAAAAGGCTGATGGAAAGCACCTTTGGGGGACCCTGGAGGCACATGTAATGCCTCCCACACATTCATGTACCGTGTGCCTGGCACACAGTACATGGATGTGCACAAAGTGCCTTTTTCCACTGCGGCTTGTGCTACAGACTTTTTTCTGGACACAGCACAAGCAGCAGTAGAAAATGCACTTTACGACTGCCTGCACAACGCTCTTATCGAAATAGGGACCTAAGGTGGGACCGCCCGCTCATTGTTGGACACTCACCTGCCCGATAGGATGGCGGTTGGCAGTCCAACCGACTGCAATTATAATGAGGGCCTTAGTTTTGACAGGGCAGCTGCTGGAGAGTTAATGCAAAATAGCCTCCAGGGTCTTCGGGCAGGGTAAATGTAACTTTCCATAACTAACTTTTCCTTTATAAAAAAGCCAACTTCAATTAAATTGGAGTTTTAATAACTTTTAAAAATGATATGTCCATTATTTTCTTTGCTTGTCACCAATCCAAAGATAGCAGTGTGATTATTATAATTTCTACCCCGGTTTTCTGTATAAAACATCCCGATCTCCCAGAGTGAAGACAGCTTTTGGAGTCATGTCTCTGTAGGGAAATGGTGACATAAATGTTTAAGGGTTCTGCTTTCAATATACCATGCTACCTACCTTGTAGGCAACAAGACCTACAAGGAGTCACTTTTTCATATTTAAAAGGGAGGTCTTTGCTTGTCAAAAAAAGGTTATTTTAACAGGTTGCATTGAAGGCTTTGCACTGCAGCAGTCAGGTTTAAATGGTAGGCCTGAAGCCATGTTTTGTAGGCCCACTCCGTGGATCGCACAATAGATGCTGTAGTCTACAAAGGCATTTAACTTCCAGCCCTAGTTGCATTTTAAAGTCCATATAGTAGGGACAGATAGGCAAGTTAAATGTGTCAATTAGTAATAAATCAATTTAGCTTTATTTAAAGGGGGATCACAGGTACTTTATTTCAGCTTAGCAGAGGCAGAGTGTATAGAGTTAAAAAAAACAGCAAAATAGTCTCCAGAAAAAGGCAAATAAATCAAGGGTGCCCATGCAAAAAAGGCAGATTTCCTACACTGTCGCACTCTTTTTCCAGAAATGAAAGGCTGAGTAGCAAGATTTGAACTTGTGAAACGCCGACTGTAGGAGCATCTCTGCAGCAAGTGCATTAGACCAGTATATTATATTATTAGTTCAGTACGCATTATGGAACCCAAGGAGTAGCAGCAGCATTATAATCAAGGCAACTAGAAATATGCAGTGGGAGAGGAGCAAATTATACAGCAGGATTCACTAAATAATGCAGTGTAATGTGGATTGTATTAAATTATTATGTTGTCATTTTTTACACAATAATACTGTCTAGAAAGAAATATTCATCTCAACACCAACACCCCAGCAATAGCAAGTAGATCATGCTGTGTAAATATCAAATGTGTACATATATATATATATATAACCTACTGGCGGTCGCCAGTAGGTAGTTATAGTTAGGATTTTTTTCAATTCAAAATCTCAAAATTCTATTGTGAATAACTTTGGCGCCGGTTGACGAATCTGCCTGAAAATTTCCTCAAATTTGCCCCGCGGAACTCCAGTCCTTCCCTGAAAGTTTCGGGGGGATTCGTCAAGCGGGGGCCGAGATAAAAGGGGGGTCCTAAAACGTGTTTTCCCCATGTTAATTTCCATAGGGCGGTCGACCTCACTTTTAGCCCGAACGGCTGAATGGATTTCCACCAAACTTGGCAAAATTGTAGGGACTGGTAGCCCGATGTGCCTTTGCTATGTCTCAAGATATGTGCTCCAGTGGTTTTTACGAAAATTAACTTTAAAAAAATACATATTGGGCTACATTGGGCTATATATATGTTAGAGCCCAAATGTAGCCCAATGTAGCCCAATGTAGCCCAAAGATGGCCACCAGAGACAAAAAAAACCAAATGTAGCCCAAATATCAGCCAGATGTAGCCCAACTATGGCCCAATGACAGAGAAATTATGATTAATGCTGAAGAAAGAAAAATTAGGGCACATTTTGAGTGACTTCTCAAATCCTCTTATATTTCATTAAAACAATTCTGATATGCAGTCTCCCAAGATGGCCACCAGAGACAAAAGAACCCAAATGTAGCCCAAATATCAGCCAGATGTAGCCCAACTATAGCCCAATGACAGAATGTCCCAGAGTGCTCTAAAGAACAACTAGAACGCTAACAGTCTTACTTATGACAAAAGTATGGCACACCTGAAGTCATCTTGATTGGAATAAAGTGGTAACACTTAATACATTTAATTTGAAAAGGAACAAAATGAGGGGTTTCATTTTCCCATAGAATAATATATATATATATATATATATATATATATATATATATATATATATATATATATTCACTGAAAAAACCATAGGTTTCACACCAGTTATAGTTAGGTGGAAATTTTACTCGCATAAAACCATTGAAATTCCCACGTTATAGTTAGTTGGACTCACTATAACTTGCGCGTGCAATGCACTGCTGATGACGTCACATATTATATCACTCATGACATGGTCAGTGACATCACTCATGACATCACTGATGACATCTCAAATGACATCACTGATGACATCATCCAGTGAATGTGTATCTTTCTGAAAAATAAATATTTTTTATATATGTATATCTAAAGGTTGATGGAAGAATAAATGGGTAAATAAATGTCTAAATGGATGTTTTTTTGTGTAAAATTGATTGGTTAACTGACTTATTAAATGTATCTTAGTGAATACATATATTAGCGAGTAATGTTTAAATATTTAAATATCTGTATCTGTGTCTCACTTTGTGTATAAGTGGCTGCATGGGTTGGTGAGTAGCTACATGAGTGTGTATATGGGTTATTAGTTGTTTTTTTTGAGTATCAGTATCAGTGTCTGTATGGTTCGGTGGGAGATATTACTTAGAGCACAGATGCATGAATGAGTGACTCACTATTTGTATGTATTTTGAAGACAGCATGTGTGCAAGACTGTATGGGTGGATGATTGTGTGTATGGGTGGGGTAGTGAGTATGTGTTTTTATAATTGATTGTTTAAGAGAGTAAATATGTTTCCGTTTCTCTAGAAGTATGTGTAGTGGTGTGTATATAGCAGTATAATCAAGTAAATGGTTTTTTGATGGTTTATTTGCATGTGTGAATTTGTGTGTGATTAACTATATGGATGAGTATTAGTGTGTAACAGGATGTATAGGTGTATGAGTACATATGATGAGTAAGTACATGCATGAGTGACTATATAGAACTGTTGGTGAATGAGTGGATGTGTAGGTAGATGTTGGAATTACCTAATAAGTTGTTGTAATTGGTATTGGTTTCTCCTTTTTTAAGAAAATGTTAGTTTCTATTTTTGAATGTGTGTGTCAAAGGTTATTTTATGCTGATAGGAGGTCTGCCACTTTGTCACAAGGATGTTGTCATCAGTGATGTCATTTGAGATGTCATCAGTGATGTCATGAGTGATGTCACTGACCATGTCATGAGTGATGTAATATGTGACGTCATCAGCAGTGCATTGCACGCGCAAGTTATAGTGAGTCCAACTAACTATAACGTGGGAATTTCAATGGTTTTATGCGAGTAAAATTTCCACCTAACTATAACTGGTGTGAAACCTATGGTTTTTTCAGTGAATATATATATATATATATATATGCCCAACTCAATTCGCTTTTACCTTTCTTAATATGTTATCTTGAGTGAATTTGCAACTTGTATATATGCAACTCCAACTTGTATCTGTAGTAGACGTATGTACTTACTACCATTCTTATGTGAGTTTAGAGTTTATCTGTTTGTATCTTTTATGCTATTCATGTACTCTGAAGTACTTATGTAATGTAACTGGCTCTATTGTAAATATAAAAATGCATAAATAATAAATAAATAATCAGTACTAGTTTAAATGCAACTGCAGCAAAAAGCAGCTGGAAGGTTACCAGTAAACCTTTGCAAATGGCCTTCCACTGTGCAGCAATCAATCAATCAGGAGTTTGTAAAGCGTGGCTACTCACCCTTAAGGCAAGCAACATGTCACTGCCTTTCAAGCAACTTTTGATCCATTTGAAATAGTTTTTTCGGAAAATCTACAAATTATGCAGCAGATGATGGATATGTGGCCAATGTTACAAATAAATGCTTACATTTAAGAAAACTCTACGGCAGCAGAGTCGCATAATTCCAGTGGCCCTGACTATAGTTAATTTCGGTCTATTCATATGACAAAGGAGAGAATTGTTGGGAGAGTATATCTACACAGTCACTGGTGCCCCAAAGTTTGGTGTCTGTTCTTTAAATTCCTTGTAATCATATGGCGAGCTCCATCTTCTGCGAGAACCTCAGGAGACTGTGAGTAGGCAAGACCGCTGCAGCACGTCACCAGTGCTGCTAGGGAATTGTTGCCAGTGCTTTTTTTTTAGTTTTTAGGTCAGGTTATTCAAAATGGAGAATACATGATGCACCTGTTAGGGGAGTGGAAATGATTATGCAACTTCTGGTGATGGTAATAGGTTGCTCTGTATTATGCCTCCGTGCCATGCACATTTATTGGGAAGTCTACAAATGAATCTGATGAGGACACTAACTTTGCTGTGCTGTTGTCTGTGGCTGATACTTAGGAGGAAGGTAAGAGATTACAGGAGAAATGTTCAGCAGCTGAACAACAAGGATGGGTCAGAGTAGGATGTATCAAAAATGCAAATGAGATCTGGTTCGCAGCTGATGGAAGACCTGTTGCCTGATAGTTTGCTTTTCCCAATGATTAGACATTTTTATGGCCCCGCACACATAGAGAGAGATACCATGGTTAGATTGTTCAAACAGAATTAGTCCAATCCTGACTTAGGTTTATGGCTCAGGATTTGAGCCATAGATGTGCGATCTGACAATAAAGGAATGTAGGGAGAAGAACACAAGTATCCATGAGTCACATAGGAAGATCAAGAGGACGCTTTAACAGAATGCAGATGAACTTCTTCGAGATGCCTGTTGGTCCTGGGCTGAGATATGTCCGGGTCATAGTGTGCATTTTCTCCGGAAGGGTAGAATCCTATCCAACACGAAGGAATGACAGTCTCACTGTAGCCAAACTGCTATTATTGCTGGAATTCATTTTATGGTTCGTCTTTCCGGTCTCTCTGGAGTGAGACCAAGGGACTCATTTTCATAACCAGGTGCTTAGAATGCTATGTGTGGCACTACAAGTAGAATAACGATCACATTGTAGCTACAGTCCAGACGCTTTGGGTACTATTGACCAGATTAACGGGACACAAGTCTTGTTTAGCAAAAGTGTGTGCAGTGACTTCTTTAACCTCATGCGCGCTAGCGGAATTCCGCTCGCGCGCTGAGAATTCGAAAATCGCACTTTGCGTGACGAGCTGGGCTCGGCATCAGCGTGCGAGCGGGCTACGCGATGACGAGCCCAGCTCGCCATCAGCTCCGAAGGGGTTAACATGGTCAGATACCTTGCCTTTGGTATTGATGAGTCACCAAAGTACCCCTGACAGAAGAACAGGATTATCACAGTATAAAATACTCATGGGACGTGCTGTGAGACTGCCTGAAAATGTGCATGTAAATATCACATATGCCATGAATCTCGACTACTGCAAAGGAATGGCTGTTGTAGTACATTATGTTTCTCACCAGGTTGGAGCTGCAACTGCCCTTCCGCATTAAGAGCAATGCCATGACCCTATTCCTGGAGACTGGGTTCTAGTGAAGAGACATGTTTGGAAGTCGTGCTAGGAGCCAAGGTCGAAAAGACCATATCAAGTGATCCCGATCACCAACACCGCTGTCAACTGTAGAGGGCTGCCTAACTGGGAACATGCCTCCCATACCCAAAGAGAGAGGGTGCTTGCTAGAAGAAGTTGTGATGTCTGAAGTAAGTTTGCAACCACCGATGCCTGTCCCCAGAAAGGGGTGTCATGCACCAGAGTTCTCCAGCTGTCTAAGTCCCAGAAGTCTCACAAAGTGGTGTAGAAGCGCCTCAGGAGGAGGTGGAGACAAAACCCAAACAGAAAAATGCTGCAGAGCCATTGCACGTGCAGACTAGCAACCCTGTTACAGGAACAAGTGAAAGAAGTGGGAGGATGATACTATTCCATTTACATAAGTTCTTTTCTTCAAATCTTACCTTGACTATGTTCATCTTGAGATGGACCAGGACTGCTCTTTCTCTTGTTCATGATTCATAATCATGGCTCGTCTTCTATAACTGTATTTTACGCTTTGTTCTCGTACACCCCACTTATGGTCATTATTCACACAATATCAAAAACTACAAATAAATTAAAGGATACATCCAGCAGGTTGACAATCTGGCGGCAAGATTCCATGCTGAAGCCATCTGTCTTCAGGTCCTTGTCTAGGGGGCAAATGTCGGTGTTAGTGCAAGTTCTGCAAACCTTACCCTCACACCAGCCAGTTCGCACTATACTCAAATTGCTAAGGGTCAAAGAACTGCACAAGAGGAACCAATGGAAGAATACCCAGGGTTGACACAAATGGCAAAAAGGCAGCGAAAGATCCTGAGGACATGAAGTCTTCAGGGGAACAGAGAGGTGTCTGGGTATTCAGGGGATAGAAAGGGAAGGCACAGACATATATTTTATTTAGACTGTCTTGCGAATAACACACAAGCAAGGATTGGCCATTGGATAAACGCAGACTTCAATTACATCAATGTTTAATACACATTTAAAATGTAATTTTTGTAGTTTGCCATGGGGACATTCTCATCACACCCATGCTCTGCTCAACTTCCCTTCTGTACACCCAGACCCATGTCTGAACCTGCTCTTCCCATCTACTGAGAGTCAAATACTCTCTTTTCAGCCTCTCTGATGTGTGGGGCTTATCTTCACATCCTTGTATACAATACATTCCCCCAAAGGGATAATGCATCCCATCGCCTATTACGACCCCTACATATGCACATAGTATATTCCACTCACTGCCTTGTGATGTCACATCACTTATGCCCCCTGCCTCATTGTCCACTTAACAATATTTGCCATCCATCGCATGTCGAATTCTCTCTTCCCACACCACCATGTGTCATGTACAGGAACTTATAAAGTACAGATGCAGCTTGGGAACTACAGAGAGCTGCACAGGTCTGAGCCTTCTTCTCACAGCCTCCCCGGGTCTATAGCTACCTGATGCTTTTCTGCATGCGTTAGATACTCAGGGAGAGGGGCTGACCTCAGCAAAGCTGCAGGGCTTCATACTTACTATTCCTCACAGCATCGTTGAGAATGGTCTGTAGTTTAGAGACACTGATCTCCAATTCCTGCGGGAGAAGCAGAGGAAGGTAAGTGACCTTGTCTCTCTTGTTCATTGGTCCCCGCACCCATCTACCAGACATACAGAGTCTTAAAATCATCATGTACAAGCCCCTTGAAATAACACTTGGCACTGGGAGTAATATGGTCTTATGTCATTGATACATCACATCATTTGTGGGTATTTTATTTCACTGTGTAAGTTCTTGGGTGCATCGGGTATGCCCAAACAGGGTTACCGTGACTCTCTATGGGTCCTACAACCACACTATCCTAACGAGTCACAATAAAACTGAACCATGTCAGAGCTGCCTGCGCTCCCAGTTAGAAGGGTAGAGCAGGACTACTCCTATTAGAGCATGACCAAAAAACACAGGCCGACATCCGTAAGTATTGCCCCTGTAATGGCACAGCAAGCAACAAAATGATAGACTGAAATTCAACCCAAATCAATTATGGATTAATTTAAGAACTCCACCCATCACTATGAAGTTTTTCTCAGTGAAAGGAAGACAGTAACAGGGGTATCAATATGTGCATTGTGAGACCTTCCCATGAGTGAAGATCTTGGGCCTCATTTATGAAAAGTGACGCATCGCTGCGTGAAAACAGTGATGCGTCACTTTTCATTGCGACCTCCTTGCGACACAAATGATGCGTCATATTTACAGTATGACGTATCATGTCGCAAGGAGTTACAGATACGTCAGTATTTCTGACGTATCTGTAGGCGCAAAAGTAACGCATTGCTGGAGTGTGTCACAAAAGTGACGCAACTCCAGCAATGTGTCCTTTCACATGGGGCAAGCCCCATGTGAAAGGGCCTGCGTCAGTCTTACGCCTGCTGTGAGGCAGGCGCACGATTTTGACGCATTTGAGTCCTAGAAGTGGCGCAGTGAAATCTATTTCACTGCGTCCCTTCCATGACCCTTTCTTGCGTCAATACGCCCCCCTTGCATACATTATACCTGGCGCAGGTATAATGTCGCACAGGGGTTTACAAAGTGACGCATCTACCTAGATGCGTCACTTTCTAAATATGGAGCAACAAGGTTCATTTTTTACGCCACTGGTGCGTCACAAAAAGTGACGCACCGGCGGCGTAAAAGTGACGCACAGACTCATAAATGAGGCCCCTTGTCTTCACCACAACGCAAAGTTCAAGGTGATCTATTCATTGCTTTCTATCAAATCTTGCTGTGGGAATCTGCTGACTGATGAGGCTACTTTTTAGAAAAAAAAGCACAGTTCTACTGCCTCTTGTCCCAGCAATTGACTAACGTTCACCCCAGATGGGGTTTCTTGGCGCTGAATAACAGATGTTTATTGTTACCCAGCTCAGTGGTACTCATTTTGTCGTCCTCAGATGGATGAAAGGCTGAGTGGACCCACCGGGATTTGAACCTGTGACCATGAGGTCGGACACAGGCCCCTGCAGTGGATGAAGATCTCCCTTCAAGAGACAGAATGGTGTCACTGTAACAGCTCTACAATCAGACCCTCCAGGATTTCGCGATTTCGCGGTTTGCCGCGAAATCAGCACTCTTGTAAAAATGCAGCGATTTTTACAAAAGTGCCAGCGAAATCGGCACTTTTGGAAAAAATTCCGTTATTTTTACAAAAGTGCCCGCAAAATTGAAGGAATACCAATGACAAAACCAAACACCCCTTGAGTACTGGTGCATCCTTTCTCTTCATGTAGACCAGGCAGTTCCCGAGATACATCATATAGACAGTCTGGAATCCAGGTTAATTTCGTTTGTTGTGAATATTAGCCTCGGATTCTGGGGTAAAAGTAAAACTGCTGGGAACTACTTCATCTAGAACACATGTTTGATGTCACCCAGGGAGACATTCTGAGTATAGAGTTCTGTTTTTTTTATTTTTATTTTTACCGTGGCGATTAGTTTCTTTTCCCCTCAAATGGTTTGGGTAGTTTATTCCAGATTATCCAAAATAGTTTAATCCTAGTCGAATTAGCTGGGGATGTGTATCCATTCTTGAATAAACAATTTATTTATTTATCTATTTTTTCTCATTGCGCCTATTGTATGTTCAACCCTTTGAAAGTGTTCAATTAGCTTGTGCAGTTTTACTGTTTTTAAATACTTTTGTGTAGTTGCTAAATTCTTTATTTATTGTTGGTTTGAGTCGTGCATCTGTGTTGAGGTTTTAGGCTCGGACAGAGCTACCTAATGGGCATCTCCGATGCCTTTGTTCGCTTCGTTGCGCTTACAAACGGATAACGTAGTTTGCAGGAACTTTGCTCCAGCGCATTAAACCTGTTGCTTCTGTGCCACCGGGACCATGCCAGTGATTTCTTAGCAGAGGCCTGCCCAGAGGATGCTTTTTCATATGGAATTGGGGCACGAGCAGTTCATTGCTCCCAGCGCTTTGTAAATTCAACGAGGGCCGCTCCCAGTCGGTCACAGGCCCTCACAACTGCCCCTTCACTCGGCCCCCAAGAGCGCAACCCACGAGACAAGAGAAGGGACACCGAGGGGGATCATGGGAACAGAGATAAAGGGTCCAACAAAGGCCCTGGTCTGGGCTGCCTGACCTTGGCTTCCCGAGCTGGCTGTAACATGGCACATTGTGTGATCTTAGGCAAATATTCAATTTCTCTAAGGTAGGTTCTGCAATGTCATTTCCTATGGGATGCTACCAGGCCATCTCAGAACCTATACTAAAGCAAATGGAGGATTGCATTTCCAAGGGATAACAGCCTTCATCTGTGCTGTGGGCTGCTTCCTCTGTTCCATATCCCAAGTTGCCTATTTCAAAGCGGACTACTCTGCAAAACCAGTTTCCATTGATTTAAGGCTGAGAATGAATGATTATGAGTAAAATAAAGTGCAGCGAAAATGCCTCTAAATTTCCATATTCGTGCCGCTAAATTTCCATGTTAGTGCTGCTAAATTTGCTAATCCATGCCGCTATATCCTGAGGGGTCTGTACAATTATGGTCGCAACATCTTTGCTCCATTACCTCTCAGAAGTGTGCTGATAAAACTTGATGTTAGATCAACTTGATTCCATGCACTGAACTGGAAAAGACCAGTGTGAACTGGACAAAGAACTCTGCTGCCAGCAGTTGTTTGTTACTACACCTTTTGCCCTACACCGCCTGCTAATCCAACGCCTCTGCTACATTACCTAAAAATCTCATCCCCAACATCCTCCTTTTTGCTTTAATTTATATTACCCCACAATATTTTTTAAGTAACGGTTCCTTTTAAGCTATATCATAAATTACATCTGACTATATAATGTCAGGCAATGTACAGGGGAACTACCATGTCAGCAGGAAGGATAGGGCACCATGCCAACGTACCTAATAACCGTGATGGCAGCAGAGATTTTAATAGTATTGTGGACCCCACTCCGGATAGGTCTCTCCAGCCTTTACGAGACTCCATGTTTGTCAGACTGGCCCAGAAGTTTGTTTGCTGCCAGCTCCAGAGAGGACATGTCGACACATGGAGGCGCACCCACCAGATGACCAGGGATTACTCTATTTGGGTATACACGAGTTGCATGACCACCTCAACACATTCCTTTGTACTCATGAGATGCATGTGGCAGTGCAGGATGTTGAAAATCTGGCTAGGATGCTTTTCAATCACAACCTGGTCTTGCTCTTCCTGAATTGGGAGGTAGTGCGCCCCCTGCATCCCTGCTTAGTGTTTAAAGGTCAAGCCACTAGAGGACCCCGCATTCCAACATTTGATTAGGGAGGAAATAATGTGGTATTTTGAGATTAATGTGGCTATGGTGGCCACGCTGCAGCTTGACTGGGGTGCTTTTGAAGTGGTGATCTGGGGTTGTTGTATTGTGGAGGCGGTAGGAGAGCAGCAGACGTTGCTGAGGGAAGTTGAGGCCCTAGAGGCAGTACTGCGTGATGTGGAGAGGTCATGACCCTACTTTTCAGGAGGCACTCCTGGGGTCCAAGGAGACCCTGTCGGGACACATTGAAAATCTCTGGAGTTTTGACTACCAGGAGTATATGGTCCGGGCATATGCTGGGAGGGACAAATCTGGGTCCTACTGGCGTGACTCACTAACCCTACCAAGAGAGGTTCCATGATCCTGGAACTTAAGATGGCATGGGGAGGTAGATCTAAGGGGAAAGATGACATACATGACAGGTTTGGGGAGTATTATACATCCCTATATGCGGGTTCCCCATATCAAACGCTGCATTAGAGTGCCACTTTTCTAGAACCGCTGGCCCTCATGATTATTACCCTTGAGGAAACGGAGTTGTGTGGCAGTGATATTATGCTTTTAGAGATCAAAGCTATGGGGAAGAATATGGCCTATGGAAAGGTGCTGGGAGCGGATGCACTCCAGTTCGAGTTTTATGCCACATATGTAGATGTACTTGCCCCCAAACTGGTGGAGGTTTATAAAGCAGCACGAGACCGGGGCCGTGTACCAGCCTCTACTTGAGGCGCTGGTGATTCTGTTATTGAAACTTGGCTGCTCACCCCAGGATATGAAAATCTATAGGCCTTTATTGATGATTAATATCCATTATAAAAATCTTAGTTGTGTTCTCACCACGCAGCGGTTACCCTACATGACTCGGCTGGTACACACGGATCAGGTAGGATTTATTCTGGGGTGCAATACTGCACTCAACATCCGCAGGCTTCTGGCACTGATGGGGATACCCATGATAAGGAATTGGTAATGGTTATGCTGGTAGATATAGAGAAGGCCTTTGATAGTCTAGAGTGATGGTTTCTCCATAGAGTACTGGAGAAGATACGATGGGGGCCCAGCTTTGTGAATTGGACTAAGCTTCTTTACTCCAACCCCACAGCCCAAGGGAAGACTGGCAGTGTGATTTTGAGGGAATACATGGTGGGACGGGGTACCGGCAGGGGTGCCCGCTGTACCCATTGCTCTTCTCTGTCACGGGTGGGCCTTTGGCTTGTAGTGCAAGTTCTGGAGATTACTACAGGGCCTGATGGTCCGAGGATCGGGTCATCACATTCCACAGATGCTGATGATATGTCATTGTTTTTAAACAATGTGGGCGCAGACACGGCTGGAGCAGCTGATTTACTGGATCCGTTTGGGCCAGTGTTAAGCCTATGTATTAATTGGCAGAAGTCTGGCCTGTTCCTGATTTATGTGGGGCTGAAGCCATCCCCAGCCCTGAAGGGATCGAAGTGGGAGCCTACCTGCTTGCAATATTTGGGGTCAGAATTTACCATCACCCACAGGACCTCTGAGGATAATTTGGGAGCGGCTGTCTGGGCCATGCAGTCTAGAATGGAGTTTTGGAAGTTCTTGCTTGATTCGGTGGCCAGCAGTATTGCCATTGGGAAGATGGTGGCCCTGCCCCAGCTGCTTTACTTCTTTTTTGTCCTGCTGTTTCTTGTACCTCGGAGTGTTCTTGAGGCACTGCTGATCGATTTTGTATGTGGTTGGGCCGGTGTTGAGTGGCAATGGCTAAATCACAGGAGGGTGGTCTGGCAGCCCAGGATTTTTTTGTCTTATTATTCAGTGATACAGATGCAATGGTTTACCCAGTGGGTGGATTTTCGTGTAGTCGACAGACGCCCGGGAGAGAGGTGGGCCATTCATTCGCAAGCCCTGGGAGTTATTTCACCTGCTTCTGAATCCCTACCGGTTTAACTGGTTTCCCTGGAGAGCTCATGGGTATGAGGCATTGTTGGATACAAACATGTGCACGGCTCCCATACTCTCCTGATATACCGTTGCAGTGCCTGGAGGTGATACCCCACAGTGGCAATTGGTGTGGGGTGATGGAGTGGGTGGCCTCTTGTATTACTCCTGTGGGCGGTCGGTTTAGTGCAGGGGTGCTGCGCCCATTAGCAGACCTGCGGCTGGAGTATGAGGTGCTGGGGGTCAGTTCTTATTGCATAGGGCTGTGGTAGCAGTGATTAAGAAATATCAGAGCTGTCATCTTATTTGCACATCTGCAGGTACTCATAGCGTGATCACGTGCTTCTATCGGGCACTCAGAGCGGATATCGGTGCTCCCCAGGCAGGGTTCTGGTCGAAATGGGACGAAGATCTAGGGAACCAATCCAGGAGGCAGACAGGTCAAAAATTCTGGAACAAGTTCCAAAGGTGTCTGGGAATGCCCAGTTTAAGTTAACTAACTGTTATTTCCTTCACCAGGCGTATCTTACACCTGGCAGTGTGAATAGGTTTTACTGTACAGCCAGTGCGGACTGCCCTGGGTGTGACAAAGTCAGGGCTGAGGTGTATCATATGGTCTGGGCCTGTCCTTCCCTTTTGGGATTTTAGGAGGAAGTGACAGAGTTTATCAATGATGTTACCCATTGTACTATGTCCTGATTCCTGAGAATGTGGTTATTGGTTTGGTACCCGCACCCGACCAAATGTAAGGTTATTAACAGATTCCTTGATTTGCCCATGCTATGTTATGTTATAATAAGCTATACTTATAAAGCGCACTGACACCGTAGGTTTCCTGGTGCTGGGATAAAGATGATAGTGGGTGATGGCAGAGGGCTAGTTGGAGTTCGAGAAGAGCCAGGTTTTTAAGCTCTTCCTGAAGCTCAGTAGGGTGTCAGAGGTCTTGATTCCTTGGGGGAGGGAGTTCCACAGTATGGGTGCCAGATAGCTGAATCTGCGGCCACCCAGTTTCTTTAGTTTAACCACCGGGGTGGTTAGGAGGTGAAGATGGGCTGACCGAAGATTGTGGGCTGGACAGTGCGAGGTGATAAGAGATTTCAGAAAGGCCGGACACTTGCACTGCCGGGCCTTGTAAATTAGGCAGCCGATCTTAAAAGCGGCTCTTTGTTCAATAGGCAGCCAGTGCAATTTGGACAGGAGGGGCCTTGCTGACTGCCATTTTGGGACTTTATAAATGAGCCTTGCTGCCTGGTTCTGCACCATCTGGAGGCGATGAAGCAGGGACTTGGGTAGGCCCCAGTGAAGAGAGTTGGAAAAGTCGAGACGGGAGAGAACAAGGGAAATGACAATTTGCACCAGTGCATCATGCGAGAGTAGGTGAGAGATTTTCCGAATTTTTCTTAACTGGAACATGCTGGCCGAGATGGTAGCTCCGACATGGGTTTTAAGAGAGAGGTCGGTATCGATGGTGACGCCCAAGCTTTTTACCGAGCTCGACGGGCTGGGGGGCGTACCTACCTCTTTTGGCCAAAACTGTGGGCCCCAGAGAGCCGCGCTGATACCAGGAAAAATGAGTTCTATTTTCTCCGGATTTAATTTGAGCTGGTTAGAGACCATCCATTGTTGGATGTGGAGCATCACTGCCTGAAAATCAGATGCGTGGAAGGGTATTCTCAGATGTGAGACCCTTGCTCATTGCACCATCAGGATTCAAGCAAACCGGGCCGAAGACGGCTGTAATGCCAGAAACCGGTCCCCGGGAGCTTGTTTCCTTCCCAGTGTAAGAATTGGCTTCTGTAGTTTGGTTTGTCCTGTTCCCATCATGCACTGGGACAGGAACAGACTAATTTGCATACAGCCAGGTTCTGAAACTGGGATGGTGCAGTGAGCTAAAAAACGGTGTTGGATCTAGCCCTGATCTTTTGACTGGGTGAGAGCTTTCTGCTTAATTCAGAGACTCTGTCCCTCACCACCCCTTTTTGTAAATATTTTTGTCCACCCTAAGCGTGGAAGGGTATTCTCAGATGTGAGACCCTTGCTCATTGCACCATCAGGATTCAAGCAAACCGGGCCGAAGACGGCTGTAATGCCAGAAACCGGTCCCCGGGAGCTTGTTTCCTTCCCAGTGTAAGAATTGGCTTCTGTAGTTTGGTTTGTCCTGTTCCCATCATGCACTGGGACAGGAACAGACTAATTTGCATACAGCCAGGTTCTGAAACTGGGATGGTGCAGTGAGCTAAAAAACGGTGTTGGATCTAGCCCTGATCTTTTGACTGGGTGAGAGCTTTCTGCTTAATTCAGAGACTCTGTCCCTCACCACCCCTTTTTGTAAATATTTTTGTCCACCCTAAGCGTGGAAGGGTATTCTCAGATGTGAGACCCTTGCTCATTGCACCATCAGGATTCAAGCAAACCGGGCCGAAGACGGCTGTAATGCCAGAAACCGGTCCCCGGGAGCTTGTTTCCTTCCCAGTGTAAGAATTGGCTTCTGTAGTTTGGTTTGTCCTGTTCCCATCATGCACTGGGACAGGAACAGACTAATTTGCATACAGCCAGGTTCTGAAACTGGGATGGTGCAGTGAGCTAAAAAACGGTGTTGGATCTAGCCCTGATCTTTTGACTGGGTGAGAGCTTTCTGCTTAATTCAGAGACTCTGTCCCTCACCACCCCTTTTTGTAAATATTTTTGTCCACCCTAAGCGTGGAAGGGTATTCTCAGATGTGAGACCCTTGCTCATTGCACCATCAGGATTCAAGCAAACCGGGCCGAAGACGGCTGTAATGCCAGAAACCGGTCCCCGGGAGCTTGTTTCCTTCCCAGTGTAAGAATTGGCTTCTGTAGTTTGGTTTGTCCTGTTCCCATCATGCACTGGGACAGGAACAGACTAATTTGCATACAGCCAGGTTCTGAAACTGGGATGGTGCAGTGAGCTAAAAAACGGTGTTGGATCTAGCCCTGATCTTTTGACTGGGTGAGAGCTTTCTGCTTAATTCAGAGACTCTGTCCCTCACCACCCCTTTTTGTAAATATTTTTGTCCACCCTAAGCGTGGAAGGGTATTCTCAGATGTGAGACCCTTGCTCATTGCACCATCAGGATTCAAGCAAACCGGGCCGAAGACGGCTGTAATGCCAGAAACCGGTCCCCGGGAGCTTGTTTCCTTCCCAGTGTAAGAATTGGCTTCTGTAGTTTGGTTTGTCCTGTTCCCATCATGCACTGGGACAGGAACAGACTAATTTGCATACAGCCAGGTTCTGAAACTGGGATGGTGCAGTGAGCTAAAAAACGGTGTTGGATCTAGCCCTGATCTTTTGACTGGGTGAGAGCTTTCTGCTTAATTCAGAGACTCTGTCCCTCACCACCCCTTTTTGTAAATATTTTTGTCCACCCTAAGCGTGGAAGGGTATTCTCAGATGTGAGACCCTTGCTCATTGCACCATCAGGATTCAAGCAAACCGGGCCGAAGACGGCTGTAATGCCAGAAACCGGTCCCCGGGAGCTTGTTTCCTTCCCAGTGTAAGAATTGGCTTCTGTAGTTTGGTTTGTCCTGTTCCCATCATGCACTGGGACAGGAACAGACTAATTTGCATACAGCCAGGTTCTGAAACTGGGATGGTGCAGTGAGCTAAAAAACGGTGTTGGATCTAGCCCTGATCTTTTGACTGGGTGAGAGCTTTCTGCTTAATTCAGAGACTCTGTCCCTCACCACCCCTTTTTGTAAATATGAAAATCAGATGCGGCATCAGTGGTGTCTAAGGGGAAGACGATCTGCATGTCATCTGCATAATTGAGGACAGTGCATTTCCAGTTTCTCAATGAGTGGATTAGCGGCCGGAGGTATAAATTAAACAATAGTGGTGAAAAGGAGGATCCCTGCGGTACTCCACAAGTGGTGGGCATCTGCGTTGCTGTGAAGGGGCCTAGGTGGACCCTTTGCACTCTGCCCGAGAGGAAGGACTTGATCCATTCCCTGGCGAGGCCCTGGACTCACTGCACCATCAGGATTCAAGCAAGCCGGGCCGAAGACGGCTGAAATGCCAGAAACCGGTCCCCGGTAGCTTGTCTCCTTTCTGGTGAAGAATTGGCTTGGTAGTTTAGTCTGCCCTGTTCCCATGATGCACTGGGCCAGGGACAGACTGATTTGCATATAGCCAGGTTCTGAGCTGGGATGGTGCAGTGAGATAAATAACGGTGATGGATCAAGCCCTGATCTTGGGACTGGGTAAGAGTGGTCTGCTTAATTCAGACACTCTGTTCATCACCACCCCCTTTTCTGAATCGTTTTTGGCCACTATAGGTGTGGCAGGGTATACTCAGACATGAGTCCCTTTCTCACTGCACCATCAGGATTCAAGCAAGCCGGGCCGAAGACGGCTGAAATGCCAGAAACCGGTCCCCGGTAGCTTGTCTCCTTTCTGGTGAAGAATTGGCTTGGTAGTTTAGTCTGCCCTGTTCCCATGATGCACTGGGCCAGGGACAGACTGATTTGCATATAGCCAGGTTCTGAGCTGGGATGGTGCAGTGAGATAAATAACGGAGATGGATCAAGCCCTGATCTTTGGGCTGGGTAAGAGTGGTCTGCTTAATTCAGACACTCTGTTCATCACCACCCCCTTTTCTGAATCGAGGCCCTGGATGCCAGCCTGTCTGACACGGTGGAGAAGGATGTCATGGTCCACCGCGTCGAACGCGGCCAATAGATCCAGGAGGACCAGTGCCTGTGGGGACCCCCTGTCAGCATTCTCTCGGAGAGTATCAAGGACTTTCAAGATGACTGCTTCAGTGGAGTGCGCTGGCCTGAAGCCAGCTTGGATAGATTCCAAGAAGCCAGAGCTCTCTATAAATGCTGACAGGCATGTGGTCACATGAGCCTACAGGAGTTTAGAGATGTAGGACTGGAGGGAGATGGGCCGGTAGTTAGCAGGGTTAGCGGGATCGGCTCCCGTTTTTTTCAAAAGAGGGACAAGTATGGCCTCCTTGAACGCGCTGGGAACCGAGCCAGTGCTCAGGGAGGCGTTCAGGAGGGGAAGAATACTATCAGGTAAGGATGAGAAGATCGCTCTGAGGACTGGGGGAGGACAGCAGTCCTTAGGAGATCCTGATTTGATGTGGGTAGTAAGTTCTGATAGAGTACTGGTGGTAATGGCTGGGAACTGGGTGAGGGAGCAGGGATTGAGAGAGAGGGATTCTAGTGGGCTGGCAGGGAAGGGGGAAGAGATAGCATTCTTAATATCTGCAATTTTCTGGATAAAGAAGGTGTTTAGCGCATTACAGGTTTCTTGGGTTGGGGCCTGAGTGGGGAGCGCTCTGTGATCTGATAAAGTCATTCATAATTTTGAAGACTTCTTTAGATTTGTTGGGGGCTGAGTCAATTCTTTCCGAGATATGTGAGGCCTTTGCTTTGGTGATTGCGTTTTTGTAATCTTTGCGGGCACTCACGAACACTAGGTGGTCCGCATAAGAGTAACCCCGCCTCCAATTGCGTTCTAATTGGCGTAGCTTCAATTTTAGTGCTTTCAGTTCCTCGGAGAACCATCGATGGTAATTTCCATGTCTGGTATTTGCAAATTTAGTAAGCGGGGCAAACCTGTTGCTAGCTGATTGCAGCCAGGTGGCTATCCTGCCCTCCATAGAGTCGATGCCTGATTCAGGGTCGATAGTGGGGCAGGTGTTGGCTGCGAAGTCAAGGAACCCCTGGGATTCATAGGAATTCCATTTGCGGCACAGTCCACCAGGAAGGGTAGGTGTAAAGTAACCACGCAGTAGATTACTTTAGATATCTTTATTAAGATATAGCAGAAAGAACAGTTAGTGCCAGGAACACATCTGGAAGGCTTCACAGTCAGTCAGCAACTGCCTGTTAACCTGGAACACACCTGCATGATACATTCTAATGCTCTAACACACGAGCCTTTAAGAGAAAGGTACAACAGTAAAATAAACAACATAACACATCCCCCCCTTTACAAAATACAAAGAACTAAAAAGAAAAATATAAAAAAAACAATAAAACAAAACAGAGATGTAATAACACTTTGAACAGTAATTCCATAAACTCACATGACATAGTCATTTAACCACAAAGGTGGCGTTCTTTTTCTCTTTGTACAAATAGTATCTTCCACAACACCTGACTGCAAGTTCTCATTATCGCCACCATCCTTATCCACAGACCCTTCCCCTTCCCTTACTAGAGAAGGCACAGTTGAGACATCCACACTACAAGGACTACTTTGAGACTGTACATCATGTCTCTCCTCCAAAGCCAACCGAGATTGCAAATCACTATTTTCAAAATAATCCTCCACCCAATCAAAATCCTTTACCACATCATTACTAGATACAACCTTATCATGGTCCAAACTGATATCAAATGCAATGTCCTTGAGATTCCACACTTTCCCATCATCCAACCTAACTGAGGGGCATATTACCAAGGGCATTATCGCCGCATTAGCGGGACTTTTTCCCGCTAATGCGGCGATAATTTTATCCCCCTATTACCAAGCTGTCACTAACACCAGTTAGCGACAGCTTGTAGGCGATAGCGGGCATTTAAGGGCCCACTTTGCACGTCAGCGATAATTATCGCTAATGACATGCAAAGTAGGCGTGCCAAGATGTTAGCGACTGAAAACAGTCGCTAACATCTCTAACTCCTATTAACAACTTTTGGAAATATTCGCGCTAAGCGCGAATATCTCCAAAAGCTAACGCCTGCTAAAAGCAGTTCTTAGCCATGCTATCCAATGGAAGGTGGATAACATGGCTAAGAGCATTGTCATGATAATGCATGAATATCGCTGATTTTTCAGCGATATTCATGCATTTCGCAGGATTTTTACCGCTTTTGAGATAAACCTTGATAATATCGAGGTATCTCAGCGGTAAAAATCCTCGGTGCTCGGCGATATTTTTTTCCCGCTAACCAAGCAATAGCGATAATTATCGCTATTGCTTGGTAATATGCCCCTGAGTTTCTAAAAACTTCAACTACCTGCTTAGCCACATCAAACTTGTTCTCACCCTTCTGAACCCTAAAAGGCTTCTTCACACAAATCCAATCTCCAATCTTGACTTGAGCGTCTTTGGTACCATGAAGCTTGTCATAATAAACCTTGCTCTTAGAATGTACACTTTCTAAATTTTTCTTCACTAATTTTTCCAACTTACCTTCAAACATCCATCCCGGACTAAACTTACACCTTGGCGACCTGCCTCTCAAGATCACAAAAGGGGATAACCCTGTACTATTATGCACAGTAACCCTGTAAGACCATACAGCCTTCTGTATTTGTACCTTCCAATCTAAATTCTTATTGATTGCAGCTTGCAAAATTCCCTTAATTACTCTATTGAACCGTTCCACGGTACCGTTGCCACTTGCATTGTACAGAGCTGTGGTCTTATGTTTAATTCCACATCTTCCAAAATATTCTTTTGCCAAATTCGACAAAAATTGCACACCATTGTCCGTTAAGATGTTAACTGGTAATCCTTCCATTGTAAACATCTTGTCCAAAAATTTAAGAACATTTAGGGTATCTACCTTCTCTACAAATTTAACCAATGGCCATTTTGAAAAAAGATCTATAGCAACCAATCCATACTCTTTGAGTTCCCCTACCGGACCAAAAATGTCCACAGCAACAGTCTCCCAAGGAAAACTAGGAATTAAGCCCTCACTCATCATAGGTTTCAAGGTCCTTAAAGACTTGTCAGCAGAGGTACAAACCAAACATGCCCTCACAAAATCCTCAACCTCCTTATCCACCTTGGGCCACCAAAACAACTTCTTAACCGCTACTTTAGTCCTGACTATCCCAAAATGCCCTTCATGACACATTTGTATAATCCTTTTCCGTAAACTTACCGGTGGAACAATCCTGTCTCCCCTGAGTAATACATCTTTCTCAAAGGACAACTCCAGGCGTACTTCCCAAAATGGCCTCAATTCATTGGCAATAAACTTCTCCTTAGGCCAACCTTTGCAAATAAACTTAGATATATCCACTAAGATCTTGTCCTTACCATGCTCTTTAGCCCAATCCTCCTTGCTAATAGCAGGGACACCAGAATCCTGAACCAGAGCCACACTCAAACTTCCCCATGGATCATCTACACATTCCTCCAAAGGGGTAGGTAACCTGGACAAACAATCTGCCACTATGTTATCCCTACCTGGCATGTAACTTAACTTGTAAATATACTCTTTCATACGCATCGAAATTCTAGCAAGTCTGGCTGATGCTGTTGCAGTCCCTTCTGTAGATAATATATGAACCAACGGTTTGTGGTCCGTTCGAATATGTACCAACTTGCCCCACACAAAAGCGCGAAAATGTTCTAAAGCCCAGGCACAAGCCAGAGCTTCTCTTTCTATGATAGGATATCTTCCCTCAGCTGGTGACAAGGCTCTGGATGCAAAAAGAATAATCTTTTCTCTACCATCATCACCAATTTGCGAAAGCACTGCCCCCAAACCCTTATCACTTGCGTCAGTAGTCAGTAAACAATCCAAATTGGGGTCAAAACTTGAAAGTCAATTCACCTTCTGCAAGTCCATCTTAATTTCAACAAACTCCCTTTCACACTGCTCGGTCCATTCAAATCTCGCATTTTTTTTAAGCAAAGATCTAATGTTATACACTTTCGAAGCAAAGTTTTTAATGAATTTTGCGCAATATTCCGCCATCCCTAAAAATGATTTGATCTCATCTTTAGATTTAGGGGCTGGCGCAGCCAAGATATTCTCAACCAAGGAGACCTTAGGTCTGACACCATCCTCACTGATCACATGACCCAGGTAAGAAACACTTCTTTCACCAAATGTACACTTTGTCAATTCCACAGTCAAACCGGCAGAGCTCAAAACCTCAAACACTCTCATCAACTTAGCATCATGATCCTCCTTGTTATTTCCAGTAATGAGAACATCGTCCTGGAAAAAACATACACCCTCCATTTCTCCAAATAACCTGTGCATCAAATGCTGAAAAACAGCTGACGCTGACGCTAAGCCAAAAGGCATCCTCTTAAATTGATAGCACCCAAATGGTGTAATGAATGCCGTGAGATGTCTTGATTCTGGTTCTAAAACTACCTGATGATAGGCACAAGAGAGGTCGATCGTAGAAAACCATGTTGCCCCTCTTAAAGATGACACCATCTCATTTATTTTTGGTAAGGGGAACCTTTCTACGACAATGTTCTTATTAAGATGGTGTAAATCGATGCACAAACAAATTTTTCCGTTGGGCTTCCTTGCGACCACAATCGGAGAAATCCATTCTGACGTGTCCACATCCTGTATGACCCCCTTAGACAAAAGTCCCTGAATTTCCTTCTTCACTTCCTCCCTTATCAACATAGGAGTAGGTCTGACCTTGTGTACTTTTGGCTGAGCATCTGCCTTAAGCATAATCTTATGTTCAAATCCTTTCAACTCTCCCAATTTTTGACTAACAACATTTGCAAACTTATTTTTTAAAAGATCTTCTATTTTACTGCCTTCATCTAGTACTAGCACCTTGTCTTTACTATTTGGGTCAAAAATTATATGAAGATTTTTCTGATCATACCATCCTAATACAGATGGCCCCTTCTTTGCTATATATAATTTCCCTCTTGTCATCCTTCCTTTAAATAAAAACGATAGCCATCTGAACCCTAACAAATTCATCCTTTCGCCTGTGTATCCTACTGGACTCACATCAGATGCATTCAAATGATCACCTATTTTCTGTACAAATTTTTTTTTCCACACCTCTTCGTTTACAATGGTATATGGGGAACCAGAATCAGCATACACCTTGACTATTACACCACCCAAAGACACATCACACATTGGTTTCCCCTCCATTGCTTCATCAGTAATATTGAGCATATAGTTTCCTCTTATATTCTTTATACACTCATCACCATCACAATCACTTTCTCCTGCATACGATTCCTCACTCCAAATACATTTAACGTTACTAAGTCTGCGACACATTTGCTAAAGTGTCCAACTAATCCACATATGCCACACTTTTTCCTTAAAGCAGGACACATCTTGCTAAAGGCCAAATGTTCCCGGCTGTCACAACGGTAACATCTCCTTTACTCTGTATTCTTATCTCTTCCTTGACTCTTGAATGGTAGGCTAGTTGATTTCCATTGGAACTGTCTGTTTGTGTTTTTTGAAACATTCTGGATCTTAAACACTGCTGAAGTCGTTTTTTCGGTATCTTTCACTGTGTCTTTAATTACATTTGCACATCTACCCGACATTTCAGATTTCCTCATAATGGCAAGTACGTCATCTAAAGGTGCGTCTCCATTCACCCATAACCGGTCTTGTATAGGTGAATTGTCATTGTGCATGACCAGTTGGTCTCTGATAAGATCATCATGAAGATTACCAAATTTGCAGTCAATTGCCAATTTTTTAAAATCATCTAGCCATTCATCTACTAATTCTTCCTTCTTTTGCTTTCTCTGGAAGAATTTATGTCTTATAACACCAATGCACACCTTAGGTGCAAAATACCTGTCCATATCATTCAAGGCATTTTCAAATTCACTTAAATCCGCATTCACAACTTTTTGCATACGTGAAAAAGTTTTTAAACCTTTAGGACCAAGTGAATGTAATAATATTCTCTTCTTCTGTTCTGCCTTCATGTTCCCTGCTTCATCGATAGCACAAATGTAATTAGTGAAATATTCCTTCCATTCCACACATTTGATCTCTGGTTGTGATCCTGTAGACCAGAAAGGTTGTGGAGGACTTATGGTAAAACTGTGTTGAGCCATTCCTTCTTCAACCTCAACCCCTATCTGATCACCTCCGTCCATAGAATAAAACAAGGTCTCTAGTCTTTTTTCTTATATATTTCCTCCTTTTCACTTTTAAAATCACAAGCAGAAAAAACAATTAATATTACAAAAATTATTATTTTTTTTTTTAAAGTGTCCCGACTTCCTCACCTGTTCTCTCCATATATATGTATAATCCGCTTAATAAAATACCTGTAAAATATAATGTCTCCTCATAAAATCAACTCAGGCTTGAAGAGATCGTGTCCATGTAGTATTTATTCCTTTCCGATGTAATACTCAATTTCCTCCACCTAAAATGGCCGCCACGCAAAGGTCACGCTACGTGACCTTGCGCCATTACGTCATCACGCGCGTCGATATCCTGGTGATCGTGATGCTGGCCGCCACACTCGCGCAGGAGCTGTTTACACTCGCGCTGAAGGCTTTTCGCGCTATGGCAATTTTAAATGATGCAGGTCGATTGAAATGACCTGAAAGGTACAATAAATTAGTTTTTTCCTACCTTGCCATAACAGTGTGCGCAGAGAGTATTAAGGACACGATGATAGTTCAGAAATAAAAAGTTTGTATTCTTTCTTTTCTTCTTTTTTTCAATTCCTTCGTTTCTTCCAAAAAACTCTGTTTCCTTTATCTTTAAATCCTTATTTCCGAAGAAATCTCGGTTTCCCTCGTCGCCACTTGTAAAGTAACCACGCAGTAGATTACTTTAGATATCTTTATTAAGATATAGCAGAAAGAACAGGTAGTGCCAGGAACACATCTGGAAGGCTTCACAGTCAGTCAGCAACTGCCTGTTAACCTGGAACACACCTGCATGATACATTCTAATGCTCTAACACACAAGCCTTAAAGAGAAAGGTACAACAGTAAAATAAACAACATAACAGTAGGGGACTTGATCCTCCCTTTAATTGTGATAGTGACCTCTATCAGGTGGTGGTCCGACCAGGGACAAGGGGAAATAATTGGACAAGACAGGGCGAGGTTATGAGTCCAGATATGGTCAAGAATATGACCCTTAGTATGGGTGGGTGAAGTAATCTGTTGAGTCAGATTAAGACTAGTCAGAGTTTCGAATAGTTCAGTAGCATGAGGGCCAGCTTGGTCATCGTCAAACCAGTACTTGTTAAACGTGAGACCACTACAAATTGGAATGCCAGTAGGGGACATAGGGTGGCAAAATGGCGTGGGGAGCTTGTAAAGTGGACAGACTTTGAAAGTATTGTGTTTAGTGAGGTGAAGCTTGGATATGGGATTGCATGAAGAGCCAGAGGCGCCCTCGTCAGTGAGCTTCCCGGGGGGCCAGTGCCTCCTCTGTGGTGCTGGCAGGGAGATGGGTCTGGGGTGGATGGATGCCTTCCTCGACCCGGCAATTGTTTTGGGTTGTCTGACAATGGAGTTTATTATCGTTAGAAATTAATGCTAGTAGGCATGGTTCGAGGATGCAAGGCTTAGTTTAGAAGAGGAGTTTTGGTATTTGGATCACATTAGATGCTCAAGGAAGGGACAGATGTGATGAACACTCAAGAGTCTGAGCCATTGGACTGGAATTGTCCCAATTGAAGATTTTAGTTGGCATTTGATTGAGATGCAGAATGGGGAGGAGTTATGTAGCCCTCCATTGTACAATGTCTTCCCTTCTTTGTTTCAAACTAATATGTTGTTGCAAAAAATAAAAACGTGATGGCAGCAATAAGCCAATATACCCACAAACCGAGATGGCAGCAGTGGTTCACTATACCCAATAACCATGATGGAAGCAGTGGTTCACTATACCCAATAGCCATGATGGCAGCAGTGGTTCACTATACCCAATACCCATGATGGCAGCAGTGGTTCACTATACCCAATAACCATGATGGCAGCAGTGGTTCACTATACCCAATAACCATGATGGCAGCAGTAAGTCAGTACAGTCAATAACCGTGAGGGCACTAGAAAAAACATCCAATATCCTGGCGTTTTGTCACTGCTCTAGGCGATGTGCCTATCAGGACACACTATGCGTCAGAAGACGTCATCTGTAGAACTTGTCTACACACATTGATAGGCTGGTCACCCTGTAGCTCCAACAAACATGCATCAGCAGAAGACACTTTCTAGTTTCCCTACTGGACATAGCTGTAACTATCCATTTCTCAGTGCAACAAACTTGGCATGCTGGTTGCAAACACATTTCCTTATGCAACCCAAGACTGACTCCAATGGCTGATGGGAGAGTCTTCTAAATATATCAAGAGAAAAGTCTTTCCCATGTGTCTACAGGTTTCATTATGGACTGTTTCATCAGATATTAACTTGCAATTAAATCTCTTTCTCCCATCCGTTGTACAGTGCCTCTATCAAAAAGCAAGCAAGCACCCACATGGACTACAAGTAAAACAAAGTTCCCTTCCCCTTAAGTGTAGGAACTAGCAATCAACTCACCTTTTCAGCCAACTGTTCAAACATTTTCTGAAAGAAATAGTCCACGTCATCTTTTGAAATTTCATCCTGTAAGTAAATAAGAAAGGTTATGTGATGCCTCAAACTCACCACTAGTGAATTAGTCCAGGGCATCCCTGTGGTTGGCATGAGCACCTATGATAGGTGGCATGCAGTGAGTGCCTCATTGACTGGGATGTCAATTCCAGTAGGATGTCCTAATCAGTGCCCCTTCAATTGCCCTGTAAACATGTATGTATACACACAGATCATACTTTATACAGAATACAAGTCTCTAAACGTTGCTTCACTCTCCAGATAGTACTACTTTCTTTATATGGTTCCATTTCACTGCCCGCACATACCACATTTATTGTCTTTGAATTACCTTTCTGCCTTGAAATACCACTGCCTTTCACTGGAACGTAGCTGAATTTCACTGGACCTTCCTAATAAATACTACTACCTCTTCCTAGATCCTTTTATGAAAGACCAAAGCCCGTTTCCGTGTCCTCCACTCCCCCACTCAAAACCTCCAATGGAATACCACTGTCCCTCTTCGGAACCTTCTAGGAAATACCACTACCCCTGTCTGGAACCTCCGATCAATCAATCAATCAATCAGGATTTGTATAGTGTAGCTGCCTCACCCGTGAGGGTCTTGAGGCGCAGTGGGGTCAGACTGCAGGAACACGCTGCCTGTTCCTATTGGTTCTGCATCCAAGTTTTGAGGTCCTTCCTGAACTATTGGACCGATGGTGAGGTTCTGAGGTGCAGGGGTAGAGTGTTCCGGGTCTTAGCCGCCACATGGGAGGAGAGCCCTTGACTGTTTGCCTGGCGGATGTGCTGGGTAGCTACTAGGGAGAGGGATCTGGAACAGAGTTCATTTGTTGAGGTGTGCCAGTCCTTCATTTTGTAGTGCCTTGTAAGCTCGGGTGGAAGAACAGACAAGATGTCCAGGAAGACTGTTAAATCTAAACCTAGATGCACCTTAGACCATTGATTCTAAAGTTTGCAAGCTTTATTCAGCTTATTTTAACTTTCCCAAAAAGACATTTCAAATCAATTGTACATGTCTTTAGAAAGGGTGACACATTGTTATACTACATGTTGTCATCCAACATTTTGACACATACTCCACATAAATGAACATAACACAATCACGCTCGTGGATGAATACATAAAAAACACTTGGATACATCAATAATACACCAAAACCATATGTACAGGCCAAAAACACTTGACCAGTCCTAAATTAAATTTGAGGCTCTTGGTTGACATTACCTCATTACTAGACCCATGTGTACTGTCCTGCCTGTGCGTATGTCTGGGAGGTTGAGGATGAGTGTGGCTACTGTATTCTGGATGGTCTGGAGTTTCCTCATGATTTGGGTGGTGATTCCTATGTACAGGAGGTTGCCATAGTCGAGTCTGCTGGTGATGAGAGCTTACATGAAGGTTTACCTGGTGTTGGGTGGGAGCCATCAGAAGACCTTCCTGATCATTCAGTAGGTGAGGAAGCAAGCAGAGGAGACAGCAATGACTGGCTTCTTCATGGATAGCTGTCTGTCAAGGATGTTGCCGACATGTTCAGTGGGTTTGGGGGTATGTATGGCCCAGCTCAGGTGATCACCATTCTTTGTTCCATAAGGTGTCCTTGCCTTTCCCAAAGATGATTACTTATGTCTTGTCTGTGTTGAGTTTGAGAAAATTGTTGTTCATCCAGATTAGCCACCTCCTTCATGCAACTTTGGAACCAGACTTTGATGGTTGTTGGGTCATTTGCCAGGGAGAGGATGAGTTGGGTGTCCTCGGTGTAAGAGATGGTGTTGAGTCCGAGGCTCCTTATGATGTTGGCCAGGAGTGTTGTTAATATTGATAAACACGATGCTGATATACAACACGCTATATGTACATATAGAAACAAACTCGCATTGTGTTACTGAATTCACCCAATATGACCTCTCCCTCAACTAAAAGTCTGAAATGCATAGTCAGACAGGCCCTGCGACCTAGGCCGAAGCAATAGATTGACATATCACAGGTGAGGGGGCAAGAACCCTTAGACAACTGTGCAGGAAAACCCAGATCATTCACAATGAGAGGCAGCAACACCACAATGGTCTCAGAAGACTGGCCTTCAATAAAACTTGTTTGGCCTAAGTGGTAAGCATTCCTTAAACACCATAAAGTCAGGTACCACACTATAGCCATCATCACGATGAAAGTTGGACCACCACCGACAGACAACCCTCTGGGCTGACCGCTGCATTACGATGCAGGCAGTCAGACCCTTGTAGGAGGCCAACCACCCCCGACAAGATCTACTGATCCCACAGGCGGCTGAGGAAATCGTGATGCTGAATGGAGGCAGTGCCTGCTTAGGCACTGCCATCAAGATCATGATGTGTCGGTCCCATCCCCAAGAAAAGGCAGACAGAAACAGACTTTGGGAACCTTCAGTAGGGCTCCCCTCCTCTGTGGACCACTGCTAAGTGGCGAGGGGGGGCACATGTGGTGGCCCCCCACACATCCATGCACCACATGATGCCTGGCACATGGTGCATGAATGTTTGTTTAGTGTCTTTTTCTACTTCAGCTTAAGCTGCAGCCCTTTTCCGGGCTGCAGCAGAAGTCGAAGTAGAGAAAAGCATTTTACAACCACCTTCACAGTGGTTATATCGTAACAGAGCGGCCAGGAGTGCCAACAATTTGCCGGCCAGTCACCTGCCCTCAGCTATGGAGGTCAGACTCTCGTCCAACCCTCATCGTAATGTGCCCCCAAGTTAAGAACAATCAGCCAATCAGAACACAGCATGCACACCACATGCAGTGATCATGCGCTCCCCATGTCGGACATCTGGACACGTACCTACTAGCTCTTCATTGTGTCCCCGCAGGGTCGAGACCCATCTGAGCTTCTTATCAAGTGGCCAGATTTATGACTCTGTGACTAGGCCCAGATTCCTGTTCTAAAGATAATGCACAAATCGCTTTATTACTCTTTGTGAAATGTATAAAAAGATGTCCGAAACCAATGTCCCTTCAGACTCTGTCGCCTACTGTCCCGGCAGCCGCATTTAATTAAACAAACTGGTCCTGTTTTTCCAAACGCCTCTTGTCTTTAATATTTTCAAGGTCAATTCATATTTCAACAATAGTGTCATGTAAACGTTGAAGAGGGTTGGGCTGAGGGATGAACCTTGAGGTACGTCACAGGTGATGTTTTTAAGGATCGAGGAGTAGGGAGAAATGATGATCTTCTGCGTCCTTCCTGGGAAGTAGGATGCAAGGTTGTATGACAGAGGCACACATGGCTAAACCACGCATGTCTCTACTATGCTGTCTAAACCACGAATGCGCCTGAAAAACGTATTCCTTTACCAAGCATGCCTTTACCATGCAATTTAGTGGTAAAGGCATGAGTGGTATAGGCATATGTGGTAAAGATCGCACTGTATGCCACCTGCCCTTAGTCCTAACAAATACCCGGACCCCTCGAGTCCTAAAAAGTACCTGATCCCCCCCTGAGCCTTAAATATTAACCCAACTCCCAAGCCCAAAAACTTCTCTGACCCACCCCAAGCCCTGAAAACTACCACGACCACCCAAGCCCTAAAAAGTACCCCACGGTCTGAGCCCTTAAAACTGCCTCGACCCTCCCAAACCCTAAAAATTACTACAACCCCCGAGACCTAAAAACTGTCTGACCGTCCCCCAAGCACTAAAAACTATCCTTAACCCCACTAGGCCCTAAGAACTACCACAACCCCCCCATTGAAACTACCTTCCCATCCCCCAAAACCCACCCCCAGACCCACTTACTAGTCCGTGTCCTCTCCCGGTCCTTCCTGTTCCTGGCTCTGCCCACCTCAGCATCTAGGCTGCGCATTTCCTTAACCACACATATGTGTGGTTGCATATGTGTGGTTAAGGCAATTGTGTTTGCACTTGTATTTAAACGGCACGCATGGCTCTGCCTGCATTGTTCAGGCTGTTTCCCAGGATGCAATCCACTTGAGGGCTGCTCCTTGGATTCTGATCTGGTGGAGTCAGTGTGTGGTGGGATACGGTTTCGAAGACTGCTGAGAGGTCGATGAGGCTGAGCCCTGCTCCTTCTCCAGGGTTTAGCATCATTCTGATGTCATCCAGGGCTGCGACTCGAGCTGTCTAAGAGCCACTAGCTCTCTCAGGAACTTCATATAAAATCCCAGTGCCCTTCAGGAACCTTCCATGAAACACCATTGTCCCTCTCAGCCACTCATATGCAATACCAATGCTCTTCTGTCAAACGTGGTATGGAATAACATTACCTCACTGCCTCTCTTCAGTACTCCGCTCCTTATGCTTCCACACGATGCTCATTTCTTAATAAGACACTGTACTCAAACACCTATAACAACAATCCACATTCCGAGTTGCCGTCATGAACATAAAAGGTGAATTTTACCATCAAGCAGGTGGCTCTGATGTCACCAAAATATGTCAAGCAGTCGAGACATCCTACGTTTATTTGTGATGCTTAGCAACAGGTAAAGGCGAGTCAGTGAGATGCCGGGGAAATGCTCACAGTCAGGGAGTCGGCGATGCGAGGAGGCAAGGCTGTGTGGCAGCGGGTGGCAGTGGGCCACCGCAGCAGGCCATAGCCCCTGACGTGGCCAACATGTAGCCGCTGCAAGGTGACCACATAGGACTGCACTGCGGTTGGCGTTCTCACGCAGACCTGGTTCTGCCGCAGCCACGCGGTATTCTGGTTGACGGAAGAAGTTGAAACATCCAAAACAGCCCATGGCCTGTTTACGCCACCGGCTTTAAAAAAGAACCATTTAAGGCCAAACAGCCAGCTTGTCTTGTAGATCCCTGGGGGGCCACAGAGATTGGCCATAGATATTGGAGATGGAAACAGAGCCATACTCCACAGTCGCATTTGCCCTGAGAACACTATGTATGTGAGCATGCGACCTTGCAAGACACAGTAATGCCCGCTGGCAACCTCAGGGGTGACGACGACGAGATAGGCAGTAGAGTTTGGGCCCGGTTGTAGGGCTGCAACCGCCCCTGGGGACACAGGACTGATGAACTGGTAACTAAGGTCTAAGAAGGGCACAGGAAGAGACGCTTTTGGCAGCCACATTAGTAGCAAGGGAGAGGCAGGGTAGGTGACCTTCACCCCCGGATTGTGGTAGAGCCCCAAAGCCCTGAAACCCCAGAGGCAGCGCGTTTAGGCTTGGGTGCGGATTGCAGCTTGTTGCTTGCGGCTTGTGGTGCCCACTACCTCACCTCCAATCCTCGAGCATCAGGCTTAAGGTTAAAGGAATGCAAAAACAATTGATGGGTGGAATGCAGAACAATGTCATATATTCACCCCAGTACAGAGATCTGGGCCTAAATCCATCGTTTTTTTGCTCAACATGCCATTCCAGTTTGAACCAAGCCATTTGCAAATCAGTCTTGACCCTGTGCCCATTGGGAACAGTCCAGCCCAAACTGCCAGGCCAGATCTTCCCTGTGCTGGAAACAAGCATCCTAGGATCGGTTTCAGGGCTTCACCCCTCATCAGCCAGGATAGCTTGACTTCAGTGGCATGGTTAAAGGAAGCAAAGCAGCAAAAACTGATGTGAGACACCTGGAAGTCTTTCTTTGACCTTTGGAAAGAGCATCTTGCCTACTACCCCATGCGGGTGCTCCAGCCCCCTTAAACATTTTCTGGCAGTGCTACAATATGGGGAGTGGGGACTGGGGAGGTGACTCTGGTGAAAAGAATCAAGCTGAAAGAGCACTGTAAACTCTTGCCCTCTCCCACGACTGTAGTCACAGTATGTCACAGTAAGCAGGCTGTGCAACTTTGCCAGGTTTTTGGTGTGGGCTCCAGTAAGACTTGAGTTCAAGTTCAAGTTCAAGTTCAAGTTCAGGAATTTGTATAGCGCACTACTCACCCAGAGGGTCTCAAGGTGCTTGTGAGAGGGGGTGCATTATTTATCGAATAGCCGTGTTTTAAGTTCCTTTCTGAAGCAAATGTGGTTCTGTGTAAGGCGGAGGTGGGTGGGGAGAGAATTCCAGGTCTTGGCCGCCAGGTAGGAGAAGGATCTTCCTCCCATGGTGGATCTATGGATGCGCGGAACTGCGGTGAGGGCTTGATTGGAGGATCTTAGTTGGCGGGTGGGTGTGTAGAAGGACAGTCGTGTGTTGAGGCATTCGGGTCCTAGTTTGTAGAGGGCCTTGTGTGCGTGGGTGAGGAGATGGAACGTTATTCTCTTGTTGACGGGGAGCCAGTGGAGGTCTTTCAGATGACCGGTAAAGTGATCTTGGCGAGGGATGTCCAAAATAAGTCTGGCTGATGCGTTTTGGATGCGTTGGAGTTTTTTCTGTAATTTGGCTGTGATTCCAGCGTAGAGGGTGTTTCCATAGTCCAGTCGGCTAGTGACCAGTACGTGGGTGACAGTCTTTCTAGTCTCGGAGGGGATCCAACTGAAGATTTTTTTGAGCATACGAAGTACGTTAAAGCAAGAGGATGAGACGGCATTGACTTGTCTGGTCATCGAGAGTGAGGAGTCTAGGATGAAGCCTAGGTTACGTGCGTGGTCTGTGGGTATGGGTGCTGTTGCCAGGGCCGATGGCCACCATGAGTCGTCCCAGGCAGAGGGAGATGGTCCTAGGATGAAAACTTCCGTTTTGTCTGAGTTAAGTTTTAGGCGGCTGTTTTTCATCCATTCGGCTACTTCTTTCATGCCTTCGTGAAGGTTGGTTTTGGCGGTGTTAGGGTCTTTGATGAGGGAAAGGATCAGCTGGGTGTCGTCAGCGTAAGAGATGATGTTAAGGTTGTGTTGTCGCGCGATGGATGCGAGTGGACTCATGTAAAAGTTGAAGAGGGTGGGACTGAGTGATGAACCTTGTGGTACTCCACAGATGACTTCGGTGGCCTCTGATTTGAATGGGGGAAGTCGGACTCTCTGGGTTCTCCCGGCGAGGAACGAAATGATCCAGTCCAAGGCTTTTCCTTGTATGCCAATGTTACTGAGGCGTTGTATGAGGGTGCTATGACAGACTGTGTCAAAGGCGGCGGAGAGGTCAAGTAGGATGAGGGCAACAGTTTCTCCGTTGTCCAGTAGTGTTCGGATGTCGTCTGTCGCTGCAATGAGGGCGGTTTCGGTGCTGTGTTTGGCTCGAAAGCCAGATTGAGAGGAGTCGAGGGAGTTGTTGGATTCAAGGAAGGCGGCGAGCTGGCTATTGACGGCTTTCTCGATGACTTTGGCAGGGAATGGGAGGAGGGAGATGGGGCGGTAGTTCTTAAGTTCAGAGGAGTCTGCTGTGGGTTTCTTCAGGAGGGCGTTGAGTTCGGCGTGTTTCTGGCTTTCTGGGAAGGTAGCGGAGTTGAAGGAGCAGTTGATGACATCACGGAGATGGGGTGCGATGATGGAGTCTGCTTTGTTGAAGATGTGGTGGGGACAGGGGCCGGTTGGCGAACCAGAATGGATGGAGTTCATTAGGCGGATATGTGTCTTCAGTGGTGATTGGGTTCCAGGCGCTAAGGTTGTTAAAGGGCGGTTTAGGTTCGGAGGTGGGTGGAGTGGACTGTTCTTTGGAAGTGTTCTCAAAGCTGTTATGTATGTCGGCAATTTTGTTGTAGAAGAAGGAGGATAACGAATCGCAGAGGTCTTGGGAGGGAGTGATGTCGTTTGAGGCTGCGGTGGGGTTGGTAAATTCTTGGCGATGTTGAATAGTTCCTTGCTGTTATGGGCGTTGTTGTCGAGTCGATCCTTGAATGCTGATTTCTTGGTGGTTCGGATCAATTGGTGGTGTTTGCGGGTGGCTGCCTTAAAGGTGGTCAGGTTGTCAGTGGTTGGGTTTTTTCTCCATGTTTTCGGCATATTTTCTTGGATTTTTTAAGGTCATCGTTGAACCAGGGGGCCTTTTTGCTACCTTCTTTGATCTGGTTGTTTTTCAAGGGTGCTAATTTGTCAACGCTGTGAGTGATCCATTGTTTGAGGTTGGTGGCAGCCTCGTTTGGGTCCGATGAGAGGGCGGGAGGGTTTTGGTTGAGCTATGTGAGGAGTTGGTCGGTGGTGATTTTGTTCCAGTTTCTACGAGGAATAGGTTGTGGGGGGTTGTGGATCGTGGTAGTTTTGTAGCTGAAGTGAACACAGCTGTGGTCCGTCCAATGGAGAGCTGTGGTATGATCGAAGGAGATGTGTTTGCAGGAGGTGAAGACAGAGTCGAGCGTATGTCCGGCTACATGAGTGGGGGTGTCAACAAGTTGTTTGAGTCCGAGATTGGCCAGGTTGTCCAGAAGGGTGGTGGTGTTGCTGTCGTTTTTCTTTTCCAGATGGAAGTTGAGGTCTCCCAGTAGAATGTAGTTCTCGGAGGCGAGGGCATGTGGGCTGATGAAGTCAGTGATGTCTTCGCTGAATTGATTACGGGTTCCTGGTGGCCTGTAGATGAGGGTGCCTCTAAGTGTGGTCCTGGGGTCGGTGTGGATCTGGAAGTGGAGGTGTCCGGCGGTTGCAAGGTTATCGTCGGAGCTGGTTATGATTCTGATGGTGTTCTTATGGACGATGGCGATGCCTCCTCCTGTTTGGTTGGTGCGGTCTTTTCGGATGATTTTGTAAGCGTCCGGGATGGCTATGGCGATGTCGGGTGCTGATGATGCGTTCATCCAGGTTTCTGTAAGGAAGGCGATGTCCGGTGAAGCAGGGTCGAGTAGGTCCCAGAGTTCAGTGGCGTGTCTGTGGACCGAGCGGGTGTTCAGCAAGATGCACTTCAGGTGGTTAGAGTCGGAGCTGTGCTTGGGGTTAGTGGGTTTGGTGAGGGACCTGATGCAGGCGAACTTGCAGGAGTGGCCGGCGAAGGGTCCTTGGGTGTGTCCTGGGGCAGCTACGCAACATTGTGGGGTGCGTCCGGGGTTGAGGGCTAGGAGGGTGGTGGCGGCATACGTTGTGCGGGAGGAGGGCGGTTTGCGGGGGCCAGGGGGTCTGGCGCTGGGCGCGGATGGGCGTAGACGGGCTTACCTTTGGCGAACCTTCGGCGCGCATGGGGCGTGAACGCTGCGTGTAAAGGCATCTGTCATATGTGGCTAGTGGAAGGGGAGGGGCGTGGGAGGGGCAGCTGGGAGGCGGGAGCGGGGTGGGGAGGACGGGCTCCGAAGGCACAACAAACAAAATGGAAGCGAAGCAAAGCCGAGTGTGGTTCTTGCCTGGCTGGAGACTGCCTGCTGAGAAGTCCCAGTCTACGGGTCCCTAGATGGCATGGGTGATTGCAAGCAGTGTCTACACACTGCTCCATCCTATCGTTGGCTTCATCAGCGAGAACTCTTCAGATCACCTGACACTTCACTGCTGTGCATAACTCAGCTCAGGGTGGTGCTTTCTATCGGAACTTCCATTCTTTAACGTTGCTTTTGATTTTGTTTAATTACGATGTGTTCAGGGAGTATTCGGGGTGCAGCTCATCATATTATTAGGAAGGGAGACGACAGAAGGGCAGACAGTCAATCAATCAACCAATCAGGGGATTGAGGAGCACGCTACTTACCCTTGAGGGTCTCAAGGCGCTGGGAGGGGGGGCGGGGGGGTTTGCAGCTCCATTCTGTCGAAGAGCCAGGAGGTGCGACAGGAAAGCTACGTCCAGCTCCACTGATGATCTGACAGGAGATTCAGCCAGATTCATCAAGTGAAATGCGCTCGCAAAAGGGCCAGATTCTGAGAATCTGGCCCTTTGCGAGTGCAATTTTTGCATTTGGGATTCATCATCCCAAATGCAAAAATCGCTAATAAAGAATTTGCAAATTTGCGAGGATTAGCATTTAAGGAATCTCTATTAGAGATTCCTTAAATGCTATTCATGAAACATTTAAAAATTGCGAATTCGTAATTTAGGAGCGCTATTTACCACGAAGTCAAACCTCGTGGTAAATAGCGAAAACTTAGAAAAATGCATTTAAATGCATTTTTCTAAGTTGCATGTTACACACACATGTCCTTTGGACATGTGTGTGCACAATATCAGTGTAAATTCACATTTCAGGGGTGCTACAGGGTGTCCTTTGGACACCCCTGGCACCCTTGAAATCGCATCCTTATTTGCGATTAGCAATTTGCTAATCGCAAATAAGGAGGCTGTAGGAATCGCAATTTATTTTGCGATTTCTACATGAATCCCGATTTGCAAGTCCTTAATTGCGATTCCTTATTAATCGCTATTAAGGACTCGCAAATCGGGACTTTGATGAATCTAGCTGTAAGATACGACCAGTGCTTTCTTCTGTTTCTCCGTCTGCCTCCATAACTCTTTTGCTCACCTGCCTAAACCGTCTAAGATTACGGATTACTTAAAGTCAGATAACCCAAGCACTAATAATGGGGCGACGAGCCCCTCTCTGTGAGTTTCTTGATCCCCAGCTGGCGACCTTCTGGCACCCCTAAGCAGTGAACTGGGCCTCCCTCCCCGGTACTCCTGGTGCCCAGGTTCATGCATCGACTGCAGACCACCAGGAGGGAAACTTGTATTTTTTTAAGAGTGCATTTGAGCATTCGACCCCTTTTCTATCGGAAGCAGAGATTTAGAATATGGGAAGTACAAAAGGGAGTAAATGATCAAATATTATTGCGAGCCCGTTAATAACACCACTGACCTCTTGAAGGTAAATCTGGTGACTAGTCCCATAATGCAAAGCCCATTCAATCAATGAACAGATTAGCAATTGTGCATGTCCTTTGGTCCCCCTCCACCCAACTGAGCCCAATCAAGCCAAACGCACTGTCTAATATACCCCTGACTACTAGTCCAGTCCAGGGGAAGACCAACTGCACCCCTGTCGACGAGACTCCGGGGACTTATGGAACTGGTCAGACTTATTAAAACATATGCTATTCATTTGGATCATCTGGTTGCGATTAAATCAAATGAGTATGTGTTCGTGAAGTAGGAGCACTTTAAAAACCGTATCTGGTATTGATATGACATTATAAAGTGCGAATGCGTTTGTCTTACGAGGCATTTCGGCTTTTTCGGGAGGGCGGATATTGTGAAAACGCGGCTGTGCTGTGTGAAGTAATTTTAAAATACATTTTTATATAATTAAAGCTGATTCATCTTGTGTGTACTTCTTCTGAATTTGTTCCTTCTTCCTGTGTTTTTTAAATGGAACTGTTCCCGTGGCAGGCTTTTGTGTCTGAAGAAGTGTGTTTACTCGAGTGAGAACTTTTACGCCACGGCCAGTCAGGATCCGGCATTATGTCTCCAGAGGTAAATATGCTATCTTAAATAGAAGCACACTTTTGAAATTGCTTGGGACAATGGTGATTACTAGACATATTAATCCCATACACTTAGGGAAAATCCAAACCCGAGAGGGAGAGACATTACCATTACCAGCTGGTCTTATCAGTATCTTACGCCGATGATACCCAGCTGGCAGTGGTTCTCAATGGGGACTCTGACCAGTTGGCATCCAACTTTGCGGATGGTTTGAGGGCTGTTGCTGGCTGGCTTACTACCAACTGTTTACAGCTCAACGCCCTCAAAACCGAGGTGATGGTGTTAGGGAAACATCCAGATCTGTGGGGCGCGAACTGGTGGCCTAATGAGTTGGGTCCCCCGCCTAAACCGGTTTCCGAACTTAAAAACCTTGGCGTGTGGCTGGATTCCAAACTCACCTTCTTATGTCACACTAAGATGGTGGCATTTACTTGCTTCGGCATCCTGCGTGGATTGAAGCCTATCCTCAAATTTTTTGATGCCCCCACTCACCAGTTGGTGATTCAAGCCAGCATTGCATCAAGGCTTGACTATGCAAGTTCACTGTTTTTAGGTGCCAATCAGGCGGAGGTCCTGCGACTCCAACGGGTGCAGAACGCGGCTGCCAGGGCTCTGGTAGGCCTGCCACGGTTCTGTTCAGCCCGCAGCACAATTTGCAAATTACATTGGCTGCCAGTAATCAGGCGTATAGAGTTTAAGACGCTGCGTTTCGCATTCAAAATTCTTAAAACCGACACCCCCACCATCCTCCAGCACCTTCTGACCCTGTACATGCCATCTCGTAGCCTTCGCTCTGCTAGTCAAAATCTAGCATCTGTTCCGCGCTTTAAAAAAAGTAGACTAGGTGGTCGCTCTTTTACTGTGTTGGCTGCCAAGCTTTGGAATGCGCTTCCTGTGCACATTCGAGCCTTGGAAGATCTTTTACTTTTCAGGAAGGCTGTTAAAACGTACCTCTTCCCCTTGCCTTATTAATATTTTCTTACCTTTTTATTCTGTTAGTTATGTTGCCTCTTCAGTTATAGCGCCGGGACGCCCCTTCGCTGGGGCAGCTGTGCGCTCAAACAACTAAGTAACATAACGTAACATAACATAACGTCTTCCCTGGACCGAGTCAATCATGGCTGGCAGCCGAAGGATGCGTGTTTCCTCTATGGCATTGAGATGCAGTAAGTGCTTCCACCACTGTCACCAAGCTCAAACACTTCTAATGCCCTGCCTAGGGGGTGGGTTTCTGAGAGGACCTAACAGCACTGACCTTTGCAAGCATTTACCCGCAGCCCTGGTAGCTATAAGTGTGCACACAGAGGGACATCACGGAGAAGTTGATTCCTAACTACATCAGGCGGAGAATGGTTCCACATGGATGAGAACCAGCAGTTGTTTGCCCGTCCATGAAGGCGTGCTGAGAAACAACAAGTGAAACCTCATGTGCAATTCCATCTCTTGAATTCAACCTAGTAAAAAGCATTCTGTGTCACCTGCACTTTCCACACTCTTGCTTATAATTCCAGTCCAAGCACAGGCAACTAAGGGACAAATGCAGGAAACTTCCAGTTTGCATTTCCTACATAGGAATTGCTATTTAGGCAATGCTAAACCATTCAACCAGGCCCATAGGTACAAATGGTTTTCAAATACCAAATTTGCCATTTCCTAATAGGAAATCGCAAATTAGGAAATGCAAATCCAAGAGTGCCTGTGGGCCTCAGACTCCGCTTGATGCACCCCCCAAAAAAGTGGTGCACATGTAAAGTGCACATATGCCCTAGGGGCATGTGTGCGCTACATGGCACTTAAAATGCATTTTAGGTGCATTTTTTAGAATTACACATGGTTACCATTGACTGGATGTCGATGGTAATAGCATTTCCTAAATAGAAATTTTGCATTTAGGAAATGCTTTGTACATGTGCTTAGGAAATCAAAATAGGAGATCCCTATTTGCGATTCACTATTTAGGGAATTGCAAAATTAGATTTCTACTGAGTAGAAATCACATTTTGCGACCGTGTTAAGGCCTTTGTACATATTCAAAAGCTTTATTGCATTTTTTAACCAACCAAAATTGCGATTCCGTCTGTTAAGAAATGCAATTTCCTCTCGTACATCGGGTCCTTACTTTGGTACTCCTACATTATTTTTCTCTCAGCAAGTCCCAGGTATTTCCTATCCCCAGGGAATCTAGGAATCTGAAATAAGGCCTGGCAGAATCAAGGATAAAGGCACCACCCGATCTTTGAGTGGTTCTGGGATTACATCTGACCATGGCAACAATACCAGCAATGCTCCAAACTCTCCTTTCTGGAGTCTGGAACGGATTAGAGAGGACATTGGGAACCAGACATGGGCCGATTTTGTTTGCTGTTTTGTGATGCTCTGTTTTCAGGAAACATGGCTGTGCTTTAAAACATTTCATCCACCAGCCCTCCTGTCTGTGTGCGGCCGTCTGGGGGGTGGAGGGGTGGGTTGCAATCTAGATCTCAGCCAAACTCTTCCTTGACGCATCTGACACACCATCCTATCAGATTCTCGGGCTCAAACTCTTGTCAAGTCCCGGTTGGGCATTGATACCTTCTATAACAACATTCAAGTGGCAGATAGAGGTTTTGTTTTGTCAAAACTGGATTCTGAGTTGGACTCCCTTAAACCAAAAGGTAGCAATGAGTTGCGCTTGCTGTAGGGGGTGATTTTAATGTCCATCTTTGCCCCCCGTGTATCGAGATGCTTGTGGCTTAATGGATGCGAAAGGGAATCCTGCGTTTCATTTTTACCACAATATGCTTGGTAATAATATCAATCACCTGATGATGAAATGTCTTATGCGCTTCATCAATGAATAAGGCACAATGAATGGCTTCTTCCCTAACACTTCAGTGGGTTAGGGGGAACGTTTCCGAACCGACTTTATCCTACTATCTGCCAATGTAACTAATATGGTGGGAGTTCAGCTATTATACAACGTTGCTATTATCAATCACCTTCTCCAAAGCCTATTTGTATTCAGCTCTAGCTGGCAGGAGTTGACCTGTCCCACCAGGAGAGTCACCGTTATCTCTGCTGAAAAGAAAGATGGTTCTAGCATTAAGTGGGAGTTTGCTAATGCATATCCCATCTGGTGAAGTGTAATCGTAATGTGTTTAGACTCAGAAGCTGATGTGGCTAATATACAAAGAGCCTTCATTTCTCTTTCAGAGGCAGCCTTGGGAGCATTATGTAGGCCAGCACATGGCGAGTCTGAGAAGAGAAGGGGATGCTTTGATGCAACTTGTTCCAGATGACACAAAGAGTTAATGGCCTCTCTTCATGAACAGTCTAGGTCTGCCCCTGAATTTGCTTGTTGTAGGAAGGCCTATAAAAGGGCCATCCCAGAAAGGGAAAATGACCTTAAATTAAAAGCTTGAGAAGATCTTCAGGAAGCATGCCTTAAGAACGATCAGAAGGCTATTTTGGAATATTATAAATCAACCATTCCTTAAAAGCCCTGATGAACCTATGATCAATTCTGCTGCGTCTGGTTATGAAGAGGCTACTTTTTTGGGGAGGTCCACTTCACTAGTGAAGAAATGGGAGGAGACTCCTCTACCAGAGCAAAGGACTATTTCCTCCTCAAGTCAGCCCCTCGCTGGAAGATGTGATAGCGGCTATGAGAGCTAGCCCCCGTAGAAAAGCTCCTGGGCCAGATGGGGTTCTTTTAGATCTATTCAAGAGTAACCTTGATTTGTGGGCCCCCTTGTTAGCCATTGCTTTTAGAGCAGTACGCTCTTTTACTAAGATTCCAATATGGTCAGACTCACTAATTGTCCTAATCTTCATCAAAAATGGAATCGAGAGGACCCTAGTTGTTACTGCCCAATCTCCTGGACTCCTTGGTGAAGGTTTTGGGCCATGTCTTACACTCCCACCTTCAATCGTGGGCAGAGGAGAATGGTACCTTCTCTGATATCCAATATGGGTTCAGGAGAGGGACGGGACAGAAGATCAATATATAAATCTTTTCCTTCCTTAGGAAAGTACGCAGTAGCTAAGCATGGCTCCTTGCACCTGGGTTTTATGGATCTGTCCAGCGCCTTTGATTATGTACCCTACGTTAGACTGTGGGGCATAGTGGAAGATCTGGGTGTTGACAGACCCATTAATATTACCATCGGAGAGATATATAGTGAATCAAAAGCTGTACTTAGGTGTAAGATAGGGAGATAGTGCTTGGAGACGTTTAGGGCATGTCGGGGTGTCAGCAAGTGTGTGTCCTTGCGCCTTTCCTACTCTCACTCTATATTTAACATCTGGAGAGGGAGTTAGTGCTAAGGTATGGGAACATGCCCCAGATTGGAAAATGTCCAGTACCAGCTTTGCTGTATGCTGCCCATGCTGTCAGCATGGACAGCACCCCTGTCGCACTGCAGCGACTCTTAGATGGCTTCACCTCCCTCCTGGAGGGTCTTGGTATTAGGATCAATACTGTTAAGTCCTTTGTAATGTCTTGTGGATCTTGGAGGGACCTGAACCCTACCTTCAAGCTTTCTGCTAGCCCTGCAAAACACACGGATAATAAATAAACAAAATATAATTTCCATCAGAACGTAAATATCAATTGCAGATCGAGATTATTGCTCCAGATGTTTGTACAGTAGACCTTATTGTAATGGCACTTCTAAAGAAGGCAGAGCACATGGGCGTCATTTGAGGGTTACCAGGGGTTGCAGCTGCACCCCCTGGCTTGCTCTTGCGACCCCTGGCACTGGCTTTGCAACTTCTGGCCTCAGAGGTGGCAACATCGGTGCGCAGAACAGAGACACAGCTCCGCATTCCTTATTTTCTGCCGCTTTCATTATTCTAACAGTTAATTTTCTATTTTTCACTATTCGTGTAATTCAAAATGGAGCCCAGTTAGCTGGAACAGGGCCTTTGGTGGCAGCTAAGGCAAGTAAAAATTGTTTTAAATGTTTGTTGCACGCGTGCTTGTGGGTAACAATGTGTTTAAGTGAGAAAGAGCATGTGTTTGGGTGAGCAAGTGTGTCTGTATTTAAAAGCATGTGTGTGTCTGTGATAGAGAGAGTTAGTGAGAGGTAGGAAGTGAAACTGTGTCAGATTGCGGCCCACAATTACTATTCTTTGACGGAAGGCAAACGCTGCACCAAAGTTGTGCCGCCTTGCATCAAAGGGAGATAAAACAAATGTGCTCTATCTACTAAGATATGCTGTATTTATTTCTCTTCCGTGCACTGGTGCACTTTGGTAACCGTGCGTCAACACACACACCTTTGAGCCACAGTGCACGGATGTACGTGTTCTCTGGAACACTGTTTTATGTACTGGGAGTGGGTCCGTCCAGTATAAACATGGGGGGGCATATTATCAAGGGGGTTTATCTCCGCTTTTTTGGCTTTAAAAGCCAAGAAAGCGGAGATAAAATTATATCTCTATTACCTAGCTGTCGCTAACACCAGTTAGCGACAGCTAGTAGGAGATAGCGACCATCTTGGGCCCCACATTGCATGTCAGTGATATTTATCACTAATGACATTGAAAGTGGGCGTGCCAAGATGTTAGCGACTGGAAACAGTTGCTAACATCGCTATCTACTATTACCAACTTTTGGAGATATTCGCGCTAAGCGGGAAGATCTCCAAAAGCTAACACGTGCCCTGAGCAGTTCTTAGCCATGTTATCCAATGGGAGGTGGATAACATGGCTAAGAGCATTAGCTCGCTAATGCATGAATATCGCTGACTTTTCAGCGATATTCATGCATTTCGGCCGATTTTTATCGCATTTGCGATAAACCTTGCTAATAGCAAGGTTTATCTGCGATAAAAATCGCCGCAGGTCGGCGATAATTTTTTGTCTCTAACCAAGCAATAGCGATAATTATCGCTATTGCTCGGTAATATGCCCCTATATTTTAAGGCTCTTCCAAATTTGTGTGTGCTGTACTTTGCAGCACACATGCAAATATGGAAAAGTGAGGAGAACTGAAAACATTTCTGCTTTTTATGTCTGCCTCGAGAAGGTGTAATATTTGAGTGCAAATTCCTGTCGGTCAAGGTTTGTAGATATAAATTTTCATCTAAACCAAGAATGAATGCATACAAACACCCATGCCCCACCTATTAAATGCCCCCCTTTATGTAAATGAATGCAAAGCATAGGTTTGTAGGACGCTGTCTCTTTATATAGTATACCAAAAAAAGGTTCGCTGGGTAAAGAGTCTGGGTATCCCTTATAAGTGGGCAGGGGCTTGCTTTAACAATTCCATGGTGCTCTATTTGGGGTAATGTGGGCGAGCAGCCGTAAGCTTATCAGAAAGGAGTGTTAGGCATTTTTTTGCATACACAGAGTCAATAAATTGTATTCACACTCAAGAAGGAGGTTCACACCAATTTAGAAAAATAATTTGCCTTTTTATGTATATTTCAACTCCAAGAACTTCATAATTGGGTAAGTACTTCTCAGGGTATCACTTTCACAGTTTTTAGATCTTTTAGCACACAGTCCTTTTTTACATGGTAATGTTTTTCCTATGAAGAGAAGAACCTTTCCTGCATACAGGTATTAGCAATAGGATTGTGAGGTGTCTCCTTAAGGTTTTGGAGTGTTAGGGGTCCAAAGCCCCAAGTTCCACCAGCAGTTTGGTTTTACCTGCCCTGGTGTGTCCTGGTGCAGAGGTGCTGGATGGGGTGCCAGCCTGGCTCACCACACAATTGGCAAAGAGGGGGTAGTGCACCTAGAAAAAGGCTGCAAAGGGGGATTTAGGGACAAGTCCGGGAGCTCGGACCAAGGGACTCAGTTTGCGAGGGTCCTGGGAGCAAGGGGGAACAGTCGGTATTTGTGGACCCAGGCTGTGAGGCTCAGGTGCAGAGGCTTTTGGCAGACTGTCCTTCATGCGTCTTAGATGGTCACGGTTCTCGGTCTGGACCTGCACAAGGGGACAAAACAGGACAGGTGCTGGCCCCTGCAGAACTGATGTCCCTCATTGACTGGTCAGTCTTCTGATTGCTGGAGTCCAGATAGGATTCTAAACAAGCGTTGGTCGTGGCAAGGGGTCCAGTGCCACAGGTATTGGTGCAGGGAGGTTCAATGGGGTCCTGGCATCTCCAAACTTGGCAAGGAGATGGATCTGACCTTTTTGAGTATGCTGACCTCCAGTGTGGCTACTGCATCAGTAGTCACTGGCTTCTTTGAACTGGGCATCGCGTTTGCTTCCGTTTAATGCCAAAAGTCCACAGCAGTCTTCAGTTCTTGCATTGATTGGCTGTTCAGTGTCCTCTTCTTCTTCTTTAGTCAGGTGAAAGTTCTGGTGTAAGGGGGCCACCTAAATAATCAATTTAGGGGTGTTAAGAGAAGTGTAGTGAAGTAGCCAATGGGTTTTTTACCCTTGGAGTCACTACGCCCCCTATAGGCCAACTTCCTGTGGGAAGTGAGCATAACAGGTTTCAGAATTCTGCCATCACCAATATGGCAGAATTTTCCTAGAGTGGTGTACATCAGGCAGCTCACCTTAGGCATGTATCCGACATGTGTTTGCGCCACGCCTCCTTGCATACCTAATGTCCCACCTGTCCTGGTTCCAAGTGGGCCTCATGGCAGGGGCTGGCATCTCTCAGGGCTGAGGAATGCAGGGAATCATATAAAAGGTGGCAGAGGCTTTGAGGCCTCTGATCTTGGTCTGCTGCTCTACTAGCAATCCTGCTGGAGGAGTTATAAACACCTCATGCTAGAGCAGGCATTCTCCAGACCTCTGAGAGCAGGACCCTCATCTCCTAAGGAGTCAAGAGCCCATCTGTAATGGCAGGCTGGGCTGTACTAGTTAGCCAGCACACTAGGGGACTACTAGGGTTCAGGGGTTACCTCTAAGGTACCCTCTGGGTGCATTTATTAATAAATCCATCACTGGAATCAGCATGGGTTTATTAACACAAGGTGTTTGATACCAAACACCTTTAGTTTCAAAGAAGCCATCATGTAGCTGGGGAACTCATAATCACCATTGCCCAGTACATATACTTAAGATGGCTTCTCTGTTCACTTGTAATGTCAAAGAATTGACTTAGACATCACTTGGGCATATCTGCTCCTTCAGATATGTCCACATATGTAGTATAATGCACCCTGCCTAAGGTGCATTGTTTTGGTCCCGGAGACAGATCAGCCATAGATGTATGGCCATTTGCCCCCAAGGCAGAAAATCACTAGCACCAGGGATTATATTTATGTATATGATGGGGAGTGGCCCCTTGGGAAAGGGTCACTCTCATTGTGGCACATGGTTCTCTCCCCATTATGGCTGCAATATTTTGGCAGTTTTCTACTCCCCTAGGGAGCAGATTGGCCATATTATTAAGCCCATCGGCTCCCAAGAGGGACAGAAGGCCACTAGACACCAGGAAGTTTCTTTTTTCACTCCCCATAATGGGGCAATATTTCAACCATTTTACTGTCCTGCCTGGTGGCAGATTGGTCATATTTTTAGGCCCATCTGCCTCCAAGGAGGCAGAAAACCACTAGACATCAAGGAAAGTTTCAGTGTGTCTGTGTGCAAACTGCAGTTTAGCTGACGGTCTGCGTGTACTGGCATTTGGCTGGCTGTTTGTACATTTGCATTTGGTTGGCGGTGTGTGTGGACTGGCGCTTAGCTGCAGTGTGCGTGTGGTCTGGTGCTTGTCTGGTGGTGTATGTGGGCTGGTGCTTGCCAGGCAGTGTGTGTGGCCTGGTGCTTAGCTGGCATTGCTTGTGGAATGGCGCTTGACTGTTGGTGTGCGTGTACTTGTGCTTGGCTGGCATTGTGTGTTGACAGATGCTTGGCTGGTGGTGTGTTTTTGCTCAGTTTCACATTTGGCTGTAGTTTGATACATTTATTTAGACCTTTGTTTTCGGTCATAGTTGTTTTTTTCTTCTTTAAATTGGTTCGTGTTTTTGTTTTGTTGAGAAAATGTGTTGGTGGCGTGTGGGGACTGATGCTTGTCTGGCAGTGTGTGTGGACTGGTGCTTGGTTGGAAATGTGTGTGGACTGGCAGTGCTTGGCTGGTGGTGTGCGTGGACTGGTGCATGGCTGGCCATGTGCGTGGATGGCGCTTGGCTGGCAGTGTGTGTGGATTGGTGCTTGGCTGGCCATGTGTGTGGACTGGTGCTTGGCTGGCAGTGTGCATGGACTGGCGCTTGGCTGGCAGTATGCATGGAATGGCACTTGGCAGGTGGTGTGTGTGGATGGCACTTGGCTGGCAGTGTGCTTGGACTGGTACTTGGCTGGCAGTGTGTGTGAACTGAAGCTTGGCTGATGGTGGTTGCGAGTTAGAATTTGGCTAGCGGTGAGTGTGTAGTGACTTGCTGCTGGTCACTAAACACACATTGCCAGCCAAACACAAGACCACACATTCCGTCACCCACCCGCCGGTGTGACTTCTGTGTCCATCGTTTGGGTGTATGTAAGTGATGGGCCCTTGAATGGCGCTTTCTGGTGATGTAAGTGCTGTAATGTGCTGGGCCGGCGGCTTGTGGTGTGAATGGTTTTGTGTGTGTCACAAATAAAAGGTGTGTGAATGGCATGTAAAGTGGTTATTGCCTTTTCACAGCCTTACAGCTCATGAGCTGTGAGTCATTGGTTCAGTTTTACTAACTTTCAATTATTAACAGTGTACTTCTTTTTAGTGCACTTTCTAGTTTATAAAATTTAAATGTTGAAACTTCCACTCACCTTTGTCCCAAATCCAACCACTATGTATGCGTACTTGAGGAAGAGATAGCTTTGTAGTAATATTTGTCTTGCCTGTGTTTCTCTGCCAAGGTGTATATTGTTTCCTAGGTCAGGTTTTGGGGTCTTTTGTGCCGCAGGTGGAAGGCCAAGCCACACAAGTGGGGTACCATTTTTATCGGGAGACATGTGGAAATACATCAATTACCAATTGAATATCTCTAAGTTAGTGCCCTTCAAATGTAAGCAGGTGTGTAGCACAGAAGACATTTTACAAAATGCCCTTTGAAACACTTGCCAGTATTGATAGTGGAGAAGTGTGGCTCAGTGGTTAGAGGCGGCAGACCCAGATGCTGGGATCGACCGTGGACCAGGGTTCGATTCCCCGCCTCAGCGGGGTCTCTGGCTCAAATATTCCACGGCCTCGACAATTCTCGCTCCGGTGCCTACTCGACTCACGGGGTCTCACTCTGCAACTCTGGGCAATAGCTTGCTTAATCTCCACGACGGCCCCTCGCGGCGGGATGCCTGGCTATCACCCTGTGGACACCCTGCCGGGGCCTCTCACAGGGGAATACCAGGACGGGTTCCCTATGCAAGCGCCAGGATGCCCTTGGGTGACAGGTTGCGCTATATAAATACACCTAGATTTACATACCCCTAAATTCAGAGCTGTACAAATAACCATTGCTACTAAAATCAGTACCTGATGTACATTTCACAAAATACAAAGTTTTCCTTTATGTCCTTTTTCCAATCTTTATAATTTACCATATGAATTGCTGTATAGTTGGTACACAATAAAAACCCACTGTAAGGTGCAGTTTAATTGTTGGCGCTGGGTACCTCGAGTTCTTAAAGAACCTACCAGCTCTATATATCCCTGCAACCAGAAGGGTCTTTCAAAAAATCTGCCACAGTAAGAATAAGTTCCTGATGAAAACGAAGAACCAAATGACAGTTTTTTTTCAACTCAAATTCAAAATATTTTTTTTGTTAAATTTTATAGGAAAACCTTGAAGGATCTACACAATGACCCCTTGCTAATTTTAGAATGTTTAGTACTTTCCAGAAATGAATAGCATTCTGGGAGCCACTATATGTTTCAAACACATTTCATCATTACCTGGAAGGGGGTTAAAAACATTAAAAATAGACAAGCATTGGAAATGCAATAGGTCTCGCACCATTAGAGTTAGTGCTTTTAGAATTGTTTATGGGTTTTTTTGGTAAATGTTTAGCATTTTTGTTTCCTGTAGCCAATGCTAAAGAATTACAAATAAAAAAAGCCATAAACATTTCTAAAAGCTCTAACTGAAATGGTCTGAGACCTATTGCACTGTGTGAGGGTGAGGTGTTGAGGGTGAGTGAGGGTGAGCGTGAGGGTGAGTGAGGGTGAGGTGTTGAGGGTGAGTGAGGGTGAGTGAGAGTGAGGGTGAGTGAGAGTGAGGGTGAGTGAGAGTGAGGGTGAGTGAGAGTGAGGGTGAGTGAGAGTGAGGGTGAGTGAGGGTGAGGGTGAGTGAGGGTGAGGGTGAGTGAGGGTGAGGGTGAGGCGTTGAGGGTGAGGTGTTGAGGGTGAGTGAGGGTGAGGGCGAGTGAGGTGTTGAGGGTGAGTGAGGGTGAGGGTGAGTTAGGGTGAGGTGTTGAGGGTGAGTGAGGGTGAGGGGGAGTAGTTGAGGCTGAGTGAGGGTGAGTGAGAGTGAGGGTGAGTGAGGGTGAGGGTGAGTGAGGGTGAGTGAGGGTGAGTGAGGGTGAGTGAGGGGTTGAGGTTGAGGGTGAGGTGTTGAAGGTGAGTGAGGGTGAGGGTGGGTGAGTGTGAGTGAGGTGTTGAGGGTGAGTGAGGGTGAGTGAGGGTGAGTGAGGGTGAGGGGGAGTAGTTGAGGCTGAGTGAGGGTGAGTGAGAGTGAGGGTGAGTGAGGGGTTGAGGGTGAGTGAGTGAGGGTGAGGAGTTGAGGGTGAGTGAGGGTGAGTGAGGGTGAGGGGTTGAGGGTGAGTGAGGATGAGTGAGAGTGAGGGTGAGTGAGGGGTTGAGGGTGAGGGGTTGAGGCGAGACCTAAAAACCTGACGATCGTAGGGTTTAGCAAGATTTTGGGGGTGAATGTAAAGAGGCTTGATGTGTGCATAAGTGCCTCTCAGGCAATACTTAGCATGAGCCCCTTCCCCTCCAAGAACACACCCCCACAGAGTTATTTTAAGTTTGCACAGCTGCATTTCATGTCCAGATGAATACTGAGAATGATAATTTGTCATCACTGAATAGAACTGATGTAGCTTATGAAAATAACACACAGTTTAAACAAACTGGAGATATACCAATAAAATACATCTATATTATTATAAATAACACCACTATTGTTTCATGGCGATCATGTCCGTAAAGGAAAGTAATTTGTGTTACAGCATAAGCGTTTAAAGAGTTTGCAATTGTTTCAAGACTATTTCTATACCATTACTGTGCAACGTTTCTCTACACGGACATAACCGATTTACTCGCCATTAGAAAGTGACACAGACTATAAGGCAATGAAATATCACACAGGAGCACACTGAAAACGTGCAAATGTCACACTTAAGACTGAAAACTTGGCAACTTTGGACAATGCGGGGGTGGGGTGCCGTGCAGACTGAATACCTGTACCAGTCAGATCCTTCAAGACTGACTCTTCGGCTGTTAGCATCAATTTGCAAATCCCCGCCTCAATACCTCAAGTGATTGTAACATTGTTTGGACACGGGAAGTCTTTTTGCAATAAAGCTTATTTGATTCTACAGCCACGATTTCTACTGAAGACGGAGGGAAGAGAGGGGAGGGGGGAGGAGAAATGCGACACGGCGGGAAGGGGAGGGGGCGGAGCTGATTGGAATTGAATTGGTTGAAGTGTGAATTTTTTTAAGTGGGTGAGGGAATGTAACACTGGTTTGGCAGGAGAGACCACTGGGACAGAAGCAACATAGCAGGGCTGGTGGAAGCAACACAATTGCAGGTACGGAAGGAACATAGTAGGTAGGGCGGGGGGGGGGTGTTGTAAAGCAAACGGGTGACCGAGCAGTGAGGGGTGGAATAAAGCAAACTGACGAGCGAAACATGAAGCAGGCAAGGAATACTACTGGCAAGAAAGCAACCTGGAGGAGGTGAGGCACAGGAGTTCCAGCAGCGCATTACTGAGGCAGATAAGGGTGAAGCACATGTCAGGCAGCGCATTACTGAGGCAGGTGAGGAACGGGAGCAGGCAAAGCCCAGGTCAAGCAGCGCATCACTGAGGCCGGTGAGGGAGAAGCACATGGGTGAGCAACATGTCGCATGGCAGAGGGGGAAGAGAAGTACATGCGGGAGAGCAACACCGAGCATGGTGGAGGGGGACGAGAAGTACATGCGGGAGAGCAACACAGAGCATGACGGAGGGGGAAGAGCAGTACATGAGGGAGACCACTGCAAAACACTTGCTCACTCTGACTGCGTAACAAAAATGGTGCATGAAAAGGGATTTGTGGACGGATGCAAGTAAATGCAGCCATGCTCCAGGGGAGGGGACAAATGCAAGAGGAAGTAAAGCCTACAAGTGAACCAATAAGAATGGAGCAAATGTAAATGACCAAGCAAGTCAATGATATGCGATGGACAGGTTGGAGTCCACTTTAAGCCGACAATGGTTCTTTTTGCGCACTCAAAAAAAAGGAGGGAAGAGAGGGGAGGGGGGAGGAGAAATGCGACACGGCGGGAGGGGGCGGAGCAGGTAAAATAAACAAAGAAGATGGAGGGAAGAGAGGGGAGGGGGGAGGAGAAATGCGACACGGCGGGAAGGGGAGGGGGCGGAGCGGGTAAAACAAGCAAGTGTTTATTTACATGAAGCTAAAAATCAACCATGAAATATAAACGTTAACGTTTTTCGCATTAAAGCACTTCGACATGACACCAAGCACAACAGAATAATAAACGCGTGCCTGCAATTTGCAAAAAAATACAAGACGGAGGGAAGAGAGGGGAGGGGGGAGGAGAAATGCGACACGGCGCGAGGGGAGGGGGGAGGAGAAATGCGACACGGCGGGAAGGGGAGGGGGCGGAGCGGGTAAAACACGACGGACGTGCACGCGCTTTTAAGCTCAATGCGCATGCGCATTGAGCTTAAAAGTCACGGGCACTGCAAGGAATCGCCACGATTCCTTGCAGTGTGGATAAAGAGTTGATAAGTCCCAATACTCTCGCTTGCTCGATGCGCATGCGCATCGACAGGCGAGACCTAAAAAATGGGCCATCTTCAAGTACAATGCCAAAACTGTTCTGAAAAATTTGCTTTTCTGATTCAAGTCTGCCTGTTCTGGAAAGTTGGGAAGATGGTGATTTTAGCATTGCAAACCCTTTGTTGATGCCATTTGTAGGAAAAAAAACACCAGTTTTCTTCGGCAGTACATATTTTCCCATTTATCCCCCAAAAAATAAGTTTAGCTTTATTTTGCCTAATATCTCAATCTCTTCCAGGGGAATCCACAAACCCAGTGTACCTTTGGAATCCGAAGGATGTTTGAAAAAAGGACCCATACATTAGGAAGTAGGGCGGATCACCACTGCCCGCATGGCGGTGGCGATCAGCCCTACATGCTAGCCCGCCCGCCATCCATTTCCCCCTGCCATATTAGTATGACCGTCCACCGCTTTTCTGCCCGGCCAACGAGTTGACCGGGCGGAAAAGGGTTTAATATGGTGGCGGTAGCGCCATGGAAAGGCATGCAGGAATGGACCCCCAGGTACTCTGGGGGATGGGGTATGCACATGGGGGGTACCTATGGTACCCCCCAGCAGTTCCATGCACAACATGGCAATCACCGCGCTGTGCCTGCCATGTTGAGAATGGAAGTGCACAACATACCTTCCTGGCATTGTGGCGGGTGGTGCTGAATGCACGGCCCTCCACATTGACACGAATGCAGGATGCGCCTGCCACTGTGGCGAGCGCATCCTAATTGCCTCCACGGGACCCCCACCCTTATGGCGGGAGGTCCCGTTTCCTGATAGGATGGCTGGCGGACAAAGTCCGCCCGTCATCCTATTGACCCCCTTGATGTGGATACCGTATGCGGACAAAATGTTACGACGGATCTCAACACGAATTACCACAAATATCCAAAAAAAGGTGGTTAAAGATAGTGAGGGGAGGCTTATATGGCTACAAAAAATAAAATCTAAGGATGCTTTGATTTCTGAGGAGGTTAATGAGGATTCCCCATATGCAGAAGTGTGGTCATGAAAAAGAGAATGATTACATTATCAGAGGTCTTCAGAGTTACCAAAAAAAGCCCATCATGAGTCCTCAAGAGAGCAAAGGAAAGTAGAAGAGTGCTCTCACAAATAGAAAAAGGAAAAATTCTCCTCAGAAAAAGTAAGGTCTGAGCCTTCCACTCCCTTTCCTAGTTTGGCATTACATTGGAAAAAACCCTCCTCAGAGCCAACAACAGTAACTGGTAAATCAACCTTAAAATTGTCTTCAATGATCAAGTCGCCGACATCCGCACCGAAAATAATGTTAGCACTTACACTGACAATGGTGACGTTGAGATCCACACAAATGACAACTAAATCGATAATAATGATACCGTTGACGACAATGATGGAAACTGTGGCACTGTCGACAAAGACATTGTTCACAAAGACACTGTTAACTATGGTAGCATTGTCGATGATGAAACCATTAATGATGCTCTCTGTGACGGAAAAGAAGACTTAGTCGACAATGAAAATTTTAGTTGGAACGTCTCTGAGGGAAAAAATACAATTCGATACTTTAGGACCAGAGCAAAGTTTCTCCTCTCCCACCAAGCCACTCACTAGATGAAGAGGAGTTGGATGATGAAGGACCATTTGAAAATAAGCATAGTCCTTCTGAACTAAATGTTAGTATCAGGATGAAGATGAATTAGAATACTATAATGATTATCATTCCTCAGGACCACAAGAATATATAGAGAAACCTGTTCAATTTATGCACCAATTCCAGCATTACAGTCAATATCAACTTCAAGGAGAAGTGTGGCTCACCGATTAGAGCGGCAGACCCTGAGGCAGATGTCTGGCCTGGGACCAGGGTTCAATTCCCGACATGGCAGGGTCTTGGGCTCAATGTCCACGGACTCGATAATTCTTGCCTAGGTGCCTACTCTAATCATGGGTCCCACTCTGCAACTCTGGGCAATAGCTTGCTTAATCTCCACAACGGCCCGAAAGCGCTAGGATGTCTGGCCTCACCTTGGAGGTGCCCAATAAGGGGCATCTCACAGGGAAAGCCAGGAAGGATTCCACAGCAGTATACAGCGCCAAGATACCTTCTAGGTGATAGTGCGCTTTACAAGTATACACACACACATTTGTCAAGAGCGCATTGTTCAAGTGCCAATAATTTTAGTACAAGACCGCCATGGTATGCTACAAGATTAATACAGAAGGTTTCCTGAATTGCATCTGCCGCAATCAACTCACGTACAAACCCCCACTCTGCAAATTCCTCAAATTTAAACTACAAATCTTACACTCAAGAGAACTCCAACTCTGAATATTACAGTGCCACCCAGGGATGAGGTAGCGTCCTTGGATGAGGAAAGAGATGAAGGGAAAATTCCTGACCACCAATCAGCACCCAATGAGTAGAGTGATTGTCTAACTCCAGCACCATCTTTGCATGTACTACAAATGGTGTACTATCCACTGGATGACAGCAAAGGATTTCCTAATTTGATGGAAAGAGTCAAGAAAAGGTTTCACTTGCCACTGACTATCAAACATTCAGATTGCTTTTCATATGAGTTAAAGGAACATGCTAAAAAAAATCAGTTAAGGCAATCCCTACAGTAGATTTTATTTGGGATAAAGGTGTTAAGATATTAAAGACCCCAGCTGCCGTCTCTGCGGTTTTACATAGATTAGATAAAAAATATAAAGCACCAGAAAACTCACCAGTATGCCTGATTGGCACTCCGTCAACTCGGCTGGCAGTGTGGAATATATCACCCACCCCTAGTTTTCACCAGCTAACAGAAACTGTTGTTCTCAGAAGGCCAGGATGGTTAAAAGCCACATCATTCAGACCAGAAGTTCAGATCATGATATTGGATTTTCCATTTGATGGGGAAGGATTGTTTGGCAAGCATGTGGATGGTGCCTTACTGACGATTAAAGTAGACACAGAGACCGCAAGATCTTTAGGTACCTTATAGATGAGGAAAATACCATTTCGAGGTGGAAGAGGGTTTTTTGCACATACAAGATATAAACTATATAGACATCAGCAATATCATCCCTTTCAACAACCGTATAGTCCTTCGTAACCTCAACATCATTCATACAACAGCAGCTTATAAAAACAAGCTCCGAGAAGGAAGCAATACTCCTAAAGCAGGAACTCTGGTTGAATACAATGACAAACTGTTTGGGCTCTTTACACCTTCTCCATCACACCAACCGACGTGGGCCAGAACCCCAAATTATTAACATCAGGCAGATGGGTTTTGGATTTAATCACCAACGGTCATACCTTAGAATTCACTCTGAGAACACCAAACACTCTGTTGAAAGGAGCACCCCAGAATCATCTACATATGCTCCAATAAGAAGTATTAGGCATGCTCAGAAAAGGAGCAATAGAGAAAGTACATCACGCCATGAGAAGAATGGGTTTCTATTTCAGATTTTTCTTAATAAGAAAGAAGAAATCAGAAGAGTGACGACCCATTTTGGATCTGCGGAAGCTAAACAAGTACCTAAAAAAACAATCCTTTCACATGGTTACTCTTCAGAACATCCTGCATCTTCCCTATCATGGAGATTACATGTCAACTTTGGATCTACAAAATGCCTACTTTCATATCCCATCTGCCCAAAAATTGGAAATTCTTGAAATTCATAGTAGCCAGGATTCATTACCAATTCAAGGTTCTCCCTCTTGGGCTGAAATCATCTCCCTGTATTTTTACAAAATGTTTAACTCTGGTTGCACCTCATTTATGACAGATGGGTTTCCAGGTCTACCCATACCTTGACGATTCGATGATAAAGGCAACAACGACTTGTCAGGCAACAAAAGCAATAAAAGCCTGTCTAGCTCTATTCAATGACCTAGGTCTTACCAGCAATTGCAATCACAAGAAATCGTCGATCAATTCGTCAATGAAAATAATTTTCCTGGGAAAAGTTTTAGAGACAGTCCAAGAAATAGCACTCTTATCACGAGAAAGGCGAAAAAGACTCAGACTATTGGCCCAAAGATTACTGAAAAGAAAGTCTGTTTTGGTTAAGCTATTCAAGTCACGTCTGGGAATGATGTCCTCTGCCATTTCCCTAGTGGCATTTTGCCACCTCAGAATGCAGCCATTACAGGTAGAGTTAGAGAAGCAATGGATTCAGACTCAAGGATCATTTGATGATGTAATCCAGATCACTCTGAACATGCGAGAGGCTTTACCTAAGTGGACTGAAGATGCCAATCTGTCTGCAGGATTAATTTTCCTACCCTAGATACACATATTTGTTATTACCACAGATACTTCTCTAGATGAAAGGGGAGCTCATCTACAGGATTTAAGAATAAGTGGGTAATGGACTCCGTGTCAAATTAAACTGCATATACATTTGTTACAGCTCAATATCTCATCCGCTAAAATATAAATCCCATCGGATATAATGGGATTTAGATTTCATCAGATGGGATATCTGTCACCATTGTGACGGAGTGACCCATCCACCAAGATCCGAATCAGGCCCTAAGTCTCCAACCCAAGACAAAAGGTTCTTCAGTATCCTACCTAGGTTAAAAGTTACTTCAGTATTGGGGGGCTTTGCCAACAAAATGGGCTACACAGCTCCGGCTTACCTCACTGATCCGTCTGTATTAACGGTGGCCCGCAGTCCTGAAACCTGACATTTTGCTATCTGCGGGGGTCCCTGCTCCCCCCGGCCGACTCAGTGGGTGGTTTGCGAGGTGGGAGACCCTCATTCGGCGGCAGAGAAGACGAGCCCGGAGGCCCTGGAGTGCGGCCTTAGATGGCGCCGCTGTGACGTCAACTTGAATTGCGGAGCGCCTGGAGACGCGGCTGCCTGCTTGGAACCTGGATCGCTGGGCTACATCTCTCTGCTGCTGGGTGGTGGAGGCGCCGGTGGATTGGCGGCCCGGCGGAGGGCCGCGTCGGGCCTGAGGTGCTGGGCGCCGCCTTGGAGAACCAGGAGGCATTGGGCCCGTCCTGGCGGAGACTTACAGCGCATTACGGTGAGGCCTGCCTTGGGGAGAGTCCTGCCGGCGGCGGAGGAGCTACTGGGTATGGGGGAGTGGATGCAGATCTGGTGAGACGCACGTGCCGTTTCTTTGCTGGAATCGGGTGCAGGGGGGGAGACGGCCTAGGACTTGTTTGAGCTTTGGTGCAGGAGGGCCCCCGCCCCCCCCCCCCAAACCCCGGGAGATAAGGAGAGAGTCGGGGGGCCCTGAGAGCCTGAGGCACCACTGGGAGGAGGCTGTCATCAAGGCGACCAAGTGGAAGGATTGAGTGTGGCCTGTCTTCGCCAACCCCCTCTCCCCCCCCCGCCTGAACGCCCCTGAGGAGTGACAGACTGTGCCAGGAGGAGGCTGCTGATTGACTCTGGGTGGAGGTGGAGAGTACAGCCTGGTACGGAGACTAATCCTGCACCCGCACCGGGATAAGGGCGCCACGACAGGCGCGTTGTGGGCCGCTAGAGGGGGGTGGTAACAACGAGGGAGCAATGGAACGGCCTCTAGAACCGGGTCTCCGGCCCATGTGCAGACTTCCTGCGGTGGAGGGCGCTGGGCCAGTTCCATAGGATACATCTGCAGTGAGCCCTGGGGGTTCCTACGGGGGCTACCAGCCGGAGAGGTGAGGCTTCCTCTCTGCCCCTGGTGTCCGGTTCCACCCTCTACATCCCATCAGTTGTCTGGTGGGAGTTTCCATTGGTGACCAAGAGGAGGGAGTCGTGGGGTGACTGGTGTGGAACGGGAGGTGCAGGGCTGACCTGAAGGGGGATTGTGAGGAGAGGGAGAGGCGGCAAGATCCTGAGGGGAGCACGGATAGCACAGACCCTGAAGGAGTGTTGTTTGAGGAGAGAGCACCATGGGCAAGAATGACAAAGACCCCAGGCCCTTCCGACAGGGGACTTTGGACCGTTGCACCACGGCGCCCCTCCCCCCAGAGGGAGAGTCTTCGGGAGCTCGCTCAGATACAGCCCTACTGATGGGGGCCATACAGGCGTCGCAGGAATACATACAGGCGTCACATACGGCCCTGGAGAACAAAATCGGGGAGGGGTGCACGGAAGTCATGCTCCTGCGGCAAGACCTTCGAAACTTGGCGGATCGAGTGACGGAGGCGAAAACTAGACTGGGGGAAGCCGAAGACACTATTCAGGAATTGAAGAAAGGCATGGCGGAGCTTCAATCCTCTAATAGTAAATGTAAAAAGGGGGTCCCCGTGAAGAGAACGTTTAAACACACAAAAACACACTTACAAGTTTGAATAAAGATGAGGAGATTGATTGTAGAAAGAAGGGTTGTAGTTTATTCAACAACACTGCATTTAGATTTAATGAAACATTTTTACGATCACTTTAAGAGGAGTGAGAAATTCGAAAATTGAAAAAAGCCCCAAGTTGGGAGGCGAAGGGAGGAGGGTGAAGGTGCTCAAGGCTGTGAAAAGGTAAGGGAAAGTACACAGATTTAAACAAGAGGTAAATAAATACGGGAATCAAATCAGGAATTGGAAATTATTCCAAAAACCAAACAGCCTATATAAATTGAGGCAATTATTGAAAACAAAGTTCATCTGAGGACATTCTACGGTCACATTTACAGTTTAGTGTAATCCAGGGGATGTGCCGGACGTCCAATGATTAAGAGTCGTCGACGTTTCGACCCCTATTAGTAGGCTAAGTTAAGTCCTTTGCCGGGGTCTTCATCAGGACCATTATAGTGAGGGAAGGGACGAAGTGGGGCTGTTCTGTCTGTAAAATTAAAAGCCAATATCAGAAACTTCGAAATACGCTTGATGTCACAGTCACTGTCCTGTAAACCATTAAGGTTGATTAATCAAGGCAAAATTGCACCATGGCGTCCGGGTCACTAGGACCTCTGGACAGGGGGAACTGTGAGCAGAGTGTGGAACATATCATACTCAAGCTCAATAGTATAAATCTGAATTACCAAAAGGGACACTCAATTACCGAAGAAAACACTAGCCAACATGAAATGATTACAATACATTGTCTACTGAGGAGACTCACTTGTAATAGGAGAGAAGCAATGCAGTAGATAATCCAAATGATGTACTGCGCCCAATGGAGAGGAAACTGATTCCGAGAAGACTGTGGATAAAGCCACAGGTGGTCATTAGTACATGTTTAAGAAAGTAATGGTGATTGGCCGTTACAAGGACAAGATTAAATGGCTAAACCACCAAATTGAAGGTTACATAGTCCCAAATATGAGTGCAAATTACCTTTAATGTACATGCCTACATTAAAGGTAATTTGCACTCATATTTGGGACTATGTAACCTTCAATTTGGTGGTTTAGCCTATGTAACCTTCAATTTGGTGGTTTAGCCATTTAATCTTGTCCTTGTAACGGCCAATCACCATTACTTTCTTAAACATGTACTAATGACCACCTGTGGCTTTATCCACAGTCTTCTCGGAATCAGTTTCCTCTCCATTGGGCGCAGTACATCATTTGGATTATCTACTGCATTGCTTCTCTCCTATTACAAGTGAGTCTCTTCAGTAGACAATGTATTGTAATCATTTCATGTTGGCTAGTGTTTTCTTCGGTAATTGAGTGTCCCTTTTGGTAATTCAGATTTATACTATTGAGCTTGAGTATGATATGGTGCACACTCTGCTCACAGTTCCCCCTGTCCAGAGGTCCTAGTGACCCGGACGCCATGGTGCAATTTTGCCTTGATTAATCAACCTTAATGGTTTACAGGACAGTGACTGTGACATCAAGCGTATTTCGAAGTTTCTGATATTGGCTTTTAATTTTACAGACAGAACAGCCCCACTTCGTCCCTTCCCTCACTATAATGGTCCTGATGAAGACCCCGGCAAAGGACTTAACTTAGCCTACTAATAGGGGTCGAAACGTCGACGACTCTTAATCATTGGACGTCCGGCACATCCCCTGGATTACACTAAACTGTAAATGTGACCGTAGAATGTCCTCAGATGAACTTTGTTTTCAATAATTGCCTCAATTTATATAGGCTGTTTGGTTTTTGGAATAATTTCCAATTCCTGATTTGATTCCCGTATTTATTTACCTCTTGTTTAAATCTGTGTACTTTCCCTTACCTTTTCACAGCCTTGAGCACCTTCACCCTCCTCCCTTCGCCTCCCAACTTAGGGCTTTTTTCAATTTTCGAATTTCTCACTCCTCTTAAAGTGATCGTAAAAATTTTTCATTAAATCTAAATGCAGTGTTGTTGAATAAACTACAACCCTTCTTTCTACAATCAATCTTCTCATCTTTATTCAAACTTGTAAGTGTGTTTTTGTGTGTTTAAACGTTCTCTTCACGGGGACCCCCTTTTTACATTTACTACACAACGCCCAGGTCCCCGTGACTGCATGGGTTCAACCCCCTTTTGTAATGTCAATCCTCTAATAAGCAGCTCCTGTGGAAGTTGAACGATGCAGAAAACAGAGCCAGGGGCAATAACCTTTGTTTTGTAGGCTTTCGGGAGGGATTGAAGGGGCTAATATGGTTGAGTTCCTGCACTCTTGGCTGTTGCGCACTTTTCCCAAGGATAAGTTCTCCACATGTTTTGTGATAGAGCGGGCTCAACGGGCACTGCTGGCTAAGCCGCTGGTGGGAGCTAGGCCGCAGCCAGTCATTGCCCGCTTCCTGAACTTTCTGGACAGAGGAAGCTAGAAAGCTAGGGGAAATCTGCCTGAAAAACACACAGATAATGATTTTTCCGGACTACAGCCAGGAAGTGCAGAAACAGAGGCGCTCCCTTGACGCGGTGAAGGCTAAATGGAGGGACCTCCACATCCAGTATATGCTTCTATTTCGTGCAAAGTTAAAACTAATCCACAAGGAGGGAACACCTTTTTTTCAGAACCCGGAAGAGGCCTGGCAGTGGTTGGAGGAGTGCCCTCCTTTGACCAAACTCACGTCAGGGCGTCAGAGGGCATCAGATGTAGAGAAACCCGTGGAGGCCCCGAGGGGATCGCCAAAACCACAGAGACTGCGACAGAAGCACGGAAGCCGAACCAAGACGGGAACCCCTTATCCAGCACCTGGATCCTTCTGAAGGAGGAGGCGAAGCACTGCCTCCCTTGACTCCAGTCGGCTGACGGGCTCCAGGTCCCGCTGCCTGGCCGGGAAAGCACAGTCGGAGGGGGAGGGAGAGCCTGGCGGTACTTCCTCGGAGGGTGAAGAATTGGAGGAACACTCACCGCACCCCCTAGTAATGGCGATCAACTACATGGAACAGGAGACTGCACAAGAAACAGGGGCATCTCAGGGGGACCCCCTGGACTCTAATTCGTGAAGATGGGACAGGTCGGGCTGACTGAGTACTGACTCTGTGGCCGAGGAACACGCAAGTTGGACAACCCCCTACAGTTTGCTTTGTTCTTTGGTCTAATTTATTTTCTTGTTATTACCGGCTTGCACGTATACCTGTGCATGTTCCTTTGTTAAAGGTTTCAGAGCGGGTTTCTTGTATTTTGGGGGTAAGACTGGGAGGGCGACATACATCCTTCCCCTGGAAAGCCTAATCTCTGTCTCCGGATGGTGTTGGGACTCGAGGGGAGAGGGGGTGGGGAGGGGGGTGTTGCGGGGAGGGAGCTATTCTGTTTCCGGGGATGGGAGAGGGGGTAGTTTTGGGTGAGTCTACATTCTGGTTGGGGATGTTCGTTCAGTTTTCTAAGCATGTCATGGTTGAGACCGTCTTCCACGCCTGTGATCCCAGTACCCAACTCCTGCTGAAACTGAAAGTTTTATTGTCTGATCTCCTCTGCATTGCCAGATAGTCCCGGAATGGGGGCCCAGGTTAATAGTGGTGCTAAGATACTTACATGGAACGTGAATGGCTTGGGCAATAAGGTTAAGAGTGGGTTAGTACTGGCTTATGTGAAACGGCTGGGGCCAGATATTGCCCTGCTGCAGGAGACGCACCTTCAGGGTACCAAGTGTGGATTCTTGGCAAGGGGATCTTACAGAGTGCTGGCGGATGCGGGTTACAAAACAGGCTCCAAGGGGGTGGCCATCCTGATTAAGAAGACTCCACCCTTTGTGGTCAGGCAGACTTGGACGGACTCGCTGGGGACATATGTGGGAGTACGGGGCACATGGGGAAGACAGGAGCTCACGGTCATCTCTGTGTATGCACCACCAAAACTACAAGCCAGGACATTTTTTGGGCATCAAGGACATCCTTCTGAACACGTCGGATACTTTGCAGGTGGGAGGGGATTTTAATGACGTTATGTCCTCCATGCAGGATAGGTCAGGGTACAGACCTAGTGACTCTACACTAACTCCTTTAGCCAGAACCATCTCTACCCTTGGACTAGTGGATGTCAGGAGGTGGCTGCACCCGGACACCAGCACCTATTCGTTTTTCTCAGGGGCCCACAAGGTGTATTCCAGATTAGACTAAGTTTTTCTGCCGAGATGGGCCGTAAGTGTGAAAGATGCGTCGGAGTATCAAGCGAGAGGCATCTCGATCACTCGCCTCTTCTGGTGCGGTTGGGGGGAAGACGCCCATTGGGTGCGAGGAGTTGACGGCTGTCTGCTTGGGATTTGCAGAATAAGGACCTAGTGAAGAGACTCAGCGCAGATGTGAAGGTTTACTTTGCTGAAAATGTGGGTTCGGTCTTGTCAGAGGAGGTCCTTTGGGAAGCCCTTAAGGCGGTTCTACGGGACAGGGCCCAGAATCGACTAGCCTGGGAAAAGAGGAAAGGGCAGGAAGAGGCACGGACCTTGGAAACTCAGATTTCGGACTTGGAGCAAGACCATGTGGCTGACAGAGACCCTTAGACTCTTCAACAGCTTCTGGATAAGCAGCGACACTATAGGGATCTGGCGACAGGCGAGGCTAAAACGCAGCCGTTGGCGAATTTACATAGGCTGTACGACATAGGGGACAAGTTGGGGAGACTCCTGGCATGGTTGAGTAGGAAAGAGAGAGATGTCCGGTGGGTCGAACAGGTGGGGGACAGACAGGGGCAATTGCGGCAGATAGCCCACACCTTTGCTGCCTATTATGAGGCTTGCTATGAGGCCAGGGACCTGGGTACCCTTGACGACGCAATGGGATATATGGATCAAGTTGACATTCCTGTTCTTTCCGATGAGGACCAGCGGGACTTAGAGGGAGATATTACTGTAGACAAGATTAAGGAGGCCCTGACTAAACTCCGTCCGGGGAAGTGCCCTGGCCCCAATGGGTTTCCCGCAGAATTTTTTAAGAAAACAGTGGGCCTTCTCGCTCGCCACCTATTGGCACTGTTTGAGGGCGCGGCCCAGGAAGGTATTTTTGCCGCCGGACTTACGTATGGCCACAATTGTCCCGATCTATAAGTCGGGTAAGCCCCCCGAGGACTGTGCGTCGTACCGCCCCATATCTCTCCTGAATGTGGAGGTTAAACTCCTGGCCACAATTTTAGCCCTCTGACTGCGGCGGGTAATTCCCGATTTGGTCCATCTGGACCAGACTGGTTTTCTGCCGGACAGGGCAACTAGATTGAATCTTAGGAGGACTCATAACTGGTTGATGAAGGTACACAGTTGGAGGCACTCCCATCTGTTTTTATCCTTGGACGCCGAAAAGGTGTTTGATGCGGTGCATTTGCCCTTCCTCGAAGGAGTGCTGTCCAGGTTTGGATTCGTCCCAAGTTCAGGCAGTGGGTGCGGTTCTTATATATGGATCCACGTGCCAGAGTAAAAGTTAACGGGGTGTTCTCGGAGGATTTTCCTATTAGAAGGGGGACCCGACAGGGGGGTCCCTTGTCCCCGTTGCTTTTTGCCCTAACCATAGAAGTAGTAGCGTGCGAAATTAGGCAGAACAAGGATATCAGGGGATTTAGAATAAAACAGACAGTCCTGCATGAGGAAAAAATATCGTTATATGCAGACAACGTCTTATTTTACATCACGCATCCGGTTACGACAATCCCGGCGCTGTTTGCTACCCTGAACCGTTATGGCGCTCACACTGGCTATAAGATAAATTGGCATAAGTCCATTTTATACGATCCCTGGGGTGGGAAGACTGGTCTTATTTGCCGGGGCGCTCAGAACTATGCCTGAGGGATTTGTGTATCTGGGGGTGTATATGACCTTGGATAGAAGCCTCTCCTATCAGAGGAACGTCAAATGGGTGCTGGATAATTTCGCAGAGGATGCTGCTAGGTGGAAGACGCTCCCCCTCACGATCTTAGGCCGCGCTGACATGTTTAAAAGGATTACGCTACCGCTGTTTTTGTACGCCTTACAAAATGAATACTTCCCACTCCCTAGTCAGGTTTTCTCTGCCATAAACGCAGAGCTAAGATCACTGCTTTGGCTGGGGGGACAATCCAGGGTAGCGCTAGGAACCCTGCAGAGGAACCAGTATAACGGAGGGATCTCCCTGTCAAACATCGAAGCCTATTATTGGGCGGAACACCTCACCCCCATTAATGACTGGTTGCACGCCCCAGCAACACATCCCACATACTGCCTAGAGAGGAGCACTATGACACGGCGCAACTGCCTACATTACATATACGGGGCAAGGGGAAAGAATGATTGCACTCAGCTACTAGGGTTACGTTAGGGATGTGGGAGAGGGAAACTGAAGCAATTGGCTGGACTCATACACCGACGAAACAGACCCCAATATGGCACTGCACCTGGTTGAAGGAGCTGAACAAGCTGCGAGGGTTCAAGAGGTGGGATGACATCCGTATCTCCGTACTGGGGGATCTGATGAAGAGGGGGGAACTAAAGTCCTTCCAGGTCTTGAGGGCGGAATTTGGGCTGCACCATACCCAGTATTTTAGATATGCGCAGTTGCGGCACGAGTGGTGGGCGGAGGAGGCACTGGCTGTGCCCTTATCTGAGTATGCACCGCTTTAAGGGCGACTGTTGCAGGAACGCATCCCGTATAAGGTTGTTTCCCTGACCTACAAAACATTGATCAATAATATGCCGGATGGGCTGGTAAAGCTCAGAGAATCGTGGGAGCACGATGTGGGGGAGATGGATACGGTGGATTGGGAGGCGGTCCTGATGCACCCGAGGGAAGTCGCCATCAAGTCCCGCCTGCGGCTTATCCAGTGTAAAATCCTCCATAGGGTATATTATGCTAGGATACATTTACACCGCATGGGGAGGGCTAGTGACACAAATTGTCTCAGATGTGGTCAGGAGGGGGGATTTTTACCATATTGTCTGGCTGCGCTCCATCATACAGACATATTGGGCAGAGGTCTTGGGGGCGTTGGGGGAGGTCCTGGAAGTCATGCTGCCGCTAGACCCCAAATTGGTGCTGCTGGGCATAACAAATGATATTGATCTAAGCCGCCCACTTGTGATCTTTGTAGTTCTGGCTATGGTGGTGGCTAAGAGGGATGTGGCGCGCACGTGGGGGGCCCCCAGCCCGCCGAGGTTGGATGAGTGGAGGAGGGGTGTGGACCAATACATGGCAGCAGAGAGGGTCACGTATAAGGCAAGGGGGTGCCCTAAGAAGTTCACCAGAGTATGGGGGAAATGGCACCGATACCATGGATTGGACGGAGGATTGTAAACAAGTGAGGGAGGGATACTCGGCTGCTCTGGTTGAGTGCGGGGCTGACTTGGAAGGTTTTACTGCACTTTGGGACTCCTGGAGAAGAAATACACAGTCCAGTCAAGAGAAAGGAGGGAATGTGGTTTGGCGGGAGAGGGGGGGATGGCGGGGGGATGAAGGGTGGTGTCTGATGGTTTTATGTCAAATGCTTGTTGTGTTTATGTACTGTAAAATGCAAATAAAAAAAATATATATTTTTTTAAAAGGTACTTCAGTATTGATTCACAGAGACAACATAACCAGTATGTGTCATATAAACAAGCAAACAGGCGAAATATCTCTAGCGATATTGCAAAAAGCATAGGAAATCTGGAAATGAGTGCTACAACATTAAATAACAATAAGAGTGGAACATGTCCCAGGGATAAGCAATCTACTGTCATATAATAAATAAATAATAAAATAATACAAAGTTTGTAAAGCGCCTGGTTACACTGAGGCCAGTGTGTCCCCCCGCTATGGTACAACTAGCAGTAGTTATGAGGTCCAAGTGATTCCATTCCCACAGTGGGGTCCCACCCAGCTCTACCCAGAGGGAAAGAGGTGCGTTTTCAGTTGTTTACGGAACGCCGAATCCGAGATCTCCAACCGAAGCATTGGGGGAGTCTGTTCCAGTGTTGGGCTGCCAGAACATGAAAAGAGCTCCCTCCCATCCTAGCTCTTCTGATCTTCAGAACCTTGACCTGCCCCATTCCGCTAGATCTCAGTTGACGCGATGGAGTATAGGGGGTCAGCAAATCAAGGAGGTAGGTGGTTCCTTTCCCCTGAATAATGCGATGACTTATAGATAGAGCTTTAAACAGCACCGCTCCCTAATCGGAAGCCAGTGCAATGTTTATAGCGCCTTCTTTGAAGAGGCTCTCTTTGGCAGCATCAAAACCAGGCGGGCCGCTGCGTTCTGTATACGCTACAATCTCATAATGCATTTTAGCTACCAAGTACAGGGCATTCCCACAGTCCAGCCTAAAGTAATTAGAGCATGGAAAAGGGTTTTCCTAGCTGTAGTAGGAAGGAGGTCAAGAGTCTTCCTCAGGCCTCTCAAGATGCCAAAACACAGGCCTGCCACTCGCCTTGTGTGGTACTCAAATGAGATCTTAGTGTCCAGCCATACTTCTAAGTTTCTAACTTGTTCACTGGGAGAAGGACGAGGTCCCAGCACTTGAGGCCACCACGCCAATGTCCATACCGATGGTGCTTTCCCCACAATCAACACCTCAGTAGACTTGTTTCCATTTAATTTTAGGCAGTTATTAGCCATCCAAGCAGCCACTTCCTGCAGACAGATAGAAAAATGACTAGCTGCTGTCTCATCTGATTGTGTGAGAGCCACGACAAGTTGAGTGTCGTCAGCGTAAGATACGACTTCCACCCCAAATCTTTCAGTGATCTCTGCTACTAGTGACACATACAGATTAAAAAGAGTTGGGCTCAAGCTGGACCCTTGTGGCACCCCCCTGTTTCAGGCTGATGTCTTTGGACCGATATGGTCCCTGTGCCACTTGAAAACTGCGATTATGCAAGATTGACTCCAGCCATTCCTACGCTCTACCCGTCACCCCCCCCCCCCTTTTAAGACACTGCAGCAATGTGTGGTGCGCTACAGTGTCGAAAGCGGCGCTTAGGTCCAAAAGGATTAGTGCTACCGTCTGACCTTCATCCACCAACTTCGGTAGGATCTCAGTAGACAGAAGCAGGTCTGACTCAGTGGAGTGGGATGCCCGGAAACCTGACTGGGTAGGGTGGAGCAATTTATGAGTCTCGATATGGGCTGTTAGTTGTATATTGACAACTTGCTCCGGAATTTTTGCGAAGTAGGGAAGAAGTGAGATGGGGCGCAAGTTATCTAATTGCTCTGCGCTAACGTTAGTTTTTTTCTTAAGGGGGAGCAACACAGCCTCTTTCCAGGTTGTAGGAACCTTTCCTGAGCTAAAGGAAAGCTCTAACAGTGGCGGATATAAGGTTCTAAGATCTCCACACTCTTCCTCAATACTTTAACAGGCGCAGGGTCATTAGGGGAGCCCGATTTAATTTTAGCCGCTACTACGCTTAGGGATTCCTGAGGGGGAGCGCTAAAAGATATAAGACATTCAGTCCCATTATGCTTAATAGGGGCCTCCTCTGTCATGCGCCCAATTCTGGCCTCAGTCGGGAAAGAGGAGTAGATCTTTTCCACCTTGCGATCAGAACCAGAAACAGCTGTCACGAATGAGAGCTTAGTCAAGGAATACTAGACAGAATGCTTTATTGTTGGGACAAGCCAAATCTAGATCTGTTTGTGGCACAGGAAAAGTGAAAATGCTGTTTTTACTCAATTTGACACCCACAACAGGGGTTATGGGGAATAGATTTTAAATCAGATGGTCGGGGATCCTTGATTATGCTTTTCCCCCTATTCCCATAATTCCAATGCTTCTCAGCAAAATGTAGAGAGAACTGTACAGATTAATTTTGATTGCCCCAGGATGGCCCAGACAGCATCGGTTCACCGAACCTCTACTCTTATCAAAGAATACTTACATTCCGCTGAAAACTCTAGCTACATTACTGACAATGAACCACAGCCAAGTACTTCATCTGGACCTGACCTCCTTGCACTTATTGGCCTGGCTCCTGAATACAATGAGTTTGCCAGCATGAACATTCCTCAAGATTGTAGAGAAATTCTTGTGAAAGCCAGAGCTTTTACTACTAAACGTACATATAAACTGAAATCAAAGCTTTTCTGTTTATGGTGCCACAAATCCCAAATTCACCCAATTTCAGCCTGTTCCGTACTGATTCTACCCTATCAATTAAATTGCACTAAGCAGCTATTTCAAGATATAGAATGTCATCTGGTTCACTGCCCATATGGTCTAGTGAGGTGATCAAACAATTTCTTAAAGGCCTTTCCAGATTCTGTCCTACTATAAAAGAAACCTCTTTCATCTTGGCAACTGAGTACAGTGCCTGCACAACTGATAAATGCTCCATTTACAGGTCTATCGGGCACTGCTGGAGGATTCTCCTTCGTCTACACTGGAGATGCAGGGTAGATGGAAGGAGGCCTTGCAAGAACAGCTAAAAAACTCAAAATGGGTGCGATTCATGAGGGGGTGAAGGGAATATCCACTGATGCCCACTTATAGCTAATATAGTTTAACTTTGTACACCAGATGTACATTGCCCCTAAATTACTGCACACTATTTACTCTGTGCAGTTGTCCTCCTGTACACAATACTTCATGTTAGATGCATATCTCCGGCATGTGGTGTGGGGGTGCTCTGTAGTGGAGGACTATTGGCAGGCTGTGGCGGCTAGGCTGGAGAAGGCCTCTGGATGGACACTTACAATGGGTATTAGGCTTTGCCTACGGGGAATGGTCCCAACTAAAAAAAAAAGCAACTTAGCAGGCGGTTCATACTGTTGGGGCTAATGCTAGCAAAACATAGGATTGCTATTTGGTGGGTATTAACAAGCCCACCACTGGTCTCAAATCGGCAGAGGGATATGACTGTGTGGTCAGTGGCTCAAGAAAGACACATCCTGAAATCCTGAAGGGAAAACAAACTAGCAGATTATATGCAGGTGTGGGCGGCTGTGTTGTCAGAATTGCTTGAGCCACAGGATACAAGGCCACCTTGAGGAAATGGAGGGTGGAAGTGGAGGATATATGTGGACTTGCAAGGTAGTGATCCACAAGCCACGGGGCTGGACATGGACTAGGGAGGCCAGAGGGCCCTTCGGGTTTCAGATAGCATGATCCGAGGCAGCAGATCAGCTGCTCGCTACCTGGAATTCAGACTTGGATGAGGCAGATCACACCAGAGGGTATTATACCTTGCAAAGACATTGAAACTGGAACGTGTTTGGGATTCTATTCACTATTTTTTTCTACGACATTAAGACCCTTTGTTTATTGGAAGAACATATCCAACCCTGATGAAGTCCTGTTGGATGAAATGCATTGAAGGCTGGGTTGATGTACGCTTGTAATATGGCTTCAATAAAGTGGACTTGAAACAGACAAACAAGACTCATTGATTACTAGCATTGTAGTGTAGTTCCTATATCCCTGATAGGCTCTGCCCATTGGAATAATATACACTATAGTTTTGACATAGGACCAAGGTCAGTATGTATCCATCGAGTACATTAAACTTAATTACTTGTGTGTGCCAGCTAACTCAGAGGTCACTAGAAACTTCTCGAATGAACAAGAAGGGATTTGTTTCTGACAACCGCATAAACATGACAACTTTGTTTCCCTAAGAGTCGGGACAATCTCAGAATTGTGGAAACAATAGATAACCTTTTCACTCAGTCAATCATGCATGCTTTGTTTCTCCAGAGTTGCACAGAAATAGATAGACGGGTGTTTCAATAAAAAGGGTTTATTGAACTGCTACAATCGTAAGACAGAATGCGAAGTTTAATATGTACAGTGTTAGCAGTAGGATTAAATAATACTGCAATAGCATGGTCTGTAGCTATGACATATATTCATAAAAATACATACATAAATAACACAGGCTAAAATACTCATCTGGTGCTTCTAAAATAATCCTACCCCAGGGTACCTAACCTAAGTGTAGTACGAGGGAAGAAGTAGGTGCTGTTTAGCTATAGTCTAGTTTAGATATAGTTGCCAAGAGTCCATCTAGGTTCTAGTCTGCTCCATACCTTAGAGTGAGATAGGTTGGAATCTCTTTCCCGGGTCTTGATCTCTAACACCCCGCAAGGGGAGTCAGAAACACTGGAGTTGGATTCTCGGCAAGGAGGATGGCAGCGTCTGGTCAGTGCATCAGTTGGAGACTTGACTTCCTTCCGAACTTGCTGTGGCGAGCCGCGTCGTGCAAGTAGACAGTCAAACCATGGACCGAACCATGATTTGCCATGGCATGTGAAGGTATATTTATACCTTGAAGGTGCTTAGGAATGCCAGTATTGACATAAAAGTCGGGCATAAGAACGTCTTGAATGAACCCCTAAGGCATATATGTTCATGCATAATAAATGAGTTCTTGGTGAAATCAATATTCAAGCAAGGGGAAGTCCTAAAGGCTTAAGAGTCTGGTTTTCCAAGCACTTGTTGTGATGTAGATGAACGGATGTAGGTGTCCAAGCCTGTATTTGGTTAGCATGGAGAATGCCTAAGTAAGGGCTGGATTTCTATGCCTAAATAAGGGCAATGTGAATTGTACCTATATAAGGGCATAAATCGGGAAATCTATATACCAAATCAAAATGAACACACAACAGAATTGGATATAATTGATAAATGTATCTTGTCGTACTTACAATTAAGTAATACATATAGACATAATATGCTCCTTTTCGCTTTTGTTTATGAATGTACCCTCTTCAGGCCTGGGAAAGTGGTGTACGGTTGATGTCATGTTGCCATTATGACAGAGACAGAGCAAGCAGGGCAGGGGGGACGCTGGAAGCTGTTTCACAGGTAACACAATATGTTGCGTCTACAGTCGGACAATTGTAATTGTGAATGTTCAAAATGGCAACAAAACTTTATGCAAAGATACCCAAAACTTATGGTATTCACAATGAAGATTTGAAAGTATTAACATGAAAAATTGCACTTTTATTGGCTCTTACATCAGCAAGATGAGTTAGCGAGATGCAGACTTTCACAAGAGCCTTTTCTGCAGTTCAGTTCAAGGATAATAGTGTGGTTCTCCAAACCAATCCCTAATGTAGTCTTAAAGTCTTAACGGATTTTCATTTAAATGAACCTATTGAGCTGAAGAATTTTTTTTAGGGATCCGGAAACTGCAGCAGATAGATCATTACATACATTGGACGTTCAAAGATACCTTAAATTCTATTTAGATTGAACAAAAGAATTTAGGAGAACAGACCAGCTGCTGGCGGCATATGGAAATCCTCACAAGAGCCTTACAGTTTCCAAATCAAGCATAGCTTGTGGGATATTGGTTTCTATCCAGCTCTACCACTAAAAGGCTGGAAGACCTCTCATGGATATAGTTACAGCACACTTGTGAAAAAGATAAGGTCAAATAATCCAAAACTTCTCACCCACCCACCTGCTTCAGGTCTGGGTTTCAAATGACAACGAGTGGAACCCAGCATGATAAGACTGCGCTAAATACTGAAGCCAGCGGTTCCTTGGCAGCCTGACATGGGAGGACCAGTGTGTTAGGATACAAGTATCACAATATTTGTCTTTGATTTGTTCCGCCGTGGTATAAACAGCGATACGAAAGGCAGGGTATGCCCAGACGTGGATCCCTTGCTCACTTTGCCACTGGATTCAAGCTAGCCTGGCTATTGATGGCTGATAGCCAGACACCGGTTCCAGGATGCTTGTTTCCGGTCCAGGGAAGGCATAGGTTGGCAGTTCGGGCTGGACTGTTCCCATGAGGCACAGGGTCAGACTGATTTGCATATAGCCATGTCTGAACTGGGGTGGCAGAGTGAGCTAAAGAATGATGATGGATTAAACCCAGATCAGTTGACTGGGGGTGAGTGTTTGATTTGTTCCAACGCTCTGTCCTTCATCCCCTTTAGTATCGCGTGGTATAAACAGCGGCACACAACGCTTAGCATTAGCCAGATGTCTACTGACCTGGATTTATTCAAGTTAAATAATCCATAACGCCTCATCCACCCACCAGCTCTTGGTGTGGGTTTCAACTGTCAACAAGTGGAACCCAGGATTATTAGAATGTGCTGACCCCCACATCCCAACATCCTAAGTTCTAACTCCACTCAAGATATCACAGCAGACTACCAGAGCTGTTTCTATGATGACCACTCTATTCGCTGGTGTGCCTCTTGGGATATGTTGAGCGGTAACATGGAAGAACAGGAACATGTTCACACAACATTTTTGCCTGGAGTCGTCAGAGCACAGTGATGCAGCTGTGGGCCTAGCAGTCGTATGCCATTTGATCTAAAAGGGGAGTCTTTTTCTATTCTATTACCATACCTTCCGCTACTGTGTCATTGTATTCATGATTGTGCAGATATTCTAACTGCTAGCTATTCTGATTCCAGCATGTGAATCCATGAAAGATTCAATACTGGATAAATAAATGTGTTACTTACCTGAAACTGCAGTTCTCCAGTATTGGCATCTTTCCCAAATTCACATGTGACCCACCCTCCTCCCATTCGAGGCTCCCCTTATTTTCATGGGATTACATTTCCAACTGGCGCTTGAAAATCTGAGGGAATTAAGCCTTTGTGAGGAGTGTTCTATAGGGCGCTGGAGTCTGATTGGCTAAAGTTTGGTTCCTTATAAATGATGTGGATAGGTTAATGAAATGAATGTTTTCTGGCCATTATATGATGTGTGTAATATACTGCGCTGCTGTACAATTATACCATTGGACTCCTACTTTGACGACAGGGAATGATTCAAGCTTATGAAACTTTGAAAGATGGCAATACTGGAGAACTACAAATACAAGCAAGTAATTTATTTTCATACAAGGCAGGAAGAGTAGGTGCTCTGTTATCCCAATCTAAATGGGCCCATCTTGGTGCATGGACTGCAGTTATGAGATTTCTGATAAATAAGGAACATTTATTTAAGTGATCATTCTTATGTTATTAGGTTATTGTAGATCAATTGATGTTATGGTCTTTCTTGGCCTAAATCCTTTTGAATAGGTTTCTGTTATAAATATACCAACACTGCATATCACAAATTGCAATCTGCCCTCATTTAATAACTTTTGTATGTTTCTGTGCATGGGTGTGTATGAATTCATGACTAAATGCATGTCTTACCTCATTTGAAAGGGTTATAGTGACTTCCTCATCCAGCTCTCTAATGACACAAAAAAAATCAGTCACAACAGTGGTCATCAGAAATTACAGATCACAGATACATCTGCGTTTAGCTCAGAATTAAGTCTATTTTTCCATAGCTGACAAACAAAAATTTCAACTCAGGCTAAATATTAGAGATATTGTTTCATATCATGCTCACATTACTTGAGGGTAGATATCATTGGCGAGCTCAGACCTGCCATTTTCAGTTTCTTGCTATCCTTTTCTCAGGTTTCCAAGCACTGAAATCCTCTTGATATGAGTCTTCATCAGACATCAACTGTCCCTTATTTATGAAGGGCTTACGCTGCCATTGCGTCACTTTTTTGGCAACGCAGCTGCGGCGTAATCATTGCGTCACTCTGCTCTCTATTTACAAAGTGATGCATGTAGGCAGATGTGCCACTTAGTAAAGTCCTGCACTGAATTATACCTGCGACAGGTATAAAGTATGCAGGATGGGAGTCCCCGTAAAAAAAGGCTTGTAGAAGTGACGGAGTGAAATCTATGAGATCTCACTTCACCACTTCTACGACTTCACTGCGTCAAATCCTTACGCCTGCTTCAAGCAGCAGTAAGGACTGATGCACAGCCTTTCATTTATTTTTGAAAACATGTTTTATTGTTTTATATTGCAACATACAGGTAGCTTACACTTTACTCTTAGAGCCCACCCCATCTATCTAGAGTGATCATAGATAAACATGTCCAATCAATTATTCCACTATGTTCCGGGCTTCATTACATTATTGACCTAACATTCCGCTCACAGTTGCCCTGTACAAAAACAATTCAAACTATTACTTATTCTAGACCCCTACCTAACCCTCCCAATTCCCCCTCTCCCTCCCCCGCCTACTCCTTCCTTCTCCCCTCCCTTCCTCCCCCTCGCCCCCATCACCGGTGTGTTCGTACTGTCTGCAGATGCATTAATTATAGGGTGTGTTAATTGGTAGCCAGGATTCTCGCCTTGTGTGTTCAGTGACCTTCCTGCGCTCAATCGCTTCATTCTTTAGCTTCTTTTGACTGTTGGTCGGCTAGGGACTGAACTATTCCTCCCTATGCCCTTGCCGTTTCCAATGCTTTCTCATTTTTCAATTGTCGTGTCTGCCGAAGTCTAATGGAGTTTTCCGCTCCGGCCCATTTAAGAAGCTCTACTCTCCACCTCCCAACACTTGGGCTCTCTCTGGAATTCTAGTGCATTGTTATTTCTCTTTTCACCATCATCAGTCCCATATCTACGAATTTTCTCGTCATCTTTGTTTTGGGGGTATGTGGGAACCAATGTAATATGCACATGGCTATGTCATATTTTAGGTCGCGCTCTGTAACTAACTGCAAAAGATCTCCCACTTTGCTCCAATAATCCACCAGCTTCGGGCATTCCCACAACATGTGTTCTAATTCTACTCCTACTCTGGCACGCATAGGACATACCGCATTATCAGTGTTAAAATATTGCATGATCTTACCCGGCGTCAAATATGCCCTATGTATTATGAAAAAATGCACCAGTTGAAATCAGGCGTTTCTGGTACTCTTCCACGCTCTACGCAAAATTTGGCCCCATACAGTTTCTGGTATAGGTTTTCCAATGCCCTCTTCCCATTTTCATCTTAAAATATACAGTGGAGTTAGTCCTTCATTCAACATTCTCGTATATAGGCATGTAACTGCCTTATATGTGCCCACCGCCATCACCACATACTGACATGCCATCGTCGTCTCAGGTTCCGTCAATCTTCCCTTCCAGTGTTTCTGTGATGCCCGTACCAGGGCTGCTTGTACCAGCAATCCTCCCCTAGGGAGATCGTATTGTTCCTGCAGTGCTTGATAGGGGAGTAACGTGCCATCTTCATTCAAGTTCCTCAGTACTTGAATCCCCGCTTGTTCCCAATCCTGCAAAGATGAACAGTCTCCACCATGGGGCAATGGCGTAACCATCCCCAGTGGAATTTCTGGGGCATAGGGGTGAAAACACCTGCTCTCCTCTGACTCCGATTCCAGCACAACCTCAACGTTTTCTCCTCCAAGGAGAGATCCTTAAGGTCCAGCCGCTGCTGCAGTACAATAAAAGACATGACATGCCTCGGTATACCACTACCCTTCAAGTGCTCTGGGCCTCTAAATTATTTTGCAACTTCTTGTGTAAGGATCTGAAGTTGTGCTGCTATATAGTAGAGTTCCAAATCGAGGACTGCCAGCCCGTCCTCGGCTTTCGGTTTCATTAGTGTCTTTAGTACCACCCGACGTCTACCTGAACCCCAAATGAACCCCACCACCATGGACTTCAGAAGTTTGAACAGTGAGCAGGGAACCAACACCGGTAGTGTTCTAAACAAGTACAATAGCCTAGGAAGTGCCACCATTTTCAATAGAGCTATTCTCCCCATCACGGACAGCGGCAGTTTACTCCAGAATGTCATGCTACCCTTCAGCGCCCGAACACATCTCCCTATGTTTCCGTCCAGGATAGCATCGGCCTCATGATATATATGCACACCTAGGTAAGCCAAACAAGATGGTTCCCACCTCATGGCTCTCGGCATCGCAGGAGCCACCCTCCCTTGCAGCACGGAAAACAAGCAGGTCTTACTCCAATTCACTTTTAGTCCGGAAATGCTTCCAAAATCTAGAAGCAACTGTGTCGCCCCCGCTAGCTCATTTTCTGCATTCGCCAAGAACATCAACAAATCATCCGCATAGAGCGAAATATATTGTTGCTCCCCCCTAAACGTCAGGCCCCCTTACCATTGTCCTAACCGGGCTCGTACTGCGAGAGGTTCTACAGCTAATGCGAATAATAGCGGAGACAGTGAGCAGCCCTGTCGGGTCCCACGAGCCACTCCATACTGGGGTGAGATCATTGTTCCCCCCTTCACTCTTGCCACCATCGAAGTGTATAACACTGTTGTCCATCCCAAAAAGGCATCTCCCAATCCAAAGCCCCTCATCGTTTTATAAATAAATGGCCATTCTAAACTATCAAAAGCCTTTTCTATGTCTACAAATAGTATCGCTGCCATGGGCGAATCAATGCGGGCCTCCCCCAACATTTTCACCAACCAAATATTCGTGGTGGTATTTCTAGTTGGGATAAACCCGGTCTGATCCTCATGTATTAGACTGGTCATATGTTGCAGCAGGCGTGAAGCCAGGATTCGATTGAGAATCTTATAATCCGTGGACAACATTGACAATGGGCGATACACAGCTGTATCCATATTTCCCTGTCCTGGCTTTAGCAGTGGAATAATGAGTGCCTCCCATATTGACAAAGGCAGATGGCCCACTTCTCTGGCTTCGCTAAAAATCTCCAACAGTTTTGGTGCCAGCAAGTCTATGTATTGCGAGTAAAACTCTTTGGGTAACCTGTCTATTCCTGTGGTCTTATTACGTGCCATATGTTTGACGGCACTCCGCACTTCCTCAATTGTTATATCTCTACCCAGGTGCTTCGCCTGCTCTTCCTCCAGCTGTGGCAATTTCAGGCTCCCCAGAAAAAAGTCAATTTCCACCTCTCCTGCCTCCAACTTACTCTCATATAGTGTCTCATAGTACTCTTGGAACTGAGTCACAATCTCTTTCTACGTATGTACTGTGCCACCATCCCTCGTCGCCAGCGCCAGAATCGGAGAACCCCTCGGGTTCGGATTAGCCAGCCATGCCAACATCGTACTCGCTTTATCGCCTTCCGAATGGGTCTTTTCAACATAACTCCAATAATCAAAACAGCGTAATCTTTCTACTTCCCAGGCCACTGCTTCCCTAGCTTCCTCCACTTTTACTTGCCTTTCCGGTCACCCAGGCCTCGCTAATTCTGCAGTTTGTAATGCAACTTCTGCTCTGTCTACGTCCTGCAACAGAACCTTCCGCACCCCAGCATATTTGCTAATACAAAGTCCCCTTACCACCACCTTAAACGCATCCCATTCCAATGCTCTGGAAGTAGCCGTACCTGCATTTTCAATAAAATAATGCGTTATCCCTTCTCCGACTTCTCGCTGTAACACTGGGTCCTCCAGTGTCTCAGGTCGCAGTCTCCAAGTCGGGATGTCAGATCTCTCTCTCATCCAGTGCATAGTGACCAACAATGGATTGTGGTCAGACAGGGTCCTCGTAAGGTACTCCGAGTGGACTATGGCGGGCACTACCGTTTTCGAGCATAGTATCGCGTCCAGCCAAACATGAAGTTAGTGCAGCGCTGAAAAATAGGGATAGTCCTTTTCCTGCGGATGGTGCGATTTCCACACATCTACCAGGTCCCATCTGGTCTGCGAATCTGATCTATATTTGGATAGTCTGTGTACAGGGGACTCCCTCAGTGGGGGGTGTGATCGATCTCGAGATAGGTCCGCTATTGAGCTAAAGTCTCCCCCCAGCACTATCGGGCCCACTAGATAGTGCGCCAATGTGCTAGACATTCGATCCAGAAAGCTCGCCTGGTCCACATTCGGCGCATAGATGCTACAAAACACTACATCTCTGCCATGCAAGTGCCCTTTAACTGCCACAAATCTACCTTCAGAGTCTATTGTCCGTTTAGTCATCTGAAAGGGAACCCCCGCCCTGATCCAAACCAGCGCTCCCCTCGCAAATCTTGAATAGGAGGTACTGAAAACCTGTCCTCGCCATCTACGCTGCAGCTCTAGTCCCTCCGCTTTAGTAAGGTGTGTTTCCTGAAGCAATGCCACATGTACACCTCTCCTAACCAAATATGCATGGACCTTGTGGCGCCTTGTCATTGTGTGTAGTCCCCGTACATTCCATGTGATACAGTGCAAATCAGGTCTGGCCCCATCATCATACAACAACCATTTCTCCTCTCCTTGTAAAAAGCTGAACACACCGGTAGATATCTTATCCCACCCCGTCCCTAAACTCCCTTTTCCCCACCCCCTCCCAAGAACTGGACCTAGAACAAAACTGCTAGTCCCCATCCAAACCATTCCAACTTGCAACGCACACCTAAGCCTAGCAGTAGTCACTGCAGGCATGCCTTAAGGGCTGTGGGAGGAACCTCAACGCCAATGGGCGACCGCCTACATCCGAATAATAACATCACCTCCATCTCCCAAATAATCACAGCAAACCCCACTGACCCTTGCACCGTTTTATTCAACCACAAGCTGGACAAAGGTTTGTGCGCTGTGAAGCGGATAGCGCTATTGCTGTATGTTATTTGGCGCAGAGTACATCTTACTAAGCTGGCATTCCGTGTGGACTTAGTCGCGCGTTTTTAAAATCAGTATCCCGTTTTTCTCACAAGTTATTATTTTTATTTTTTGTTCTTATACTCTGCTTTTAAAATAGGCCCACCTTAGACTAGCTCTCACTTGCACAATAATTGTGACCCTCACCGCGCCTTTCGCGGGTCTTCAGGCAGTTTGATACGACCGCCGCCATCTTGGGGGTAGTATCGGGACATTCTGCAGGCGCCATTCTCGGGAGCGGTTTAGTGTTTCTTCACACGAGGCGCGGCACCTATTTAAGAAGAGTGTTGCTCGCTGGCCGGCCCTGGACAAAGGTTTGTGCGCTGGGAAGCGGATAGCGCTATTACTGTATGTTATTTGGCGCAGGGTACATCTTACTAAGCTGGCATTCCGTGTGGACTTAGTCGCGCGTTTTTAAAATCAGTATCCCGTTTTTCTCACAAGTTATTATTTTTATTTTTTGTTCTTATACTCTGCTTTTAAAATAGGCCCACCTTAGACTAGCTCTCACTTGCACAATAATTGTGACCCTCACCGCGCCTTTCGCGGGTCTTCAGGCAGTTTGATACGACCGCCGCCATCTTGGGGGTAGTATCGGGACATTCTGCAGGCGCCATTCTCGGGAGCGGTTTAGTGTTTCTTCACACGAGGCGCGGCCCCTATTTAAGAAGAGTGTTGCTCGCTGGCCGGCCCTGGACAAAGGTTTGTGCGCTGGGAAGCGGATAGCGCTATTACTGTATGTTATTTGGCGCAGGGTACATCTTACTAAGCTGGCATTCCGTGTGGACTTAGTCGCGCGTTTTTAAAATTAGTATCCCGTTTTTCTCACAAGTTATTATTTTTATTTTTTGTTCTTATACCCTGCTTTTAAAATAGGCCCACCTTAGACTACCTCTCACTTGCACAATAATTGTGACCCTCACCGTGCCTTTCGCGGGTCTTCAGGCAGTTTGATACGACCGCTGCCATCTTGGGGGTAGTATCGGGACGTTCTGCAGGCGCCATTCTCGGGAGCGCTTTAGTGTTTATTCACACGAGGCGCGGCCCCTATTTAAAGCTACTATGGAGACGCGCAGCGGAAGCGCCGTCTCAGCGCCGGAGTCATGCCAAAGTCCAGCCTGTCTGTGCCCGTCCGGGCCCAGACGGGCCTAGGGCCTGGCACTCTTGTTAAAAAAATCGGCGCCTAGGTGGATATACGACCGAGACGACCTTATGGCATTACGCCACATGCATACCGTCGGTTGTAAACCGGCCTATAAAGGCCCGACTCCCCCAACAGCCCTCAGGCCGAGCGAGACCATCTTTCCCGACAAAGGTAGGAACACCCTGCTGGTAGGTCTACTGAACTGCAGATCTCTCTCACGGCACTCAGCAGAAGTCAACTTACTTATACAAGATTTGGACTTAGACATCTTGTTTTTGACGGAAACTTGGATAACTTCCAGTTCCGATGCTGACATCGTGCAAGCCCTCCCGCCGGGCTTTCTTGTCTATCATCTTGATAGACCTGAGGGGCGAGGGGGTGGCCTCGCTATTTTATATAGGGACTCATTTGTATGTAGGGCTCAGAATGGATCAATTTCGGACTGTGAGAGCTGCTATTTCTCTTTGCGGATATCTCCTACAGTATCACTATCAGGCTTACTGATCTACCGGCCTCCGGGCGGTGTGGGTAACTTTGCTAGTTCCCTAATGGAATCAGTGACGACCTTGGCCTCATCCACGGCTAATTTCATAGTGTTGGGAGATCTCAATCTCCATTTCGATGACCCTGCTGATCTAGTAGCCCAAGATCTTCAGGGCGATTTGAAAGCATGTGAGCTGGCCTTAATTAATGATGGGGCTACGCACGAAAAGGGACACCTACTTGACCCAATGTTCTCCAACATCCCCCGCTTTACGGTCAGGCCAGCTTATCCCCTCCCGTGGTCCGACCATTTCTTGGTTTTAGCACTCTGGCAAGCCGACTCACGACCCACAATTGCCAAGCAGGCTTTCTTGGTGGACAGAGCCTGGTCCAGGTTTTCGATCAATGACTGGACCTCCAAGTTGGAAGACATGCCCTTTCCCTCTGATTCGGACCCAATTAAGGGAGATGCTAACATTAACCATTGGCTATCCGCCTCTCTAGACGCCCTTATTCCAAAAAAGAGAGTGCAAAAGAGGGAGAAAAGAATAGGATCTGCTCCTTGGTACTCTGTCGAGCTTCGTTCCCTTAGGAAGGGATGTAAAAAGCTGGAGAGGTTGTGGAGAAAGAAATGGGAGATAACCAGGAGAGACGAATATCGTGTCGCAATGAGGGGCTATAAATCTGCTCTACGACAGGCAAAAGCACATTTCTTTGAAGAGCGCATAAAATCTGCCTCTAGTTCCTCTAGAGAGACTTTTAAAGTGGTTAAAGAACTTCTCAAAGTCCCCGAACCTGCGGTCACTCATGACAAACAGAAATGTACGGAGCTAGCAGATTTCTTCCATACAAAAATTGAGAAGATTTTAAATACCCTGCCTCAGTCCTTGTTGCCTCAGGACAATGGTAAATTGAACATAGGAACACAGTCTAGTGAGATAGCTACCCATCTAGATACTTTTGGCCCAGTGTCAGTGGCTGAAGTTTCGAAGGCCTTGGTATCCTTGAAAAGTGGCTCTCCCATGGACCCGGTCCCTATGAAGTTCCTTAAACTAGCAGCAGCTTCCATCGTGGCTCCCGTCACAGACTTAATGAATGCCTCCTTCGCCCAGGGCTTGGTGCCACCAAGCTGGAAAACAGCAGTTGTAAAGGCACTTTTAAAGAAGCCTAATTTAGATCCTTCGGACCTGGAAAACTTCAGGCCCATTTCTCTGTTGCCGGGACTCGGCAAAATTGCTGAAAGGTTGGTGAATCAACAACTGTCAGGCTTTTTGGAGTCTAACGGACTGCTTCGAGATTCGCAAACTGGATTCCGTCCAGGCCAGGGTACCGACACTGCCCTCTTGGCAGTCGTTGACGAAACCAGACGCATTCTGGATTCAGGAGGGTCAGTGGCAGTGATCTTCCTGGACCTCAGTGCGGCGTTTGACACCGTGAACCATCAGGTGTTGATTCAGCGGCTGTCAGAGGTGGGGGTGTCTGGGGTTGCCCTGCAGTGGCTGAGGTCATTTCTTACCGGACGTACATACCAGGTCTGGGAAGGCAGCGATCGGTCTACATCGATCCCCCTCCAGTGTGGAGTGCCACAGGGCTCCTCCCTCAGCCCGACATTATTTAATGTATATACGGCCCCCCTGGAGGACATAGTTGCCCCGTATGACATCAAGATCGTCAGTTATGCGGATGATATGCAGTTGGTGGTCTCCTTATCCCAACTGGCTGAGAATCCTGACCTACTGCACTCCTGCCTGTAGGACGTTCACACTTGGATGGAAGAGTCAGCTCTCAAGCTGAATGGCTCAAAGACGGAAATAATGCTGTTAGGGAGCAAAACTCCTCTACTCCCTTTGACCAGCTGTCCGAGTTGCATGGGAGACCTTCCGGACTCTAAAGAGGTAATCAAGAGCTTGGGAGTCTGGTTAGAGCAAGACTTGTCATTTAGGACCCAAGCTAAGAAAACTGCAGGAGTGTGCTTCGCCCTGTTACGGTCTGCCCGTAAAATTTTCCCTCTTCTACCTGTAACATCAAGGAAGCTGCTGATTCAGGGGCTGATCACATCTAGATTGGACTATAGTAATGCCATCTTTTTGGGCGCTCCTGAATCCACTCTTATTAAACTCCAGCAGGTCCAAAATGCGGCGGCAAGGCTGCTCATGGGCATTCCTAGGACGCAGTCAGCCAGACCTGCCCTAAAGGCGCTGCACTGGCTCCCAGTGCGGGAGAGAGTCAAATTTAAAGCGCTCTGTACAGCCCATAAAATCCTTCAGGGGAAAGGCCCCCCAATACTGAAGAATTTAGCGGTCCCCTATAAAGCGAGCAGAACGTTGCGCTCTGACCAAAAACACCTTCTTTTAGTCCCCAGAGTTAAAAGGGCCCGCACTGGCAGGAGAAGATTCTCAGTTAACACGGCGAAGCTGTGGAACTTACTCCCTTTAAAATTGCGCGCCGAGCCTTGTACACTGCGCTTTCGCAAATGTCTTAAAACCTATCTGTTTCCTGCTTGAGTGCTTGAGTGCACTAATCTGGCCGTTTTTATTATCTGATGGTGTCTGGATAAGCGCTGGGATGCCCAAGGGTAACTGCGCGCTATATAAAATTTTAAATAATAATAATAATAAAGTTACCACTTATAGTGGTGCTTTTCCAACCCGACTTGGCTTCCCAAGAGCCTCCACCAGACCACCTCCCATTGGCTTCCACAACTGGCACGAGGTCCACAAACAAGTCTCCTCCACTCGACCTACCCCATTATCCTTCATTCTCTGCAACCTAGACTATCATTCATCCATGAGTCCATCCGCCATCCGCCATCGCCGGGGTAACCTGTGGCATCGTAACTCTCCCCGCTTCCAAAGCCTCTGCATCCGACTGCTCTTTGTCCTTCTCAGAGTCTGTGTTCCCAGGCGACTGCAGCTCCAATTTTCCCAATAACGCCATTACCGCATCCAACACTTCCTACCTTTCCAGCTCAGTTTGCGCCGGCGATGGTTTCCGTCTATCCTGTCTTTTACCTCGTAGGCGCTGTGATTGGCACTGGGGGAGACCTCTGTCAGACTCCCGGAAGCGCTGCTCCATGCGGTCCGTCCCAGCTTTATATGTTTCCAGCCATGCCCATGCGTCTTCTGGTGTGTCATGGAAATGTGTGCCGCCATCCATCATTATCTTCAGCCTCGCTGGGAATAACAGTGCATACTGAATGCCTTCCGATCGTAGTTCTTTCCTAACTGTCAAGAAGGATGCGCGTCAACGTTGAGTCTCCAACGTATAATCTGGGAATATCGACACTCTGCTATTGTCAACTTGGTAAGGGCCATCTGTCCTCGCTTTCTGGAGCAGTATATCCCTGTCCTTATAGTGTAGGAGCCTAGCCAACACTAGGCGGGGGGGGCATCCTGGTTGCGGCGGCTTAGCTGGCACTTTGTGCGCACGTTCCAGAGTGTAGAAGGGTGATAGCCCCTCCACTGCCACCACCGTGCTCAGCCAATGTTCCAGGTACCGTACAATGTCCGTTCCCTTCACTTTTTTTCGGGCAGGCTCACTACTCGAATGTTATTTCTTCTATTCTGGCTTTCCGCATCCTCCGCTCTCTTCTCCAATGCTTGTATACGTTCCAGGGCATTCGTTATTTTGCTGTCCAGCGCAGTGTGGGCCGGTGCCACCTCCTGTAATGTAACCTCTACATGTTTCACCCTGTCCACCAGCTTAGAGTCGTCCGCTCTCAGGAACCCCAGCCCCGTTGCCACCTGTGCAATGTCTTGTTGTAGGGCCGTGTGCGAGTCCGCTATTGCTACTAGTATCTTGTCGAACTGCTGTTGCATACCAGGATCTTGAGATGTGCTCCCTTCATCGTGGTCGTCCTGAGATCTCGCATCACATCCGGTGGTTGGTTTCCCGCTCCCGGTTTTCCTCGTGGTTTCCCCATGTCTTGGGTCACTAGGGCCTTCTTACCCGGAGTACCTGTGCAGACGTGGGAACTTGCTGGGACGTCTCTAATCTCCGTGGACTGCTCGCCGCTCCCGCTGCGCGGGAGCCGCTTCGCATGTGGGTGGACCCACCAACGCGGACCTAACTTTGCCTGGCTGCTGGCTGCCGAGGGAGACTGTCAACAGAGGAGGCTACAGGGGTAAGCGCAGCAGGGACTCGCTATCCCAGGAGTCCCTGCATGACCACGAGTCATCGGTCAGCGCCCCCCTGCGTGCCCCGCCCCAACCGCCACTCTACAAGATCAGAGGAGAGCCCGTCTTGCGGGACGCAAGCGGGACGCCGGGCGAAGCCCGGGCAAAGGGCGGGCCGTCTGTGGCCGTCCGGGGCCGGCAGAGGCTGGGCTGGGCCACCCCCTTTCCATCGACTCCTACGGCTCCAATCCCTCCGAGCCCAACTGTAGGTCTTGAACCCATTATGTCCACCAGATCTGGTAAAGCCCTGAGGGGCGGCGGAGCAAGTGCTTTAGGGGGCTCCACGATGATTGGCACCATGGACAAATTTATCACTCGGGTGGCTAACGTCATTGAAAAGGAGATCGCAATGACGGAACGCCGCCTCTCACTTGACCTCCTTCCATCCAAGCGCTCATCCTTGGGTGCTGCGGCACACGCCTTGTCGCCGCCTACTTCCATTTCCAACCTACCTCCGCCTGGGCCCCCATCTGACGAGCAACACATTGTAGCGCTAGAGGCAGGATTAGATAGGATAGAAAGCCTCATATCACTCCCTTCCCCAAGCAGTCGCTGTACTGAGGCTATAGCTTCTGGACCATCCCACTGCTCAGCCAGCTTTCCCGATAACAGGTCTCATTCGGATCCTATTGTCCCCACACCTGACCCACAACTATTTCCCCAGACTAGACCTTCACGGGTACATAGGAAAAGGAAAAGGGGGATTAACATTTGGAGGGGAAATCACTCCATGCTCTACAAGCGCTCTAGGACACAGCTCCATAGGGGTACCTCATACACAGACGCTGGAGAGCTGGAACTCCCCAGGATTTCTAGCTCCCCCCAGCACGCAGCTGAGTCCCGGATACCGTCCCCCCTGCCTCCAGCAACACCGGCCCTACCAAAACAGGGTACCTCTCTCGAGTCTCTCGAGAAACTGGTAAAATCTCTGTTTAATCCACTACTCGACCAAGTTAAGAACCTGGGGGTCAGACTGGACAACTTCGAACAGGCCACTAGGGACAACTTTTTCTCCCTGAAAACCCTGTTGAAAGTGCATCCTAAGCCTAGTGAGATCAACCCAGATAGGAATGTTGCTAAAGAGGTCCCAGTAAGCCAAACAACCAGAGTCCAGTCGTCATTGCCGGCCAAAACACTGGCTACAGGGAAAGCTCCTACCCCAGCCCCTCTAGCCAGTGCGAAGCAGATAAGGCCGAGTGATTCCACTCACGTAGTTCAGGTGCACGGCACTCCCTCCACAGCAGTGACGGCATTTGCGCCGAACCCTGCTCAAAAGATTTCTCAGAAGAAAGGGGCTGGTCCAAATGTGCATTCGGCTTCCGCTGCGCCTGTTAAAACCAATGGAGCAGCACCAATCTCTAGGGCTACCATTCCACCTCTTTGCCTAAAAATTCCCCTCTGTCTAAAAATTCCTCCTTGCCAAAAAATCCCCCCTTAGTGGCCACCCAGCAGATTCCGCCACGCAAGTGCCCCCCGGTAAATCTCCCTCCCGAATGCCACCCGTATGTTGTTGTCCTCACCAAAGTCCCCCCCCTAAAAGAATCACAGCAGGAAACCCATCAGGCGCTAAAAAACAAAGTCATCCACTGGATGAAAACCAATAGACCACTTCCATTGGGTGTAGATGGCCTGATCCTTGGGGTGCGTAGGGTGGGTTGGATTGGGCATGGGAAGAAACCTTTTGAGGGAGATTGCGTAGTGGTCAACTTTCAAGATATAAGAGCCGCCCACTCAATATGCTCCCAAGGCCGAACGGCCGGCACGGGGGTCGATGCTGTCGACCTAACTTTTTTCTATCCGAGGCCGGTACTGACCACCCCGCTCTGCCCTGCCGGGCCCCCTCCTCTAAACATCGCCCGTGGTCATCTTTCCCCGGGAATCTTCCCACAGCAGCTATACCCAGCTCCAGTTACGCAGAATTGGGGTTCCTGGGGTCGCTGACTCTGTGACGCTTCCGGGGAGGCCCTTGTGGTTTTGAGCCCTGCTGCTGAGCCTACCCCCTTCCTTAAAATCCGTAGCCCCTCGATTACACCACAAAGCCAGGCCACTGCCGAGTTTGTAAGGGAGCAAGGGGAGACTAGGGCATCTCCTGACCCACTGGTTAGCCTCCCTGTTGTGGGTGTTGTGGACACGCTGCCTCCTGTCGAGAACCGTAGCACTGTGACGGACCCCCCGTTTAGGGTTTTCAGCTGGAATGTGGCGGGCCTCGAGAGGAAGCTAGCGCTGCCGGACTGGAACTTGCTAGTGGAGCAACACTCCATATGCCTGTTCCAGGAAACCTGGAGCAGGGTGCCCCTGCATAAGGCAGGATATTCCACCCATTTTTTGCCAGCAGTCCATAGTGTAACTGGCAGGGGCCGCCCTTCGGGTGGCCTCTTAATTTGGGTGGCTTCAGAACTCAATTGTAGGGTGGTGGAGCGGGATACCAAATGCCCGGATCTCCTTAATATATTGCTGAAAAACCCCCAGGGCCGAGTTATCCTAAATATTTTTAACATTTACGCCCGAGGCACAAAGGGGGGTAGAGAATCCCCAGTAATATCTTGCTTAGAAGCCCAGCTTCCCTCGTCACCTCACAGGTTTTGCACCTTGGTGGCGGGCGATCTCAATTGTACATTCGAGCCCCTGGACCTCGAAATCCTAACTGATCAAGAGGAACACGACACTAGGTGGGGGATTCCGTCCCTTGAACTTAGTCCTATCAAAAAGTGGACGAAAGTGGCCCTCCAGATCAACTCAATAGCAATGGAGTTTGGTCTGAGGGCTGCCAATGGCAGGACTGGGTCCGACAAAGCAGGGGTCCATACCTACAACAGGCCAGGGCATACGTCACGAATTGATTACTTTCTCCTTGACGTACACCTGTGGAGTATGGTTGAGGACATGGTGATTATACCATCTGTTGAGAGTGACCACAACCTCCTCTCTCTCACCTTGTCTCACAGATGGTTAACTAGCACTGCGACCAGAACTTCTCGTAACCCCGCCCCGGACCTGTCAGTAGTCTCCAACTGTGGACGGAGGCTAAAGTGGGCGAAGGTGGCACTTTCAGAGGAGAAAACTTCTGCCATTAGGCAGCTTCTTGCCTCAGCCCTAGTCAATCTCGACCCCCAAGAGGATGGGTTGCTGGAGGTGGCCTCTAGGTTCTGCATCATAACCCAGGCTATCAGTGACCTCTTTGTAGTTCCAGCTAATATGAATAGAAGGAAACCAAGTTCACGAGTCAGACAGGGCTGGTACAATCAGAAGTGTAGGGAGGCGAAGTCACTTCTCATTGAAGCAGTCAAGTCTAAATTACCATCCAGGACTAGGGTGGCCAGGAGGCACTACGCACTCTGCCAAAAAAACGCCAAGATGGAGTGGGAGGATAACTTCTGGCAGGACCTCCTGGCTGCCAGTCGTGGGAAAGATGCCAAAGGTTTTTGGGATTTGGTGGGCAATAGGAACCGTCCCGACGACACTCTGAGGACCTGTACCATCAATGCCCAGACATGGTTCTCCCACTTCCAAAAACTCTACTCTGCCGCTGAAGGCCCACTAAATGACCCTTTCAACCTCCCGCCCTATACCCTAGTTCAAGACCTGGAACTTTTTTCTGTTTTGGAGGTCACAAAGCAGATTAAAACCTTGGTACTATTAAAAGCAGCTGGTCCGGATGGCCTACCAGGCGATATCCTCCGAGCATATCCGGAAGAATGGGGGGTATTAATCTCCGCACTCCTTAATGCAATCGCTGTGGGAGGCCCTGTGCCAGATTCCTGGAGAGGTGCTGAGGTAGTCCCCATCTACAAAAAGGGCAGCCGGGATCTACCTGGGAATTATAGGCCCATAAGCCTAATAGACTCGAGCCAGAAACTGGCGGGGAAAACCATTTTGGGGAGGATCTCACAATGGGTGGACGAAAACCACATCCTGTCCGATATGCAAGCCGGGTTCCGTTCAGGCACCGGAACTATCGAACAGGTCTTTAGGCTCCTGCTATTGCACTGGAAGGTGGTGGAGCTAGGCAAAGGCAGTCTCTACTTGGCCTTTATTGACCTAAAGACTGCCTTTGACCTGGTTCCTAGGGAGGAACTTTGGAGGGTGCTACACGGTCTAGGGATGCCCCCGTATTTACTAAACCTCCTTATTAAACTGCATAACAACACCTATGCCCAGGTTAGATGGGGGTTGAATGGGGAAAAGACCGATAAGATCAGGGTCGAGAGGGGAGTAAGGCAGGGTTGTGTCCTGGCCCCCACCCTATTCTCCCTCTATATCAATGGGGTGGTAGATCATCTACTCGGCGAACCAGCAGACGCTCCCACTCTGGGAGGCGCAAAAATTCCAACTTTGCTGTTCGCCGACGACACCCTCCTCATCTCTAAAACCCCCCAAGGTCTCCAGACACTACTGAATCGCTTCCAGGACTTTTGCACCACCAGGGGACTTGTCATCAACGTGGAAAAAACCAAGTACCTAGTTATGCACCCACCCCGCAAACTTGGCCGCCCTCCCATTCTGAACTCTACACCCCTTGAAAGAGTGGCAGAATTCGACTACTTGGGAATTTGACTTAACGATGCGATGAGCTGGACCGCCCACATCAATAAAATGACAATGGCCCACAAAAGGGTGGGGGGGGCCCTCCTTAAGGAGTTTAACAACTCAACAAAACACTGTGTTGCCCCTCTACTAGATATATATAAAGCACGTGCGGTCTCTGCGTCACTTTATGGAGCCGAACTGTGGGGCCTGGGCAAAGTGGATTTACTGAGCAAGGCTGAAAACAAATTCATTAAAGATCTCCTTGCCATCCCATCGAGTAGTCCGACTATCCCAGTGCTCATGGATGCTGGCTGTAAAGCAATAGGGGATCAGGCTCGTCTTCGACCCCTCTTGCTCTGGGCTCGCCTGTGGAGGGTACCAGAGCTAAAACCTTATGCTGATGGCCAAGCTGAGGTGATGCACTCCGACGGTTGGCACAGCATTAAATGGCTAAAGGACATTAAACATCTCTTAGGGGACCTAGGCCTGGACTCCTGCTGGCATAGCCACTCCGCTCCCCCGAAGGAGACCATAAAAAAACTTTTTTGGGAGTGGGTTCGTGTGAAGCGCATCAGTAATCAGCAGCAGTGCAAAACCACCGCAGCTTTTCTGCTGATAAAAGATGTCGTCGCCTACGAGCCGTACATGGACATAATAACAATCGCCATGGACCGGTCCTTGTACATCAAATTCCGGTTGGGAACCCTACCCTTGGCCGACCTCTGCTCCAGGTGGACTAAATCCCAGTCCCCATCACGCTATTGCGCCCTTTGTCCTGATAAACCAGAGACGGTGCCACACTTTCTTTTCGAATGCCCGGACTATGGTTGCCCCAGATCACGTTGGCTTGGACCTATCTGCAGAGAATTGGGTACCCGCCAGTACTCTGTTGCCCTTCGGATTCTTTTAACCAATACAGCCCCTCCTATTGTCTGTGCTATTGCCAAGTTTTTAAAATGGGCTTGGTTGATTAGACTTAGAAGACTGTCCATATCAATTTAATCCTCTTTTTAATTAATTTATGCTGATCAAATGTGTTTTACTCTTTTATCTAATGTACAGTCATACTTTTTTCGACATGCTGTTTTTATCTTTTGTACCGCTTTTATGATATATGCATATCGAAATAAAGCAATCAACCAATCAACCAACTAGGGCATTATCAGGCTCTAGTGGACCAACCACGGCACCCTGACTTCCCGGAGAGTTATCAATCGATGACCCTGGCTTTCATGGGCAAATTCAGATGTCTCATTTGCTAGAGGAACCTCCTTCACCCTTTCAAGTTGCCTAGTACTCCTGCTGTCCGCCTCCTTTGAGAGCCCTGATCAGCGACCCCTGCCAAGTTCAGGCCCACTTCTCCTCTGACTCAATCTCTAATACTTCTTAGTTCTCCCAACAGGCCACTTCCAGTGTAAAGGAGCAACCAGTCCGATCCCCGCAGGTCAGCAAGCATCTACTTTTGGTGCTCCGCTCCGCTTGTTCCTTCTTTCATGCTCACAGTATGGCCGCTCCCCTCGTCCCTTTTGCCACCACAGGAGAGAAATCTGCATTCGTTCCCCCCTCTTCCAGGTGACTTAGAGCCTCCTTCGCTCTTATCTGCCCTACGCTACTTCAGTACTCAAGGCCGGCTCTCACCATTCGGCGGCTGCCCCGTGTCTTTATTTTCCGCTCTCCTTCCCAGTGGAATGTATGGTCACGGAGGCCAGGTTTAAGTTCCCCCAATCCAGTGGGTGATTCGCAGTCCCTAGGTGCAGTCCAGTGCTATCCAGCGCTATATTTTCAGCAGTCCTCTTAGTTAGGGCCCCCTCCGTCTGCCGGCTCTCTTCTCCCCTCCGCCACCACAGCTCGCGGGCCGCAGCCTCTTCCACAGCCCCGCTACCGCCTCCGCGGGCCGGGGCCACAGTGCAAGCCGCCCCTCACTTACTGCAGCGGGATCGGGGTCGTCTCCGGTCCCTCTCGTGGTGTGTAGCTGCCGCTCTCCACCGTCCGCTGCTTCGCCCCTGCAACGCTGCCTCTAGGGATCAGGGCTACGGGCCTCGCACCGACTCTGCCCGCCAGCCACATCCCTCAGTCTTTGCCCGCTTGGCTCGATACCCCAGTCCCGGATCCTCTTGGGCTCCACCACTCGAGTTAAAGCTCACCGCCCTCGGCCCAGCTGGTCCTAGTTCCTCACTGCTCCGCTATATGCCGCCCAGCAGCTACTGCATACCACTCGCCTCGTTACTGCGGAAGCGCCGTCTGCAGGGGTCAGGTCAGCAAGTCCTGTTCTCTGTCCACTCGCCGGCCACTGTCTGGGGTCCGGTTTCACATCATGCTCTCGCGCTGCCGAGCACCTCCAGTTGCGAGCACTGTTCGCTCCACGTCGGTCAGACCCCTCCGTCTGTCCCTTCATGAACAACCGCACCAGTCCCAGCTGCGGCTCTCACTTCCACCGGGCAGTTCTTTCCGATCTCCCTGGTAGTTTCAGTTTCTTCCCAGCCGCTTCGCCGCCATGTTAGGTTCCGGTATCGCCGGCGCATTCAGGGCCAAATTATGTATGAAACTCGGACCCCATAGTTCGTCCGCTGTCTGGTGGGAGCAGGGGCAGGTTCGCACTCCACTTCACGCCTTCATCGATATCGGGCACATCGGGGTGCTGATTTAATCGAGGATTATGCAGGGATGGGAGCTGAGCTCAGCGCTCACGCAGCCACCTCCATCAGCCTTCAGGCCACGCCTATCATGCCCAGCCTTTCATATGGAACTCACCAATGTGTAATGACACATTGCTGGAGTTGCTTCTGTTTTCCAACACACTCCAGCAATGTGTCATTACTGTGCCAACAGGTACGTCAGGATTACTGATGCATCTGTTTAGTCTTTGCGACATGGATCAGCGCAGTTTAAATACAGTGCATCCATGGTGTTGCAAGGAGGTTGCAATAAAATGTGCTGCATCGCTGTTTTCTTATCTTATCTTATCTTAAGGGGCTCTTATATAGCGCACTGACACCAAAAGGTTTCCTGGCGCTGGCTGAGTGCTGTGAGATGGAGAGACGGGGGTCTAGCCAGTCTGTGTAAAGAGGTGAGTCTTCAGAAGTTTTCTGAATGCCAGGAGGGAGTTGGTAGATTTGAGAGGGAGGGGCAACTGATTCCAGAAGGCGGGGGCAAGGTAAGCAAATCTACGACCGCCAGTTTTTTTAAGTTTGGTAGAAGGGACAGCTAGGAATAGGCGATGGGAGGAACAGAGATTACGTACTGGCCAGTAAGGGACGACCAGTGATTTGAGAAAGGCAGGGGAGGTCCCGGACACAGCCTTGAAAGTCAGGCAGCCGATCTTAAATGCAGTCCTCTGCTCCACCGGCAACCAGTGGAGACTGTGAAGCAGTGGTCTCGCAGATTGCCACTTCTGGGTTTTATAGGCCAGTCTTGCTGCTGGCTCTGTACAATCTGGAGCCTATTAAGGAGGAATTTGGGTAGGCCGTAGTACAGGGAGTTTGAAAAATCCAGGTGGGAGAGCACCAAGGCAATCAGGACTTGTATCAGGGCCTCCGGTGTTAGGAGGTGGGAAACTTTCATGAATTTTTCTGAGCTGGAACATGCATGGTGACACAACCGCACCCACCTAAGGCTTAAGAGAGAGCTCCAAGTCGATTATGACCCCGAGACTCTTTGCTGACTTAGCTGGGACGGGCGGGGAGTCAAGCTCAGTCGGCCAAAACTGTGGGCCCCAGTGAGCAAGACTGTTTCCTGGGAGAATTAACTCGGTCTTCCCCGGGTTCAATTTAAGCTGGTGGGAGTTCATCCAGCGTTGGATGTGTAGCATCACTGCTTGGCAATCGAGGGCTGCATTGGGGGTGTTGAGCGGAAAGATGATTTGCAGATGGTCTGCATAGTTGAATACGGTGACATTCCACCTCTTCAAGGAAAAAATAAGCGGCTGAAGGTAGAGATTAAAAAGCAGAGGGGACAGGGAGGATCCCTGAGGCACTCCGCAGATGGATGGGACCTGCGCGGCTGTCAAGGGACCGAGCCGGACCGCCTGCATTCTGCCCGACAAGAAGGATTTGAGCCAGGCAGAAGCCAGGCCTCGGATGCCGGCTTGCTCGGCACGGTGGATAAGGATGTTGTGGTCCACCGTGTCGAACGCAGCCGACAGATCCAGTAAGACGAGCACCTGTGATGTCCCTTTATCGGCATTAGCCCTAAGCGTGTCCATAACTGCCAGGATCACAGCCTCGGTGGAATGGGCTGGTCTGAACCCAGCCTGTTTGTTTCGAGAAAGTTGGAACACTCGATGAATTCAGATAGGCAGCTAGTAACGTGTGCCTCCAGGAGTTTGGATAGATAGGGCAAGTGAGAGATAGGCCGATAGTTGGCGAGATCGTCCGGGTCAGCTCCAGGCTTCTTCAGTAAGGGCACAAGGACAGCCTCTTTGAAGGAATTAGGCACTGCTCCTGCCTCCAATGAAGCATTTAATAAAGGCAAGATGCAGTCCGGTAAGGACAGGCAGATGTCACGAAAGATAGAGGGAGGGCAGCAATCGTTGGGTGAGCCGGATTTGACCCAAGTAGCAAGTTTAGCCAGAGTGCTGGGGTTGAGGTCAGGGAAAGAAAGCAAAGAGAGCGGGTTTTCAGGGGAGGAGGCTGGCATGTCATCGGGAAGGACTGAAGGGACAGTATTCTTGATCTTGGCGATTTTTTCGATGAAGAAGCTATTTAAGGCATTGCAAGATTCTTGTGTCGGGGTCTGAGAGGGAAGGGTCCTTGCATCAGACGTGAGCTCCCTCATAATTGAAAAGATCTCCTGAGGTTTGTTATGAGTAGTGAGGATCCTTTCCGAGATATGAAGAGCTTTTGCTGCCATGATTGCATCTTTATATTTTTTTCTCACAGCAACATATAGCTCTCTATCGGTGGGCAGATAGTTGCGTCTCCACCTACGTTCCGTTTGGCGCAGTTCGAGTTGCTGAGCTTTCAAGGTGGAGGTAAGCCACTTGTGGGACTTACTGTGCCGGGAACGGGGGAAACTGAAGGGAGGGGCAAAGCGATCATTGGCTTTGATGATCCAGCCAGTAAGATCTTCCTCCAAAGTTTGGACAGCCGCAGTGTTAGACAGCGAAGGACGAGTCTCAGCCAAGAACGAGAGGAATGCCTGAGAATCAAGAGTACTCCATTTACGGGCAGTCCACCCGGCCATGGGAGGGACCTTAGTGCAACCCCTGACTGTGATCACTATATCGATCAAGTAATGGTCGGACCAGATACAAGGGGTGATCACAGGGTAGGAAGGAGTGAGATTGTAAGTCCAGATGTGATCTAAGATGTGGTCCCCAGTATGGGTGGGGGAAGAAACGTGCTGGTTCATGTTGAAGTTGGTGAGGACTTCAAATAGCTCAGCCACATGAGGACCAGCTTCATTATCATTATACCAATAGTTGAAGTCGCCGAAAATAGCGACTCGAGCAGATGAGATAAGTAGATTAGCTAGCTGTTCACTAAAGGCAGCAGGGAACGAAGGCATAGGGTAGGGAGGACGATAGAGGATGACAATGGTAAGAGCTCCCTCTCCAGTCTCTAGCTTAATGATGAGATTGTCCACATCAGTAAGAGTGAAAGAGGACGTGGAGGTAAATTTAAACTCCTTACGAATGACAGCTGCCACCCCGCCGCCGGCACGGCCAAAAGGTCGGTTTGTGTTGAGCAGGTAATAATATGGGGGCAGAGCAGCTAAGTTGTCAGGGAGAGAATCATCAGTCAGCCAGGTCTCGGTAAGTAAAAGGATATCAGGCCTTTCGTCGGTGAGAAGGAGGAAAAGATCAACCTGATGCCTGACCAGTGAGCATGTATTTAAGTATAGGACCCGGATACGTGTTTCAGTCGTGCTGGGATCAGATAACTGCTTAGTGCAAGGGGAGGGAAAAGGTACATTCCGCGCAACATCCGAATGCCGAGATAGAATCTAGGGTCCGCGGGGGTAGTGCAACAGATACACAGTCCCGATTCCTGAGAGCCTGAGAGAAATAAACAAAGGGGGAGGGGGCCTCCTGCGCCTCCTTGGCGCGGACGGGTGCAGACGGGCAGGACTCTGGCACGACTCCGGCGCAGGTCCGGCGCGTCCGCTGCCCGCGTCCGCTGAGCTGATGCATAACCGTCCCCTTTTATGCGCGACTAGAGCACGGGGTATAGAAAACACACCCAATATGGCCTCCGCTTGTCTGAACCTGGGACCAACTCCACAGCGTCGATACTCGGCTGGGAGTGGCCCAGGGCAACAAGGAAGAGGGGGAGGAGTCAGCAGTAAGAGCTTCTTAAATCAAGCTGATGGGGTAGTGTTGCAGCAAAGTTTTAAAAACGCCGATTTTGCAGTTATTTTTAAATTTCAAATCAAGTTAAAATACACAGCAGCATAACCTCCCGGCTTCCGCCTCAGGAGGGACACAAAATACACTCAGTCAAACGAGCAGACGGGCTTGGGGAACCCCTTTTATGCGCGACTAGAGCGCGGGGGATAGAAGACACACCCAATATGGCCGCCGCTTGTCTGAACCTGGGACCAACTCCACAGCGTCGATACTCGGCTAGGAGTGACCCAGGGCAACAAGGAAGAGGGGGAAGGAGTCAGCAGTAAGAGCTTCTTAAATCAAGCTGATGGGGTAGTGTTGCAGCAAAGTTTTAAAAACGCCGATTTTGCAGTTATTTTTAAATTTCAAATCAAGTTAAAATACACAGCAGCACAACCTCCCGGCTTCCGCCTCAGGAGGGACACAAAAGACACTCAGTCAAACGAGCAGACGGGCTTGGAGAACCCCTTTTATGCGCGACTAGAGCGCGGGGGATAGAAGACACACCCAATATGGCCGCCGCTTGTCTGAACCTGGGACCAACTCCACAGCGTCGATACTCGGCTGGTAGTGGCGCCGGGGCAACAAGGAAGAGGGGGAAGGAGTCAGCAGTAAGAGCTTCTTAAATCAAGCTGATGGGGTAGTGTTGCAGCAAAGTTTTAAAAACGCCGATTTTGCAGTTATTTTTAAATTTTAAATCAAGTTAAAATTCACAGCAGCACAACCTCCCGGCTTCCGCCTCAGGACGGACACAAAAGACACTCAGTCAAACCAGCGATGCACCACTTTTCCTAAATGAAGCCCCAACTATCTTCTGTCTATTGGCTGGAGATTAGCCTTCAAACATCAATGGCAGACATCAACTTTAGATCAATCAAATCAAATATAAACCTCAGATCCGCCACTAGGCATCAGCCTCGGAGGCCGTATACTACAATAGCAGCATTAGGAATCATCCTTAGAATAACCACCAAATATCAGTCTCTGAACAGCCACAGATTAACCATAATCAACCTCGGTTTATGAGCCTTAGGGGTGAGTTCAGCTCAATCATATTGACATCACGCTTCAGTTTCAGATTACGATATAAATAAACAGTGGTCCTAGACCTATTGATCAAAATAATTGACCCAATCAATCTTCGTTAAATCATTTAAACATTCCAGAGCACTTCAACCGAATCTGCTCCAATTTTAGTTAATAGTCTTAAGTGAAAGAACACAAACAAGCCACTACAACCCAAGACAGAGATACAATGTAGTTAATTCATTGTCTCATATTTTGAAATCGTTTTATAAAATAATGAGCTATTTCAATAAGTAAAAACCAACAGATAGGTTGCCCAAATGGAGCGTGCAAAAGGGAGTGATCAGAATGTTAAGTGAATGAAGAAAAGAAAGGAAATTCACAGCAATAAATATCACAAATTCTATTTGTCAATCAATAACGGTGTTCTAATTTTGCCGTATTGATTACCTGGCCAAACAGAAATGACTATGAAACCATTACATTCAAGATTTTACAGGGACATTTATGCCCTCAGTGAGCACTGTGTCAAATCAAGATTATGGTCCAAGGTGAGGAAGGGGGAGCGTCGACGTTTCGACTCGACTTAGGGCCAACCGGTCATTTGAACCTGGGGCATGCGAGTCTTCATCAGGACAAGGAAAGATTGGGCAACCAAGGGGTGTCGATGACCCTACAATAATGTAATAATAAAGGGAAGGTATTACCCAATGGTAGTAGCAATAATGATTCAATCAAAAAACAATAAAGAGGGGAGCCTTGCGCTTACCCTAGGTTGGAGAACCAACGAGGTATGTATCCTTTTACAATGGTGCGTGCTCCTGTAAAACAAAATTGTACAGTGCGTCTAGACTTAATCCATTTGGTTTATAAGTCATCCATCCAACCCATATATATGAGTCATAGTGGATGAGAAATTACCTTAAATGTAGACGGATCAATCATCCAATTAAGGGGTGGGCACAATGTTCCATGTATGTACCAATGTTGGGCTGATAAGTACCTAAAAAGTTACAGGCAACATCAGTCCACTGAGCTAACTCATTGTAAAGCAGAATAAGGCTAATAATAGCCAACAATGTTTACCTTATCATCATTTAATGTTCTTTTGGTACATACAAAGCTCCTGTCAACACAGTTCAGGAAGCTGGTTTAATGAAAAGAAATAGGAGGAAAAAACATAAGTAATTCACTCCATTAAAATTTGCGTCAAAAATCGGCCGAAGCTCGATATCAGTAAAGTGCAGGAGGATATTCAGCTCATGGAGAGCACCCGCAGACACAAACGAACAGTCACAAAGCTTACCATTTGGGCAGCGTTATCATACGTAGAAGGGAGCCAAGCCTGAGTTCTACCGGGACGTAGCAACAATGGGCTTACTTCCGCGTCCGAGTTAATAAGTTAAGACTACCCGCTATTAATGATCATAGAAAGAGGACTGTCCTCCTAGGATTAGAGACAGTTTGGTGCGTGTTCAACCGGACCAGAACTTATTTTATATAAAAAGGAGAACCAAGGGAACTGGTAGAAAAACTGAAGTTGAACTGCCAATTCAATTACATAGTTATAATTTTTCGATCTTTGGCAAAATAATCCGCCACCATTTTCCTTTGGGAAAAACATTTCCAAAATCACTGGGCAACGGGCCACAGATACCGATACTTCTGAGTCCAGAGTGGATATAACTAAAGCAGTGTCATACGAGAATGTTGTATATTATAGGCATAATTACATTCCGATGTGATAATCAAACCTTGTTATAGTCAGTTACTAGCCATTCTGGCAAATTTACAACATTAACTTTGTATCCTGCAATATCACATTTTGATGGAGAGAAAACGTTTTCTCTCCATCAAAATGTGATATTGCAGGATACAAAGTTAACCCGTTCCCAGCGTCGAACGTTCAGCGCCCAGTGCTGAACGTTCAGAGAACGAATGCTGGCCCGTCGGCGTGCGCAGCACTGGGGAGGTAGCGCTCGTGACGACCGTTGGCCGACGGCAGCAATTAAAGGGTTAATGTTGTAAATTTGCCAGAATGGCTAGTAACTGACTATAATAAGGTTTGCACACTCCATTTGGGCAACCTATCTGTTGGTTTTTACTTATTGAAATAGCTCATTATTTTATAAAACGATTTCAAAATATGAGACAATGAATTATACATTGCATCTCTGTCTTGGGTTGTAATGGCTTGTTTGTGATCTTTCTCTTAAGACTATTAACTAAAATTGGAGCAGATTCGGTTGAAGTGCTCTGGAATGTTTAAATGATTTAACGAAGATTGATTGGGTCAATTATTTTGATCAATAGGTCTAGGACCACTGTTTATTTATATCGTAGTATACCCAGGTCCATACCTTGTGGGCTACCCCATTTTCTTTAATGGCTACTGTGAGAAGTTGGCCCGATATGCAACGTTCGCTATTCTAGCGACCGCTATGTATCGTTCCAACGACCCTTATGGTGTTTGGTTGTAAGTCAACCTATAGACCAGCTATCCTAGTAGCGTGGATACGAGCAGTCTAAGGCTAAAGACTCGAGAGGGCGCGTTAAGCCAACTGTTTACCACACATGTACCCCTTGAACACCCAGTGAAAGGACACCACACAAGTGTTATGAAAATAAACAATATATTTATTAAGAATCACAACAGCCCTGTACTCTTTATGAGGACAGGGTACTAAGCACAAACCAAATCTCTTTAGCAAATACTTCAAGTGCACAATTAAAACAAGTGTCCGAGGACACGGAAAGATTAAGGTCTCGGGCGGACCCGATAAGGCAAGTCGGAAGCGAGGGACTCAGGACCCTAGAGTAAGGAGGCTATGCAGGCATCGAAATGCCGAGTTACCTAGCCACGAGGGCTGCGGCTGCACAAGTCTTACAGGCGTCGGGGTCTTCGCTGACGAGCCAGGAGCCGGAAGAAAAGGAGTTGCTGGCCGGCGACCAGTGCTGAATAGTTCGTAGAGATCCAAGCCTGGATCGGAGATTGTTGAAACCTGAAAGCAGAGGGGACCAAGTTCGTACTACTAGCCAGTAGTCAGAAGGTACCAGGAAGGCACCGGTTGGCCGTCACCTCGACCAGGTGAGTGGGCGACGCTAGGCTCTGCAGTCTCACGGACCAGGAGGCGTTGTCGGCGACCACGGTGGAGGTGCGAGCTGTCCCACGAAGGATGATGTTGTCGGCGTCGCTGGGCCCAGGATGGGGCAACAAGCCTTGGCAGATCTCAGGGCCACGTGGTGGGCCTAAGATGGCGTCTTGAGTGGACCAGGAGGGTCCGGGGTGCTTCTCGCAAAGATGGAAGCAAGGGCCAGTCTGGAGCAACCAGACCAGCAGTGATGATTCTCGGATGTCGTCACAGAAGGGCACAAGCCAGCGGCTAGTGACCAGACAACGTGCTGAGCAGCGAGCAGAAGGGCCCCACGCAGATCGTGGAGATGCTGGGAGACTGCACTTCGGTGCTGGAGCGGCTCAGGGTCGGGGCTTCTCGGACCCCAGAGCACTCACCAGAGAGTTACCTCGATGGTCGTGCTGGTTTTAAGAGCGTGCAGGTTCTGATGATGGCCGGTCCCTCGAGGTCTCGTCGCACCCACAGATCACAGCTGAGCTGATGATGTGGGTAGAGGTCAGAGGTGCCAGGGAAGCCGGTTCTCGTCGAGCTGGGCCGTCGGATTCCTTGAGGAAGGACTTACAGCAAACCGCAGAGTTCTTAGTTGGTGCCCGCTGATGCAGGGTGACTACTCCTTAGTCACAAGGGAGAAATCTTGAGAAGAGTCTTGAATGTCCTTTCGTAGAAAGTAGTTCTTGAATCAAAGATGATCTCATTTGGAAGGGTCCCCGCTCCGGTCTTTATTCTAAAGAAAAGGGGTGGGTACATGACTAGGTCCTGCCCTAAGGGTGGGACCAGGAAGGGGGGTAGTTACACCCCTCTCCCCTGCCGGACTTTCCCCAGGCCAGGGCTGTCGCCCCTGGAACTGGTTCTAACCGGCAGATGCGTAGTGAGCACCGGGGTGCCACTCCGCAGTCACCTTCTCGCCAAAGCCCTACCTACCCAGAATACACAAACCCTGTCTGGGACGGTGCGAACAGCGCCCTCGACAGGAAACCCTTTGTCCAAGCGCTCCTCGCTGGAAGGACTCCCAGCAGCAGGAGGTCAGACTCGTGTCTGTGGTGGCAGCATCCATTTTGTGGAGCTGAGGCTTCAGTTAACTTTAACCGGGGTTCACAGTTACGTACATGTCGTGTCCCTCTAGAAGGGTGGAATGCTAACCTCGTCGCCAGCATTGGTGAGAGGGCAGCACCCCGATTCGTATGACACCTTACTCGACATGCCTGGGTAACGCGACACCGGAGTTACCGATATGGTACGCGTTACCATGGAACAGCTATTGGGTCTTGATTCCGCAAGCTGCAACCGGGCTCGGCTCGGGCCTGAACCTAGCTCACACGAGCCCACGCACTCTGCCTTCAGGATCGTTAAGGCCTGCCATAGGAGTGACTGATAGGAACTCGGGTGTCCATTGTATGGTTAGATATAGAGCTACTATACCTAAAGCGAAGGGTGGTTACACGTCTTCGCCCCAGCTGTCGTGCAGCCAGTTGTGTCAAATTTAGGAGGCCAGCCAGGGGTGGCATAATACATGCTTCAGCCCCTGGCGGCCCTGGGTACACCTATGCCCTGCGTTACGGGGTCTGATAAGGTGGCCCAGTACCAATTGGTAGATGCACTTAGGGTACATATCGTAATTTAGAAAGAGAACAGCCAGGCTGTGGGTCTGATTAGCAGGCCCACAGCCAGAGAAAGTCGTAAACCAGTGAAACAAAAGCAAAAAATCTGGGTGATCATAGGATTGCAGACCCTACTCTCCTACAGCTACCTCAGTTTCAGATTAATCATACAATATTACCAGAAACCTGAGGTTGCATTTCAGATATTTTTAGAAATCAGCCTCTGATCAGTTGTCAAATGTAGTTTCAAACAGCCTATCAATCTCTGGCATCAGCCTTGGATCAAACATCATCAATCAGTCCACTATTATTCTCTGGTCAGACATCATCCTCAGCCATTGTATACTAAACATCACCTTTAGAACAGCCAATAATATGAATCTCAAAATACATATTCCAAAATCACTCCCTTTTATGGATGGGAGAAGTTGGCGGAGTGCCACTACGCGGAGGTCCACTGAGTTGAAAAAACTCAGTGGAACTTCGCTCCACTCCACTCCCATCAACCTACAATAAAATATTTTAAAATAGTAAATGAACGCTTACCTGCTCTGGCATCTCCGGGCTGCCGTCCTCCTCACTGTGGGCTCCTCCTCGCCATACACCTTCCTCGCCGGTCGAAGATCCCTATGTTGTACGTCTTGCGAGGACCTCACGTACGTGCTCCTGTGTGCAGTCCTCTCAAGACATAAAACTAGGGTTTGTGACTGGCGAGGATGGTGGACAGCAAGGAGGAGAGACCGCAGTTAGGAGGAAGACAGGCTGGGATTCCAGAGCAGGTAAGTGTTTAGTTCCTACTCTTTTTTTGGGCATGGGTGCAGGGGCTAACTCTACTCCGCCGCAAAGTCTGAGTTTTTGCCTGAACTCCTAGTTCCCAATAGAGTGCAGAGTAGGCAAAACTCGGAAAACTCCGCTGGTGGAGCAGAGTTTGACGCCCAGATTTACTCCTGTTGTAAATAAGCCCTCAAAAACCCCTGTTGGACATCATCCTGATATCAGCTATCTTCCATCAGGTATCAACATCTGACGATGTTGTCAGATCAGATGCCAGCCTCCCATCAGCCACTGAACATCAGCCTCAGCCATAACTCTTCATGAGGCATCAACCACAGGAATACCAAAAGTCTTCATTTATCAATGAGAGGGTGCTTTCAACCTTACGTCACTGCTATGACTTTTAGGTGTGCAAATACCTAAAATGTAAATGTTTTTGGAATGAAAGGCTGCACCTTTTACAGATTACAATTCCCTCTCTTCTTGTGGCATTGACACCTACTCTTCGCAGGTCACTAGAACAATATTTACATTGAACTTTGTCTGGGTTTCTTTTCTCTGTTGCACAGGTTTGCGGGCAGGTTATATGAAGGAAATCAAAGATAGAAAGCCACAAAAAATCACAGTTAAAGGCTAGTGTTAAGGCAATGTAACAATGCAAATGAAGAGAGTGATTTAGGACCACATGGACAACCATTTTTAGTGGTTGTAACGTTTGTGAACGCTAAAACGGCATTTAGCATGTATCAACCCTATTTTGTGAATTGGTAACCTGTTACCAACTCGCTGAATAGGGTTTGCAAGTAGCTATTTAGATGGGGTGTGCCAAGGGCATCCCTTACTAATAGCGAGTCTCAGGGGCATGCATGAATGTTTTGAGACCGGAATGAGGTTGCAAAACATTCCTACTTTTCTGACTCCGTGAAGGAGGTGGTAACCCATTCACAATCGTGAAGGTGTCCCGAAGGGACCCCTTCCCCTTTGTGAATGTGGGCGGAATTATTTTTTTAAAGCAGGCAGTGGTTCAACAGGCCACTGTCTACTCTTAATAAATGAAAATAAATCTTTTCATTTTTCTTTTTTAAATGCATTCATTTTTCCTTTAAGGAACACAAGCTGTATTTAAAAAAGAATAAAGAAATTATGGAAAAAGAAATCACAGGCATGTGGTCTGCTATCTCCAGCAGGCCACCATCCCTGTGGTAACAGCCCATTTCCAACGAATCGTAAATTGCGAACTATCACATCAATATTAATGAGGTAGGTCATTTGCAACCCCAGTCAGAACCGTAAAATGTGTCTGAGACACATTAGTACATTTCATTTTCCGACTTGCTAATTGGTACTCGCTAAAATCGCAACTTGCAAGTTGCAGAATGAAAGGATTGTACATATGCCCTTAAATTTATTGTAAGAGGATTCCTGTCCGCGAAGAGAAATTGTTTGATATTTCCACTTCTAAATCACACAGACCCCAATTTCCCACTGCTGAACATCAAATGGAATGAAGGACATCTCACTCACTCTGTGTTGGAGTGTTTCTCTGTGAAGATACGCAGGAGAAAGTCTGCTTCTTCGTGGGGTTGTTTGGTGTAGGGGACCACTATGTACTCTCCCGGAGGCAGGCGGATGTGGGTGCTGACTTCTCTGAAGTGGCCAATGTTCTCGGCATGAGCACAGGGCTCATGATTAAGGAAGAAGTCTTTCGTGAAGTGAACACTTGGACCACCTTTGAGCTGAAAAGAGTCCAACAAGAAAATCACCAACAACACCAAAACATTGAAGGCAATACACACAAACAACTACAGAACATTCTACCTGCTTTAGAGCATTGAAACAATAATTATTCTTACTAAATCCAGTAGAATCCGAAAGGTACATCCTAAATCTAAACCCTAATACAAAAAAATAACTCTACACCCTAAATCCTAACATTATCCCCCATTTATGCCTAAATTTCGCTGTAATCACTTTTTGATGCTTTAAATTTTCAGCTTTCCATAGGAATACAAATTCTAGTGGATTAGATTTTCTCTGGATTAAATTACTTTTTCTATGTTCCCTATGTTTAGACCTAGTCTATGTATAGACTAATCTAAACCATTTTCTGTGGTTTAGATTAGGTCCAAAATAAGACTTACTCAGCATCCAACAGCAAAACAACATCGACAATACATACAATCAGCTTTAAAGAAACATCCTATAACATATGTCCTGCCATGTAGGCCTGGCTATGAGGCTGCTTTGTAAATTGGACCTTAAAAGAAGTTTAGTACTGACGTGCACAGTATTTCTTCCACAACAAAGCCTATGTTGGACACAAACCTTCATGGGAATAATTTAAAGTTTCAATGGAGCTCTTAAAACCCTACCATGGATCTGGCATTCACGGGCAAACATCCTCTACCCTATCCTTAAAAGAACCTCTGCTTGAATGAAGCCAGGGAAGTGCTGCACCTTGGAGCTCTGTCCATTTCTTTTGGTGTTTGATACAGTGCTGTAGTAGCTCCCAGGGGCAAAGAAGTGTTTGACAGAGAACATAACAACAAGAGAATACCTGATTGGGATGAGGATCGAAGCAGTCATTAGAACATTGGTCTCCGGCTGCAGGAGGATGCAGCTCAGCTTCTAGAGTACATCTCCTGTGGAAAGTTGACTAAAAACTCTCTTTTCTTCCTGGTGTCCCATCATGCAACCTATTCACCCTATCACTGACCAGGCAAGCCATTTTTTCTATTTTAAGCATGAATCCTATTATACCCCCTACCTTGCCTGTTTTTTTTTTTTTTCATTGTACTGACACATGCAAAGAATGATGGCCAGCCGTCATGCATCTTACGAGTTGTTTTTGTCCTGTTCAATATTTTCCTTAAAACAGAACGGAGTCAGTTAGATGGTTGCCTTGTCAAATTTCCCCCCCCTCCCTAACTCTCTCAAAGAACGAGCAGCTCTCGCTCATCAATGATCTCTCAGCTTGCGGGGGCAGCCACGGGTTGGGTCAACAATCAAGAGTAAACTGATCAAGTACACGAGACAGACACGAAGAGAATAGTTAAACACGGCCCATTCTCCTTCCTTCCAGCTGTACACACATACCATTGTGAAACATCACCGCCCTTGTGTGGAAGTAAGGAGCACACAATGCCTCGTTCTCTTTACCTTTCAGATAAAAATGACTCAGTAACAATGCCTCAATTCTCTCTCCCCAGACACTAATATCTCTGTAACTTGTCACCACAATCACTCTGATGCCATGTGTTTGTCTATGTCTAACAAATGTGATTCAAGTTATTCTTTAAACGAAAACAAGCCTGCTATGTCTTCTGTATGATTGTATCACGGATAATTAAATCATGCCCAGGGAACTCCTTCCTTTGATTGTGAAAGTAATGTATATAAGTGCTGTCATGTTTCTAGTAAAACAGACTACTCCTGAACCCGCTTGGTGAAGGAGCTCTCCCTTAACTCGAGTTCTGGAATAAAGCCCTTTTACTCGAAGACCACGGACTCTGCTCCTCATTTTTTGTATTACTCTTCTTTGATATCTATAGAAATTCCGGTAGTGTAAATAATTTATTTACCACATTAATTGGCGCCTGAATAGGGACGCTCCCTCTTCCCCACGCGCCGGTGATGTAAGTCAGGTCCTTGTCCCTTCCATACTTTCGATGGACTTCAAGTGCACAACAGCGGGGTGTTCCTGCTAACTCCCTCGGGACGAGGAGGAGACGGACTGCGACTGATCATCCACACGAGGCGGTGAAGAAGATAGCGGAGCGTCCCAACCCAGAGCCTGACCAGTGAGAGCGCTGAGTCCGAGGTCTTTGGAGCCCCGATATTCCTGTGCAAGCGTCAAGAGTCCGATGACCAGGTCTTCGAGTTTTGCTTGTCGGTGAGTACAACTGGGAATGTATAAAGACGGGTTCCATTTGGGAACACGGTAAAGACGAGTCTCATTCGTGGGACCGGTATGGTTACACTATGCTCTAGTATATAAAATATTTTTGTATATTTCAAGTTTTAACAATAATTGGTCGAGTTTAAAAATGCCTCTGTTTTCCAAATTACATACGATAAGCACCAAAAAGAGAATACTAGAGAAACCGGTTTTTTTTTTTTTTTTTTTTTTTTTTTTAGCTTTATTCGGTATTTGACAAACACCATATAAGCAAACATTACAAAAATACAGGTTAAAACGACATTGATGAATATTTACACACTAAAAAAGAGTGTTACACAAGTTCAGGATCTTACCCTAGTCATCACTACATTTAATATTAAAAAACCGTTTTTAAAAGAGAACTTTTTCCTCTAGAGAGTGATTAATGCATAAGACTTTGCAATTGCATGATCAGTGGGTTGAGGTAAATATGACATATTTGTGTATTATATGATGTTATTAGGCACATGATAATACTCCAAAAACCCTCAACCTATTAATCACTTCTCATAGACCCTCTACATTTTATGATGAACGACAGGAATTTTATCATTACTCTAATAGTACATTCATCCTGCAGCAAGTACAATCTGTGGAGGGCTGCTTTACAGCTTCTTAGGCCCCACAGTTTTAACAGGGGCAATAAATGTTTTTTTCTTCCCCATTGGTAGTATTTGCAGAAGAGTATGCAATGTATGTTGGACTGGGTGGCTATTCCGTCACACGGGCACTTAGTCATTTTCACTGTCCAATCATTCGGGGCGGGGAACGTTATTAGCCTAAAAAAGCAGTCTGTCCTCATACGAGCTAGCAGCATTCTATGGTAAGGGGAAATATTTGGCGCCAGATAGGGATGTAAGCCATGTTCATACAAAATCTGGCGGTGAGCTATGATGGTGGACTTGCTCCCGTCTAAATAATGTCTCCTGTCCTCCAGTAGGCCTAGACACATCTCTTTTAGTGCTTTTTTGGGGATTTGGGCACATGATGCTGGGTCCGAGAATAAATCTGGGTTGCCAATGGAGTTCAGGAATTTTTTTACATAGGTTAGCCAAAGTTGGTTAGCCCCATTTCCTTGTTGCATGCAGTCCTGAATCACCTCCCTATTAAGAGTCGTGTCCTCACATGTCCAGATCTTATGCCACAACATGACTGGCGCTATCTTTATGATGTCGCTGATGTGGGATCTGTCCAGTTCTTTGTGGCAGATGGTGGTGGATGTGGAACGTGGGACTCCAAGGAGGTACCTCAGGAAGGCATTTTCCACCCTTTGGATTTCGGAGCTATCTGCAAGTCCCCAAATCCCCGCCCCATAGACAGCTGTGGACACGCATTTTGCTACATAGATCTTTAATAATGTGTCTACGGGTTTCCCACCCAATTTTTTGGCAAATTGCTTAACCGCCCCTATTGTGCGGGTAAAGGCCAGGTTACGGGAAGTGATCGCTGCAGACCAAGTCCCCCTATTGCTAAAAATGATACCCAGGTAGGAAAAAGTTTTCGACATCGCTATCTTTGATTTATTAACAAATGTTTTACACTCTGGGGCTTTTATTCTCATTGTGCATGACATCGTGAATGTTTTACCCACGTTTATTATAAGGCCTCTTAAACTCATGAAGGTTGCAAAACCTGTTAGTGCCTTTTGGAGTCCCCGCTGAGTGCGGGCCATTATCACCGCATCATCAGCATATAACAATAGCGGGACTACAGATCCATTTATCTTGGGGTAATCCACCTCTAGGGCATTCATCGAGTCCGCTACCTCGTTTATATATAAATTAAATAAAAACGGTGCGAGAATGCAACCCTGGCGAACTCCCTTACCAATTGGGAATTTTTTCGTTCGCTCGCCATTTTTGCCATGTCTCACCGAAGCTCCTGCATCCCTATAGAGTTCCTGGATAAAAGTTAGAATATTTTTATCTATCCCCATTTTGATCAGGGATTTCCACAGGGTTCCATGGTCCAGACAATCGAAAGCCGAAGTTAAGTCGACAAATGTCAGGAACAAGTTCCCTTTTTTTGATCCTATATATTTATTAATTATAAGGGACAGGTTTAAACCCTGCTCTATGGTTCCCACCCCCGACTTAAAACCATATTGAAATTTTGAGAGTAACCCATTATTTTTGGACCAGATTTGTAATTTAGTTAGTAGAACCCTGCCAGCCACCTTCATTAAGTTATCTAAGAGAGAAATGGGGCGATAGCATTTTGGGTCTTGTCTATCTCCTTTTTTAAATATTGGGATGACTATCGCTTCCTTCCATGTACTGGGGAAGCCTGATTTCGTATATGCGTTTAAGACATTTGCTAGTAGGGGTGCCCAAAGATCTATGTTCCCTTTAAAGAGATCAATGGGTATACCATCAGGCCCAGGAGCCTTTAGGCTCGCACTCTGTGATATCGCTTGTTCCAATTCTGCAGGGGTAAACATTACATTTAATGGGAAGTTTCCCTGTGGCTGTAGGAGGATCTCACTCTCCTCAGCCAACTCTTCTTGTGAGGTCAGCAGGAGTGAGTCTTTCTTATAGAGTGCAGTGAAATGATTGACCCAGACATCTTCAGCTATGCCAATTTCCATAGTGTCCACCTTCCTATCCATAAAGAAAGGGGCGTTTACCTCTTTCCAAAAGGACGTATTGTCCCTTAATGCACTTGCCTTTATCAGGGCTTCCCAGGCTACGTTTTTGAGTTCTTTTTTCCTTGTCAGGATAGTGAGCTTATAAGCTTGTCTAGCCTCTTTGATTTGATTGCTATCCCTGGGAATAGTCTTTAATGCCTGTAAAAGTGTTTTGTGAGCGCTAGTGCAGGCTCGGTTAAACCAGCCATGTTTTCTCGTTTCCTCCCTTGCCTTTAATTTTTTAGTTAGCTTAGCATTTATTTCTACTTTAATCTCGTCAAATGCTAGTATTATTTGTTCTGGGTTATTACTTAGTTCCAAGCAGATGTTAAATTGTCTAGTTTCTTTCTGTAATAGCTCTTTCAGAAAGTTCGTGGGTTCAATTTTTGCCCATTTAATGGCATAGCCGTTTTTCCTGGCCAGTGCCACTGAATGGCCATGTAATATCTCAGCAGTACTAGTTTTTTGGGCACCCATTATCCCTAGTTTAAGGGAAGTACTAATGGGGTAATGGTCACTTATTGCTAAGCCCTCCGTTTCAAACCCACCCACCCAGCCCTGGTTCCTGTTTGAAACCAGGATAAAGTCTATTACGGTGCCTGCCCCGTGGCCAAAAAAGGTTGTTTGAAACTGTACTGGTGGCTGACAAAGTTCGTTTGCGAAAGCCAGATCCCATTCGTGCATGAATTGGTTTAGTAGATTTCCCCCTAAGGAGTGTTCGAAGTGTGTGGTGGGATCCCCTTGCGCATCAAGAATACCACAGTTTTTTGTTTGGCTATAGGGACATAGGTGACAATTAAAATCCCCTGCTATCAATAAGCAGTCTGCCGCCTGGCCGCCTTTCTTTAACAGGGAATCCAATTCCGCTATTAGACTTTTTACCTCTACTTTTGGCATGTTATTATAGAGGTTTATCAGGAAGAAGCAGCGCCCATTTAATTTAAAGGACACGCCTTGTAGTGAACTCCCTACGCCTGTTTTTTGCCCATTTACCTCGTAGTTATTCTGTTCTATGTTACAGAGGTTAGAGGTGAAAATACAAAGTCCCCCCGAGCCTCTGCCTCGGTTGCCCTGGGTTGAGGGAATGTAAAAAGTACTAAACCCCTCTACTGATGTCTCGTATGGGTCCCAGCACTCCTGTAGACAGACTATGTCCTGCTTTTCCATAAAGGTTAGGAATAGCTGGTCCTGCGCTTTTTTCGCGAGACCAGCAATATTCCAGGAAGATATCTTGAGCATACAAGACCCCTCCACAGTAGCACGGGATTCTTCCTGTCTGGGCTGTGAGACCATGCACATATCTTGGACTGATATAGTCTTTGGAATCAGATGGTTAAAGTTTTCTGCTGGGGTAGGGCCATCATAGATTTTTTGAGGGGGAACAATGACTTCTAAAATCCCTGTGGTAGCCTTTTTTGGTCAATCGACCATGTCTAGACAGTCGAATCTGTTCCTCATGGGGACCCCCTCCCAGTAGTCGAAATTTGGGTTGCCTCTGCTATGGTGCCAGGTGCGGGGGTTCCAGCCTCTGTTCCATCCGTTATTATTATTGTTCCTATTTCTATTTCTGTTAGTATAGCCCACCTGGGTCCAGGGCCAATCCTGCACATCATTCCAGCCATTTCTATTTTCATAATTCGGGGTATTTAGCGGGGGATAGAAGAAGGAAAGGCGTTGTACATCCACCCCCCCCCCTTTTTTCAAGTGCTGGCCAGGAGGAGATATAATCAGCCATAGCAGGGTCGTCGCAATTGATTATAACGCAATCGCCCTGTAAGCTTTTATCTGTATCCCCTATCCAAAAGACTCTTCTGAGTGAATTAATTCTGCTCTGATGCGATGGCTGTATGGGTCTATTTTGGCTAAGCCATTGCATAACTTTATTTCTCAGAGACCACTGGGGCTCATCCGCGCCCTCTGGTAATTCTGAAACCCCTGTTAGGACAACAGTGAACGGGGTGGCCTCAGGTGGAAGATGGAACGGCCGTCTGGGTCTAGATCCCGTCCTCTGTTTCTCCTGCGCTTGAGGGGGCTGCGATTTTTGGGATTTTTGTGTGTTCTCCTTTAAATTTGCTAGTTGTTTGTTTAATGACACTAAGGCTGGGGTAGGTTGTGTGTGGTCACTCGCGGTGACGGGTTGGCTCTTACCCTCTACAGTTTGGCTCTTACCCTCTACAGTTTGGGGTTTGGGAGTATTTTGAAGATTCTGTTTTGCATTTTTCGTGGACTGGGAGTTACCTTCTTTAGCTGGATCACAGGACTTTGGGCCTACGGCTGGTGTTGTGGATGGCTGCGTTGGTATAGTCGATTTGGCCGGTTTACTTGGTTGTTTAGTCTTCCCCCCCCCCATATCTAGGATGCTAAGTGTCTTCTGCGTAAATGCAGGAGTATTTAGTTTGGCGAGTTGTTTTTCTATTACCCTTATGCTTTTCTCCAGGGGTTTCAGGTGGTATTTTAAGAGTTCTCCCATGCTATTTGTAAGGAAATCGTGTAATGTCACACATGAGGTACAGGGTTTTTGTTTGCCCCCTACTGCGCCTAGTGACTCTTGGTTCCCCAGTGTCGTGATGTTTTGTGCGGGCGTGTTTAAGACCACACTATTAGTTAGCGTTGGTGTTTGTGACACTATAATGTTATTGCTGTTTGTATTCAGGTTATTAAAAGTCTCACCATTTGGAGGAGCTAATAATTGCGCATGTGGCTTTGCCCCCTTGTTTGATATCTTAGGTATAGCACCCTCCCGTACCCCCATGCTGTTAGATTCTGTAGGTAATTCAAGACTATGTAAGAGTTGTAAATCTGGTGTTTTTTCCAGATCCACCCTAGAGTCAGAGTCGGAGCCTAGTGACAACTGTGTTGCTGACAAATCCACAGTGTTAGGAACTGTGTGAATTTGTGCACTTGTGGGATTCAGCAGGGGTATGATCGACCCCTTTTGTATGGGGGTCTGTGCTGAGGCCAGCGGGCCCATAGACGATCTTTTTCTGGCCATCTCCAATTCGTGGGACACCCGCCTATCTATCAATTGGATAGTGTTGTCAATGGCTGTATTGGCCTTGTGTAGAAATAAGTCAAGTGGGCCCGTAATGTCAGTGGTTTTGTCAGTTTTTTTGCTTCTCGTGACTCTAGACATAATTATAATTTATAATTATATAGTTAGGGGCTCTGCTTCACGGGGACTATAACTTGTGGGTCTTGTGCAATCAGGACTGATATCACTGTTACAGATAGACAATTTAGGCCCAGTGGGTTACAACCACGCCGTGCAACGAGTGGACGGAAGGAAATGCAACAATGTTAACAGAAATGAAAATACCGTGGCCCAGTCCAGTCTCTCACAGTCTGGAACGGGCTGAAACGGGCCCGCCCTTGGCCCGGGCTTCGCCTCGCGCTTCTCCACGCGCGCGTCCCGCGTTGCGTGAAGTATAGTTTAATTTAAAGGTGGAGTGCAAGGGCGTTACCGCCGGGGGAAGAGGCACCAGGTGTTGGAAGCAAAGGCTTCTGGTCCTCGCAGTCCCCCGGTGCAGGCAGCCAAGCAGAGTGGGGTCTAGCGCACGCTGGGAGCTGTTGGACACTCCGTCGACCAAAGGAGGAGCTCCCACCAGCAGCGCGACCTCAAAGGGATTTTCTGGCAAGTTTGGCGCTAGTTCGCTTTCAAAGCGTCCTCCAGCACAGCAGCAAGTCTGTTTAGTGAGTGGCACCCGCGAAGCGGGTGTCACGAAAGGTAAATAGGGAAACCGCAGGTGATGGGCGTTACCGCCGGGGGAAGAGGCACCAGGTGTTGGAAGCAAAGGCTTCTGGTCCTCGCAGTCCCCCGGTGCAGGCAGCCAAGCAGAGTGGGGTCTAGCGCACGCTGGGAGCTGTTGGACACTCCGTCGACCAAAGGAGGAGCTCCCACCAGCAGCGCGACCTCAAAGGGATTTTCTGGCAAGTTTGGCGCTAGTTCGCTTTCAAAGCGTCCTCCAGCACAGCAGCAAGTCTGTTTAGTGAGTGGCACCCGCGAAGCGGGTGTCACGAAAGGTAAATAGGGAAACCGCAGGTGATGGGCGTTACCGCCGGGGGAAGAGGCACCAGGTGTTGGAAGCAAAGGCTTCTGGTCCTCGCAGTCCCCCGGTGCAGGCAGCCAAGCAGAGTGGGGTCTAGCGCACGCTGGGAGCTGTTGGACACTCCGTCGACCAAAGGAGGAGCTCCCACCAGCAGCGCGACCTCAAAGGGATTTTCTGGCAAGTTTGGCGCTAGTTCGCTTTCAAAGCGTCCTCCAGCACAGCAGCAAGTCTGTTTAGTGAGTGGCACCCGCGAAGCGGGTGTCACGAAAGGTAAATAGGGAAACCGCAGGTGATGGGCGTTACCGCCGGGGGAAGAGGCACCAGGTGTTGGAAGCAAAGGCTTCTGGTCCTCGCAGTCCCCCGGTGCAGGCAGCCAAGCAGAGTGGGGTCTAGCGCACGCTGGGAGCTGTTGGACACTCCGTCGACCAAAGGAGGAGCTCCCACCAGCAGCGCGACCTCAAAGGGATTTTCTGGCAAGTTTGGCGCTAGTTCGCTTTCAAAGCGTCCTCCAGCACAGCAGCAAGTCTGTTTAGTGAGTGGCACCGGTTAAAGTCCCGCCTAGAGACACGCCTGGACATTTCATGTATAACAAACATGGACTGGGGGCCATATTGTTCTTAGACCTCTGGGTAGACTATACCGAAAATTTAGAAACAATGTATAAGTGGTCTGCCACAGGTACATGGGACATGGAATGTATTATGAGAGTGGAGGAAGAGTTATGGAAAAGAAAGGTGAGGCCCTCACAGACAGAAGCCATTGAGTTATGGCGGAAGGAGGCACATAGGAGAGCCCAGAAGGAACTTGGGAAAGTTGAGAAAAGTAAGAGAATGTCGGAACAGGCTAAAGAAAAGCAATTACAGGAGGAAGGCGAGAAGGTCTTAGCTGAACAGACAGACAGAGAGAGAGGCGCCCTTGTTACTGGCATTTATCCCGTTTTGTCAGAAGAAATTCTAGAAGAACACCCCAAATCACCAGTGAAAATAACTCCCACCGTCCCCGACAATTTTCTCCCCGCCTATCTGTCAGAACCACCCCCGCTTATGTTAACACGCCTAGAACACGCCCGTCTACACGTGCACCTGAGCTAGTAGCTGGCGGTTCCACCTCTGATTTGGGAGTGCCCGGGAACGGGACTGAGGATAAAGATGATGTCCCGCCTCTTGAGTGTCCTTATGACCCCGAACCCAGTAATGGCCCAATGTCCACGATACCAGAGAGATTAAGACAAGCCCTGGGTCAACTCCAAAAGGTCCCTGATATAACGAAACATTTGGATAGAGTTTATGAATTTATACGAACAGGGGAAGGTCCGGATACTCTGTCCCAGGTCATGAAGAACAGAAAAGTTCCTATCAGGGGACTACTCCTGCGGTTCATCATAAATTGTTTGATCCGGGAACTAGACCCGGGTAATGGGAACGTAGACTCTGAGTTAATAGACCTTAGTGATCAAATACACAGGGGGGCACATGATCTGGGACATCAGATCGACAAAATAACTAAAATATTGGTTAAGAAAATTGTCACTATTCGCTCTGAGAAAGTTACACAGGAAGACAACTCAGAGGAAGATGAGGGTCCGACACTAGGTAGGATGAATTTCCTGGGTGTAGCATGGCATTGTCATGGCTCCAAGTGGCGACCCCCGCGAGTGTCACAGAAAGTCAAAAGACTAGATCCTTCTCCAGAGGACCTTTTCCAGTTCACAGAAAGAGCCCTGGATGAATGGATTGACAATGAGCATCCCCTTACCCAACACGAAAAAGAATTGGCCCGGTCTGCCACTCATTGGATATCCCAGCACCGGGTATATGGCCCAGATATAGTAGCACAAATGTTTCTGGCTCTTCCCCGAACAGAACAATGGCTAGCAGGTATTTATATGGTCCAACACCTGGCTACCTTATACGAGAATAACTTCCACCGACCAGATAAGCTATACAAATTGTTACAAGAAGTAGTGACAGATAAATGGATGTCTCGGGGACCGGAATTGATCAATACCATTCTGGACCTGTGCCTCCGTTACCAGCAACTTACCTTAGCTACATCAGATCATGAAACTTACAGTATAGGCCAATACCCCTTGCGATAAGTCCACCCCATACCACAGCCAGATGGTACATTGCAACGAATACATGTGTATACTCCCCTCACCAAGTTAGAAATATTGGAAATGAAAAAAATGGTGCCCTCTCACGAAAAGGATCCTGGAGGATTCCATAGAGAGTTGAAGGATATCCTCCAAATGGGTAGTTTCACATATCCAGATATAATAATACTCCTTATAGTAATTCTACCTACAGGTATATTCGACAAACTAAAGGAAAAGGACTGGGAGGTGGGTGGTAAAAAGATTACGTGGGCTGCCCTAGAAAAAGAAGAGACAGACAGGAAGCCAGGTGAAGGTCTGGGTGAATGCGTAAAAGAGTTGCCCAGTCTCCTCATACAGGTCTTGCCTCTATTATTAACAACAAAAAAGGAAGATTGGGATGCCATTTCTGCCTGTAAACAAAAGCCAGATGAGGATACGGGTGATTATTACACCAGGTTGGAGAAATGTTTCTCTATAAACAGTGGACTCGCACCTAGTAGCGAGGCATATCCCCACCTTTTTGTATCTAAATTGGTGGACAACGCCTTACCACACATCAGAAACAGGGTGTTAAAAACTGAGAGCACCTGGCAAGCAAATAGTCCTTCACAAATGTTACAAATGTTACAGTACCACCACAACAGAATAAGGGAAGAACAGGAACAAGAGAAGAAAAGAGTAAAAGACACAAAAATGAAGGTATTGGTTGCACAGACGGCACCAGTAAACACGGGCCCCAACGGTAATGTGGGGGCCAATAAAGGTACTTGCAACTACTGCAAGCAGCAGGGCCATTTTGTGAGGGAATGTCCAGTCCTGAAACACAACATAGCGACAGGAAAAACGAAAGAACGCCTCACACTCCCAGACCAGGTAACACCCAGCAGCCTCAAACTATTGCGCCTCCGCAGGTTCAGACGCCGGCTGCCGCTGCCACACAGATGTACCAGTACGCACAGTCAGAATACCCCGAGTTTGCACCATATTCATGAAATAGCCTTGAGAGAGAAGGTGACTTGCCCCTTATCCCAGTTCCAGTGGATCAAAAAGGTCCATATGTACAAGCCCACTTACTGGGACGAGATAGAAAATTCCTCATAGACACAGGGGCAAGTAGGACTACCATAAGTCATAAGGAAGTCTCAGAGGTTCCTCTCTCTGGCTCACATAATATATCTCTGGGCTTTTCAGGCAAACCAATAATAAACAAAGTATTTGAACAAGTCTCTTTAGGAGTGGGTCCTCAGACACGTACTACTGACCTAGTCCTTACAGAAACGTGCCCAGAGAATTTACTGGGAATTAAGACACTTAAAGAACTAGGAGCAGTAATATGCTGCTCACCGGAGGGAATAAAACTGTTTCTACGAGATTTCAAAGGACATTTCACAGTCAAAGAATTCGACCCCAGACTTAATGACATTCAACAACATCTGTGGGCAAAAAGTTTGACTGATGTAGGATACATGGACATTACCCCACACCAGGTCACACTCAAGGAGGGAGTAGTCCTACCCCGTATACGACAGTATAAGATTCGACCCGAGGCTGAACAAGCCTTACTAAAAATAATTCAAGAACTCATAGAACATGGGGTGGTGGTGGAGACGGATTCAAATGTTTGCAATTCTCCAGTTCTTCCAGTCCTGAAAAGGACTGACCCTCAGGCACCCCCAGTCTACCGACTGGTGGTTGACCTTCGAGAACTGAACAAATGTGTGATCCCACAATATCCAGTGGTCCCAGATATTTCCTCACTATTGACTGCCATAGACCCTGAAGCTGCATTTTTCACAGTCATCGACTTGAAAAATGCATTCTTCAGCATTCCTATACATCCCGACAGCCAATATCTTTTCGGGTTCAGTTTAAAAGGACGGAATTTCAGGTTCACTAGAGCCCCCCAAGGCTATACGGAAAGTCCAAGCATTTACAGCCAAGCACTAAAAAGACAACTTGACAATATCAGTATGCCTACCAACACAGCATTAATACAGTATGTAGATGACATTCTCATCACCGCAAGGACAGAACAAAATTGTGAAAAGGCATCCCTCACAGTTCTCCATTTTTTGACAGACAAAGGTCACAAGGTATCTCCCTCAAAATTGCAGTTCTGTGCACAGCAAGTGGCTTACTTAGGGCACTTGCTGTCCAAGGAGGGTAGGCAACTGACACAAGAACGAATCCAATTGATTTCAACAATTTCACAACCAAAAACACAAAAAAAAGTGCGTGCATTCATTGGTCTCACCTCATATTGTAGACAATGGATCCCTCAGTATGCCCACATAGTCAAGCCACTCATACAGTTAACTACAGTGGAGGCAGCCACTCCTACAACTCTCCCTTGGACATCAGAACACTCCCAAGCATTTGAAGCTCTAAAACTAGCTCTGTGTCAAGCACCAGTTTTAGCCACCCCAAATTACGGCAAGCATTTTACCCTGTTCGTGACAGAACGTGACGGAACAGCACTATCCGTCCTCACACAAGACCAAGCAGGAAGAAACAGGCCCTGTGCTTATTTATCTAGCACATTGGACCCCGTAGCACAAGCTTTGCCTGCATGCCTGAAATCCGTTGCGGCTACAGCCCTGGCCATAAGACAAAGTGATTCAATAGTGCTAGGACATCCCCTGATAGTACAAGTGCCACATGCCGTGGAAGTCCTTCTAAACAGAACACAGACACAACACCTGACTAAAGCAAGACTGACAGGATACGAACTAACGCTATTTCAGCCACATATAGAGATAAGGCGATGCAACATATTGAATCCCACTACCCTTTTGCCGTCAAGCTCAGATGACACGATACAACATGACTGTGTGGAGATGATCGACGTAGTAACAAAACCAAGACAAGACCTAACAGATGTTGCACTCCCAGATCCTGATGTAACAATTTATGTGGATGGATCATGCATGAGAGCAAACACTGGAGAGTTAGTGGCAGCCTATGCAGTAACCATGGACTGTAAGATTATAGAGACACAAAGAATAGACACCCTATCAGCCCAAGCAGCAGAGCTCATCGCTCTGACACAGGCCTGCATATGGGCAAAACAGTTGAAGGTTAATATCTACACTGACTCCCAATACGCTTTTGGTGTAGTTCACAATTTTGGGGTGTTATGGAGGGAAAGAGGTTTCCTTACCTCACATGGGGCCAAGATACAACATGGCCCCCTGATTCAGGCCCTACTAGATGCCATACATCTACCTACAGCCATAGCTATTCTGAAGTGTAAAGCACACACCAAAGCTACAGACACCATATCCAAAGGAAATGACTTAGCGGACCGGACCGCTAAACAGACAGCCCAGAGTCCAGTGAACCCAACAGATTCTCAGGTGCCCATACAGACTGTCACTATGGTAATAAGGGATCCCTTGGAAGATGTACGAGACATACAGACACATGCCACCGCAGATGAGATAAAGAAATGGACTGAACAAGGAGGGGTCCAGACTGATCAGGGTTGGATGACCAAAGACCAAACAGTATGGTTTCTCCCTGACTCAATGGTACAAGTAATAATAGACACGGTCCATAGTCCCGCCAACCTAGGCGAAAAAGGTATGCTAGACACTCTACGGAACATCTGGTTTAACAAACACCTAAGAGCTGCAGCCAAACAAAAAGTAAAAACTTGCATGATATGTTGCCAATTCAATCCTGGTAAAGGAGTACCAGTAGAACAGGGTGGGTTCCAGCCTCCTGATCATCCTTTCGAAGTCCTCCAAATGGATTACATCCAAATGGACAGATGTAGAGGATACAAGTATGTACTGGTGGTAGTGTGTACACTGGCACGATGGACTGAAGCATACCCCGTCCCGGACTATGGTGCCCAGACAACAGCTAAACAATTAGTGAGAGAATTTTTCCCCAGGTATGGGTTACCAAGGGACATCTATTCAGACAATGGGCAGCCTTTTTCTTCTAAACTAATGGAGGCTGTTTCTCTTCTACTGGGATTTTCCAGGAGATTTCACAGTGTCCGACACCCTCAAGCAGCTGGCCTAGTAGAGAGACACAACCAAACCTTGAAAACCAAACTAGCCAAAATATGTGCAGAAAAAGGGATAGACGGGGTCACTGCCCTTCCGGTCGCTCTCTTTTACATGCGGATGGTAGCACATTCCCGGACGGGACTGTCCCCTTTCGAAGTAACATTCGGCAGGCCTCCCAACATTTGGGGTGTCCCTTCTCCTAGGAAACTAACTGATATTGACTTCAACATGTTAACAGATTACTTGGCTTCCTTGATGTCTGCACTCCACTCTTGTCGTTCACAGGTTGCAGCAGCTTTTCCAGATCACACCACACCTGAGGAACATACCATCAGACCTGGTGATTGGATACTCGTACGGAACTTCGATCGTACCAGCCCCTTGGAGAAAAGGTGAATGTCCCCTAAACTGGTTCTTTTGACAACGAGGACGGCAGTCAAAGTGGAAGGACGAAAAGGGTGGCTTCATGCCAGCCACTGCAAGAAGTTTTTTGGACCAATACCAACGGACAATGTACCCTGTCCAGCGGCTATAAACGCCCCGAATATAAATATTATTTCACCACTTCCAGAACTCACTCCTCAGTAGGAATACAGATCGCGGCTGCGATCTCACCAAAAATAGACTAAGGACATTACACCTGATCATAACGAACCGGTGGCTAACTAAGTCCAAGAACAAGCTCTTGGAGAAGCGGCTACTGGGAAGCGTTTGATCTTGTGTACAGATACATTTGGATATTAATTAATAGACAATATGAGGAATAATGACGTGATGCGCAAATTGAAAAGGACTGATTATGTGAAATTACTGCATAGCAGGTTCTCGATTATTTTATTAATAATGTTACTTATTTGCTGTTTAGCGGCCTGTCTGGGTTGGATCTTATATACAGTTTTCCCTCCGCCCTCTTCCACGCTTGTAAAGAATATAACTATGCATTCCCATGTTAATCTTCCCCCACACCTCGAGGACAGAAGAAAGGAATTTAAAAATTATACATTCATTTCCACTCTCCATAAACACCAACTAATTGTCAACAAGACGAACTGTTGGGTTTGTGGCTTAATGCCACATTCCGTACATAAGGGAATGCCCTTTTTCTCCGTCCCGTTCGGTTATTCAGGGTTCGCCTATGCATTAGCTATGATATTTTCTGCCTCAGTCAGAAATATTCCCCCGACAAAATCGAAAAAAGGAGAGTAATTGGAACGAAGTAAAGACTAAAATAGTAAAGGCTGTTTCTAAAATGGTGGATCTTACTGTGACCTGGGGGAGTGCCGAGGATCACTAAAATATCAGTTACTCTCAGTTCCATGACATCGCTTCCTTCAGGGAAATGTTTTCCGTCAATCAAAGACAGACAGATCAAGGAGGTTGGGTAGTACCGCAACACGGCCTGTTTTGTATAAGAGGAAAAGGAAAGGGGGAAATAATGGGGAACAGCGAGTGTGATAGGACATATACACTACCGGCTCCCGATTTTCCGACCATAGTAACTGCCCCAAACACCTATTTCATCTGTGGACCCCATGCGCGTACTTGGTTGCCTCAAGACTGGTCTGGAAAGTGCTACATCGCATTCCTTTTACCACCAACTTAAACAGCCCCTGCCGATTACCACCTGATTGACCCTCTGACCCAAGTTAGAAGACAACGAAGGGGGGTCATAGATGCAGAAGATACTGCAGGACAAGAAGCTGGAGATTTTTTCAAAGGTTTCCTCCCTTTCTGGGGACCCATGGCCAATAGTCGCCACATCCGGCAATTAACTTGTGTAGTTCAGGCCGCCATAGACGAAACAACTGGTGCCTTAAATAACATTACAGCTGAAGTAGCTGCAGACAGACTCATGACCCTGCAACACCGTATAGTTTTAGATGTCCTGTTAGCCGACCGTGGTGGTGTGTGTAAGGTAATAGGGTCCAGCTGCTGTGTATTTATTCCAGACAACGCCCCATCAGTTTACTCTGCTATATCTTGCCTCCACGTACTATCCGATAAATTGGATATGGACACTGGCACATGGTCCCTGACCGGCTGGTTATGGGGCCTCCTGTCTACCTGGGGGTGGAAGGCACTAACAGTCCTGGGCCTCGTTTTGGCCACTATTTTCACTTGTTGCCTCTGTGTCCAGTGTGGCCCCGCCCTTTGTGGGCTGTGTGCCACTACATGTACTCCTCGCCCACGAAACAGAGGAAAGAAAAATGAAATGATCATGTTGCAAGGACAAGTGTACAACTTAATGAACATAGAAATTGATTAAGAATTTCTGCAATATGGTTTTCTATGGGACAAGGAGGGAATGTGGAAAGTTGAATAAAAACTCTCTTTTCTTCCTGGTGTCCCATCATGCACCCTATTCACCCTATCACCGACCAGGCAAGCCGGTTTTTCTATTTTAAGCATGAATCCTAATATACCCCCTCCATTGCCTGTTTTTTTTTTTTCATTGTACTGACACATGCAAAGAATGATGGCCAGCCGTCATGCATCTTACGGGTTGCTTTTGTCCTGTTCAATATTTTCCTTAAAACAGAACGGAGTCAGTTAGATGGTTGCCTCGTCAATTTTTCCCCCCCTCCCTAACTCTCTCAAAGAACGAGCAGCTCTCGCTCATCAATGATCTCTCAGCTTGCGGGGGCAGCCACGGGTTGGGTCAACAATCAAGAGTAAACTGATCAAGTACACGAGACAGACACGAAGAGAATAGTTAAACACGGCCCATTCTCCTTCTTTCCAGCTGTCCACACATACCATTGTGAAACATCACCGCCCTTGTGTGGAAGTAAGGAGCACACAATGCCTCGTTCTCTTTACCTTTCAGATAAAAATGACTCTGTAACAATGCCTCAATTCTCTGTCCCCAAACACTGTAACTTGTCACCACAATCACCCTGATGCCATGTGTTTGTCTATGTCTAACAAATGTGATTCAAGTTATTCTTTAAACAAAAACAAGCCTGCTATGTCTTCTGTATGATTGTATCACAGATAATTAAATCATGCCCAGGGAACTCCTTCCTTTGATTGTGAAAGTAATGTATATAAGTGCTGTCATGTTTCAAGTAAAACAGACTACTCCTGAACCCGCTTGGTGAAGGAGCTCTCCCTTAATTCGAGTTCTGGAATAAAGTCCTTTTACTCGAAGACCACGGACTCTGCTCCTTATTTTTTGTATTATCCTTCTTTGATATCTATAGAAATTCCGGCAGTGTAAATAATTTATTTACCACACTCCTCATCTTTCCAGAAAAGGCATGCCACAAACCACACTAACTGTGACTAGCACGTTTCCTTTGGGCGCAATTAAAATTATTTTAGTGTAAGAATTTGTAATAAGGTACAGATTGTGGGAATGCATCCCACAACGCAAAATTATGAGCTATGACCTCAGGTCGGGAAGTCCCATGGGAAGTACCTTTTGGGAACTTCACTTAGCAGAAGTCTCTCTAGCACATCAAGGAAGGGCTTGGCTGCAACCAGGCACACAGACACCATCCCTTTGTGGGATCCCCCTCTTCCTCCTGTTAATTTCGCCTTCTCTCCTGACTGTGCGTGAAACACACCAACACGACCTTCTATTTATTTATTTATTTATTTACTGGCATTTTTAGAGCGCAACCAAATACCCGTGGGTGTCTCGGCGCTAGACTGCAGTAATGTCTATCCTGAGAAGTAGATACGGTGGGCTGAGGATGTGAGTTACTGGTCAAATAACCACGTTTTTAGTTGTTTCCTGAACTGTAGGAGTGATGAGCTGGATTTGATGTAGTAAGGTAGGGAATTCCAGATCTTAGAAGCTGCAGCAGGAAAGCGACGGTCGCCCCAAGTAGCTGTTCTACTGCGTGGAGTGATTAGTTGATTGAGTGTAGAGGAGCGGAGTGTTCTGACTGGATTGTAGGGTTTTAGTTGATCTTCTACAGTCCTAAGGCCTCTGAAGGACCCCGTCAATCTTCAGGAATCTTTGGCATAAAAGGTATATATGACACATTTGTCACCCTAAAAAGATGGATTTCTTTTTTTTTTTTTTTTTTTTTTCTATCTTTTTTTTTTTTGTCCTCAGTTGCCTTACCCCCTGCTTAGGAAATGCCAACCACCTTGCGTGTCCCCGACCAAGAGAGGGAACCAAGAAAATGATACCCATCTCTGGAACTGGACTCCGAGATATTTTACTGGTGGCAGAGAAGTCCCAAGAAGAAGGGGAATTTAAATTCTTACGCTGACTCCATCTAGGTATGTCTCAACCTGAAGGACCAAAAAACCGTATCGAGGCCAGACCCGGTCCAAGGAGTGTTGGTGGCATAATCATAGGACCCGGGGAAAAAAAAACAAAAAAAAAAAAAAAACCCCGGAACACTATCTCCACTGTATCAACAGATCCCAAAAGGCCAGATTACGGTTATTGCAAGCTCTAGCCATGTCCACCTTTGATGTTTCATATAAAGACGTGAGCCAGTCCGAATATATTGGAGCAGATTTTTCCACCCACCATATGCAAATCTGCCTCCTAGCCAACAGAATAGCATAAAACAGAAAAGATCTTGCTTCGCCAGAAATACTGTCCTCCATTCCAAAGATGATTAGTGGCAATGAAATTACTAATGATGTGTTCATAATGGAATTTAAGGTAGACAGCACTTCCTCCCAGAACTGACCGATGTTGGGGCATTCCAAGAACATGTGAATATCTGAAGCTTCTGGTAAATTACATTTATTACACTTCTTGTCTGGGAGAAATTTGGAAAGTCTCAGCGGTGTTATATAAGCCCGGTGTGCTGTGAACAGATGGTTGCGCCTCAGCCATGATGGCTTCACCACTTTATAGAGGAGCGCAAAATATCTTAACCATATCTCCTCACATTGTAAACCCATTGTCTCTTGCCACAATTCATCTGGAAGGGTGAAATCCCCATCGGTTTCCTCCAGAAGCTGCCAATACCAGAAGGCCACCTCCTTACCACCGCTAGGTCTTTCTAGTAGCAGCTTCTCCAGGGAGCTTGATTTCCCAAATAATACATATTTACACCGCTGGGCTCTCCCCCAGCTTTCCAGCTGGATGAATTTAAATCTAGAGAATGCTGGACCTATACGCTCATGTAATACATCCCAAGGAAGTATCGATCCGTCCACCAATAACTCTCCCCATCTAGCAATTCCAGCTTCCTCTAGTGGGGAAGATAAGCTGTCCCTAAGACACTCCGGTAAACCCGGGGAGTCCCATATGGGAGCGAAATTAGAGTAGTAAGACAGCCTCAATCTTCTTCTAATGGCTAGCCAGCCCCTAGCCCAAGACTGTATGATTTTCAGTCTTATTTTCTTAAAATATTTCTGGCTCCCAAATTTAAATAGAAATCCGTCGGCTGGTAGATTTGCTCCGGTTAACATGGCTTTATACATTGTCACCTCCAGAAGACTCGATGGTGTTTTTAGTAACATCCTGGAGTAGGACAACTGAAAGGCCCAAGCGTAATATACTAGATCCGGTAGGGCGAGGCCCCCCTTCTCCCTTCTCCTCCTCAACTTCTTCCACGCAATTCTAGTCGACTTATAATTCCAAATAAAGGAGTTAAGCTCTCGCTGACATCTGTCCAACATCTTCACATCAAACCCCAAAGGAATGGCACCAAATATAAATATAAACTTGGGAAGGATAGACATTTTTATTAAGTTGACCCTACCCATTATAGAAAGTGGCAAGTGAGTCCAAGATTTCAATAGGCCCTTACATTCCCTGGAGACTCGATCTAAGTTAGTTTGGGCAATGGTTCCAATGTCTTGGGTGATTCGGATCCCGAGTTAGCGCATAGAGGTGGTGATATTTATGCCTAACCGTGGGTCCGGAATATTCCAGACCATAACCTCGGTCTTACTTGAATTGATATTATAGCCCGAGATCTTGCCGAACTCTACAGCCTTCTGAATCACGGCAGGGAAGGACAACACCGGATCCGAGGTAAAGATTAAGATATCATCGGCATATAATGCCGTCCGCCTCTCCCACTCCTTAAACTTGAATGATGGTATATTTTCGTCTGCTCGCAAAGCCTGGGCAAACGGCTAAATATATAAATTAAAAAGGAGGGGAGAAAGCGGACAACCTTGCCTCGTACCTCTAGTGATCTTAAAGGGTTCTGTCAATATCTCATTAATCAGCAGCCTAGCCGAAGGGGCTCGATAGAGTAAGGCAATAGTTCTGCGAAAGCCCTCCCCAAAGTTAAACCTTTTTAACACATCATTTAGGTAGGGCCAATTGACCCTATCAAAGGCCTTAGCTGCGTCGAGGGTTAAGGTGGCCAGTGGAAGGGAAAAAGCAGAGGCAATATCTATAGCCCCTACCAAATCATGTGTAAGATCTGAAAGATGGCGCCCCTTAATAAAGCCTTTCTGGTCGTGATGAATAATGGTACCTATTACCTTACCCATTCTTGCTGAAAGTATTGCGGCTAAAATCTTATAGTCGCTATTCAGCAAAGATATTGGTCTATAGGACCCACACTCTGATACGTCCTTCCCTGGTTTGGGTATAAGAACAATTGTGGCCTCACCCCAAGATTTTGGCGGTGGCTTTCCTTCCCTTAGGATACCATTAAATAGGGTTGTCATTACAGGGAGACCGTCTGGACCAGATGCTTTCCCTTTTTTTACCTGTCTTATTGCTTCCTTTACCTCTACCTCTGTTATTGCAATCTCTAAACTATTGCTCTGTGTTGTTGATAAGGTTGGGAGCATTATTCCATTCAGCCACGTGTTTCGTGCCATCTGATCATCAGGTAATTCTTCCCTATAGATAGTCTCAAAGAATTCATAAAAGGCTTTACCTATCTCATGACTAGCTGTCCTTGGTACCGCCTCCCCTTCCACCTTGATTTCTCTGATATATTTCTGAGCTTGGTCCGATTTAATTTTCCACGCCAGTACTCTACCCGCGGCCTCTCCAAACTCAAAATGGGAAATCTTACTTGCATTCCATCTTTTATTAACCCTCTCTTGTAGTATATTTTCTAGTTGGTGCTTTAGCTCAGCCAATTTTAACTGCTCCTCAGGAGAACCTAGCGACTGACCTAGATTGAACTCAATGCCCTTCATTTCCTGTTCCAAACTATTTATCATGTTTTTGTATTTTTTACTCCGCTATGAGGACCTACTTGTGATGCAGCCCCTCAAAAAGGCCTTAAAGGCCTCCCAAACCACCTCTGGAGAGGAGGACTCCATATTAATTTCAAAAAAAGCAGTTGTCTCTGCGGCCAGGAAATTCACTTCACCTTCTTCAAGTAGGAGTGTCCGGTCAAAAGACCAAGAAGGATGTTGCCTCCTACTGTCGGATCTAATTGAAAAAACAAGAGCTGAGTGGTCTGACAGGTGAGATGGGAGATAATCAATCGCTATTAAAGCGTCTTTCAAATTATAAGTAAACAGAGCATAGTCAATTCTGGATGAGTGCTTGAAACGACTATTCCGATAGGAAACTCCCAATTTACTGCCTGCTCTTTCCCGCCAAGGGTCCACCAGGCCTAGCTGAACCATAATAGCTAATAGAGTTCGCCTAGACTTTGGTGAACTACAGGCCCGCGAATTTGCTGATTTATCTAATTTAGGATTCAGCACAATATTAAAATCGCCCATCCAAATCACCGGATCCTGAAAAAGTAGCAGATGATTTCTGACGGCGTCCAAATGCGATGGATCATCCGAATTTGGGCCATAATAGCCCACCAAGGTGTACCGTTGACCCACCATCTGAACTCTCAATATCAGCCATCTCCCTGTATGGTCCTCTATACACTCCAAGATTTGGGCTTTCGCAGCTCTTTTAAAAATAAATATAACCCCCCTAATATTAGCATTGTGGTCAGTAGAGCTGAATTTATCGACCCATTTCTGTTTTTTGAGTATCTCTACTGCCTCTGATTTAAGAAGGTGTGACTCTTGAATTGCAATGATTTGCGCCGGGGAGTCCCTTAGATACTGCATTATACGCTCCCGCCTACTTCTCCCTCGCAAGCCATTGACATTCCAGGACAAATAGTGGAGAGCTGTCATAGTACCACCGCTACCCCCCTCGTATCAACCTTTCCCAATAGCTCTTGCGGGAACCTTAATATTTGCCATTTTTGATGTTGGACAGATGTCAGAAATAACCATTCCGCTAAATAGTAGGCAGACTTATGAGGATTTTTTGCTTTATTCCCCCTCCCCCCCTGCACCCACCCTCCCCAGGAAAACCCTCCCCTACTTACTCTGACCTGGTGGATGGCCAGATTTACACCCACAACGACTCTCCAACCTCACCTCCACCCTATTAGTATAGTCTGTAGACAGACTCAGAACCAATATGGCTGTTGAGAGGAAACTTAATTTGTGATGTCAGAGGACTCTTACAAGGTGAAGGGAATGCAGCGAGTGGGTCATTCTTGTTATTATTACTGTTTCCACTCCTATTTACCTACACCTTTGATTGTACAAAGATTCATACATAAATATATATATATATGTATGCACACTCGTATACACACAAACCTTATTAGATTTTAATTTAACTTGTGTTTCCCCTACACTCACTCTTGTCATAAGATAGGTTAGGAGAAAAAATAGAGAAGGAATTTATTTTTATATCTTTACTAATAGCAGGTGTAGTTATTTATTTATTTTTGTATGCATTTATTTATTTATTATAACTCATTCCTACTCACCCCCCCTTTGCTGTTTCCCTTCCCCCTTTTTTTTTTTTTTTTTGTTGAATTCTTTTTATTTTTATTTTTTTCTATTCATTTCCCTTCCTACCATGATTTTTACCCATTGTGATTCAGGGCTATATAGACTTTACCAGAACTAGTATAGACCAGACATAATTTGTAATGTCGGTTAACCTATATCAGACCCAAATAACCCACTATCCTTTATTCTGAGCCTGAGCCTGAGCCTGGGCATGGTCTCTAATAGATTCTAGTAGCTCATCTGCTTCCGATGGTGAACGGATATTATGCATTTTATTGTTGTACATAATACGCAAAAATGCTGGGAACCTCATCTGGACAGTGGCGCCTACAGCTCTAAATTTTTCCATGCGCTGCCCCAACTCCCATTGCCTGTCAAGCGTAGTCTTAGATAGGTCTGATCGCACCTCAAAAGAGAAGTCCGGGCCCTGTAATGATCTAGCTTTCAGAGCGAGGTTCAAGATCTTATCTTTAAGTGAGAACGTTAGGAAGTTAATCAAAACCTTTCTAGGTTTATCTCTCCCTGGCTTTAGGCGGAATGGATCACGGTGAACTCGCTGGATGTCATTGTCAAGCATCTCAGCTGACTCCTCCAAGTTAAGAGAATCTTTTAGGATCTTGATCACAAAGCTTTTAAGATTTGTGCCCTCTTTTCCTTCCGGGATCTTTAAGAGTCGCAGGTTATTTCTCCGGGAATAATTCTCCAAACTCTCAACTCGCTCTCGCAAAGATGGATTTCACTCACTGAATATACAACTGTGCCTACCAAGGACACCATTTGTCCGCTATCATATCCAGTAACAAGTCACTATTCATTATTCTAGAGGAAGTACTTTTTACCAAGAACCCCTTTTCAGGTTTTTTTAAAGGGTTCTCTAAAGTACAAGCTGCTGTCTTTGTTCTGAGAATTTCTTCCCTGTAAATAAACTTACATGTGTGACACCAACTGTCAGGCTCCATGCAGATTTAGGAGTGCGGTGAGGATGCTGCCCTAGTGCAGGTCACATAGTCTACTTCGACTGGGACACATTTGTCTCTAGATAATCAAAGGGCTGAGGGAGTGCCCACAGCTGGAGCAGGAACCGACCTCATGTGCACCAGAGGGGGAGAGGATGAGTTAATGATGTTGAGAGGCCATTCGAAGAGTTTCACAATAGTTTTTTACTAGGATCCACAGAGCGGACAGACTTTCAACTTAGACCTTAACAGGGAACCAGGACCTGCCACAGGGAGGACTTCTCCTGGTGGGCCTTAAGCTGGCACAAGTATCACCCAAGATGGATAAGATGAGGACCTCGGGGATGAAAGGACAGTACTGGGCTGCCTTCAGCCGCAAGCAGGCGGCTTCCCCGTGTACCCTCTGATCACAAGCCATTTCATCAGCTGAGAACACAGCTGTAAAAGGAGAATCTAAGACATTGAACTACAGGACTCCTGCGACAGCAAGGCGGTGGAGCCGCTTGGGACACCACAAAAGGTCTACTGAGGCAAGGCGATGACAAAGGGCACAGGTGGGTCCTGGTTTCCAAGGATGGAGGGAGTGATGTGCCCTTAGACTTGCACACAACTAGGTGACATGCCATGTCAGGTGCTAGTGATCCTTTTGCTGGTGCCTCAGTGTGTTAATGTGCACATCCGCACGGCACAACATGCAGGGGAGCCTCTGGCATTAGGGAGCGTGGATGCATATCCATCCCCTCAGAGACGACGCGAGGGAACCTCGTTAAAGAGATCGAAGGCCACGAGGCCACCAGTGATTGCCATGGGATGAATTTGTTACCTGGCCATCCGGAAGGATCTGGTTCATTACTTTGTAAAAACATATTCATTTTCTTCCGGCAGCACTTGGTACAAATTAGACTGGGCTTCCCTCTGGATAGGTCTCACTTTATTAACCTATTGCCCTCCTTTTCCTTTGTGAATGTGTGGTTAAAGCTTTCTCGACGTGCTACATCTCATTAAATTTACATGTTACTTGGCTTTTTTATGCCTCTGCCCGAGGCCTCCATTGGAGATGTCCAGTTCAGTAGATACATTCAGCTAGCGTTAACCCCGTCCCCTTTCTGCGTCATGTTGATTCTCAACATAGGTGATGGAGCGCCACTAACTGCAGGCCGAAACAGCGGCACTGTGACCAAAGGTAAGTAAATGGTGTCTCTGCTTGTGCACAATGTTGGCCAAATTTGAAGTTTGTAGCATTGAGAAGTTGAATTATGTGATTTACATGGAGAACTGATGAGAAGGGATGGGAGATGATTTTTTGAGAGAAAGTGTGATTTGTTTCCTGATAACACGTCGCCAACATGTTTGATGTTACCATTTTTTTTTTAAATCTACGGAGTTTATCAATTGCTTGAAAAGTTTTTGCGTCATACAAGATGCTAAAGGGGTGGTGGGCAACTTCTTTTTCCTTTTTGTTACCTACCTGCTCCACATCTGTTTTTCTTCTTTAGTCTGTCACCTCTTTAATTCTGATCTCAACCACTTGACCACATAAGCTGTAACCTGATATAACTATTGCTGGACAGGATCAGCTGGCTGTAAAGGTTCCTTTTGCATCTAGGCGCTCTGTAATCACAGAAGTGGTTACTGCATGTGTGACTAGCAGGAGATCCTTGCAGCCTTAGGGCAGCTGCACCTACTGCATGCAGATGATACCAGTTGCACCTACGGTCTGAAGGTGACACTTAGACCAGGACAAATACAACAATTGCAGGAATGTGATACCAGGGTGAAGAGAGCAGCACCATCGGTAGGAAGTGATACCAGAGTCAGGACAGCTGCACCTACTGCAGGAAGCTGATACCCAGTCTGGAAGTAATGATTGGCTAGTGCTGCTGGTGCTGCTGTGAGGAACCATCGGTTAATGCAGAGCCGTACTCACTGAAATGGCATGAACTCATGCAGTTATTTGCAGTGCAGGGTTTCTAATAAATGCAATCCTTAGAGTTAGTAAGAATAGTATTGGATGTAACTAACCGAAGCTGTTCCTAAAGCTGGGCATGGGGTGAGCAGCCCATGGGAGTAGAGGCGCTGTCACTATGGTGGTGAGCTACTTGTCTGTCCATCTCGCAGCCTGGTGCTGTTCTGTGAAGAGCTCAGGCCACTTACCCTCGCCAACAGTATCAGACTCTTAACAACGACCGAGGGACAGCATGGCGGCAGCCACACAACCCACATACAACCATGGCCGCGGGCTCCAAAGCATGCTGCCCTCCTGGTCTATTGTCCATCACAGCGACCATCCAAAGTAGAACCTGCTCCCTCACCCAAACGTGGAAGAAGCTTGTTACTTTGGCAAATTAAGCATCAGCAGATTAACATTTCCTCAATACACAGAATCAACAGCACCGTCTGCACAGGCTCATTTCAGTAGAACGCAGAGGTCCAGCCGCCAGGCAGCAGCAGAATCCAGGGAACAGAAGCTATAAGTGCATTTGCTTGGGGCGGGAAGGGCGGGAGGGGGAGTGCAGCAGGGTTGCAGTTCTGCAAAAATACAATATCACCCAGAAGCCATCACAGCCACTCCTTCACTTCCCCCACACATGGCAGGGCTGATGTACACAGTCTACGGCTTTGAACCTCTGGGCTTGAACATTCCAGGATGACGTACCTCCTCGGGAACCTGTAGGGAAAGCATGAAGAGCTGTTATCAAGAGGGACTGACGACAGTCTGATGCAGCAATCACAACAATTTAAGACAGTAATACTCTGCGTGCCTGATTTACTCCATCAGAACAGCGACAGGGTCTCCTTTTCCACATACTTAAGGTGCGCCCCTTCATTTAGAGTCAGGCGGAGCATCTGTCCGTCAGCAACGGAGACGACTGTCTCTGCCACTGACATGCACCTCCGACAGCTCAAACGGGTGAGGGTTTGCCTCTGTCTGACCACCCCTTATGGAGTGGGTGAACAAATGGCGTGTTTCTACTTTCACACACCTCAATCCAAAACGTGCTAGTAAGTGAAAGTAACAACATTTTAATGATCCTCATGCCATGGTAGAAAACTACGTTTTGGGGATTTTGTTTTTGAAAATAAAAAAACATATTTAAAGTGTGCTGTATGTCTCTATCGTGCTCAGGGAACGGCGCAGCACTCGGACCAGGCCCTAAAGGTGGCCTTACTCCAAAGGAGGCGCTGCTTTTGTCCTTGGAGCCTCATTGAGACCATACCCCATACAGAAGAGCCCATAAAAATATTCATAACGAGGCTCAGCATTTCTACATGTCCCACGTAATCTAAACATCGCAGGTTCAGACACATGTTGGTGTTCTAAACACACTGGAAACTCTAATGTGGAATGCTCATTTTTATTCAGAATACCAGACATTTCCATTTACACCCTAGACTTAAGTATCATTGTCATACGCATACTTAAATATCATTTAAAGAACTCTGGGTCTGAGTTAGTTTGGCTGATGGACACTCAGTCACAAATGCTCCTGATATTCAGTCCCACCATATTATAAGTGCCATAGAATGTAATGCACCTGTAATAAGGCAGACAGGATGTCCTGAAGTATCATTGTCACACACATATTTAAATATCATTTAAAGAACTCTGGGTCTGAGTTAGTTTGGCTGATGGACACTCAGTCACAAATGCTCCTGATATTCAGTCCCACCATATTATAAGTGCCATAGAATGTAATGCACCTGTAATAAGGCAGACAGGATGTCCTGAAGTATCATTGTCACACACATATTTAAATATCATTTAAAGAACTCTGGGTCTGAGTTAGTTTGGCTGATGGACACTCAGTCACAAATGCTCCTGATATTCAGACCACCATATTGTAAGTGCCATAGAATGTAACGCACCTGTAAAAAGGCGGAAAGGATGTCTGTAATGGAGCACCTCATCCGCCAAACTCCAAATCAGGTCCTACATATCTACAGCAGCAGTTCAAAACTTTTGGCTTCTGTTCAAAACACAATTCTGTAAACATTTCCTAAATGATGAGCTCTACAGAAGTAAACTCCTTGTAAAGTAATTGAGAAGCAAACTTTTCTCACAAATCCACAGCAAGTGTCTTCTATTAAACATGCCTTGGAGACCTTTGTGGTGAGAGATGGTATTTCAAAAGAAGTACCTCCTCCATTCCAAATAATCGGCAATGGGACGGGCGACCTTGTGGCATTAGACACTGGTGGAATCCCACTCCGCGGCACAGGAGGCGCAGCACAAGGGGCATGGAGGAGGGCGTTTCAAACGTGCCTGCTGCCAGCCTGCTCCCGTGTCGCGCCTCCATGCTGGTTCTTACTGGTCCCAGTGGATACTGGGGCCACGGCACAGACTCCCTGTCCAAACCACGCCCTGCTCTCCTCTGAGGAGAAGTGGGCGGGAACTGATCTGAGTGGGCTGGAGATTCGCTTGGCTCAGGTCTGTGAGGGTTTCTCCAGCCCGGCTATTCAATGCAGACGGGTCAGAGAAACCTAAGTACACATGTGTGCTTTGGTCAGCCTGAGACAGGCAGCCAAACACATATGTGCACATAGGGAGTGCACCTAGCACTCCTCCTCTCCCTACTCATGCCTCGCCCTCCCTGCATACGCTGGCTGAGCCAGATGCTTGAAAATAAAACAAGAATCAAATATTGTTCTATTTGTAGCTGCTGGCCCTGACCTGACCAGTGGGGCGACACCCCTGGTTAGCACGGCTAAGGGAAAGGAATTAGGTAAAGCCTACCATGCAACACAGAGGGGAATACACACTATTTGTTTACAATGTTGTTGATGAGAATAGGCCAGCAAAGGACTACCATTTACCCATGTGAGGGCACGTAATGGCTTAGGGCCATATGTAGGTAATTTGTGTTTTGCGATTCTCAAATTGTGATTTTCAGGGAATCGCAAAACGCAATGTAGGTAGGATTAGCAAAATGTTTTGCGAATCCCACTAATTCCTTATTTGCGAATCGCAAATTGAGATTCGCAAATAAGGAATTCCTTCTCATTCATTCCTATGGGCTAGAAGGCCCATGGGAATGAATGGGAAGACATTCTCAATGTGCGATTCTCAATTAGAGAATCACAAATTGAGAATGCAATTTCAGGGCTGAAAGGGTGTCAATAGGACACCCTTTTGCACCCCTGAGATTAACATGTGTGCACATGTGGCCCACATACATGCCCTAAGGGCATGTTTGTGACCCACATGGCACTTTGAAAAATGCCAAAAAGTGCATTTTTCAAAGAAATCGCAAATTACCACCAACCTGAAGTTGGTGGTATTTTGCGATTCCTTAAGCCAAAATGCGCACAACTTGGGTGCTTCCTACATTGCATTTAAGGAATCGCAATTTGTGATTTCTTAAATGCAATTGCAAAATAAGGAAACGCAAATTGTGCGATTCCTTATTTTGCATGTGGGTTTTTGTGTGCTACATAGCACACTGCCATAATTGCGATCGCAAATGCTGGAATTCTGTGAATTTCAGCATTTGCGAGCGCAATTAGGCTTCCTACATATGGCCTGTCGTGTCTACGAGGTTGGCACTGCGCAGCGCAATCACTCACAGACACAGGTAGGTGCAATCACGCTTCTTTATTTCGGTATTATATACAGCTGGTTACATGCACGTCCTTCTCCTTGGTCGCCCTGGTCGAATCTGTCCTCTTCCTGTCCCCTGACCGGATGTGGTGTCCGGTGACCTGGTCACCTCCCTCACGACCCACAGGGTCCTAGTGTCTACTGTCCCTACTGTCCTGTCGCCTTGTCCGTCGTCTTTCTGTCAGGTCATGACATCTCCCCCCTTGTTGCAAACAAACAGTTCGTGTCCCAGTTCTACTAATCACTCCGTGTCACCACCATTTACATTATTGCTCGTCGTTGCAGTGAGAGAGAGAGAGAGACAGAGAGAGAGAGAGAGAGAGAGAGAGAGAGAGAGAGAGAGAGAGAGAGAGAGAGAGAGAGAGAGAGAGAGAGATTGTCAGTCTCGTCATTTCTTCTCCCCAATCTCTGTTTCCTACTTCTTTCTACGTAGTCTCTTTGTCCCTTTGCATCCCTTTCTTGGTCGTCGTTTTCTGCCGCCATCTTTCTTTCTGCTCTTCAGTTGTTCTCCGTCTTTTTTCAGTTTTCCAGTCGCTCTTTCTCTTTGTCGTTGTTCTCTCCTCTTGCTCTTCTTTCTGTCTTTCCATTGTCCTTCTGCTCTCTTTTTGCCGGCCTCTCGTCGCTTTGATCGTTCTTCTTTTGCCTCCGTTTTGTTTCTGACTCCTCTCTTTCTACAGCCGCCTTCTGTTGTATTTGTTCTCTCTATTGTTCTTTTTTGTTCTCTTCCTCTTTCTTTGTTCCCTGAGTCTTCTCTTTGCTTGCTCTCAACAGAGCTGTTGTCTTTCTTATATGTCATTGTTATAAGGCCCATCGTTTGGGCGGTGCTGCTGCTCATCAGGCATGGCCCTGGTACATCACCTTGTAGAACATGAATGTCCTCCGTGTTTATCTTGTCATTGTATCTCAGTTCCTCTGTGAACTTCCCCAAGTTCGTTACTTCTTTCCTTGCCCCCCATGTAAAGATCTTTACCTTGGACGCTCTCAGGGTCGGCTTGACTTCCATTTTCTCATACTCCGATGCACACATGACATTGCAAGTTGCACCACTGTCCAGTACAAAGTCTGTTTCATACACCCCTACTCTTATCTTTGCATGGTCTGTCTTTCCTCTGGTGCTTCTGTCTGCTGGCTGTGGTGTTTCTCCTGTTTCTTCTTCCTTGCTCTGCTCAGTGTGCACCTCCGACATGTGATATAGTCTTTCTACTTTCTCTGTTTCCTCTTCTTCACCTGACCCTCGTGAAGAACTCCTCCTTTCGTTGTCAACATATCTGACATGCCTTGTCGTCGATTCCTGTGGTCTTCCTGTTCTCACATTGTCGTCTCTTAATGGGGCACCTTGGCACATGCTGGCGTAGTGATTTCTTCCACCACATCTTCTGCACGTCTGGCCAAAGGCGGGGCATTGACCTCTGTGTGGAAACTCCATTCCACATTTGTAGCATGTTCTTTCCGGTCGTCTCCTCTCTTTTTGTTCCCTCCAGTCATTTCTTCGTTGGTCTGTGCGATATCTGCTTGTCGTAAAATGTGCGTTTTCCGTTTCAACGCTCTTCCCTCTTTCCATTTCCTTGGCATGTTCATCTGCTCTCGCCTCTGCTCTCGCTAGTGACAGGATGTTCTCCAATGACGTTGGTTCCTTAAGTATCCTTGCTCTGAATCCTGTGTCACGACAGCCTTCTATGATCCGTAGTCTGATTGCTTGCTCGTTATCAAATTTATCAAATTCACAATGTGTCACCAATTTCCTCAGCCGTGTCGCGAAGTCGTCTAGTGTTTCGCCGACATGTTGACATGCGATGGTAAAAGTATACCGTTCGAAATCAATGTTTCGTTGCGGGTCGAATTTGGCTGTTAGACATTTTTTTAGTTGGTCATATGTTTTTGTTTCATCAGTCGGCAGTGTCACCAGAAGTTCTTCTACGTCGTCCCCTGCCAAATTCAATAGTAGTCCCAGTTTCTTTCCAGCTGCTACATCCGTGTCGTCTACATATCTTTCGAACCGTCTGATCCACTTTTCCCACCTTATTCCTATTTGTGGCTCCGATAGGTTGAACGGTAGTGGTCTCCTGTATTGTGCGTTAGGCTTTGGATCTGCCATATTTCCTTCTTTCTTTATTTGTTCGTTCCTCTTTTTCTTCTTCTTTTGTTCTCTTGCTTTATCTTCCTTTCTCTTTTGTCCCTTGTCTTCCCTTTGTTTTCTTCTCCTTTTGCTTTGGTTTATTGTAATCTTTCCACTTTCCTTTTATTTATTTATTTTTTGTGTGTCTCTTTTATTATTTTCTTCTCTCTTTCTTTGTTTATTTCTTCTTTGTCTTCTCTTTCTGTTCTTTTCTTTTCCTTTTTAGCCTTTCTTATGCTTTTCTTCTCTTTCCTTTATTGTTTTCTGCTCCTTTTTCCTTATTGCCTGACTCCTTGATGGCCACTCTCCTTATTTCTATGTCTTTTCCGCTTTTGTCCTTTTTTCTAAGATGGCCGCCGCTCTTCTCGCGAGATTTCGCGTTCGAGATCTCGCTTGCCTGGCCCCAAAATGGCCGCTTCCCCGTTCTCGCCTCTGATTGGCCTAGTCGCCTGATCTCAAAATGGCCGCCGAGACTCTCGCGAGAGCTCGCGCCTATTTTGAGATTTTGCGCGTCTCTTCGCGCTTACCCTAGTTTTGCCGGATTGTTCGTCAGAGGCGGTCGGGTGGGCTCCGATGTCGCTTCTTTTCGCTCTTCTTCTCCACTCTTCTTCTGCTTTTGGGCACATCCAGGGTGGGCACCTGGTTCTTCCGATGTCGACGGCGTCAGGATGCACGTCGGTTCCCTTCACACCCTTCGTCGCCAGTTGTCGTGTCTACGAGGTTGGCACTGCGCAGCGCAATCACTCACGGACACAGGTAGGTGCAATCACGCTTCTTTATTTCGGTATTATATACAGCTGGTTACATGCACGTCCTTCTCCTTGGTCGCCCTGGTCGAATCTGTCCTCTTCCTGTCCCCTGACCGGATGTGGTGTCCGGTGACCTGGTCACCTCCCTCACGACCCACAGGGTCCTAGTGTCTACTGTCCCTACTGTCCTGTCGCCTTGTCCGTCGTCTTTCTGTCAGGTCATGACATGGCCCTTTTCTTTTGACATATGACATGGCTTTGTTGTCTGCAGAGCACACTACAAAGATGCATGGTCGAATGAATAGATTCTAGTACACACAATGATACATTAGAACAATTAATGTAGTGGTAAAACCCATCTTTGCAGACAACACTATACAAGTCAGCCTGGGCTATTAGCTATGAAATCGTAAACAGTACGGAAACTGTTCCAGGACTCTGAAAGGGTTGTAGTACCACAGAGATAATATAAATGCATTATACAAATCTTAACTTTACACAGCTAGTTTCCGTGACACCGCCTGATGGGGGCAAGATGTGCTGCTCAGCTGAGACCTACGATTGTAAATTGCAAACAGAAAAAGCAAAGGAAGCCCCAACCTCCCGGCTACTCCTCAAAGGACTACCTACAGTTCATCTGTGGCCACTACAAAGAGGTGAGCCATGGTGCTGAGGTAGGGGAGTTAGAGGAGAGCACTCACGCTGAGTGTCCACTGACGAGGCAGCTGCTTGAGCTACCCGGCAGTAGGGATGGTATCCAAACTGTACAAGGGGGAAACGGCCACTACAAAGCAGCTGTTTCCAGGCATAACCATAACCATGCATGCATTACAACGCATTTTTGTATTTTTAAAGGTGCAAGGGACCTTGCCCTGTGCGAGAGATTCATTGAGGAAGGGGAGAATGCTCTGGGGTAGAGCCGAGACGACCTCTTTCATAATATGTGGTGGGCAGCTGTCCTTGGGCAACCCGGAATTGACCCGAGTCATAAGCTCCAAGACTGTTTTCGGGTCAATAAGAGGAAGGGCATCAAGAGTAAGATAGTTATTACATATGTCGTCCAGTGGTTCCAGACTGAGGGGGTTAGGGATACTGTTTTTGATAGCAGAGATTTTATCTATGAAGAACTTATTCAGCGAGTTACAGAGCTCCTGGGTGGGGGTCTGGGTGGGTGCCATTCTTTCGCTGTTACTTAGATCATTCACTATTTTGAAAATATCCTTTGATTTATTTTGAGAGTTTAGTATTTTCGTGGGGAAATAAGCCGCTTTGCTATTTAGGATAGTTTTCATATATTCCTTACAGGCTGTAGAGAATTCCTGTTTATCTTGCGTGGTGTATTTTGCTCTCCATTTACTTTCTTTCTGATGTAATTCAAGTTTTAATTTTTTTAAGTCAGAAGTGAACCATTTGTGGGCATCCATACCGCGTGTGCGGGAGAATTTAACAGGGGGGCCTGAGTATCACTTGCTGCTGTTTACCACTCCGTGATGTTTCCTTCCATGTCCCCTCCTTATTGTGTATTTTGTTAGCAGTACTAATTTGCACAAAAATGAACTATTGCCTCAAGAGTACTTTTCCCTTCTCTATGTAGAAATGGCACACACGGGAGGCACGTGCACAAAACAATGGGGGCTATGAAAATGCCCCAGCCCTGAGTATGTATGCTGCGCACACAGGGCACGTTTTTAAAAACAATGTGGGCCATGAAGATGCCCCCTGCCATGTGCATTTATGCGGCGCGCACAGGGTAAATTTGCTGAACAATTTGGGGTCCCACAACACCTAGTACCTGAGCATTGGTGGGGTCATTGGAAGCACCTTTGCGGCATGGGAGGCTGCTGAGCTATCCAGCTGAGCCGTCTGTAGCAACTCCTTGTACCGGAGGGTGAGTGTTCTTGTGGTCAGAGGAAGCGCCTTTGCCGCACGGAAGCCTACTGAGCTATCCAACCATGCCGGCAGTAGAAAGACAAACCAAAGGTGGTGATGGACGGACGTGATAATGCAAACACTCACCCCCAGTCAACTGATCTGGGTTTAATCCATCACCGTTCTTTAGCTCACTCCGCCACCCCAGTTCAGACATGGCCATATGCAAATCAGTCTGACCCTGTGCCTCATGGGAACAGTCCAGCCCGAACTGCCAAGACATGTCTTACCTGGACCAGATTCAAACAGTAGAAAGACCGCATTACTGTGCATGCCAAACATAAAACAAGTTGCACAAAAGCAAAAAAAGTCAAGAGAGCTGCGTTAAAAGCTTGAAATGCGTGCATCCAGCTGTAAAAGGATGTTTTATACTGTCTAGTCAAAAACCTTTCAAAAATAGTTCCAAAAAGCAGATGTAAACAGTACTTCATCTATGGGAAATTGATAAGAGAAGCATAGGAGAGGAACAACATGAGGAAGCAGTGTGCTACAGCCAATAGAAATGGAGAAAAAGTTTGCGGCAAGTGCAGGAACCAATGAAAAAAAAGAAAGCAAGTGGGTCAGGATGTAAGCCCCTTTTAAGATTAATTTAATACAAAAGATTTCATTAGCACAGCGCAAGAGCTGTGCAGGTGAAGCCTAAAAAAAGATATGTAGCCGCATTTAGCTGAACATGTTTTATTCTAAAGCGGGGCATGCCACGGTTGTTAAGAAAAGTAAAGATTTTTATTTAAAACGCATGGTCCCGCATTTAAAAAATATATTATTTACTTTTGACGCAATCGCGGCACCCACGCTTTAGCTTAAGATGTTTAAAGCAAAAGCAGGGCGTGCCGCGATTGTAACAGAAGTAAAGAAACAGACTTGCTGCCCTGTGTTAGAAAGGGAGAGAAGGAAGTTGGGTGAGCCACTTGACTTTCTTCTATTCTGAAAGGCTCGCCCAACTCTGTATTTTCATTATTGTATGTTTTTTTGAGCAGCATGTCATGCCACACCAAAGAAAACAAAGGTGCGGCCACCAATATGGAAAATAAAGTGCGGCATGCTGCGCTGTTTAGAAGAGCAAACGGTGTTGAGGGAGTGGAGTTTGACAGCCATGCAGAGGAAAGGAAAGGTGCACAGCCGGCGATGTTTTAGAAAAAGTGTGGTGTGCAGCGCTTCTTTAAAAAAAAAAAAATATATATATATATAATGAGTGCAGTGGCAAAATTGAGTTCAGCGAGCCGCAAATAAGAAAAGAAAGGTGCAGCCGCCATTATTGCGGTTGAGGCTTACTGGTTTAAAAAAAGCGTTGCTGATGAGCATGTCCTGCCTGCAATAGGGGCAGGTAGGGAAAAGTGAATTATGAAAATAGTGCTCACAGGCTGTAATTAAGTATCTAGAGTAATATCACATGTAACAGGGGCAGTCCCTGTTACCTCATGAGACGGGGAGGTACAATTGAGGGACTACCAAGTCTATTGATGAATCAAAAGTCGCCATTTCCAAAGGAAATTAACAGGAGCCAATTGAAAAGATGGGCGGAAAATAGGCAGAGCTTAAAGTCCATACCTGAACACAGCATGTCTCGAAAGCGCTGCATAGGTGAGACCTAAAAATGTTGTCCCACCGCCCATGGATCAAAGATTCCTTAAACAATAATAAAGTGTGACTACACTACACATTAGCAATATTTATTCATCATACATTTGAGTTCCCTGATAGACAGATAACTCCAGCCCTATTTTCGATCCTGCGCAAATTTAAGAAAAGAGTACATATTAGATAAATCACCAAAGAAATAATCATGTTTAAAAAAGACAGTGGTAAAAAAAAGTGTTAACCAGCAATTAGATAACGTTTTAAGTCTGATTTTTGAGTATTGGATTCATAATGTTAAAAAAAATTCAAGGAGAGAAGTTAACATTTTTTCATGATCACCAATTGTAGGGATGTACGTTGTTACAATGCATGCTTTTACCAAGCATGCCTTTACAACGCAGGTTTTTCAACGCAAGTCGTTACAACGACTTGCGTTGGGGGGTGCTGGATAGTGAATAGTTTAATTTACTATTCCAACTCCAGTCCCCGTGGATAGTAGGGAAGGTGTTGGATAGAAAATAAACTATGACCTATCCTACAGCACCCCCCAGCGCAATTCGTTGTAATGACTTGCTTTGAAAAACCTGCGTTGTAAAGGCACTGCGTGGTAAAAGTTGAGTCGTAAAGGATGTTTCCCCAATTGTAGTATTGAGATAGATTGTGCTTTTGAATAGAATGTTTACTGTTTCAGAATTCTTCTTAGAATTCTCCTTGTTAACTCCATCCTAGAATGTATATAAAATAATTTTGAGATTGTTTATATTCCAGGATCTCAAAATACTAGAGCAGATTGTTTATCTCGGTTATTACCTGAGGTAAATTTCACTAATCATTCTGAATATTGTGATGAGTGTGTTGTGGCATCAGTGGATGACGTAGTTCTTTCCATGTCAGATCTTATTTCAAAAGATGCGTGGTCAAAAGCGATGGATTTGGATGAAGATCTTATTTTGGTACGTAAATTTGATTAAAGATGGTTGGCCACTTGAGAGAAATCTTTCAAAAGATCTTGCTGTTTTTTGGAAAATTAGAGATGAACTTTTGATTAATGAAGATCTGGTTTTAAAAATAGATTGTTTTGTTCCTCCTATTACTCTTAGACAAAAGATTGTATCCCTTGCTCATTTAGGTCATTTGGGTCAATCTAGTACCATTAAAAAGGTCAGAGATATTTTTGGGTGGCCTTATATGGATGATTGTGTAGTTCATTTTGGTAAAAAAATGTTCTCTGTGTGCCAATTCTGACAAAGTTTTGAAACCTCAACATTCTAATTCAATGAAAGTTGAAATTCCTGACTCTCCTTGAAAATAAATAGCAATTGATATTTTGGGTCCCTATGAAGGAATTACTTCACAAAGGATGTATATTATTGTAGCTATTGATTACTTCTCAAAATGGGTTGAATATAAATGGTTAACACAAACTGATTCTATATATGTTGTTAATTTTCTAAAGGAGATCTTTAAAAGAGATGGTTTACCTTCTATTATTGTGTCTGATAATGGAACACAATTTACTTCACACTTATTTAAATCTTTTATTGGGAAAGCTAACATCAAACATATTAAAACTGCTTTATATTCTCATAATATGAATGGTCTTTAGTGGAAGGTATACAATTCGCAATGAAACAAGCTCACATTGATGTAAAGACTCATGTAACAGATTTGGTTTGGTCATATTTGTGTACCCCACATTGTACCACAACATTTTCACCTTTTCTTTTACTTAAAGGAAGGAAACCTCAACAAGAGGTTTCTCTTTTTTGGGCCACAAATGTTGATGTAAAAAAAGACATGAAAACTATTTATAAATAGCCAAAGAAAATTCTGAGGGTCAGAAAATGTTTGTTTCGTTAAGAGATTTCACCATACGTGTGGGAGGTAAAGTGAAAATCAAATTACCTGTCTTTGTTAAAAAAGGTCAATCCAAGTTTTCAGGTATTTTTGTTGTTCTTAAAGTTGGAAAAACTTCTGTGCTTTTGGATAATGGTTCTTGGTGGAATATTTCTAAAATTGCCAAAGTTAATCCTTCCATTAGTAAAAGTTTTTCTTGTTCTTCAGATCCTGATTTTTCAAGTGATTATGTTGATTTAGAAAAAGGAATATGATGTGATGTTGTTGATTCAAATGTAACTGATTCAAATATTTCAGATTTTCCCACTACTTCATCTGATCAGTTACATGTCAGTACTCCTGTTAATTCCAAAAGACAAATACGTATACCAAAGAAATTTGATGATTTTCTTTTATTTAAATAATTCTTGTTACTTTTGTTTTCTTGTTATTTATAAAGGAAGGAGATGTGTAGTATTGAGATAGAATGAGATTTTGAATAGAATGTTTACTGTTTCAGAATTCTTCTTAGAAGTCTCCTTGTTAACTTCATCCTAGAAAGTTCCCTGTACTGCATCTTTGTAATTGCCTTGTGAACCTTTGAATATCTTTATTTCAGTTATACTGCTGATCTACAAGAGGTGGATGCTCTATTAAATTCCTCTTTAATACATACTGGATTCCTGTGGATTTATGGTTCCCAATTAGAATGTATGACGTTACAACGCATGCTTTTACCACGCATGCTTTTACAACGCGGTTTTTACATCGCATACCACTACAATGCATAGTGCTTTGGGGCGCTGGATAGTGAATAGTTTAATTTACTATTCCAACTCCAGTCCCCGTGGACACTAGGGAAGGTGTTGGATAGTAAATTGAATCTATTCCCTATCCTAGAGCGCCCCCCAGCGCAATGCGTTGTAATGGTTTGCGTTGTAAAAGTTGCGTCGTAAAGGCACTGCGTGGTAAAATTTGCGCTGTAAAGGATGTTTCCCTCTTAATTAGTGTACTAAAGTCATTTCAAAGTTATTAATTTTTAGAGGCAGTCCCCAGGTAATCATTGAGTTTCAAGGTCTTCATCAGGACTTAATGGTTCTCCAGTCTCCTTTTTATGGATTTTAATTCACATAGTAAGTTCCTTGGTGATTTATCTAATATGTACTGTTTGAGTCAATTAATGTAAGATTGGAAATAGTGTATGTTTTGTAGTAAGCTCACTGGACACCGGGGAGTTATCAACAAGGTATTTTATTCTGTCAGGAGAAAAAACGCTGCACAGCATCCCAAGCTAGGCTCAACCAACAACTGCCCTGACAAGAATGAAACCACACAGAACCCCATGGTGTCATAGGAGCAACATTCCATCAGCCAGGGACTGAGATGCACAGAGCCCAGAAGATCAAACAAGTACACATTAGAACAGTTTTTCTGTTCATCAATGAAATCAAATGTTTATTGAATAAATGTTGCTAATGTGCAGAATTTAATTACACATCATTGTTGTTTAAGAAATCTTAGTGTTGACACTATTTTTCAATATTATCTCAACAGTATCAAATTAGCGTGAAGCATGGGTTACCTGTGCAATCTCCTATGCAGTGTTACCCTAGCTGGAAGCAAGTTGATACTTTCAGTGATATTTTTAATACATTTTAATGTATTTTAATACATTTTAATGTATTTTAATACATTTTTAATACATTTTTAATACATTTTCCTCACTCCTCCGCCCTAATCAGAGGCATTAAGAATGAATCTGGTGCCCAACCAGCCCTCCCTCAACCTTCTACTTCATAGTGCAATGATAAGATGTATGTGAGGAAGCATGAACTGCTCTCAATCTGCTTGAACTGCTGCTTCTATGCAAAACTCTCTTGGGCATTACAATCTCCTTACAAGGCGTAACGTTTGAAGATGCTCAGTACCTCATAAATGGCAAAGCCAATGCCGAGATTGTACTCCCGTAACTTCAGAAGTTGTCGCCGGTTCTTCTGCATTAGGGCAACAAGGAGGCTGCATGCGGGTTCGTTGTCTTCTGAGTCCTCGTCTTCCTCCAAGAGTGTGACCTTGTACTGCGGGTTGATCCAGAAAGTGTCTGAACAAACAGATAAGAAGGAAAAGAACTGACTGCAAAGGAGCAAGTTACAAATTAACATTGTGAGATGGAGCAAACAAACTGGAGCAACCTACAGAGGTAAAGGCCAATGTGGGAGGGAGAGACCAAAAAGAAGCAAGGTGGTAATGCGAGAAGGCCTGAACTAGGATGATAACTCACAAAAGGCAATAAATGGAGGAGTGAGTAGAATGAAGCAACTTACCAGGGACAATGTAAGAAAGAGTCAACAGAGAAGAGTAACTTACAAGGGGCATTGCGTGAAAGGGTTAACAAAGAGAAGCAACTTACAAGGGACAATGCATGAACGAGAGACCAGAAATGAACAAATTACAATGGGGCAATGTGAGAAGGAGTGAACAGAGAGGAACAACTTGCAAGGGGCAATGTTTGTAGGTATAAATAAAGAGGACCAACTTACAATCACTATTGTGAGAATGAGTCAACGGAGAAGAGCAACTTACAATGGACAAAGCATGAAGGAGAGACAAAAAGGAACAACTTCAATGGGACAATGCAAAAAGGAGTAAACCGAGAGGAGGGACCTAAAAACGAGCAACGCGAAAAGGGGCGAGCAGACAAGAGAAACTTACAAAGCACAATGCGAGAAAGAGAAAATACTAAGGAGCGTTTATTACAGAGGATTTAACAAAAAACTATTTCTCAGCGCACATACTCAGGACCAAATAGGAGTAGGCAGCTACGTCACTCTTTGAACTAGGACATTAGAGCAACAAAAATAAAAGCCAAAACAGGCTTGCAAGAAATCTTCGTTCCACTGTGTCATCGGAGCAATCCAGCAGTATGGAACACAGTATGGCTGTCTAGATCATAACCCTTCAGTGAGGCTTCACTGGTTGAGCTAGCAAACTCTGTTGTGTAAAGTGAATAGAGGACAAAGGCTCTTTGAGTCAGTGATATACTCCCAATTAGTAATTCCCGGTCATTTAGTTCACCAGTCGTGCAGTCCATAAGACGTTTTGGAAGTCCATTCGTGTGATGACCTGCAGAGCGAGATAGAAGGCTCACTTTTAAATATCCTATTTGTTCCCCTTATCTCTTGAAAGAGGTCCATCTGGGATGTTAGTGTGGCATTTTGAGTGGTAATGCCTTTTTCAACAACAATACCTTACAATATGTGATTTGCTCTGAGTATTCCAATGATAAGAGATATTCACATTCTTAATGTACTGGAATAGAAGAAATGTGAAAGAACAGTCTGCTTTTATTTCATAATCTGAGATTCTCAGTAATTTGTTAATTTCAAAATTTAATCCCATCCGATTCCCCAATTACTGCTTTTTCTTGTTTTCTCAAGACAGCTCTGAGCACAATTTGCCTCACCCAGTGGCGTTACCGGCAATGCGGTGCACATAGCTTTCCTGACCCGCCCACCCTGTTTCCTGTCTCCCCCCCTGCCTGAGTGACGGCTCTGCCGCATGCCGGGAGAACGCGAAGTGGACGCTGAGAAGGTTGCTGTGTCGAAGCGGTGAGAGGCAAGATCAAATCAGAGCTAGTCCTGGGGTAGCCTGGGGCGCTGGCATAATACTGCAGCCATATCAAGCCGCACAGGAGGGAGCCTCCCTAGGAGTTTTTTAAGTCAAGCCTAGGCAGGGTGCATGCGCTGTCTGGAGGGCCTGCTGTAATCACTATATGGAGTGCAATCCCTCCTCATGCTTGCCATTGATTCACTACTGTGTCACTCTTATTTGCTCCTGATGTGTTTGTGCATCCGATACATCACTTCTGTTTCTTTCTGAGGAGCACCACTCAACTACAGATTAATTTGACTTCATTAGTGCCCCTTCACTGATGCAATGCAAGTACTAATTGTTTGCATTTTGCAACTCTGTTCTTTCCATGCCTCACTGCTTTATTTTTCTGTTTTTTTCATCAAGTTTGAGCGCAATGGATTTTGTAAAGCTATCATTATTGTCTGTTGCTTTTTTAAGTTTGATTTGAAAAGGCACATCTGCCTCCGTAGTACAACAGCAGTGCCCCACTGTCCCAATGACATGTACCATGGGTGAACCATAGAGCCGATCACTGGCTTTGCCCTGCAATTGGGTTGCAATGTGCTCCTCTCCACATTAGAAAACATCATAAGATCCCAAAATACCGGAACCGCTTAGTCCCGTCTGTCCAGCGCTGGCCCTGTTGTCCCTTCTCTCCTGCCCTTCTGTATTGCTTTCCTCTTGCTCATTCTGCCGCATTTTGCCCCCTGCTGTCTAATTTTTTTTTACCTTAATGCATTTTCTCCATATCAACCTACCTCCCCTTTCTCTATTCTTAGCACCAGTGCTCTCTCGTAGTCTCTCACTTTATTTGCTCGCCCCTTCTCTGCTCACCAGTCCTCCTCCCCTCCCCTCATCTTTCTTGGTTTATTTAGCCCTTTTCCTCTCATGCTCTAAGGGGTTTATTTATGATCTCCTTGCAACACTTTTGCAACACTGTTGTGACACTTTTTGTGATGCAGCGGCGGCGTAAATATTGCGCCACATTGCACCATATTTACAAAGTGATGCATCTAGGCCACGGGTACTCATAGTACGGCTCGCAGGCCGCCAGCGGCCCGGCAAGCCTTCCTTGGCTGCCAGCGCACCTTGCAGACATTGTACCTGTTTTAAAAAAAAATAAGGAGTGTCAGCAAACACTTCTGGTTGCAGCAGCACAGACTCTGAGAGACTCTGCTCTATGGGGGCCAGGCGATTCCAGTGATTGTCAGAGTGGAAATGCAGGGGCACTAAGAAGGGGTGAAATACAACAAAGCTTTATTAACATGTAACTGGTCTTTTAAAGACCTGTAAAGTACTTGAGTGCGGCTGTGTGTGTGTGTACTCCGGGAAAGCTGTCTTAACCCGGGCTGACACACACACGGGGTGAGATGACAGAGGGTGACAGAGGGAGGGAGACAGAGGGGGAGGGAGAGGGAGAGGGAGGGAGGAGGGAAGGAGGGAGAAGGGAAGGAGGGAGACAGAGAGTGACAGAGGGAGACAGATGGTGACAGAGGGAGGGAGACAGAGGGTGACAGAGGGAGACAGATGGTGACAGAGGGAGGGAGACAGAGGGTGACAGAAAGAGGGAGACAGAGAGAAGGGAGACAGAGGGAGGCAGTCAGGGGAAGACAAAGGGAGGGAGACAGAGGGAGGGAGATAGAGGGAGGGAGACAGAGGGAGGGAGACAGAGGGACGGAGAGGGAGGCAGATGGAGGGAGACAGAGTGTGACAGAGGGAGGAAAAGGAAGGAGACAGAGAGAGAGCGAGACAGATAGAGGGAGACAGAGAGAGGGTAGCAGAGAGGAAGGGAGACAGAGGGAGGGAGGGAGAGGGAGGGAGGAAGAGGGCGACGGAGGGAGGGAGACGGAGGGAGACAGAGGGATGGAGACAGAGGGAGGGAGAAAGAGGGAGGGAGTCAGAGGGTGGGACAGGGAGGAAGACAGAGGGAGGGAGAAAGAGGAAGGGACAGGGACAGGGAGGAAGGAAGAGGGAGGGAGCGAGAGGGAGGGAGACAGAGGGTGACAGAGGGAGGGAGATAGAGAGAAAGAGACAGAGAGAGAGACAGAGAGAGAGACAGAGAGAAGGAGACAGAGAGAGGGAGTCAGAGAGGGACGGAGCGGGAGGGAGGGAGGGAGAGGGAGGGAAGGAGAGGGAGGCAGAGGGAGGGAGACAGGGAGGGAGACAGAGGGAGGGAGACAGAGGGAGACAAAACAGAGGGAGACAGACAGAGGGAGACAGAGAGACAGAGAGAGACAGAGAGAGAGGGAGACAGAGAGGGAGGGAGGCAGACAGAGGGATACAAACAGAGAGAGGGAGACAGAGAGAGGGAGAGAGACAGATAGAGAGAGACAGAGGGAGGGAGAGAGAGGGAGGGAGACAGAGAGAGGGAGAGAGAGTGGGAGACAGAGGGAGGGAGACAGAGAGAGTGGGAGACAGCGAGGGAGGGAGACAGATAGGGAGGGAGACAGAGATAGAGGGAGGCAGAGGGAGAGAGACAGAGGGAGGGAGACAGAGAGAGTGGGAGAAAGAGAGAGTGGGAGACAGAGGGAGTGGGAGTCAGAGGGAGGGAGACAGAGGGACAGAGACAGAGGGAGACAGAGAGAGGGAGACAGAGAGAGGGAGGGAGACAGACAGAGGGAGACAGACAGAGGAAGGAAGGCGACAGATGGAGGGAGACAGACAGAGGGAGACAGATGGAGACAGACAGAGGGATACAGGGGGCGGAGACAGAGGGAGAGAGAGCAAGGGAGACAGAGAGAGGGAGACAGAGATAGAGAGGGAGAGGGAGGGAGACAGAGAGAAAGAGAGAGAGAGGGAGACAGAAAGAGTGAGCGAGACAGAGGGAGACTGAGGGAGACAGAGAGAGAGGGTGAGAGTGAGGGAGAGAGAGGGATAGAGAGAGAGAGATAGAGAGGGATGTACGTATGCCGGGTCTGGTGGCTCAGTGGACGAAGGCGTCTGATGCAGGGAACTGTGTTCAACCTCATGGTCACAGTTTATTTTGTTGCTTTAGCCCCACCCCACCGGTGCAGCCCTCGGCCACATACCTCACTGTAAATTTAGCCCCTGAGAGAAAGTTTGTGAGTATCCATGATCTAGGTAGATGTGTCACTTTGTAAACCCCTGTGCAGGGTGGGCGTTCCCCCGCAAGCAAGCCTCATAGAAGTGGTGCAGCATCTTCCATCTCTCTCCTCTCGTCTGTGATAACCCTTTGAATAAAGGTTTCACACGTGTTTGGAACTGTGAAGCATACATTTCTCTAGGGTTTGTCTTATGGGAGGCATGTCAGGCAGCACGAGAGCTGGGCTTCTCTCCCGAGAGCTATGCTTTGTGCCAAGCTGCACGAGGTCTGTGCCAAGCAAGCTTGAATGAGACGTGTTGAATAAGACATGTCTATTTCACAAGAACAATGGACTTTGTTGGAGAATTGAGCCTTGAGAGCAGAACTGTGTGAGCTCCCGACAGCTTTACTAGAATTGGGTTTCTTTGTATATACCGCAAACTGAACCCGAAGATACTGGAGCACTTTACATAAGCACCAGTTACATTACAAATGAACACATTCATTATTGGTAGGCACAGGGCATTATGTAATTCTCCTAGAATTACAGGATGATTGAGCCGACACAGAGACTCAAAGTTGGTAGCTCAGGCCATTACTCCACATCTTCTAGTGCACGTTAACAGTTTAGCCATAATATCCCAAAGGCAGAGTCGGAATGGGATCACACTTAGGCCTGGGCACTCCCATAACCAGCATTTGCAATGCAATAGGCCACACGATACTAAAAGTTGGAATTATTGGTATTACTAATAATAATGCGGTGCCAAAAGTTCAAACTTTCAGTAATGCAAGACCTATTGCTTTGCAAATGCTTGCTTTTTTTTGGGAGCAGCCGTAGCCACTTATAAGTAAGCAGGGAAGTGAGGGGCGGCCAAATTGGTAAGCACGGTGTGCCTCACACCGGTAAAAGACTGGGAATTTGACTCTGCACCTAATGTGTTAATTTCTTGCGCGGGTTAGAACTGTTTCCACACCTTTAAATTCCAGCTTCTAGGCTGCGTACAGACTATTAAGCGCTGTAAATATCCTGCACATATGCCATCAAGCATCTAAAACAGAGATGATTTACTCCTTCAAAGATGTTAGATGCAGTCGCGATAATCAGATATTTTGCATATCAGGTATTACCCACAGGGTCTTACCATGCTGGATAACTTGTGAATCACTATATATTTTTACATTTAGATTAGATAGTGCATACATGAGAAAAGACATGTTGCACTTTAACTCTTGCAAAAAACACAGTTGATGGACAGAATGCAGAACAATGTCATACATTCACCCCAGTACAAGGATCTGGGCCTAAATCCATCGTTTTTTTGCACTCCACACCACCCTGGGTTAGACACTGGCTATATGCAAATCAGCTCTGACCCTGTGCCTCAAGGGAACAGTCCAGTCCGAACTACCAAGCCATGTCTTTCCCAGACCAGAATCAAGCATCCAAGGACCGGTTTCTGGCTATCAGCCTTCATCAGCCTGGATAGCTTGACTCCAGTGGTGTGGAGAGCCTGGGACTCACGTCTGAGTATACCCAGCACACTCGGGGTGAAAATTGCAAAAAACACAGTTGATGGACAGAATGTAGAACAATGTCATACATTCACCCCAGTACAAGGATCTAGGCCTAAATCCATTGTTTTTTTGCACTCCACACCACCCTGGATTAGACACTGGCTGTATGCAAATCAGCTCTGACCCTGTGCCTCATGGGAGCAGTCCAGTCCGAACTACCAAGCCAGGGGCCTTATTTATGAAGGCCTTGCGCCGCCGGTGCGTCACTTTTAAAATGGGAAAAAGTGACGCACCGGTGGCGCAAGGCCTTCATAAATAAGGCCCCATGTCTTTCCCAGACCGGAATCAAGCATCCAAGGACCGGTTTCTGGCTATCAGCCTTCATCAGCCTGGATAGCTTGACTCCAGTGGTGTGGAGAGCCTGGGACTCACGTCTGAGTATACTCTTAGCACTTATTATTATTAAAAAAAACTGATCAACTTTTTGAGATTTTGGTATAGCTTTATTTTCAGCAGTTTATGGAATATTATGTATTTTTTTATATTTTGTATATTTGTATTATATAACTTTAGGTCTGATGGTTTATAGATCTGAAAAGACACATTACAGTTTAGCTTTCAGCACTTTAGGACATTATTTATAGAATAACTGATCTTGAGACTTTGACATTCTTTTGTTTTTTTAGCATTTTGCATTTTTATTGTATTTTTAGCACTTTAGCCGCTTTACATATCTTTATTGTATTCGAGATAGCCAGATATTTCTGGACTATATATTATTCTCAAACCCTAGACAGTGCATGCCAGTAGGTCACCACAGTGCGGTGGGGAATATTGCAAAAGATAATGAGAAATGTCGATAGAAACTGAAATCTTGAAAGTTAAAACATTTAACGTCAAAAGCCTAAACAACAAGCAGAAGGCCAAAGTTATTGAAGATTGGATAAAATACAATTCTCCAGATATAGCTCTAATTCAAGTAACTCGTTTTAAAAACAGAAGTGAGACCAGATTTGGCAATATTTAAAATCTGGGCTGAGATCAATGCATTTCCTGTGTAAAGGCAGGGCATATAGGCGTGGTGATTTACATTAATAAATAACTGAAGTATATTTGTACTTTTCAGACAAAGAGGGTAGATGGGTGTGAGTCAATGGTTAAATAGAAGGTTAAAAAAAAGTACAATAGCAACCGATCCCCTGAAAGAATTATTTCAATCATTAATGGCAGTTCCTGGTAAACTAATTCTAGGAGGGGGTTTTAATTTTCTTCAGAGCCCGAACCTAGATTTCTCAGCGAATAGACAGATGCAAAAACAGCCCAAAACTGCAAAGATATTAGCAAAGTATCTGGAAGATCAGGTTTATGGAGAAATAAATATCCAACCCTGCAAGAATAAACTTGTACATCAAAAAGATATAAATCTGCTGCACGATTAGATTATTTTTCATTGCCTTCTAACTTTGATCTCCATAAGTACAGTCACTTAGTAAATGGAGATGTTTCTTTACTTAAGTAAAAGTAGAAGATGAATCCTGGGTTTCAGAAATTGAAAATGAGATAGTTAGCTATTTCAAACTTAATGATAGTACTGCTAGCATGGGAATGACAAGGGACACATTTAAAGCAGTGATACACCCCCATATAAAGTCAAGAGCTATAACAGACAGAAGGAACCATGGAGAAGAGAGATAAAATGTACATGTAAATTGATACTTGTATAGCGCACTACTCACCCGCAAGGGTCTCAAGGCGCTTGTACGAATACCGCTGTGGAACCCCTCCCGGCTTTCCCTGTGAGGTGTCCACTCCTGGGCACCCCCAGGGTGAAGGCCAGGCATCCTTAGCGTTGTGGGGGCCGTTGTGGAGATTAAGCAAGCAATTGCCCAGAGTTGCAGAGTGGGACTCCATGATTGGAATAGGCACCGAGGCCAGAATTATCAGGTCCGTGGAATTTTGAGCCCAAGACCCGCGAGGCGGGGGAATTGAACCCTGGTCCCGGGTTAGACCTCTGGATCAGGGACTGCTGCTCTAACCATCGATTGGCATCTCACCAAGTGGGATTAAATGATGACATCCCCTGGGGTAGCGTTTTTAAATGATTCTGCACTAACCCCCAAAATCAGAATAAATCTGTCTAAAAACAAATAACCTGTTCACGACCAGTGTGTGGAAAATCTGAAACTGAGTCTTACTTACCTCATCCCATCACGGAGATGTTTTCATGTACAAAATACCTCAAAGTAGCAATTAATATTCAGCTTTCTTTTTCCAAATTGAAATGGTATATTTCATGCCTGAAATAGCCTGTGGGAACAGTCAGTGTTATTAAGGCTAACGGGGCATTGGTCGAGTGATGCATATATCAGTGACCCGCAGTATGCTTTATACTAGCAATACGAAGGAATAGCACACTATTGGTTGAAGGTTAGCGGTCTAGAGGTATACATGTAGTTCACCGGAAGTGTGCACACGCTCAGAACTTTTTCGATCCTCACATCTATCCAATTGTTCCAAAAATTGTATGCAGGCGCGATTGGGTCGGCTGACCTTGATCAACATGCCTTTATTTAAAAGAATTTTTATGGAATAGTCGGAAATAAGGTATTACGGGCTCCGACAGTTCCGTGGTCACGTGACATCGTCACGAACACGTGACGTATGACGCTTTGCGATCGGAACACGGAAGTTTAAAACCGGCAAACAACGCCGAGTGACACGATCCGGGCCGCAGGGGTGAGATCACTAGGTCCTGAGCGGCGAGTCTTCCGGCAAGAAGTAAGTGATAAAGCCCGATCTGTGCAGAAATGCACTTTGCTTCTCAGAGGGGTTTACCTCTCGATTTCCAACTTGCATCTCTGCCAAAAAGCATACACTTTCTCTGACCAGCTTTGTTTGGGTTTTACTAGATTAAGCTGGAAGTGAAAACATGCCCGACTCTGCGAGCCTATGAAGCTTGTTGAATCTCTGAAGCACCGTAAGTGCATTGTTTTACTGACCAAGTCTGTTTCGTTCTTCTGTTTGTCATCTGGCCTCGATGGCCCCCATCTGGGGACCTTGAGAACCAGATTCTTAAAAACTATGTTGATATTGTTAATATTCTTTTAATTAATTATGATACTGCTAAGATCATGTAATCATGACTCCAATAGATACATAACGATTTGGAATCAAAATGCCTCACACAATAACTATACTGGCTAAATTAGTGTCAATATACATGGGAAGAGTATAGAGGGCATTTACTAAAGTAAACAGAATGAAAAGTTCTAAAATGGTCATTTATTACAAAAGGGATGCATGTTAAGAATATGTATGTCTGTTCATTTCACAGAAATTCATCCTGACGATTAGCAGGAATTCTGAGGACGGGTAAAACCGTGAGTTTGATGAGGAGAGTAAAATGTATTATGTCTTCTCTCTTGCAATCCTAATGGTGTGGGCAGGCCTTAGCGTGCCTGGACCCCCGTAGGACGTTTTTTCTTTCTATTTCTTGGTCCTGAAGAAAGCTGAGCTGAAACAGCACCACCAACAGAAACATGTCGACCATCCACATTAAGTTACTGGAATTCTAATTCAAAACCCCAGTAACTTCACTGTTTTTATTGTGAACAACTGGCCTTTAATAAAGTTTGTTGAGGCACAGCTGCGACCTTTTAAAATACACTTCCCTTCATTGATCACTTTTTCACACACACCTGCTCCGCTGCACTTGCAGGCGTCGAAGCACACAGGTGAAGATAGTTGGTCCCACCTGTGACTGAACCCCATGATGAAGCATGTCACCACTAGGGTGAGTAAGGGTTGTTTTAGAAAAGAATAGATTTTTCTTCACTACTGCCCCCCCTCTTTTTTTGCTTTTTTGACCACTTGATTTAGAGTAATTTAATTATTCCACTGTGTTGTAGGTTTCCACTTGTGACAAACTGTCGTATAGCCAATTCACTCTTGTAGGCGCTCTTTCATTGATATAAGCTCTAACCATTGAGCCAGAACACAATTTAAAACAAGTCAATGAAAGATTTCTGAGCCATAAAACACCCATTAGCAAACATGCACTAACATATGCTAAACAGGGGGGGGGGGGGCTAGAGGGCGCACTGCGGAATGGCTGCCTGCTGAGACAGCTCCGCCGGTCAAGGACATGAATTTGCCGTGAGATCGTGGTTGCAGTGCTTTTAATTCCCAACTTTTGGCAGAAATGTAAATCGGAGGTAGTGAAGACCAGCTGGGAAGGTGCTGTGCACTGTGGCGAGGTGTCACACATGGTGATTTTGGTTCGCAACCGGCCCGCCCTGACAGCCGCGGGCCTCCGCAACATGGCGGCCACCTGGTAATGAAGCTGTGAGGGTCAAATTAAGATGAGCTGAGTGGCGGACATCGAGAGCATTTGACGGAAGACATTGCCAACAACACTAAAGCCCGCCGGAGATCGTTGTCCGGTGCCTGTATGTAAGAGGTGCTTTATGTGTGCTTTTGAGGAGATGGGAGCAGCGGCAATGATTGCCGAGCCGCCGGGACAACAATAACTGCAGCAGCGGTAAGCGAAGGCAGGCGGAACTCCCGTAGCTGAGTGAATACACATTGTCATCAGCCTGCAGTCACTGTTTAAGAGCATCGGAACGGGGGAAGCGCTGGAGCGGCGGCGGGCATTGTATAGTGTTGTGCTATGGGGCACAAATTGGCGACAACAGATATCGCAGTACCTATCTGGAACACGGCGCATCAGGAAGCTATAGCGCTACTGGGGCACTTGTGACGAGTGACGTGTGTATCTAGTGGAACTCCAAAATAACGCACTTTGTCATTCATCAATTACGTTGGGAAAACAAACTGTCTTGCAAGGTTCTGAGCTGAGGGCACGCACTAATTACAAAATGGCGATGTTAAAAATGGCGCTGCTTAATTACTCAGAGCTTGTTAACTATTGGGGCCTGCGCCAGGTCCTGCTCTGCTGCCAATATGATCTCTAAAATACAGGGATGTGCTGCAGCGAGGTTATTGCGCTACTAAACGACAGGAACATTGGCGAAGAGTCGCATCGCCTAACGGCATCACATCCAAAGTGCGCAATCCCGAAAATCATGTCAGTGGAGCCCTTATAGTGCCCATCGACGTGCAGAAATCCACTTCAGTTTTTGTGCCTGCACCGACATAATAGCGCAGCACCTCAGTATATCAATGCAAGACCGGTTGTGTGGGATGTGCCCCTGGCGCTGGAGCAAGCGAGGGTCTCTTGCCTTCGGCACAACTGCTAACACTGTGACGTAACTGCTGGATATTGCTGGTTTGCTCCCACTGGGGCACTGTACACGTGGACACCCTTA